>NC_139406.1:76051416-77251416 GCF_905368555.1 Meleagris gallopavo | reverse complement strand
GTGTTCCTTCCAGTTCTAATAATTAACTACTGCACAGAAATAGTATTTTAATAAGCTGAACAGTGAACGAATTCCTCAATATTTATTATATGTACACAGACTGTTAAGGAAAAAAAAATGTGCTTGAACGTTCTATGATAGAGCCAGAAATCTCTATGCAAAAAGGAGAGGAGATCAAAGGGAATCATGTCCCATTTTGCCTCCTGAGGCAGTTCAGGGACTTCACTTCTCACATCCCTCTCAGCGAGAAAAAAATTTGAGCTCCAAATAGAAGAAAATAAAGCAGGCTTAAGCAATCGAACCCGTCAGCTGTAGAGGAGTTACTATGGCAATGCTGCACAGCCTCTCAGCTCCTCCACCGCAGGCCCAGCAGCGCTCCTCCACGTGCCACGTGCAGTGGCAGGAGCCACGTGCCCAGGTGCCCTGCTTTCTGCTGAACAGAACAGCAAATGTGGGGGATTAAAAGATGTGATTTGCAATTTTCCATTCTCCATGGAAATAGTTGTGGAGTATTAGGGGAAGGTCTGGAGTACAGCTCCTGTTCTGTGCCTCTGGGAAGTATATCCCACTGCTTAGAAGACATTTTATAGGCACACAACATTGTTACTACAGGGATTTAAGCACTTCTGAAAACAGAACTATCCCACTTTGAATTACAGATGCCCTGACACTGCCCAGGGAGGATGGTATCATTTCTTGGCAGAGCACAGCTTCAAACTCTCCGTAAGTAATGGATCTAATCCTAGCACCAGGTTAATCAGTTAGCAATTATAACTCTCTGTACATCAAACAACTGGTGTGACAACCCTCGCTGGTGTCGACCTTCCTCTTTGAGGACCAGAGGAACACACATCACCTTTCCTATTGCCAACAGAAAGTGCTTGGTGCTGCACAGAAAGCACACTTTTGCCCCTAATTCTTTTAGAGGCAGCATTTAACATTTACGCTCGAACAGCAACCACAAAATCACAAAAGAAACTGGGGTCCTTTGCACAGAGCAGACAGACATGTGAAGGACATCTCTGCCCCAAAATACCTCTGCTGACAGCAGAGCTCCCGAGTTCACCAGGCGCTGTAAGGAGACATCAGGGTGGAGCCCCACAAGAACTCCGTGTTGAGTTCACCTCTGTTTTCGTGGACAAGGCGTCCTCTACACCAGCAGTCCTGCTAACACGCCCATGGCTTTTAGCCAGTGCTTCCGCTTTCTGGGCAGCAGACAGACGAGGTTAGCACACGCATGTTGGCTGTTGGCTGGTGTAGGGTCAGCCCCAATTGTCCCGGTGAGACAATACAGTCTATACTATATACTATGCAACGTACTGTCTGAGGACAAAGTGAGTTTTCACATCGCTACACGTTCCGTAAAAAAGCTGTCACTGAATAACAAGCGGCAGAAAACCTCTGACACGCTGCGCTATTTATACAGCCGAGCATTCATCACGCCCGTCCCTACAACATCTGCCTCCGTTACGTCTCAGCTCCGGCGCCTCAGCGTGAAATCCATAAAACTGCAAATAAAGTCAGCGCTGAGGCTGCTCGCGTTCAACGCGCTACAATCCCCGTAGGCTTCAGCGGGCGGCGGCGGCTGCTCGAGGCGGCCCCATCCCGCACCTGCAGCACGGGGCAGCGCCGGAGCCGGATCGGAGCCGCTGCCGATCCCCGCACTCAGCGCCCCAGGGCGGGCGGGCGGCGGCACCACGTGTCGGGGCGGGGAGCGGCGGGGCCGGGCCGGGCTCCGCCACCCGCAGCGCAGCGGCCGCCGCAGCAGCAGCCGCTGAGCGCGTCCTTCTCGCCCATGCCAGGTGTCCGCGCCGGGCTGCACCGTGACTGAGCACCATGGGGCCCATGCGGGAAAGCGGCAAGGTGAGAGCCAGGCGGGAGAAGGCTGCGGCGGAGCACGGGCGGCGGGAGGCGGCGAGACCGGTGGGCTGCGGGGGAAAGGCGGGCTGCGGGGCTGGGGGCTGTGGGGTCGGGGAAATTCGGGCTGAGGGACGAGCGGGGCTGCGGGACCGGGTTTGGAACGAGGCTGCGGAACCGGGGCTGCGAGGCGGCGGCCCCAGGGGTGAGGCTGGAGCCGGAGTGCCGCAGGGGGCGGGCGGGGGCTCGGGCTGGGCCCGCGGGATCCACCGCCGCCGCTTCGGGGCGCCCCACGCCGCAGCCGCCGCCTCCTCTTCCTTTTCCCGCTGCGCGGCGGCCGCGGGCGGCAAAGCCGAGCCGGGCTGAGCCCGCACCCTCCGGGGGGCGGAGGCCGCCTCCTGCCCGCCTCCGCGGGCGGCGGAGGGCGCGTCCGAGAGGCGGAGGGCGGGAGCGGGCGCTGAAGGCCGGGGGGCTTCTTTCCTTCCTTCCCGAGGAGGAGCAGAAGGCGCACGCGGAGAAGGAGTTGTCCCGCAGCCGCATCCCCCGCCTCGTCCTCCGGCCGCAGCCGCCGCAGCAGCGCAAGGTGTCGCCCGCCTCAGAGTCGCCCTTTTCGGAGGAGGAGAGCCGGGAGTTCAACCCGCCCAGCTCCTCCGGGGGCTCCGCCAGGACCATCAGCAGCAACAGCTTCTGCTCAGGTACCTGCCGGCCCTATGGCAGCGCAGCCCCCGATTCCCACTGCACTTAGATCTGCTCTTCTCCTTCGTGTCCGTAAGTGACACCAGATGTTTCCATTTCGAGTTCCGAGGGCTTAGCTCTCCGCTGCTAAGAAGCTGGCAGTTTGATTGCTGTGGAACGCTTTCTTAAATAGAAGGATTTTCCTTAAAACCCACAGCGTCTGCGTGAGGAACTGTGGAAACCCAATGAGCCAGAGCCTGCAAGGTGGGGCGGTGGCTGCCGAAGGTGTGGGTCAGATATCTAACTCGTTTGTCTTTGTGACATTGACCTCCACACATGAGTCGGAGCACAGCGTGCAGGTGGCGTGTTCCTGTTCCGTGGAAGTTACCTTTGGGTGTTTGAAGGCTCACTCTGTCCCCAGGCAGCATGCAGCCTGCCCTGAGCTAGGCATTGGGTCATGGAGTAGAGGGAATCACTGTAGACCACAGTGTGTGCTTTCCAGACCCAGTGTGTGTCAGGGAGTGCTCAGTATTGAACTTTTGGCATTTGTGGAGTTCAGCACTAAGTCCCCATCCAGCAGTGAGTCACTCAGCTGCTCGGTAGCTGTGAGTATTCCTCCAGCTCAGCAGAATGCTTCATCCCGTAGGAAATCATGCACATAGGCAGTGGCTGTGAGGGTCAGATCACAGAGCCCTTGGCACTGTATGCATGTGGTGGTTTTAAAGATAATTTGGTGACTCAAAGTTTGTTTTTAATTGCTGGTATTTTGGAAACATTCTCTATCTCACTAAAACTCTGACTTGCAGTGAGCATTTTGTAATACTCCATTTCAGAGCAAGTTCCTCAACTTCCCTTTTCTTTTTTCATTAAGTATTTCAGTTACTGAGCCCAGTCAGAAATAGTCACGTCTATCATTTTCTTCACTAATTTGCTGTTTCTCTCAAGAATCAGTACTTTAGCAGTGTACACAAGCAGTGAATTTCCCTAGATGAGGAACACAGTATCTGTGCCTGATTCCAATATTTCCCTCTCAGCCTGGATAGATTTTGCAATCCAGGCTCAGCAGTGATCTGTTGGTTATTGTTTGCGAAACAATGCAGGTCGTTAAACAAACAACTGCTTCGATCTGAGGACTGCTGGAGCATTTTTCCCACGCCATGTGCATCTCTCCCTCTTACCTGTTGGGGTTTGCCTGCTTCCTCATTAGGATCCAAGAAATAAAATCATTCGAAGCTTTCTACAGATGCATTAATTTTTTATGATCTCTCATAAATGGTTGTGGTTTTTTTTTCTTGTTTTCTTTTTTTTTTTTTCCCCCCAATCTTTTGGTTTTGCATCCTGCTCTTCAGACCTACTCAGCATGGTGCTGCCAAAGCTGTCCCATCATGCTGCACTGGCTATTTCATGACTCCCCATAGCAGCTCTGTGCTTGCTGTGGAAGTCAGACTGTTCACATAGGCATTGAGTAGTGTGGTGCTGCTGCCTTAATCTTCCTCTCAAGCTCAGCTGGGGATACTTTTGTTCTATTCATCTTTCCTTCTTTGAATGCTGTCTTGGTTTAGCTTGGCATACCTGATTTCCTCATTCTCTGAAGCCCCTTTGCTACCTTTCACTGAGAGTCCTTCTGTATTGCCACACACCCATTGTAGGCTGAACATCCCCAGCAGCAGTAGGGCTTCCAGCCAGCCTCTCTATCTTCACTGGAGGGTGGCGTGCAGAAAGTGGATTTAAAATTAGTGGCAATCCACTTGCAGCAAAAAAGGAGAGCAGATGGAGGGTGTGATGAACGACAGTGTGATGGCAATATGTAAAGCTCCTGAGCTTTTGGATAAATGTGTTTTTTGTAAGTTCTGTAGTGATCATTAAACTCAAAAGTTTCTTGGTAAGCTGTGGGGATTGTACAGTTCCTTTCCTTTTGAACCTCCTGAGTTGGTGTCTACCTTTCTTATAATGACACCCAAGTGATTACAATGGGTAGATTTCTTTTTCCCACCAGAAGATCCAATTTTTTTCCTCAGCCCAAGTAAATATGTGTTTCCTGTCTGACTCCCTAGAGAGAATCCCCTAGAGGATCTGATTCCTTTCTGGCATTGTCCATTTCCTTGTGTGCTTATATTGGTCCCGATGCATAAGTGAAAGCTTGGATTTCTGTCTCTAACTCAGAGCAGCAGTATCTTCTGGATATCATTAAAGATGCTTTAGGAAGGCAAAGGGCAGGAAGATAAGTTTCTTTGGGAACTGTCATGGTGTGAGTATGGTGGCAACAGCAAAAAGTACTACTCAGCGATCAGCAAAAGATGGTTCATTTTCTTCCACGTAGTTTCTTATGAAGAAGTTGTTAGGTCTGGCTGAGGTAAGCCTTGAATCTGCATGATCAGCTCCTCCTTGTCCTGTAGGACTGCATCAGAGGCTCAGTTGTTTGTGTTGGTCAAGTTTCTGTAGTTGACTTTGTGTCCGTTTCTCTTTGTAAGACTGCATGAACCACAGTGGGACTGTCAACCCGTTTTTCCTGCAGTATTCCTGATAAAATGTCTTTTAGCATACCTTGTTTGTACGAAAACTGAAGTGGATGCTCTGAATGTGGTCTGGGAAGCTGAATCTTTGTGTCAGTATTCACCACATACAATCCCTCTGTAACATCTCAGCACATCTGGGATCCTGTTTGTCATCTGATATGAGAGCACTGCTCTACCCTCAACCTCTGCTCTCCTTCGGCTTGGATGTCAGCCACAGAACTCGTATGTCAAGTGATGAGAAAACACTCTCCCAGCATCATCGTCTGGCTGGCCTGCTGCTGAGCATTCACAATCTCATGAGTGTTTCCCTCATAAGTATCTCCTGGTATTGAACCTGCCACGCACCCTCATTTTGTCAGCAAGAGGAGAGTGCATTTTAGCACCACGAACATGATTCATTCGTGGGTCTCTGGCTAAGGGGCTGCACTGAGGAGGAAGGAGGCACCCTCCAGCCATTGCACATGCAATGTTTGCCTTATCAGAAATAGGATACTGGGGGTGGGGTGTTATGCTTTTATTGTGTGTACACATCTTTTTGATACCGGCTAATTGCTTGTTGGATTGAAGGCAGCCTGGAATTGCCCAACTCAATAATAGTCTGTGTAGCTTTGAATTTTAAAAGAAAGTTCATTAGGACATTGCTTTTTTTTTTTTTTTTTTTTTTCCCTATTTTTTGCCTATGAATAGCTTAGATTTTGAATTTCTTACTGCGAGGAGGAATGCTACCTTTTTATGGGCACTCAGCCTGCATCCAGAAGCCAGCTGGCCGAGTTTCTGCAGGTAGGGGAGCTTTGCAAGAAGCACTTGTGCATTTAACCATCAGTTCAGCAGCAGACTTAATGAGCCAGACAAACTGTTTTATTCCAGTAGCAAAGTGTTCCACTTTTTGTAGTCTTGTCTACTGATCCCCTTTTTAACTAAATTATGCAGTACTACAGGCTGTTGAAAGACAGCAGTATCTCTGTATGTGAGTGATTGTGATTCACTCCCCCAGAGTGTTCAAAAAATGTGGGTTTGTTTGTTTTTTCCTTTCAAGTTTCCAGACCTGAATTCAGTCTTTATTTCTTTTTTTTTTTTTTTTTTTTTCCTAGTATGTAGATCTTCTTTTAAAAACATGTTCCTTAATAAATATGTTCTGGTGATGTGGCTGCACTGTAATTTCTGGGGTGTAACATAGCAGTAGCAGGAAGTGCAGTCCCACGGTTGCCTGCTCAGTGGCTGCCATGCATGGTCCACTGAAGTTTTGAGACTGTGTGCCAATTGGACAAGCTGCTGAGGGATGGAAGAGCTGAGTTCATAGTGCATATACCAAAAAAAAGGGTGTGGGCTCCCGACAGCCGTATTAAAATAGTGTGGATGCACTACCCCTCACCACAGGTTGGAGGAGAGGGGAGTTTGTAAAGGTCCGTTAATCTGTGTTACTGGACGAAATGCTGCACCTTCTGTCACCTTCATAAATCATATCTTTGCTACAGCATTGCAGTGGGTTGTGTCACAAACCAGCCAGCCCTGGAGGCTCCAACACTGAAGTGTATGTACTTAAATTTGTGTTTCTGAATAGGAAAAAATTAGATGAAAATGAGTTTGCAGTGTTTTAACAAGTCAACAAGGTTAAGCCTAGGGCAGTAGTATGAGCTACTAAAATAATTACCCTATTATTGATGTATATGTATATGTATACAATTACTCCTTGTGTATGTAAGTTTATGTATACAGATATTATTGTGGAAACAGTGAGCTGTTCCGTTCTTCTTCTTTGTTGTTTTAAGAAGAAATGTTCTGTTTCAGTAGTTCTTTCTTGGCTCTTTTTTTTCTTTTTTCCTCACAGTTACTGAATTGTACACTTAAAAGTGCTCAAATGCCTGATTCTGAAAGCTCACCCCTCTTTCCAGCCTTCCTGCTGGAAGTTGCATTTTTGCACAGTGCTTTTGCCACTTTTTCAAACTTCTGAAGTAGAGCTGTTCCCCTGAGAGTTTGATTGCAGCACTCTGTAAGGCAGTTTAGCAATCACTCTGATATTAATTTTCCAGAAACATTGAAACAAAGTCTACTTCTAAAAGCATACTCACGGCCTTTGCATAAAGGCGATGCTGGTGACATGCTTCCTTTTTTCCCTGCTGTTTCCCTGGAGAATTTCCTGCTGGGCCAACGTGCATGCAATAATTTATTATTGCTTCATGCTGTTATCCACCATTTCTGTTTCTGTGCAGCAGAAATGTGTTCCAAACATAGAAGTGAGAAAAGTGCCTAGGTACTAAGAAGCACAGCCTGCCTTTTCCTCTGTGCTTGGCCTTTCCCTGCATCCCTTTCAACTTCAGTCTCTACTGCTTCTTACTACGTAACTATTCTTTTGTGTCTATACTACACAACAACATCTGGAAGCCAAAATATTTGACCTTTTGAATGTTTGTTGTTACCTTTTTATGTATCTGTCAGCACTTTACAACCTGACCCAGATCCTACTGAAGTCAGCAGAAGCATTCCCATTGTCTCTGGGACTTTTTGGACTGTGTCCTGAGAACACTTAGTGCTGGTCCCTTTCTAGTAGCATTTGTTACAGTCTGCTGTGTCCTGTGATGACTGTAAAGGCTAAAATCTAGGCTGTACGGTATGTTTTCTTCAATACTAGTATGTAGTCTAATACTCTTGCTTTAAAGTAGTTTTCTTGCAATTTTGTGTTGAGTTGAAAAGTGTCTGAAGAGCATCACAGCTTGTAGAGGAAATTAAACATTTATCTAATCATAAGTTTTTGATTACTTTTGGATTAAAATAAATAATAGAATCATGATGCTTTAAAAGAAATTCTCACATTATAATTGTACATTTAAAAGGTTGATATCTGTCCTTAACATCTTGGATCAGTGTTTTGACGTATAGATCAGCAAATACAATCAGTGGGTTCTATGGTGATGCTAAATACCAGTCCGAGATAGAACAATTAAAAGAAAAAAAGAAAAAAGAAATACACATACTACAACAGTGGATAGACTCTGTGTGGTTTCCAAGCAGCATTAGAAGGTAAACCTTAGGAGGTGATATTCAAGCTACTATTCAAGGCTCACAATTGTGCGCTGTCAGCCATGGAGATAGAGCAGTGTGGGAAGCAAGGAATATAACATTTATATCATTTGATGAACAGTTAGGCTTTTATTTGTCATCTGTTTTATATGTTTTCTGTACAAAAGTACTTTCAAAACTGGGTAGAATATTTATCGCTTCTTCCCTTGTTGCACAATGGAATTAAACACACTCAAAATTATCTGTACGCATGTACATTTCACATGATGTGGATATGACATGCATAGCGTTCGTTGCATTTGATGTAATCAAATAGCAGCAGTGGTTCCACTGCCTACAGTTGGCATCAGAAGAGGTCATAGAGTTCTGCAGAAGTTCCTTAAAAACTAATGAATTATTTTTTTCTCTCTCTCTTTTAAGACTCTGTGCTTTCCTCTACTTTAATTAAAACTTTTTTTAAAAAATTTCAGGTAGATTTTCAGTCCTTTACTGCATTAAACACATTGCCCAAATGTTTTCTGTGGCATGATATCAAAACTCGGGGACTGTGCTATTCCTGATCACAGCATTCTCCTAGTAACAGCACTCTTTTTATTGATATTTTGCTAGCAGGCCTTTAAGCTTTTGTTGTCTAATAGCAGTACCATTAGCTATGCTATAAATTTAATTACAAAGCTAGTAAACTGCAATTATATAGCCCTTTTTCAGATGGTTTCCCAGAACTCACATCAGTCCTACTTATTAATGAAGTGTTCGAAAATAATGAAGACTAGCAAAGGCATCGTTCGCTGCCAAAGTCAATTAAAATTTGTTGCTTTAGAGTAACAGCTATTGTCAGTCAGATGTCATTAGCTGATATCTGTAGAGACATGTTTATGGGAAATACTGCCTGGTGAAAGATTCCTAGGCTTTAGGAAGGGATAAATCTATCTTCTTTGACCGTCCTCTCCCCTCTTCTGCAGAGAGTAAGCCTGTCACACTTTCACCATGCTGTGAGCGAGCAGAGGGCACCTTTTGCTGAATGCAGTGAGCAGCTTGCATGCTGAATTGTAAGCAGTGCCTGGTCAGACTCTTGGCATGACAAATGCAAGCTGGTAAAGAACAGGTTTGGGGGAGTCTGTACACTCACGGTAGGAACAGAGAAAAGGAATTGGAGATGGGTCATCTTTGATATTACTTACTGGGTTAGTTTTTGCAGGTATAACATTGAAATAGCTTGGAAGATGGATTGGGGGGGGAAAAAAAAAAAAAAAAGATGGTCCCCAGCTGTGGAATCAAGAAGTAAACTCCTGAGTATGTAGTTTGTACAACCTTTTTTTTGAAGAAGGACCATTGCCAGCATTACATCACATCAGCCATGGCTTTGTCTGCCCGAACCTTGAGACATTTCAAGGACAAGAGTCTGTGTAACCTTCCTGCGTGCCCTAAGGGAGTGGTGAGCTGCTAGCCTGCCTCACTGCAGCCAAAATGGAGCAGAGTTAATTCAAGTTCTGTCTGCAGAGACATGGGGATTAAATGTGGAATTAATTTGCTTAGCAGGATTTCATATAAGTAGGCCTTGTCAGATAAACCTTTTCTCTTTTTTGGACAGGACTGTAGTTTTGGTTGCTCTTCTACTGTCCTTTACATCAGGGTAGAAATTAAACACAACCGCAGTAGGTTGTAAAAATCTAGAATGAATTTGGCATTGATCAGATGGACTAAAACTAGTAGCATAAATTTTAGCATTTAGCATTTAGTTCTTCTTTTAGTAAAGTAATTGAATATTTTTGTCCACAGTCTGTAATTTTGTAAAATTGTTCTGGTTTGCAGGTGACAGATTGTTAGTAGCAAATGTCTAATCATCCGGAGTGTGTGAAGGAGCCTGTTGGAATGGCTGTGGTAAGAACGAAATGCTATAGCACAGACAGGAACCAAGGAGAATATGCTTGCTTTAAGCTGTGCTCCCTGAATTATGCAGAAGTGGGAGCTGGTTTCCTTTCTTTTAAAGCCTCATGTTGTGGGTGTGAGTATACTCCACCTCTGCCTTTTTAGGTACACTTTCATTCATACTGTTACACTTCATCCCTTTCCTTTGGTTCTCAGTGTTATCCAGTTTTTCCAGAATGATATTGTCAGTTTCCTGTTAATAATGTTTTCTAGTGGAGGAGTGAGCCCTTACACCTACTGGTGTAGCTGCCCAAGTCAGCATGGTGGTTGATGTAGTCAGTGGAGAAGGCAGGTCCTCCAGGCACTGATACGGCTTGTATTCTCTGGAGAAGTCTAAATACAGCTGACTTAGCCTCTAGAGGAGCCTATTTCTATCTGTTTACTATAGAAAGAGCATTAGCAAATGGATCTTAGGTGATACATTCTTTGGTGTCTGCCAGCAACTTTTATTAATTCATAAAGACTCGCACATTACAAGACCAGAAGAACACCAAAACAGCTCCTAGGGATTTAAAACTGTGGGGCAGACCAGTCTTCTGAGAGACTATCCTGAAAAATTGTGAGATGGTCTTGATGGTTCATTGCCAATAACCAACTCATGGTGCATCATCCTTACAGGGATGTATGGAAATGGAACTTCCAGGGAGAAGTCAGGATGCTGAGTGGGTTGAAGTTCATTAGAATCCTTTGTTTAGTTCTGGAATCCACATCTCTTTGGAGAGTGCAAAGTTTGAGCGCTGATCAGAGAAACCTTGAGAGAAAATGAAAATGTGACAGTAGAAAAGAGGTCAGGTAGGGGACAGGAAGTGTAGACTTGTAAAAACGCAGAACTAAATCTGACAGCTAGGAGGGAAAGTAGAAATAAGTGAGTGCTTCTACAGGAAGAGCATAATTAATTATCCAGATGGATTAAATAAGGGGGTTGGATATGTAGTATTTCTTGAAGACTTGAGGAAATGACAGTATTTTTCTAACGAAGGCTCTAAAACAAATTGCAGTGGATACTGTAAAGTTTCTGAGCTCAGAGGATCAGAGAAGAATATCATGTGTGGTCCCAAAGTCTGTGAGAGCACTTTTTTTGTCAGTTGCTAAGAGTATTATCACCTTAACACATTTGTCTTTAGTATTTGAAAGTTTGTCAGTGCATGCAAACATCAGAGGACACCAAGCAATTTCCGAGAATGTTTGAGGAGACATCATCCCATGCTTAGCTTTGGAACTTGGCCAGTATATCTGAACTGGGAGAGGGGTTAGGCACAACATTTTGGTGATGAAATCCAGCTGAAGCTTGAAGGGAAGAGCTGCTTCCAGAACACTCTTGGGAGACCGCTCTGAAAAAAGACACCATGAGTATAGCAAGGAAAGCAATGAAAGCCACGTGTTACTTAAGTGCTTTCCCTCTGTTTGCTTGTAAATAATACAGGCAAGATCAGTAGACTTTCACAGCAATTTTTGCCAGCTTTCTCTCTGCTATCCTGATACTCTTGCCTGCAAAGATAAATCAAGTGTATCCCTTAGAAGTTGTACCTGAAATCCTTTTTGGGTAAGACTTACCAAGTTATAAGGTGCTCCACAGACCTTGCTGAAAACTGTATTCTCACTGTGTCTTCAGCAGAAGGTAAATTCCATTCTGGCTCACTCACTCCTACTTCCCCATAGCCAGCTTTGAAAACAGATTCCTTACCTTGGCCTAATACTGGACAGCTTGGCATTTTTCACCTTCTCTGTCAGAGCTGCAGCAGAGTTCTGGACAGATATGGGGAAGATCTCAGTCCCACACTACCTCCTTTGTATTGCTGAAGGCTTCTTTAGCAAGAAGAAATGAAGGTAAGTGCAGGGAACCTGCCTTGCACTGGGCATGTGGATGGCACCTTCGTGTTCTCCAGGGTTCTACCTGTAGCACAACAGCGAGGTGCAGGTTGGTGCACAGCACAACCTCACTTGCCCACGATGATGAGCTCCCATGTCTCACTTGCAGCTATTCTTTTTGTGATAGCAAACATTTTGATTCCTTAAAAGACACCTCAAGAAGCTGATGTAAAAGTGTGTCACAGTGTTGAAAATTTTGGAAAATTTATGATTTTGTGTTCATTCTTCTGGCTAGTATCTTGTAGAAGGATAGAAGTTATACATGCAGTAAAAACAAACTGTCAGAAGAATGGAAGTTCAATAAAATAATTCATTTACTTCAGCTGGAGTTGGAGTGTTCACCTGGTTATCAGTGGGTCTAAAGGTCATGAGTGGTTGCACAGAGATCTATTGTTCCTTATGCCAGGCTCATTTGTTCATTTAATAAATGCCCTGTTGCAGCAAACACTGTAGTCCTTAAGCATATGGTTATGTAGGTTATATGGGGTAATCTGATCGTACAAGGTGATGTGTTACAAGAAGCAGTGGTAGGAGGGTTTGAAATTAAAATGCTTGTTCTTGCATGCTTTCTTTAGCTACTGTTTTCCTATCTCAGAGATGTGTTTACTTGTTTGTTTTTAATGCCCTAATTCTTAATGCTGCAGCTTAGCTATTTCATTATTACACAGTTCCATCGGTTCTTGAGGTTCTCCAGATGGAACCCCCCCATAGCTCAATGAAGTCTCCCATGTAAAACACTTCAGTAAGGTTTGCAAAACCTTGACAGGAATTACAGTGATTTTGTTGATGGAGATATGAAGTAACTAGTTTATTTTTCAGTTGTCATCTTTAGTCTTTTTTTTTTTTTAACACAGAGTTTTGAAAATGATTCTACATAAAGAAACATAAAGAAAGTGCAAAGGTTGTGAGAAAAATTAAACTGCATGAATATACACTTCTTCGTAAGAATATTTGATTATAAATGTTGGTGTGCTTCTAAAGAGAAGACTGCTTATATACAATTCCAGAGCTCTCTCAGCCATTCTGATTCACTAAGCTGTCAGTAAGATTCGTTCAGCCTGAAGAAGAGACTCTGAACCCTTGAGAAAAGGAAATAGGCACTGATCTGGCAGAAAGCTGCGTCTTCTCTTCTCTGTGTTGTTATATTGTGATGTTTATATGATCGGAAAGGATAAAAGGAAAAGAATGGTAGAGTAACCATACACTGGGAAAGCTTTTGCACATGGAAGGATGCAGGTATTACACTGTACTGAGGGAGCAATAGTTAACAATAGCAAGGCTTCTCTTTGCTAGGGAGGGTGTCATGGGAAGATTAGCCAGTTTAGGGTGTCCTTCTCATAAACACATGATTGTGTACTGACTGAACAATCTGCCCATGCAGAATCAGGCTTGGCCTCTGTTATGAACAGGATGGAAGTGGTAGGTACAGTATGGTCATGCAGATTACTTGGCTCAGCTGCAGGTACTTGAGTTTCATATTAGGTAAAGGTAATGCTCTGGGAACAGAGTGAAATTGCATAAGTAAGATGGCAGCTTTCATTTTGTCCTGGGAGAGAACAAACAATTACATTTCTCCTGGAGAGAATATTGAAGGGTTCCCAGAGTCAGGGTAGTGTGTTTGGTTTTGTTGCCTTTCTGTAAAACCACCGTGACTTTTACAAGAGAAGTGATTATTCAAGAGGGATTTAGATGAAGGAGGTGAGAGGAGTGGTATGTGGGTTTTGTCTCGACTCTGACTTTCTACTTTGCATGTAATTGTTAAGAGCTGGAGTGTTTATATTCCTGAAGATCAGAAATGCTGCTGTATTCCAAGTAGTGATTACTGGTGTTTGCAGTATGAGTGTTCCCTCAGTAGAATTCTGCTTTAACAAAAGCAGTCCATATATCATGTGCCCTTTTTCAGAAAGAGGTAACTTACATCCACTTGTTAAAAATGGAAAAGCTCTGCAGTCACTTTAAAAGAAAAAATAATCTTGAGAAACCTTTACTAATTGCAGATAAATGAAAATCTTGACTTTGTGTTTGTAGACTATATTTAAATCAAGATAGTTCTATTGGTAGATAGTTCTCTTGCTCACATGGGGACATGAGGCATATGTGTCCCCTGCTCATTTCCATCCACTACAGATAAAGTAACATGATCCATTCTCATGCCTTGTGCACATTTGTTAATGCCATAGCATCCTCTAATATTGCTAATTCAAAAGAGCTTTTCTTCAGTACAAATTGCTATTGTGTAGCCCCTGCTTTTACCTTTGTTAGACATATGAAACAAGCACTCATAATTTTAGTCCACCATAAATGGGAGAAAATAATAGGTACTTGCCAGGTTACTGAGCCGATTTGAGATGTGTCCTGTAAGACTGTAGATAGTTGTAGCCTATATGTCTGCTAACTTCTGTACTTACTAGTTAGAAAGTTTGATGTTTTCCCTTTTCTCTTCAGATGACACTGGCTGTCCTAGTAGCCAGTCAGTATCTCCAGTTAAGACTCCTTCTGATGCTGGACACAGCCCAATCAGTTTTTGCACCGGTAGCGATGGAGACTTCTCCAGGAAGAAATTCAGTGCAGGAACAATGAACGAAGGAAACTCACCGCTGGCTCGATATAAGAAGGATACAAAGACAAGCCTTGTAAAGCCCGGTGAGTATGACATAGTTCCTTTCATTTAAGTAATTACACTCTCTAATTGACAATTACATCTACAGGTGTCCAGATGCTTTGTATTGTGCTGCCTGTGATACAGCTAATGTTGATAGTAAATAAAAAAGATAATTATGTTCTTTCTATGGAACCACCTGCAAGGTTTGAAAACACTGCAAGTGTTAGCTTTTTCATGGAAATGTAATTAATTGATGTCTTCACTTTCTTTTATGAGGCTGGCTGGTGATGTCAAATAACAACTGAAATATATTTTATCCTATTTCATGGTAATTGTATGCATAGTTCACTGGCCAAAATAAATTAATCTTGCTATCAAAACAACAAATTATAGTCTTCTAATGTTGTTAGATTGATGGTTAGACTCTGCCTAAAGTTTATGCCATCAGGCTGCAATAGCTCTCAGGATACAGCATGACAAATCAAGACAGGATAATGGGTAGAGTGCATATGCGAGTTATGCAGATGTAACTCCATGGTGCATTGTCTGAATGAAGAGCTTGTCTCCCATTGCCTCAAGCTAATGGGCCACCTTAGACCACCAATTAAATCAGCACCTGCTTGTTACACATCCCAGACTAAATGTCCTGGTGTGTCATGGGCTGCTGTAATTTTAATGAGTAGATATAAAATGTATTTGTGAATCACATACAGACAGCTCTTGATTGCAGATTGTCAGGATATTTCTGCCTTTAGCTCTTGATTACAAATGGCCAGGATATTTTCACTGTTATTTAATTAAACTGGGAGACAGGGTGTTTTGACTCTGTGCAGAGCCAGCTGCAGAACTGACATGGTTTATGAGCTCAGATACCTCATGGCTATATTGTTTCCAGAGTTATTTTACATCTAGAAGCATTTTAGACATTTTCATGAGGAGTCATCTCAGATTTTTCCAGAATTATATTTCTGAGATCAGAAATAGCAGAGAATCAGTTGCAAAAACTCTTCACTGGCTTGGTCTTTGAAAGGGCTGATTAAGTCTGACTTACCTCTATCCTTGCAAAGTTCTTCAAATCATTTCATAGCTCCTATATTACTTGTGTGTTCTCAGTCTCTCATTAGTTTGCATAATGGTGCTAGATTATATTCCTTTTTTTAAGATTTGTTTCTTATTTCATTAAAATCAAGGAATTTGATGCAGGTAAAATGTGGAGAATATTGTAAACGTCAGTCAAATCTGCAAACGTGGCTCTCAAAACCATTTTGTATATGCTTCAGGCATAGCTTAAGGAAATGTGTATAAAGAATTTTTTTAAGTTTATTATACTGAAGAGTCCTCTACACATGGATGAGTTATGCATGTGTTTCAATAAATGACTTCATTGTTTTCAATTATTAAATTTAAATGGCAATGGTAATTTAATACACTTTTCCATTAGTTGTCAGAAGTAGCCTTCATTTTTAATGGACAGAGGAAAAGGATCTGGGGGAGTTAGTGGACGGTCAGCTGAACGTGAGCCTGCAGTGTGCCCAGGTGCCTAAGAATGCTGGCATATATCAGAAATAGTGTAGCCAACAGGAGCAGGGAAGTGATCATCCCTCTATACTTGGCATTTGTGGGGCTGTACCTCAAGTACTGTGCTCAGTTTTGGGCTCCTTACTACAATAAAGACATTGAGGCACTGGAGCGTGTCCAGAGAAGGGCAACAGTGCTGATGAGGGGACTGGAGCACAAGTCTTGTGAAGAGTGGCTGAAGGAACTGGGATTGTTTAGTCTGGAGAAGAGGAAGCTCGGGGGAGACTGTATTGCTCTCTACAACTCCCAGAGGGAGGTTGTAGTGAGGTGGGGATCAGCCTCTTCTCCTAGGTGACCAGCAATAGGACAAGAGATGATGGCCTTAAGTTGCATCAGGGGAGGCTCTGGTTGGATTTTAGGAAATGTCTCTTCTCTGTAGTGAGTGGTGAGGCACTGGAACAGGCTGCTTGGGTGGTGGTGGAGTCAACATCCTGGAAGTTTTCAAGAAAACAATAGGTGTGGCACTGAGTGATGAACTAGAGTGGTCACAGGCATGGGTTGGTGGTTGGACTAGATGATCTTAGAGGTCTTTCCAACGTTAATGATTATGTGATTCTATGATTTCAGATCTTTCAACTGATTTAGTCTAAGTATTTAACAATATTTACTTTTTAGACAATTCCTTTCCAATATTAGGCTTATCATAGAAACATAGAATCATCTAGGTTGCAGAAAACCAAGATCATGAAGTCCAACCATCAGTGCGACCTGCTAAGCTCTATTACTAAACTGTATGCCTCAGTGCCGCTTCACACGTCACTTAGATACCTCCTGGGATGGGGAGTACATCACTTGCCTGGGCAGCCTGTTTCAATGATTGACCACTCTCTCCATAAATAAATTCTTCAAATGTCCAGTCTAAACCCGCCCTGGTGCAGCTTGAAACCATTTCCTTGCATCTTATTACTTGTCACCTGAGAAAAGAGACCAGCACTTTCCTTGCTACAGTCTTCTTTCAGGCACTTGTAGAGAGCAGGGAGGTCTCTCCCCTCAGCCTTTTTTTTTTTACAGACCAACCACAATTCCCTCAGCCACTCCTCATAAGTCATGTTTTCTACTCCTTTCTCCAGCTTTATTGCTCTTCTCTGCTCACATATTCATATTTGTCTGTACCTCTTCTCTCACTACATTTTGGGTTACCTGAGCAGTTTCAGTTAAATTTTTGAAATAGTAGAAACATCAGTAAGGTTGTGTGAATGTCAGTTGAAAGGCTAAAAGGGCAAAAGCAATCTGAGTAGAGTTTTAATTCACTTGATGTGAAAAAATAGTCAATAAAAAGGATTCCAAATCAACTTTTTTTATTAGTGTACTGCTTATTTGACTGCTTTTAATGTTATTTTGGGGTAAGACAGACATACTGACATCCTCATCCATTCATTTGCAGCTTTAGCTTGTTGTCTTTGTAGCTTTCTCTTAATGTGCTTTGTTCATATAGGTGGAGTAGGAATCAGTACTTCTGTGCTCATTAACCTGTAAGTTTGGAAACTGACCTCTGGAGCTCCGGATTGTTGCTCCTGGGATCCATCAAAACTCTTCAGGCAGGAAATGGTTCCCATTGCTGTCTCTTGGTTTCAAGTGGATCCAGTCCATTCCCTGTGACATTTTTGTGCATGAATTTCTAGTGACTTGGGAAGATATGGCCCTTGTACTAAGAGAAGGCATTGTCTTGTAGCAAAACTTGCAGGGAGTAACAGGGGAATAGTAGAAAGGAAATGGTTGTGGGAGGAGAGTAGCAGCAGTATATCCTTGTCGTACATACAGTTCTATATACAGCTGGATCCCTCAGATTTCAGTGCAAAAAGAGTTGTGCATAGTATCTTTATCTCTACCATGAGTCCTTTCTGATTTATGAAAATAATCTCTACACAGTTATTTATCTGGAATGCCTTGTGATAATGGCTAGCATGAGCTAGATGTAAGATACAAAAATCCAGTCTACCTATAACTTTTATGGACTGTGTCCTGTGCTACATTTTTTGTGTGAGCACTTCAGTGTACACCTTCAAAATGCATATTGTTTTGCAGAAAATTTATTGTTTTCCGGAGCTGTCTTCTTGGAACATGCTGAATTTCAGAAGAAACTCTAACACAAATATTTAGATAATTCAGGAAATGTCAGAGTGGGATAGCACTGCGAATGAACCCTTGGGACTTTTTTAGGCTGTTCCCAAGCTCCAGTGCTTTTCTTTTATGCTAGCAGTATCACTTAATCTCTCTTTTCTACACTTCAAATTATGAAATATGACATCGGTTTCTTTTCTTTAACAGCCTAAGAATCTAAGTCATTCTCTGTTCTTGAAGTATTATCAAACAAGATTTGGATGTCCTTCATAATTTATGTTGTTTGCATAATGAACCATACTTAATCCTGGAATACATTATCGCTACATCTTGCTAACCTTTGAAAGATTTATAAGCACACAAATGTTATGCATTTGTTGATAATAGTTGATAATGTTTTTACTATGCATCAAATGTAAACCACAGCAGTATTATAGGTGAATTTAGCTTAAAATCTGTGGCTGTTTCTCAGGAAGGAATGGCAAAGACAGTTACATTAGAGAAGGTACATAGAGTCCTCTTCAGGATTGAGTTGGAGGCCTTTTAATTTCAAGATTTCAGAAGTTATTCCCTCTTGGGAGTGTGATTCGTTTTTGCAGTAATAAAAGCAACAGAGAATGCACTACAGGAAGTGGCTCTGCAATAAGACTCAATAAGTTTAATTAACACTAGTCCTAATTCTGAGTCACGATACTGTGCTGTATTCTGCAGCTTCTGTAAGTAAATAAACAGCATAGACATTTCTAAGTATTCACCTTCTTGTGCTGCTGCTTCTTTGGAGGATCCATCCTGAATTCCCACACCTCATGTGTAGATCTTAAGAATAGTGGAACTATTTTGCTTTGACAATCTTTCTCATCTCATTTTTTTGCCTTCTGTAAGAATGCTTAGTGCAAGGGTTCAAAATCCGGTCCCGCAAGTTGGAAAGTCATGATAAACTAACAAAAATATGTGGATAAAGAAAGGAATCTTGAGCAAGAGTTGTCAATAACTTT
Source organism: Meleagris gallopavo (assembly GCF_905368555.1). Classification (NCBI taxonomy): domain Eukaryota; kingdom Metazoa; phylum Chordata; class Aves; order Galliformes; family Phasianidae; genus Meleagris; species Meleagris gallopavo. The sequence goes on along the minus strand of NC_139406.1, from coordinate 77,232,316 downwards.
TTAAGTCTTGTATGTTTAAAATAACACAAAGCTGTACTTGCATTTCAGTGTCCATGAGCATCATAACTTAAGAATGTGTTCAGCATTTTTGACAAAAGTTCCGATCATTGCCTTCTTATCTCTGATGCCATGGGCAGCCTTGGTCCAGCTTACTGAATGAGCTATTGTTGGAGCTGTCTCTGAGAACCCATTGAGTAACTGAAGTTTAAATTATTAGGACTTGCAAAGCATTAAGATTTTCCCACCCTTGTCCCTTTTGCACCTTGATAGGTCCCTTCCAACCCAAGCCATTCTGTGATGTATGCATAATTGCATGAAAGGGGTCCTAGGTGAGCAGCAGTTAGGGTCAGCTCCCAAGTCTTGTAAAGGCTGGCTGTTCATCACTCCCAGCTCATTTCAGTAAAAACCACTCCAGGTAGCAGCAAGCTACAAAAAATTATTCTCTTTCACTGTTGGTAAAACACTTGACCATCTATTGCTGGCTCTGGCTAAACTGGTAACACTTTGGGTTTGAATTAGGTAGGTATTGAAACTTTGTTCTATTTAAATTAATGGGAGAGTCTCAGAGGCTGCTACCACTCAGAACACCTAGCTTTGTAGGACAGTGGACATTGAGCACAAATTAAAAAATGTGGAATTCCATCTGAACACAGGGAAACAGTTTTTTTCCTGTGACGCTGCTCAAATGCAGTACAGGTTGCTCCAAGATACTGTGTAGTGACTATCCATGAAGATGTTCAAAACTCAGCAGGACACAGTTCTGGGCAGCCTGTTCCAGCTAAACATGAGTGGGGCTCACGAGGTAGGTCTTGCGAGCTGGATCTCCAGAGGTCTCTTCAAATCCTGGTGACTCTGTGAGTCTGCGTTATCCAGAGGGGTGGGGTTTTTTTGTTTTTTTTTTGTTTTTCTTTAAACAGTTCATCACACAAATCTGTTGCTAAGTAGTTGCAAGGCGCAGCTTGTGCTTTTCCTGTCCTGTATTTAATTTCTGCGTACTGCCATTTTACTTACAATGAGTTCATAGACATAAAAGAATACGTAAAGTAATTTTAGCAATCACTATTCAATTCAAAATGTTATTTAACTTTGAGCCATTAGAAGTAACATTGCATTCAGCATGTATTTCCATTATGATCTTTTCTGCTTTTTCCTGGTAGATTTGTCAAGTCATAAAGAAATGAGCCTTTGGGCAGGATGTCTCAATCTGAATGGATTAATCTTATCTTAGGGTGCTAGAACTATTAGGATTTTTAGAAGGGCAGGTGGAGCAGGCTCTATTGGCCATAAGTTGGTTGTGAGCACTGAGTAGGTGCAGATGCTTCTTTATTTGACATTAGAGCTGATCACAGTTAACATAAAGGAGACTAGGGATAATAGGACTCATAGCATTTGCAAACATTACGGTTAGATCTAAATAACTTAAACAGATGAAACAAGAAATGCAAGTCTAACTGTTAAAGCATCATGCTCTTCCTGCTCATCTTTTTGTGATGTTTGGTGTGTGAGCATTAGATTCGCAGCACGCTAAATGTCCAGGAACTTACTCTTGAGGTCATTCTGTGCAAGCATAGGCTAGTGAGAAGTTAACCTGGTATTGTAAAATTAACACATAAGTTTATACATATTGATACTCTACTTCCATATCTGTAAGTATTCTAAAAGCAGAGTCACTTTCTGTTTTAAAGACAGAACAGAAAAGGTCTGATTTAGATTATATTGCTGAGATCTGGCTGAACAATGTTACAGATCTTTTGTCAGCCCTCTTGCTCACTTCAGTGTAATAAGATAGGAGTAATAGTGATAATCCAATACATTGTATGTGCTTCATCTTTAGAACAGATTAGTTGGTGCATGAGTTCACTGAATGGTTTTTCTTAGAGGCAGTTCTGGAAATAAGCTTCAAGAACTCAACCTTTCTGATTGCAGAAGGGTATAATGATAGGATTTTTCTTATGTTTCATCTTGGGAAGAATAAAAAAAAATATTAGAAAAACATGTTTTACTGACACATTTATCCAACAACATCTTATTTTATATATGCATGGGTTTTGTTTATTTTCAGTACTGAACTTCCGCAAGCAGTGGGAAAATAATAGAACTGTTGTCCCTGTTGTTCAGGAACAAAGGTATAGAATACAAAAACAGATTGACAGAATGTACTAAGTGGAATGGATCCTGTATCATGCAAAGAGATTCATTGTTCTGAGTTGTGCTTTCACTTCCATTTTGAGAGTGGCCTCACTATAATTTCTCTCTCCTTCTGATAATAAACTGATGGAGCATTTTGCCTATGCCCATAAGTTGTCCATATACTAGTTTCTTTTTCTTTCTTCATAAAGTGTTTGATTTAATAACAATCATTTGATGTGGCTGTGCTTATTTATAAGCATAAAACATAAATTCTCTAGAGTGTGCAGAAGCAAGAAGAAGAGCAAAAGCTCAGCTTCCCTGAGTAAGTTAAACCTGATGAGGATGACTTGAGCATTAGATTTTTAAGTAGCTCAATATTTGGCAAAGAACCAATACACAGTGGTCAATTACTTGTGCTTCTGGAGAGCTTTTCATCTACTTTGTAAAACATCACCTAGGCAATAAAATGGAGGAAGCTTATGTCATCTTTCTCAGAAGTGTGTGTGTGCTTTGATTGCATTGCTTTTGTGCATGTCGGAGTAGATGGTGTAACCATCCTCACATTCAGATCTGATAGTGCACAGCATTTATTTACTTTAATTTCACCCTTCTCAGTTTTTTCTATATGTATTTCATAATGTTATTTGGGACAATAAAGTTTTTAAAATCTTTTGTAACATAGGATCTAACAGAAGCAGTTGTGGTAGATTTTGGCCATATTTGTTTTTCTCATTTACTTCTGCTTTCCTCTAGTCTTTTAGCATCTCATGTTGGGCCTACACAAGGTAGCTACTGCTGATTTTTAAAATAAAAGCATTTCCAGATAATCATTCTGTATGCACAGAGCCCTTCTGCATATTTTACTGATGGGATCCACTTTAATTTCTCGTCTGTTGCTATGGAGCTGTGTAGATTTGCTTACTTGACCTGCTAGCACAGGGAGTTATTAAAGACTCTGTCTCCATGGATACAACAGGACCTAAGCAGACTTCACAGGAAGATTAAAATACACATCTCTGCTTTCAAAAGCCAAATGCCATGTTCTGGTTCAAGCCTGCACTACCCTGACGTCTCATATCCTAGAGCTAAGCAAGAAGAGGTGACCGCCCGCCAAGATTTTGTGTGTGGTAGCTGTGGGTGCAGTAGGGTCTTCATCACCTGTCCCTGTTTGTTTCAAAACTCTCACCTCTACATTTTTGGAATGGTCTTTCAGTTGAACCAGCAGGTCATCCCATGGGGATGGCAGATCTTGTTGGAGCTCCTCTGTCTTGCATAAATCTCTGAACATTTGTGATTCAGAAAAGGGGAGATTTCAATTCATGCATCTCCTTTGGTTACTTTTAGAAGTTCTGGGCTGTAGATGGGGACTGAATCTCTGTTCCAGTGCCTGGGCCAGTTGAATATAGGAAATGGAACAGTTTTAAGAGCTGAACTGTCAATTGCTCTTCTTCTGGTGGTTATAGAAGTTGTTTGGTGAGATGAGGGGGATGAATTCATGATCTTGAGCCACAATGGTTAGAATGATGGACAGTGACTTATCTGACCTCAGTTCTATATCTGTAATGTAGCTGTCATCATCTTTGCATGCCCAGGTTGACTAAGATCCTCTTTAGTGATAAAGAAGAAATAATCCATAAAATCAGTGAATCTAGTGTGCAGTCCTTGTGACCAAATGCAAGTACTTACTTTAGGATAAGATAAATAGCGCTTTAAAATCACTGACTGTACTAACTCTTCATTGACTAAAAACAGGACCTAGGTTGGCTCAGACAAAGGTGAATACATTAGAGGTATTTTAGTCAGATTAATCCCACCCACGTCTCCTCTGTTCTAATTGAGATCTCTGACAACTCTGCCGTTAGCTCTTATTGGAGCCAAGTACAATCTTTCCTAACTCTCCTCTCTCTCTCTCTCTCTCTTTTTTTTTTTCTTTTTTTCTTTTTTTTTTCCTGACAGTAGGGAAAGGCAGTCATAGGCATTCAGGTGTAGATGATTTTAGTGACCGAGATCACACTTGGAAGCTAATGGCTATTCAGTGTAGGTCGCTAAGTCCAATTAGATGCATCCGCTCTTCTGATCATCTCTGCAGAGCTTAGGCACTCTCTGTCCTATTTCTGATGGCCACTGCCTCAGGTCTCTGGCATTATTCAGGAAGATTCTGTATCTCATTTTGCACTGCAAATTTCATTTGTCAGCAGAAATGAAGCATTTTTAGAACATGGGCTAACTAAATTACGCTGAAGTGAAAAAAATGCCCTATAACATCTGATAGATAAAACTGGAACATAATCAGAGTGTACTCTTTTGAGCAAAAAGGATAATTGTTACCGTATCACTGTCATTTTTAGTTTGCAACTATATGTAGATTAGATTTATAGTGTTGATTTAAAGAAATGTATTCGTGTTGGCATGATAAACATGTTCAAATAGTTTTTCTTTCAAATGAGAATAAGCAGTCGTAACTAGATAGACTGTTTTGACTTTAAAATATTTCATATTTTTCAACCTAAATCTACGCGTTCCATTTTAAGTGACCTAGAGAAACAATTTTTTAGTTCTGCATTACAAATTTTATGATCTTCCTCTTCTAAAAACATCATTTAGATGTTGCTTAGGAGAGATGAGTAGGTGTGTCATGGACTCTCAAGATATGTATTTCTCATTGTTCAGAAGATACTCAGATTCTACCAAGAGCCCAGATGCAATAGTGAAAATGGAGTATCTAAGAAAAAAGTATCCCATCAAAAGAAGAAATGACAAGTAAAGACCAGCTCTGGGCTGATGTCACAGACCAGCAGCAACTAAGAGTACTGGGCACAAATCTTTTACAATTAGATAGTTTACAGAGTTGCTGGGTTTGGAAGGGACCTCTGGAGATCCATGTAGTCCAACCCTCCTGCTAAAGCAAGTTCCCTGCAACAAGTCACACAGGAAACTGTGCAGGCAGGTTTTGAGTATCTCCAGAGAAGGAGACTCCGCAACTTTCTGGGCAGCCAGTTCCAGTGCCCTGTCACCTTCAAAGTAAAGAAGTTTTTCCTCATGTACCTAAGGTACTTCCTGTGTTCCTTTTGTGCCCATTGCCCCTTGTCCTGGCTCTGGGCATGACTGAAAAGATCCTGCCCCATCCACTTGTCACCCCCCTTTAAATACTGCTGAGATCCCCTCTAGTTCTTCTCCAGGCTAAACAGACTGAACTTTGTCTAGAAGTTCCCTTGTCTTTTTTGAACTGAGGAGTTCAGAAGTGGGCACAACTCCAAAAGTGGCCAAAAGGACAGAAGAGAGGAGGAGGATCACCTCCCTTTGACCTGCTGGCTGTGCTATTTTTATGGACCCCAGGACACCATTGGCATTCCTGGCCCCACAGACACACTGATAGCCAACCTATTGTCCACCAGGAAACCCGTGTCCTTCTCTGCAGAACTCCTCTTCATCAGGCCTGCCCCTAATCTGTACTGATGTCTCAGCTCTCCCAGATCTGTATCATCAGCAAGCTTGCTGAGGGTGCACTCTATCCCTTCATCCAGGACATTGATGAAGATGTTAAACAAGACTGGACCTCGCACCAGTCCTTGGGGAATGCCACTAGCTACAGGCCTCCAACCAGACTGCGCTGCTAAAGTCTTTCTAACAAAAGGAAAAAAAAAAATGACTGGAAAACCCTTTACTTAGTTGAGTGAAGGGAGAAGAAACTTTAAATGTGTTTGTGCCTCTTCGGAAGAATGGACTTGAGGACATAGAAGAAGAGGGCTGTCACACCAGACTGCAAGGAAAGGTGAGGAGCTGTACAGGCTTTTCCCAGGAAAGCTGTTCTACTTTGGATAATTTAGTAATTATTTTATTGGGAATTTGAAGCTGAGTTCCCAGCAGGCAAGCCATAACTTCTTTCTCTCTCTCTGGCCCATTAATTATCCCAGTATCACTCTAGATTTAGGTAAAGTGGGGCATCCACCTTCAAAGGGAGATTCTCACTCTAGCATAACCTGCAGGCTGGCTCTTGAAGTTTCTGCCTGTCTGTGGAAGTTCTGAGCTGCTGGATATACGAAGACCTATGCCAGCCAATCTTCTAGACTCAGATGCCTTTTGATAGAGTTACAGGTCTTGGGACATGTTTCTGTGTCTGGAAACAGTGTCTGAGTTCTTAGAATAAGAAATTCATGGAAGATGGCTGTAGCCTTTAATCGAGCAGGTTTTTTCACTCTTCTGCTAATCCAGAATGAAGTATGAACTGAAAAAAAAAGACATACTGATGCTACATACACTGCACTCTCTAAAGTATTTCTTTTAAAATATGTTTGAGGTCAAGCTTGAACATGATTTGCAATTAGCATATTTACTGCAGCAAATTGTCTACTCTTGGCTGTTTACTGTGGCTTTCAGCCTGCTTCACCTCCACAGAATGCATAAGAAAGAAGTCATTATAAGTCTTCCCTTAGGAGATTTTTTTTTTCATGCTCTGCTTTTAAATTTCAATCAATATTATTGATGTCAATGTTTAGAATAGCTTTCTAATTCCCCAGTTACACTAAAAGTATTCTGAGTATACTCCAGCTAAATTTTGTTATGCACAGCTCCCACAAAAAAACGGTTTTTATTTCAAGTCACTATTTGTGAAATAACATGCATCACAGACTGAATCCTATGTTGCTGCTACCTTGTTTTCTGTACAGTTTTCCAGCTGTATTTGTCCTCCCTTCATAAACACTGTTGCCAGTATTTCGTTTTATCTTTGAATATACAAATTGCATTTCCTTAATCTCCCTTCATAAACAGTGCCCTATAATCCTATTATCACTATTGTTGACCTTCTTTGGAATTCCTCCAGGTTATTAATGCCTTTATAATGAGAATCCTGGGATTTAAACTGTTTTCTGAGCAATGTTTATTAAAAAATTGATGGATTATTTTCCTTTTTATTTTCCTTTACATCCACTATTTCTTTTCAGTCTGGCATCTTATTATGTTGAAAGTGAAGCTATGCAAATAACTTTCATCACTGAAACCTTGTGGGATGATTCCCACAACCAGAATGTGGCTTTTGATGGCTGCAAGCTGTTCATAGGGGACAGGCGAGGGGGAAGGGGAAGAGGCATCGCCCTTTACATCGAGAGAGGAGTGGATTGTGCAGAGCTGTCCCTGAAGAATGGCCATGAATAGATCAAAAGCTTATGGGTGAGAGTTCGAGACTGAGGCAGCAAAGGGAGTCTTGTGGTTGGTCTCTACTACAGGTCATCTGATCAAGTGGAGCCTGTGGATAAAGCCTTCTTCCTTCAGCTGTAGGAGGTGTCATGTCTGCTGTCTCTCATCCTGTTGGGGGACTTCCACCACCCTGACATCTGCTGGAAAAGTACCATGGCAAGCTGTAGACAATCCAGGAGACTCCTGGAATGTATAAATAAATAAATTCCTGAGCCATGTAGTTGACAGTCCCACCAGGAGAGATGCAGTGCTGGACCTATTGTTCACAACTGAGAGGGAATTGATTGGTGACATCAGGAGTAGAGGCTGCCGGGGCTGTAGTGACCAGTGGAGTCACTGCTCTTGAGGACTATCAGACAGGCGGAGAGTAAAATCAGTAAGCTTAGTTTCAGGAAAGAGAACTTCTAACTCTTCAGGGTGTTAGTCAACAAAACCCCTTAGGAGTCTGTCTTCAAGGACAAGAGAGCGGAGCAGAGATGGCCAATAATTGAAGAAGTTTTCTTTAGGGCACAAGAATTCTCCATCCTCAGGTGTAGCAATTCAGGAAAGGAAAGCAAGAGATTGGCACAGCTGAACCAGGACCTGCTGGTCAAACCAAAGAGCAAGAAGAAAATTCTACGGGCAGTAGAAGCAGGGACAGGTAGCTTGGGAGGAGTGCAGAGATGCTGCTAAGCTGTGTAGGGATGGGGTCAGTAAGGCCAAGGCCCAGTCAGAACTGGACTTGACAAGGAGTGCAGAGAAGGATAAGAAAGGCTTCTACAGGTACATAAGTCAGAAGAGCAAAGTCCAGGAGGATGTACCTCTGTAGGCTAGTAACAGTGGACAAGGAGAAGGCTACGGTACTCAGTAACTTTTTTGCCTCAGTCTTCACTAGTGACTGCTCTACCCACAGCCCTCAAGCAAATGGTTCAGAAGGTGGGTATGGAGGGAGTGATGCTCCTACCACTGTAAGGGAAGATCAGGTTTACAACCACATGAGGAACCTGGATATACATAAGACTATGGGTCCCAAAGAGATGTATCCCAGTTTCCTGAGGGAATTGGCTGATGTAGTTGCCAAGCCACTCTTGATATTTGAAAAGTCATGGAAGTCAGGTGAAGTTCCTAATTACTGGAAAAAAGGCAATATAGCACCCATTTTTAAGAAAGGTGGAAAAGAAGACCCAGGGAACTACTGACCTGTCAGCCTCACCTCTGTGCCAGGGAAGATCATGGAGCAGATCATCATGGAAACTATGCTAAGACCTGTGGAAGAGAGGGATGCTATATGGGATAATCAGCATGGTTTCAGCAAGGATACTGCCCAACCAGCCTTGTTATTATACTGAGCTGAAGAAGAGCCTAGGAGAAAGGAGAAATGTATCTCCAGTCCCTATTCCAAAAAAATTTACCAGAATAAAGAGAAAAATAAAAACTAGCATAGCTGGGGGAGTGAATAGAAGTTGTCCATCCTTACTTAATTTTTTCACATCTATTCCAGGTGTGTAACATATCTGTAATATCCTGCAGAAGGCTCTGATGGAAATGGTGCACATTCATGCATGAATTGAGTTGGTTTTCCTTCTGGAGGTTGAACCGGGGAGCTGCAGACCCATTTGAATTTGCTGATGTAGCAAAGGGTTTTGAAGACAGGTGTCATAAATAGGGCTGGACGTTCCATCTCCATCCAGGTCTTGCTGCCGGATGCTGTGTGTACCTCTAGTGCTGGAGAAGGGTGCAACCAAGTTCAAAGCTGAGTCCTGCAGATCCCAGTTGAGTCCTTTGCCCACTGAAGTAAACAGCAGAAGTGAGCTTTCTTAGGATCACTTTCATAGGGACCCTGGTGTGTTTGGTGTACTGTGAAACACTCACCCCAGACACAAGGAACCATGGTATTCCTGAGCCAGGTATTGAGCTTCTGAGTGCTTTTGCAGCTGACCTACTTCTAGGCATACCTGGAAAGCACATCTGAGAGGCTTTGATGGCTGAAACAGATTCAATGGCAGGTGATATTTCCAGGGTAGGTGGCAGATAGAGACAAGGCCGTTCTGAAAAATCCCCTCCTGGAGCTGGGGACCTGGTGCTCTTTCATCAGTCTGGTCTCCACTTGCTGCAAGATGGGCATCACTTTCCTGAGGACTTTGAAGTGTGTCAACCTTAATGGAACCTAAAAAAAAAAAAAAACTTACTTTATGGTACCATTGTGTAACAAGTATTTAATGGAAATGAAAATTCTGCAGATACTGCTTTTTTTTTTTTTTTTTACTATTATGAACCTTATCTTTCTAACACATTGAAGCATTTCATTCTAAGTTTCCTGTTTCTCAGTTCTGATATTCTTCAAGTAATTCTAAGCTGTTAGCTTTCTGAATCTGGGAACTCATCAGGCTGTAACTCTTCGATGGAACTAGAAGAATACAGTGTGACCACAATCACTGAAGGATTAATAAGCTCAAAAGCACCTGCTTCACGTCTGTAATCAGTACTTCTCAGTGGTGAGCACTGGCAGAGAAAAAAAAGCCGCAACAGCAGTCATAACTTGAGATGTATTGCCTGCAGAACTAACTCAGCTTTATTAGTATAAAAATGATTGTTTAGGCAGCCAATGAATATATGGGGTAGGGTTTTACTGCTCTTTGCAGTGAATGACATTTGAACTCAATTTATTTTTGTAATCATTTCAATGTGCGTGCTTTGGTAAACATCTGATTATAGTATGATGAATTTTGCTTTTTATCTTTAAGACTGCAGAGTTGTTTAGTTTGTTTCCTCCCAGATATGTTTCTCATTCCAGCATTTGTCTCTTCCCTGCTGAAAACATGTCAAACTGGTTTAAAATGTTTTGTTTACATTAGAATGAAAACCATATGCCTGACATTAAGGGTGACTGTGCAAAAGCTTTCAGCCGAATCGGGTGTAGCACGTGAGCCCATGTATTTGCATGTTTCCTGTGGACACGTGCTTGTACAGTTAATTGCTGTAGACCCAGAAGCTTCTCTCCTCCTTGCCTATTGGAACCAGATTTAGAAGATGTGTGGAAAGGCCTTCTGAAAGCCCTTTGTTAAACTTCTGCCACAGCGTGACAGGAGGGCTGGGATGTTTTCCCAGTCTGTGATGGAGTTCACTCCCTTTCTGTGTACTGCTAAGTCATCCCTGCCAAAGATGACATTTTCCAGCTCCTAAAAATACATCTGACCAGCCTGTCCACTTCCTTTGAAACAAAGCAAATAGCACTGCCAGGTATAAAACAAAAGATTTCCTGAGATGACAGTACAGGCTTGTAAAAGATACTTGTATATAGGTGCCTTCACACACGCATCTATAAAACTGTCAAATGCAAGTTGAGTAGCACATTACATCGCTATCAGTATGTTTTTCAAACATCTCAATCTAGAGTGAAATCAGTGTAGCAAAGTGGCATCCCTGTGGTTTTGATCTCAAGAGCCTGTTTGTGTGAGAGGAAGGTAGGCTCCACAGACCATTCCCTTCTGCTCCACGAACACGTTCCCCTGACAAGGGACATTTTAGGCTGAGAAAAAATGTATGGGAGCCATTTTTAAGGTACTGTCAGAACATCTCAAAGTGCACATAGCAGCACAGAAAGTAATTAGATCAGGCAGATTTCTGTACGGAGGATCTGCTTAAGTTATATAAAGCAGAAAAAAAAAAAACTACTTGAAGTGCTTTTTATCAGTTCCAGCATTCTGTTGTAGCTGCTCTACAAATCTGTGAGTTAAAACCAACCATTGAGGAATACACAAGCTTTGATTGCAGTGATACACAAAATACACGATGGCTCTCTGCCAGTATCAGTAATTAGTTTGTAGTGACTGTGTTCTTGGAGAAGAGCTTGATTGATTGTGGTTTCACAGCATCCGCAAGTCACATTCTGTATTCATTTTGAGATCTGCAGTGCTTATAATTTGCATTAATGTAGTTCAGATTATTATCAAAACTACTGTATTTAGATGAGATCAGAAAACTGCATAATGAGATAAATTTTGATTATATTATTTGATAACAAATCTTCTTCTGAAGTCAAAAGATTAAGCCAGCAGGATGAGCAAAAATCAAGATGAATAATTAGTTTAGATCACACAAGCAGCAGTCTGAGTGGAAGGGATCATTTATAAAGTCAGGTTTAGATCCAAACAGAGGGAAGCAGGATCTGTGTTGCAGATTTTCCGTGAAGTCTTCTAGCTGGAACTGAGCTGGAATCTCCTCACCCAGGAGGTCTGAATGATTTAGAACTCACAGTGAGCATTTTGCTGCACAGTCTCTTCAGTCTGCAGAGGGACAGGGGAGAGGAGGCCTACTTTTTCCTTAGGATTGATGGTGCCACACGTTGCTGTGCCCATCTGGTTCTGAGCATGCAGCTCACAGCTCTGAGCTTGATGACTACAGTGCACACAGAGGGGTTAGTAAGGCACTAAAATCCAGGGCTCACAGCAGTGAGTGGGCGAGGAACACCTCCTGCAGGCCATAGGAAATGCCAGAGGAGGACCTGTCCTCCATATAGAGCCCTCTGGTCCTAATTTCACTTGTGTCGGTTGCTGGACTACCTCATATCTGTTCAGACATTTCATTCCTTTAAAACATGAACAGCCCTGGTGTTACAGCCGTATTTAGTGCCATATTTGAGAGGTTACCCAAAAGCATTTTCCTTGACCAGCTGGAGCTGAATGGAAAGGTTGGAATTCAGCGCCTTCCGTAGGTTAAAGGAGTTCAGATTCTCACTTCTCCTAAGAGATTCTGACGCTGCAGACTTCTGGTGGTCTTCATTTAGTTCAGCCTAAGTGCTAGGGAAGGGTATGAGACATGGGCAGAAGGAGAGGAAGCTGGACAGCTTGTGTCAGCCCAGGAGCAGACAGTATGGAGGGAGTCCATTGTCTGTTCCTAGCTCACAGCATTATATTTGCTCTTACCTCATCACACTGTGGTGTAAAATGGAGTCGTACGCCCAAGATAAAAAGTCTTTTTTGAAGTAATTGTCAAATAGGCAGTGAGACAAAGATCAGGGACTGGAAACAAAACCCACTGTCAGTTATGGGCCTAATGCTGCAGATCAAGCCTGATGCCCACTGCAACACATTGTCCCTGAGACAAGTCTTCTTTAAGGTTGCTATCGAAGAAAAGCCTGAAACACTTAAGTGAGACTTCATGACATGTTTCAAGCTTTTTTTGCTTTCTCTTCTCAGTGAATACTGGACAGTTCTTCCCCAGATTACCTGTGGTGTGTGAGGACAGCCTTACAGGAATTCCCCCATGTTAAACAGAAAGGACACAGCATCATCATTTCCTGGGCAGATACTGTTTATGTTGTTAGAGGTTAGAAATAGAGATGTAGCTGTGCTAAAGGTTTCAAGATAAAGGAAACCAAATGTCCTAGAACTTTTAAAAGAAGCATTATAACAGAAGGCCGTCTGCTTTTCCAGCTGCTACCAATGGCTCTGGTGGAGTTCTTGCACTCAGGCTCTATCTCTCCCCTGGAGTCTGCAAACCAAGCTGTCTACAGAGACAGCATTCCATCTATTTCTTTATTTGCTGCTGGTGAACATGTACACATATTTTGGTCCTATTGCAATTTAACAGTATATTCTTAAGGACAAGGAGGCTCAGCAAATTCAAGTGCTTTATGTTTTGAGGACTGTCTTTCAGCACTGTTTACAGCTCCACTTCACTGGGTGACCATGTGCAAGAATAGCACAGGGACTGGTCTATATGAAGAGACCATGTTAATAGAGTCAGTAAGAGATAAATTCTGCGTTTTCTGTATATTGACTGTGAAATAATAGTGAATTTCTAAGTCAAAGACACACACAGAAAAAACATTCTTATCTCATACTTATCCTGAGTTTTGAGAAGCTATTTCTACTCATCAGCTATCAATATTCCTGTCACAAATATTATTTCAACATTTTTCTTTCTTCTACTTTTTAATCTCGCTGAACTTTAAAATACACACAATAAAGTTTCAACAGTACTTTTAAGGGAAGATAAAGATTAATCCTAAAGCACAAGTAAAATGTTAATACAGAAGCCAGAGGAGTTTGGCCATCTGCAGTGATGTGAAGTAGCAGACTGGAATGCCATAGTCCAGGCATATATGTGGGCCTGCTGTGCTTCTGTGTAAGAAATGTACATGGTGAACCTGATAAACTGAACGTGCACGTGTTTGTATTTAAGTGGAATTGCCTATCCACTGATTCTTTTAATATTCAAGTTTTGCATTTCAATTTGGGTTTTCTTATCACAGCCAGAGAGTCCTACTCAACATGTCCATGTTTCTTTGTCAAAATTCAGATCCACTGGTAATGAAACAAAGTGGTACCTCTCAATCTTGATAGTGATAGGACAAGGGGGGATGATTTTAAACTGAGACAAGGGAGATTTAGGTTAGGTTAGGAAGCTTTTCGCACAGAGGGTGGTGACACACTGGAACAGGTTGCCCAAGGAGGTTGTGGATGTCCCATCCCTGGAGGCATTCAAGGCTGGGCTGGTGTGACTCTGGGCAGCCTGGTCTGCTGGCGACCCTGCACATAGCAGGGAGCTTGAAACTAGGTGGTCATTGTGGTCTTTTTGTATGCCATTCTATGATTCTGTGGTTCTATGATTCTATGATTCTATGATATACACGTATATATGCATGATGTGGTATTTCAGTACAGCGTACTGTCCTGTTGGAGTCTATATACAATATAACCTGCTCACTATAATGTATCTGTACAGTATAATGTATAATCCGTTCTGCCTGTAAGTGCTCTGAATGATCACTTTGCTTGATAGTTGTCCTGGCTGAGGCAGTAAATAGAGCAGGATTAATGGTGTGGAATTTCTACATGCCAAAATGTAGATGTGATGGCTACAGTGCACAAATAGGAAAAACTGGAGGCAGCATGCAGTTGGGTCAGTGCCACTGCCCATGGAGCAGTGCCGTGCTGGGTGCTGCACCATTTCATTCCTGCTCCTCACATACCTATCCTAGGTAGCCAGTTAGGACAAAAGACTGGTTTTGAGAAATGTCAGCTGCTTTCATGGTTAATGCTGCTTCTGGGGGTTATTCAGCTGCTTACATTCATGAGCTTTTGCAGTGACAGTCATGGAGCAGCCAGCAGGCTTCCCGAGGTCCTGTTGCTGTGGGAGATGGCTGTAGGAGGGATGAGAGGCTGTGCTCTGGCCCTGCCCGCGTTGCTGGTAGAGGGGGAGCATCTCTTTGTTAAGAACATTTGTAAAATGAAGTAATACTTTACTTAACCCAGAATAATATATTGCAGGTTAGGGGCAAATGCTTGTTATTTTACATAGCGGTGTCTACCAAGTAGAAGAAAATATTTTTAGGTCTCCTAGTAACATTACTGTCAATCTCTGTTACATGCAAAGCTGGCTTGAACATAACTAACACACTTGGAAACATTACTGACAGTGACCACTTTAGTTTATAAAAATGTTCTGAAAAATCTTATGAATATACATATGCCCGATTTTGAGCATAAGTAGTCTCAGCCCTAAGATCGTATACAGCTGTTATCAGAACTGGAGTCACAGAGGTTAATTCCTGTTTGCAGAACAGTTCCTGGTTTCAAATGCACTTCAATCTTTCAGAAACCTCAGTGGCTGCGTTTCCAGGCTCTGCTAAATCCTATCTGCGGTACCTGGCTTGGCAACCCTCCCCAGCACTGCGCTGCCAGCCAAGCGGGTCAGAGAGAGGCTATTATTAAACCTTGCTTCCTTGAGATGCTTTCAATAGCAAGATCTGATTATGGTGCGGGTTGCTTAATCGTAGATGAGCCCTGCAGGGCTCACGCTGTCTGTGCTGGGCTTTGGGAGCTGCTGGAGTCGGCGGGGGCACCAGTGTCTGGGGGGCCAGACATCGGAGGTATGGAATCCATGCAAGGGGTTTACCTGTTTGGGTCTGGTTGGCAAAAGCAGATTTGTGTGGTAGCAAGACAGTGCTGTGTGTGCTGTAATCTCTTAGATGGGAGTGCTTTGTCTATCAGGAAAGCTGCTGCAGCTTTGGCCATTATGTCCAGCAGTCATTTTACATCCCTAAGGAGAGGGTTACTGACATCTGTGTTTGTAGACATGATATAAATACTCCGTGGAACAAAGCAGGGTTGTGCTCTGCCTCCCTGCCCTTCCCTGTCTTTGCATTTGGTTTCAATTTGCTCCTGGCCATAGCGACTTGGGGCAGCCCAGGTCTGCTTATGAGGGATGCTGAGCTGGGCATGGGTTGATTAGAGGCCATAAAGTTGGGTCCCTGTGATAGCATTCTGGGCTGAGCTTTTTTGTGCTTTGAAGTTTCTCTGGAATGGGCTGGGTTGATCAAGCAGCACAGAGGAACAGAGGGAAGTTTACAGCCATCTGTAAGATCTACAGGTCCACCAGTTTTAAGAGCACAGAGTGACAGTCACCTCCCCTGTCCAGGCCCCCTGAGCCTCCTTGCCTGCTGCTTCCAGGCATGGTGCTTGCTGGGGCACAGTGCAGCTGCCCCAATGCAGGCTGCCCTCTGCTGAATGCTGCCCCTGCACGTTAACTTTATGGTGGGATGCTACAGAGCATTAAGCAGCACAAAGCTACATGTGCCTTGAATATCTCTTTAATTAGATAGAGGTCTTCTATATGAAAGCAGACAGGACATGAAATGTTTGTCCCTCTGATGATTGCCCTGAAGTGGTCTTCTGCCCTGTCATAGAATCACAGAATCATCACGGTTGAAAAAGACCTCTAAGATCAACAAGTGCAGTCATCAGCCCATCACACCATGCCCACTAAAGCATGTCCCTGCGTACCACATCTACACATTTCTTGAGTATCTCCAGGAATGGTGACTCCACCACCTGTGCCAGTACTCTTTCAGAGAAATTATTCCACATATCCAACCTGAACCTCCCCAATACAACTTAAGACCATTACCTATCATCCCATCCCTGTTACCCTGGGAAAAAGACCGACTCCCACCTCACCACAACCTCCTTTCAGGCAGTTGTAGAGAGCAGTGAGGTCCCTCCTGATGTCCTCCATACTGAACAATCCCAGTTTCCTCCTTCTCTCCCCATAAGACTTGTGCTCCAGACCCCTCACAGCTTCATTGCCCTTCCCAGGACACACTCCAGAGTCTTTCTTGTAGCAAAGGGCCTAAAACTGAACACAGCACTCAAGGTCCTCACATGAGTTCCCAGTAAATACTGAAGATGGACAGAGGGTTGTACCCAAGTTTCTGACACTCCTTTACTTCTGTGTGGGTACCAGGTACATAAACTTGATCTATAGCTTGGATGAAGAACAATAAAACCAGCTCAATCCTGCTGGATCTGAGTGTGTGGCAAAGGGATGTCACAGGAAGGGCAGCTTTCCTTGCTGGCCAGCTGATGTTTGAGACTGGATGTGCGAGTTGGAGCCACAAGTCATATGAATCCTGCCAGTCAGACTGTGTAACTGGGAAATTAAATCAATTAAATTAAATTAAAAATGGGATCCTAAGGCCATTAGGAATGGTTGTAGAATGTTTCATCCTGTTTCTGTGAAAAGATGCTCTGCCAGTGCCCTTCCAAGTGTACTTGGGGGCATAAGGTGTGTCTGTCAGCTTTGTTTAAGGCTGAAGGATCTGAGGACTTTATTTACCAACATGGGGATTGTAGCAACTGTAGCTGCATCTCCCCCTCGTGGAAACATACTTCAATGGCCATTTGAGTAACTGAAATAAATCCTAACTTCAGGGCTTTCTTCCGGATAAGAATACTTTGTTGATACTTTTAAGTACTGCTGACCTTAGAAAAATGAGGGCACTTTTCTCGTATACAAAAGGGCTTGGGAAATACAAGCTGTAATCCATAGAAAGTCAGTAATCAGATAGATTAACACTCAAGAAGCAGCTGAGAGCCATGCAATATTATTGGATTATTTTAAAGCCATTAGAACTGCCCTACTATGCTTCTGTACCACATGAAAACCCTGCATATGTTTATACATATACATACATATATACTCTGTAAGGCTTTATGTATTTATACCTATATACATATACATATATATCAATCAGCTCAGACTCCAAAATAGAAGCTGCTTTCCACATAGCAAATAGTATTTTCATATGGTTTAAGGCAATAGAAATCCGGTTACAATTGAATGCTTTTAATCACTGTGTTCTTGAAGAAGCCATGTAAGCAGCCTCATCATATCCTGATAGCTGTGAGGAAACAAGTTGCCATAACAGCCTAGTTCTACAATGGCTTCTGTAGAGTGAAGCAGTTCACATCCAAAGTTTTTTGTTGAAGTGCCAGTTCTGAAGAAATACTGAAAGTCTGGAACATATCCAGTGCTTGTCCTTGGGGATATTTGAAAATTTATGCAACTTCTAAAATTCACACAAATAGACAAAGGAAGGATGCTTGTGATTCATTGTTAGTTGAAAACAGTCTTTGAGTTACGATTTCCACCGTGTCTTTACTCTTCCCTTTTCCTTTCCAGGGAGTGAAGCTGATTTTAGCTCTTCAAGCAGCACAGGCAGTATTTCAGCTCCTGAAGTCCATATGTCTGCTGCTGGAAGTAAAAGATCTTCTTTTTCTCGCAAGTAAGCAAATTTTCCTGTATGTTTCAAATGCAGCTAGTACAAAGATGGACTACTATGTAGGGTCTCGCAGCTCATGCGTACAGTATCGCTGCTGTGAGTTTTAAAACAGTCTGGGTAGTACTGTGCTCTTGGGCAGCACTAACACTGATAGGAACTGAAGAAAGTTCAGATAGAAGAAAGACAAATTATTGTACTGGTTAGAACAAAAATTGTCAAAATGTCGGATCAGCCAACTGATACTGATTTTTATCTGTAACAAGTACTGGAGATTCAGGTAGGAAAGTCAGAAGAAACAGTGGCTGGAGTAGAGGAGGAAGCAACTGGGTGCACATCAGTTAACAGTAGTATTTTTAGCTGTTAACCTCAACCTTTCTGGTCAAGATCTTTGGTTTTTTGCTATGGTTTATCAGCTCAGCATGTAACTTTCCAGGTCTCGACCTTATTTTGTAGGAAGAAATCAACAATATTGTCTTTAATGCTCTTTTCCGAAACACTCTCATCCAGCCTTTATGTAAACAAAGCAATATGCAAATTGAAAAAATATAAATAGTCATCCATCTAAATGAACTTTTTGTTGAAAGATTTCTGTAAGTTTTCTCTGTATCATCTGTGAACGGCAAATAAGACAGCTTGTGAATACTGGGGTGTTGGATGGAGCAGTCAGTGCGCAATGTGCTCTGCCCACGCAGTCCCTGCTGCTGCACTTTTTTGAGTCGGTGGAAAGAGTTCAAATTGAAGAGACTTGTTTCCTGCCCTTTGTGGAGTCGCGGGAGTGGAGCTGGCAGGCAAACCGGTGCCAGCAGCAGGATACCCATATGCTGAAGTCATGCAGACTTCTCTGAGATTGCAGTGCTCCCCAGCATACAGAGATCAGCAGAGTGATGCTTAATGAACAGTTTCATATCTGTATCATGAGGTGGTTAGAAAAAGAAACAGTAGTTAAATTCTCTGTAGGTTACATCTAACAAGTCACTGGCTGAGGAAAAGAACCCTGCTGAGTGTAATATGAAGCTCTAAAGTGACCTTACTTTTCAGTAAGAACATGTAGAATTTCATGTATCATTGTGTATTTAAATATAACTTTAAATTAGACCATACTGGTGTATTTAAACAGATAGAAGTCCTCTGTAATAGTGCTCCTTCAAATGCACTGCTGTGTTATTACACAGAAGTTGATGCTGTGCTGTACGGAGTGGAAAGAGATGTTTCCTCTCTAACATGTTCTTTTTTAAATGTTTGAATAAACTCACTATGAAACATTTCAGTGTTGTCACAAACCACAGTCCTTCACTTTATTGTAAAATAATTATAAATTCACCCAAACCACAGCGCTGTGATGAAGGCTTGCAGCACAGCCAGTCAGCCATCTGTTCTTTATAAACTGTTCCATTTTCAGAGAAAGGAGGAAACCAATTCAGACAATTTTAAGAGATCTTGCTTCATAATTCTGTGGTATTTTAATTTTTACGTTCAAAACTTTCTTTTTTGCTGGCTTGATTTGCCTTTTTCCATATTTTTGAAACCTGCCTTCCACTGTAGTTCAGAAGAACAACTTCCAGTAGAGGGTGAAGGTAGCAGTGTAGGAAACTAAATCAACTAAACAAATGAGAAATGCACCTCTAAAAGCTGGCTCCAGTGACTCAGTTCTTTGGCAGTTACTGGAAAGTGCAGATACAAATTTTATTAAAGCACACATGAATAGCAGTTTTTTTAGTAAAGATGGGGAAAAGAAAGGTAAATATGTATGACAGAAACTGGAAGAAAGAAGAAACTGTGCTTTCTTTGTCTATTTTAATACTATTTCAGCCTGCTCTCACTACTATAGTCCAAACTATATCTAAGCAAATGAATAGTTGATAGTGGCAGCGAAATACCCTGTTTGCCAAAGGCACGGAAGAACAGTGGCTCAAAAAAATCTACCCTCACAATATGATCCCTTAGGCTGCTTGCTGAAAATCATGAGAGAAGTCTTACAACCCTCCACCAGCCTCCAAGGCCGGGCATCTCCACAGGCCCGGCAGAGGAAAGCTGAAAAGTGGTCCTTTTTGAACTAGTTGAGTTTTCAGTCTTCTAATTACTTAATGGAGTCAGAGGTTCAGGGAACACAGATGATGTGATGGAGTCATTGGAAACTACTGCAAACCGAGAAGATGCCAGAGGTTTCCCTACATCGCATTGTTCAAACAAGATCCTCACAGTCATCAAAAGAATATGCAGTGGCTGATGACATGAAGTCTTCCTTTTTTCCAAGCCACTCATAGTCATTTGTATGTTTTAGTGGTATCTCATAGACAACTTTGTATGTACAGTAAGACACATAATGGGTTGTGCTACGAGGATAATCCAGTATGATTTAACCATTTTGGTTCCTCTCCAGTCGTGGCCCTTATGGTCGGAATAGTGGATCCTCATCCTACAAGTCTGGAGCCAGCCCACCTGCTTCCCGTGAAAAGGACCATTTGTCAACACTCTGCAGAAGTCAGCAGAATCCTGTTAACATCCATCAGAATTATGGGGTTTCTTCTCCCAGTAGCAGTAACTCAGGCTCATACAAAGGAAGTGACACCAGCCCAATAATGAGGCAAGTGTTTATTTACTCACCCCAGTGTTCAGTGCTCTGACTTACCTTCTCTGCACTGGAACACACTGTCTGGATTGCTGAGCAAGTCATCTTGCTTCTCAGTGTAGGTGTGACTCCTCATATTGGTGGCTTGACAGTCACCAGGATGCTCCAACCTGTATTTTCCTACCACTGTAAAAGCTTTATTATTTCAGCACAGTGGAATTAGAGGTTACTCTCAGTCAGAGGCCTCTTGTGGTTGGTTTTTGCTCCAAGACAATCTCTTTAATGTGGTTTCATGCCACCAGTTCTAACGTGGATTTACTGGTTCTTTCACTGAAGGGTCCTTTTAATTTGATGAGAGTTGGGTGTGGTAGAATAGAAAATGTTATACACTCAGGCAGAAATTCATTCTGTCTAACCTTAGGCACCTGCCCAAGGAGTGCAGTTTCCTGAGCAGGAAAGAAAACAGATACCTGCCAGAAGATGCAGAGACTGAATTGCTGCCATTCTACTGCTCTCCCTTTCTCTCTCAGACAACTGAACAGTTCTAGCATAGTAGATACACACTTAAATCTAGATAGAGAGAATCTAGGTTTCAGTTTGTTCAATTTCGTAGCTCGCATTTGGATCTAAACTCAGTTTTTCCACTGGCTTGGCCATGTCTTTAGCTGAGTGCCATTGCCAGTGGTGTGGCTGTCTGCTCTTCAATGTTCCACCCATTTTAGATGAGGTGATGCCTGGATATTTCAAAAAGTTAAATAACTCTTGATATCATTTGCTGCAACCAGTCACAATAAACAGTAAATGCTTTGTGATAGCCGCATATCAGCAGTTTCTTCAAGTACTTGACTTTGCAGAGTGAGTCACTTGTGCTGACACTGAGAAGCCCCAGATGAATCAAGTGTAAACTCAGCTTTGTATCGGTCAGTGTTGTATTTCTTTTTTTGCTAAGAGTGAAGAACAGTAGGGGTGATGTTATGTGATGTTTTTTTTTTTTCTTTCCAGGCGATCGGGGAGATATTTGACTTGTGTTGATCACCACAGTGTTAAGTCACAAAATCCAGAGCAGTATTTGACTCCTCTGCAGCAAAAGGAAGTCACAGTACGGCATTTGAAAACAAAGCTGAAGGAATCTCAGAGCAAGCTTAAGGAAAGGTACATTTCATTTCAGAAACAGGAGTTACAAAGATTTATTCAGGAGCATTTGGGGATGGGAATCCTGAATATTTTACTGATTTCTTGACCTTGTGAAGTTTCAATTAATAAATTTAGAATATGATCGGTTTGGTATTTCATGTTTCCTAGTTTGCTCAGTAAACATGCACCATGCAGCATATATGTAAACATGGCTCTTCTCCCTTCTTTGAAATTGCCTGATGAAATGTTTTCAAGGGATTTTTTTATCAGTCTGATTTAGAATCAAGACCTTTTATATATAAAAGTTTTGTCCCTACAAATTCATATTACTTTAGTCTTCTATACTACCTCTGTCAGTGAAGTATGACTTCAAAATGTGCTCCTTCTTCTGTAATGAAAGAAAAGTTCTTGTACAAACCAATGTGCCCACTTGTGTTTTTCTTGCTTATATTGAATTTTTCTAAAGAGCTCTTTGTATTGATGCTGAGAAAAGAAATGACAATGTGCATTATACAGTAACAGATGGCATTTGATTAAAACTGGGCTTTGAGAGCTAAATATCCAGCACACGCAACCCAAGCGGGCACAAAGGGGCATTTGAATGGCCTCCCAGGCTGAGTCCTGTCGAACCCACAGTCCTGAGGGGGGCAGCCCAGCCTCTGCATCTTTGAGGAGTGCAGCTTTCCTGCTGCATCAGATCAGCGTCAGCTCTGGTTGTACACACAGAGCTGCTCGCAGGCACAGGCACTGCATGGCACATGCTTCCCAGGAGGCCATTTCTCAGTTCCTGTGGAGCAAGGCAGTAGGAGAGGTGCAGGTTCTGTGCTGATGGGATCTAACCTACAGACCATCGCTTGCGCCTCAAGATGTCAGGGGTTGTAGCACGACCCCCAAGCGTGCCACAGGTCTGCTGACTGTGTGGGGAGGTCAGTGCCCTCAGTCAGCAGCCAGTGAGTCTTGGCAGGCAACCTACAGCTCTCAGGAGTGGCAGCAGGTGGTGCCTGGAGGAATGTGCCTCTTCCCTGGAGCATCTCTGCAGCCATCCCAGTACAGTGGAGCCTCTCCACTAGCTGGCACTAACTGACCAGTCAGAGAAGTGTTACATTTTTCTCTTTCTCCAGGGAGACTGAAATAGAGGAGCTCAAAACTCAGCTAGGACGCATGAGGGAAGACTGGATTGAAGAAGAGTGTCATCGTGTGGAGGCACAGCTGGCCCTCAAGGAAGCGAAAAAGGAAATTAAACAACTCAAGCAGGTTATTGAAACCATGAAAAACAACTTGGCGGAGAAAGACAAAGGCATTCAGAAATATTTCATAGACATAAACATTCAAAACAAGAAACTGGAATCTTTGCTGCACAGCATGGAGATGGCTCAGAACGGCTCTCTGCGGGATGAGGATGTGTCTGACGCACCAGGGAAGCCATTGGCACTGTATGCCAAGCTGCCAGACACCCTCATCGCGGAGGAGCAAGCTTTGGAGGTTGATAGTGGGGTGCTTCTAAATGAGGACGTAGCTAATGGGAACGATTCATTTCAAGAGACTTTCACCACTGCAGGTGCTGAGTTGGCTGATCCAGCTTTCTTCATTTCTGCTGTGGATCAAGAGATGCTTGAAAACGTTCCTGATGAAAAACTAAGGTCTTCTAGAAAGGAGGAGAGGAGCGACATCGTGATGGTGGAACAGTCTGTCCAGACTGACGTGGTGCCATATAGCCTAAATGTGGAGCGGCTCATTCAGAACATCTTCGGATCTCAAGATGTCTCTCCTCTGAGCCCGCCTTCCTCACTGAAGGAATTGGGTGATTTTTCTTCTGGAAGTTTCAGTGATTCTGCTATAGTAGTGGACTTAACTCCAAGCGATCCAAACTCTGCCATCCTTTTGTCTCCTATGGAGTCTCCATGCAAAAAGGTGGATTACGGAGTTGATGAAAATCATGTCATGAAAGAACTTGATTTTACGGAAATGCGTGATGAAGTGTTTGGGTATGTAAATACTTCCTCTGAGACAGGAATAATGCAGAGGCACTGGAGTGGCAGTCTCCTTGTAGATCTCCTGGCTGTAGCAGCCCCCATTGTACCCACTGTCATGTGGGTATTTAGTACTCAGAGAGGAGGAGTAGATCCCATTTACAATATTGGAGCGTTGCTCCGTGGGTGCTGTTTGGTGGCCCTGCACTCATTGCGTCGTACACCCTTCAATATTAGAACCTAAATTCCGCTGTCACTGGGCACCAATGGGCTGAGGTGGAGAGTGGAGGATGAGAGATATAAAAAGATATTGTATATTCTGGCAGAGTCCATTGTTTTGCTCTTGAATACTTGATTTGCACTATAAATTGGTTCAAAAACATGTTCTTGTTTCCAAATGAAGAAAATTGAACCCTGTAGTTCCACAGAATGTTTTTAAATGACATAGCCCAGTACCGCTGCCTACAGAAGTCTTCCTGCTCCCAGTCACCAGGTCCCTCCCTCTGCTGGTGTATTTCTCAGGCCAGCACATCCACACAATAATGAGGATCGGGGACAGCAGAAAGCTAGCACAGCTTCATGGCTGTTTCCTGAGTTAGCCTTCATCTCCCTTTTCAAGGCCAGTTCGTTGAGCAAATGCACAAACTCTATGCTCTGCCTCACAGGCAGCATGAGGTGCACATGGAACAAAAGGCCAGGGAAAGGTGGGATATTTCAGTAGGCAACAGTAACAAAACATTTGTGAAACTACAGTGTTAAGTAACATGGAGACTCGTTTCCACTAAGTGTATCACACATGTACTCTAAAAAGCATGCTAGCGCTTGCCATTTGTTGTCTGAAGCATCAATCCAATTTAGAGAAGAAAAAAAACATATTTCCCAGACAGCTTCCGGCACATCCTTCATGCCTGTCTTGTGTAGTGCTCTTCTAAATCCTGCAACTGCTTGAGCATTCCACCAGTCTTGTGCGTATAAGGACTGTAACCACAATGTTCGGTTGTTGGGAGTCTTGAAACTGTTAGGACGATAAATATAGGCGTGGATACACTTTGAATATTAATGTTGTTTTAGAGTCTTAATGTATTGGAACCTGATAGTCATTTGAACCCTGTGAAATACCATCTATAAATGTATTGTGTTTTAACTTATTGTTTATTTAATTGCTTTATTGTAAATTACCTTTATAATCACAAATTCAGTAAAGCATGTTAGAAATGTTAAGAATCTACGAGTGCTTTATTTAGCGAAGCTACTAAAAAAATACTCAATTTCAGCTGAGACATTGCACATTCAGAGCAGGAGAGAGTACCCTATCATGGCATAAGGATCTGTTAGCATCCTGAAGAGAGCTTGATTGAAAAAAAAAAAACTACTTCCAGCTCCAAGAGGAAGCACTGCACAGAGGACTGTGCTAGGTCAGCAATGCAGCCGCTGCCCTCTCAGCCGCACCCATACTGCACTGAAGAAGCAAGCGACCTAATTATTAACTCCATGCAATCCCAATTTGTAACTTCTCATCTCTGCACTTCAAGAAGTGTATCAGGCTTCCTGCCATTTCACAGACACCTAGAAGGCTTTGTGTAACGTGGCCAAGAGCCACAAAGTCCCATGTATACACTGAGATGCACTGAGGCTCTCAAGCTGTAAACTCTCCATGCCCAAAACTCGAGATTTGTTCCTAAGAGGAGGCAACATCAGCCAGCAGGTGGACATGGTGGAATTGGCTCCACGCAAACTTCTAGCAATACCTCTAGCCACTGAAACCTCACTGCCCCCGCGCTTTCACCTACAGCCAAGCAGTTTCCTCTGCAATCCAGATCAGAAGAGGTCTTGCGAGGCCTGATGGTACCGCGCACTGCTTTGCAGCTTTTGGGAGGAAGACTGCTACCAGTAAGCCACAAAGGAAGAGGAAGGATAGGGCAGCACATAGCAAGCACTCAATGGCAATGATCATTTTTTCTTTAATTAGGTAAGACAGAAAGGGCTAAAATTAATAGGCTTCTTTTTTTCCATGAGTTTCATACAAACATAACTTTCCATTATTCCTAAATGTCTCCTTTGCGGCTGAAAAAAACAATATGGAAAGTGCTTTGGTCCTATTTCAAAATGTGAGGAAATGGAGCATCATTTATTGGAGAAAGTGATCTTCATGTCCAGGAGAAACATTCACTGTGACTGCCCAGGTTTCTTTTGTAGCAAGAAGGTAACAGAGCAGCACAAACCTCCCTAATGTTTAAAATTGCGACAGCTTGAACTGATTTTCAACCACGTTATGGCAGGCTCCATTTAGCAGCAGTGTTTTTTAAATGTGCTGTTTAAAAAACAGAACTAACACTATAATAATATCAAAGTTGCTTCCAGCTCTTAAAAGCACCTTGTGCAGTTCTGAGAAAGCATTCAGTTGCATTCAGCTCCCAACACATAACAGGTAAAAACCTTGCTCTGATCTTTACCCAACATTTAGCTCTTTGCCAAGGCAAAAGGAATCTGAGAAACTACTAACTTCCACACTAGCTTTATTAATATGAAGACTTTTTTCCCCAATTACACTACCTATGCAATGAGTATGAATTCTATATTTTTACTAACTGTAGGAAGTAAAGCAGCGTGCTAGAAATGCAAAATTACCAACACAAACGAAATGAATCACTCCCTTATGCTCACATCAGCCTTTGGGAACAGCTGAACAGAATGCAGCACTGTCATACAGCAATGCTGCTGCCTGCAGCCACTGCAGTGTTGCCAATAGGCATGGCAGCACAGGAAGCTGCAAGTAACAAAAAGATGGGAAATCCAATTAAGTGCTCATCTATAACCCTTCCTCTACCAAAGTACACGCTGCCAGGAGTACACTTAAGGTCATCCACAAGGTCTTCTCATCTGTACAGGTCAGTATGATCTCTAATGGATAATTCTAAATGTATAAATACTTTTATTTAAAAAAGAAAAAAGAAAAAAAGAAAAAGCAGACACTCATATCAGGTAAGAAGCAAAAGGTTCTTTAAAACTGTTTAATTACATGTTTCAGGTAAGCACAGACAGTACAGTAGATTCCCCACCACAGAATATTTACATTCTTTTCTCTAGGCTCAAGCTGTTCATTAAGAGCGTCTCTCAATCACTTTTGCTCAATCATGTTTGCTGCAAAGAAGGGTACTGGAATAGAAATATTGTAGGAAATTTCATTCCATCAAGGCATGATTTTGTATGGTTTCGGGTTTTTTTTTTTTTTCCCCCCCTTGGAGATCTCCCTCTTAGTAGTTCAAGATATTTTCGGAGAATTCTGGCTTCCAAGATGACTTGAAGAATGCACTGAAACCAAGCAGCGAGTTGAAGTCCTGGAAACACTTAAATTAATACCAGTATGCATGTTGTAGAGGTGGAATCCTTCCACCGTTGCCTTGTTACTGTTAGGAGAGTTTTACACCAATTTTGTTCTGTTCCTTTTTCATTAACCTTTGGGCCTCTTTCTCCATTTTCTTTCGTTGTTGTTCTGCTGCTCTTTTTTCCCTTTCTGCTAACTTCTGTTGTCTGTAATTAGAGAAAAAATGAACTGCTGAAGGAGTCCAATTTTCAGCACAGACAATAAACAAATTATTATAACTAATAAAGAACAGAGCCTCAGTCAACTCTAGTTAGTCTCAGAAGAGTTAGTATTTCATCACACTCAAGTACTTTTCTCAGGATAATCTACTCTTAGACAGTAATATTTCTTCAAAATATTTTACAATCTAAAAGCAACTAAATTCTCAAAAATTAAGCAAATTAGTGCAAGTATCAGACTAGAATTAATTAGGAAGATCTGTCTAATAATAAAATTACCCATTTTTTTTTTCAAATTCAGATCAACATGATTCAACTCAGAACATGAAGTTTGTGCCCCGCCTTTTCGCCAGCAGAAACACCTGCAGCCATCCTTTTTATACACAACTGCTACAGACGTCTTCCTTGTGATCAGATGAGGTTACTTAATATTCCCTTTCACATGCTCAGGATTTGGGTTGTGCTCTATTGTTCAACACAAATATAAAAAAATAGCCTTTAAGGAAGTAGAAAATAATAAGTCTTCAGTTGTGTATCTTTTTATAGCAGTGATAAGAAATAATGCTAAACAGCAAATGTTACTAGCTGCCAAATCAGAGAATCTGTCTAAAAACTTGTCTAAAGAGACAAGTTTCCAATTTTTACTTCCCTTCCAAGAGTTAGGAACAGAAAAAGGAAAAAGAGAAGTCAACAACCTGCCTCCATCCTCTGCAGCTACAACACATTACTGAGTGGCATGGAGTCAACATTCTCCTTATTAGAGAAAAAAAATGGCCAAGCTGCTTGCAGTGTGACTTCACAATTAAAAAAAAAATGAATTAAAGCGTCATTCATTTGGAAAGGGTAAACTTAATAAAGATAAGAATAAAGAACACTTCATTAAAAGAGAATGAAGAAATCTAATAGAATGATAGAATAGAACTGCTCAGGTTGGAAAAGACCTTAAAGATCATCGAGTCCAACCATACTACCCTAACTAACAGCCCTCTGCTAAATCATGTTCCTGAGCACCACATCCAAATGGTTTTTAAACACATTCAGGGATGGTGACCCAACAACCTATTCCAACCTTTCAGTAAAGAAGTTTTTCCTGATATCTAACCTAAACTTACCCTGGCACAACTTGAGGCCATTTCCCCTTGTCCTGTTACCTGTAACTAGTGAGAAGAGACCAACCCCGCACTCACAGTAAGCACCTTTCAGGTATTGGAAGAGAGCAATAAGGTTTCCCCTCAGCCTCCTTTTCCCCAGACTGAACAGCCCCAGTTCCTTAGATAAAGCAGTAAGGAGTTACTTGCAAATCTGTTAGCTGCATACATGCATTCAACTGTGAAAAACAGAAAAAGCTGTGCTGCACTGAGACAACCTGCTTTGGTAGATTTTCAATTATAGACAAACTGAGCACACAGAACTTCAAGACATTTCAGCAACAAAGACTACGTATTATTTTTGTGTTTGACTGTGGTAGGAAGAGAGGGACTGCTATTAAATTAACTGCCAGAAGTTGTCCTAGTCTCTAATAAACTGCTCTACTGCCATGCAAGAAGCTTGTAATTTACATCAAGATCTACACCTCCCAGTCAGAAGGGAAGAGTCACGTAGATACAGTGAAGTTCCATAGAGCCACATGAAATGCTAAGCAATTCTTCTATGCAACTGCTGTTGCAAAGTAAAGAAAGTCAAGCAGGCCATGTCTTTTTCCCCACCACCATGAACTGCACAACACAGAACACTACACAGATTCCTGTATGAGGTTTCCATGCCCTCTACTGGCTGAGTAATTTTACTAGACTTTATTATAAAGTCCAAATGAGTAGAAACCTTCTGCTGGAGGTGATGCAAAGTCACCAGAAATAAACACATGCAGCATACCTCACAGTGATTACCTTTCCACTGCTCTGCCACTTGGCCATTATTCACTGAACTCTATTCCCAACTTCTTACTTGTTTTCAACATGAAGTTACCACCTCTCAGGATCATCTCTCAGTAGAAAGCCTATGACAAACTACAGCCATAACTGATTCACTTGGCTCCAAAGGAGGGAGTTCAGCAAGTTCTGGTGTCTCTGTTCATTGGGTTGAACTAGATGGTCTTTAAGGGCCCCTTCCAACTGTAAAGATTCTATGACTCTAAAGTTCGTATGTAATTTTGCATGTCACGTAAACGAGAAAAATAATTACTTATAGTCTTCTTTTGCTGTGCCAACACACCTGGGCTTCTTTCTAAATCAAGGAGCATTTAGGTTAACTGTTGCCACTGGAAAAAAAATTAACTGGTATTATAAAGTCTAAAGGTACGTATAGGTATCTACCATTTGCAGAAGTAACCAAGTTCTAACTCACTTCAATTAATTGTAAAAAAAAAATGAAAATTCAGCTTTGCATTCACCATGCTGACTAACCACTGACTGGAAAGTTTCGGTGCAACCAGCTCAAAAGCTGCTGGGCAGTGGGGAACAAACATCAGGAACTTTTCAGGTTACATAGCTTACTCCTCAGCACACTCGGATTTCTGGAAGTACGTGGCTTATTACATATACTTACTCCAACCGTTACACGTGTGTATTAAATCACCACAGTGAATGACAGAGGTACAGTCTTCCTGCTATTAACACACCACAGCTCATTTTTGCAAGGTTGTGCAGCACTCCACTGCTATACAAAAATGATTCCACTCTAAGACACTTCTGCATACTGAGCACCAACAGATACCCAGACAGAGCTAGCTAATGTCCTCCCTCCACACACACAGACCTGCACTCATTCCATTCTCAGGAAGCACTGCTGGAGTCAGCATTACCACTGTGGAGGATCAGGAACACTGTTCACCAAACAGCAGTCTGAAATCTTCAGATCACTTTGTAGATCAAGACTCAGTCTCTTAGCATTAAGAATAGACTCCAGATCGCTTCTTTACTACGGACTGTTGAAAAACAGAGCCAGCGCTGTCATGTACTAAAGTTATGTATTAAACTCTGGATGTTAATTACACCACAGATGTCTACTGCAAGACAGAATGTAAATCCAGAAGGTATTTCCTACCAATCTTGCAAAAAATCAGTCAGCATTTTCCTCAATTAAAGAAAAACACTAACTCAGCATGTTGTGAGTAGAACAAAGGTTTTCTTCACACAGCTGGGATGAACTCACACAATCTTCAGTTGTTTTGAGGTAGCCATTCACTGCAGGCCAAGAGATATGTGAAACAGACAGTTCTAAGCATACTCTATTTACCTGAAATATTTGACACGTATACTTCCCTGCTAAAGCAAGTAAAGCTCAATACTTTTTAGGGGGGCAGAGTAGGAAGTCTGAAAGTTCACAACTTGAGCCGAAACCTTTCAATAGTAAAAATATGTCATGCTGAAATCTTTACAACAGCTTCTATCAAGATGAGGAATTTGAAAAACAGAGTCAGGGGGAAAATCCCACTGCTATTCCCACATAAGTGGTCACAGAATCACAGAATTGTAGGGGTTGGAAGGGACCTCTAGAGATCATCGAGACCAACCCCCCTGCCAAAGCAGGTTCCCTACACCAGGTCGCACAGGTAGGTGTCCAGGCGAGACTTGAATATCTCCAGAGAAGGAGACTCCACAACCTCCCTGGGCAGCCTGTTCCAGTGCTCCGTCACCCTCACCGTGAAGAAGTTCTTACGCACATTCGTGCAAAACTTCCTGTGCTGCAGCTTATGTCCGTTTCCCCTCGTCCTGTCTCCACGTACCACTGAAAAGAGACTGGCCTCACCGCTATGGCCGCCACACCTCAGATATTTATAAACCTGGATCAGGTCCCCTCTCAGTCTTCTTTTCTCAAGGCTAAACAGACCCAGTTCACTTAGCCTTTCTTCATAGGGGAGATGCTCCAGGCCCTTCACCATCTTTGTGGCCCTCCGCTGGACTCTTTCCAAGAGATCCCTGTCTTTTTTGTACTGGGGAGCCCATACCTGGACACAGTACTCCAGATGAGGCCTTACCAGGGCAGAGTAGAGGAGGAGGATCACCTCCCTCGACCTGCTGGACACGCTCAGATCATACAGCTTTTTGTTTAGAGGGAGGTGAATTCCATTCTTTCCCTCTCACTCTGTATTCTAGAGCGTGAACATGACTACCGGCCAACAATACGCCTTTGGCCATTTCATGAAAATCGACTATGCAGACAAGTTATCACTCCAGAAATATACTGACACTCGCACATACTAGATTATTAGTAGTAGGTAAATTCTCTAAGACAAGTCTGTGCCTGGGAAAGCTTAATCACTTGTTTTTATAGTCTTAAAAACAGATCTTAATGGAATGTAGCAAGATTTCACTAAAATGCAATGCAGTCTCTGCAGACAGCAAAAGTTATTTTGTTTCCTAGTCCAAGAAAGCAGGATTTTTCAGTGTCTTTCTTTCATTGACTATGTCTGGTGCACCATAGCCTCAGTGGACTGCACTTATGACATTACAGATCTTACTAAGCCTGTTGATGTTCCTGACAGGAAAAGGCAGTCCTTGGAAGAAAAACAGCCCAACAAAATCCATCATCACGTAACTTTCACTATTATATCACTATATATTAAAGCTTGAAATAAAACAGATTAACAGAAGTCACTGCCAATTCAAATCATTATGTGCAAATTGCTAAATTCAATCTGTATCTTGTTACCATTTGTACTCTTTCAACTGCTTAAAAGGGAAAAGCAAACAGAAGAAGAAAACAGATAAGGTATTCACACTATTTTTGTGAGACACAGAGAACTAGAGAAGTACTATCACAAACAAACCTGCACTTGATTCAACATAAAAAAGTTTATGCGGTGCAACATGATTTTCAGTTACCTAAGAACTTCTTCTGCCTGCCAGGCAGCATCTTCCTCTTCTTCCCAGGCATTAGTATTTTCTTGCCAAGTATCCAAGTCTCCCAATTCAGGCTGAAACAAAACAAGAAAAGCTCTAACAACATGGACAAAGAAAGTAGAAAAAGCACTTATTTTTAACCGTGATGCCTGAGATTTCCAGAAATACGAGATGCCTTCAGTTATCACCAATTTGTTATTCCCTGTTCTAAGACTGATTTTTTTGCCTTTATATTGTTAACATAAATCTTTAGACTCCATTGCTGGTGAACAAAGGAAAGGAGGCAGCACTACAGTGCATTTTTAGGAAGGAGAAGACAATTTAAGCAGATGGCATTAAAGACTTCTGGAAGTTGCATAGACAAACCAAGATGTATATCCACATTTGTCCATTATCCTCTGAGCTGTTTTTCTTCAACGAAGTCCTGTCCTGAATTATTTTCATTATGATAGTCCAAGAAAGCATTATGGCCATTCTGTACTGCTTTCTGTCTGGATCTTTCGTCCAACGTGTTAAACAAAACACTGTTAAAGAAGGCAAAAGAAAGCAAGCATTTCCCTCTAGATGCTGTTTGTCAAGGAGTATAGAATTAGAAGACTTTCCAAAGACAAACCTCTACAGAAGGAGAAGGGAGAAGGAGAAGGTTAAAAATGGGTACGAGACTATAAAGCTAAGATAACCCAGAGGCTTTCTAGAAAAAAAAAACTCCTACTCTTTCGCTAGGAACTTACTGTGTGAAGTCCAAAAAAAATGTATAGTCCATTGGTTTAGAAGATTTGCTAGTAAGCAGGCACTTTAAAGCTTCCTATTTTTTAACCATTGGTCTGTTAAGCTTCACAATAGAGAAAGTTAATTAAAATTAGATCAACCACTTCATTAGTTTGAACCAAAGACTCAATGTAAAAAGCATTTATTTTATTCCACAACTATTCCTTTTGCTCCCCACTATGCAGAATATTCTTAGACAGACTGTTCCTTCTCTTAAGGAACAGTCATTTACCTGTCAAATAACAGATTAATATTTTGAGTGCACTTACAGACTGGTGAATAAAAGGAATATCTTGTGTAGCTGCTAATCTGCTAGAGAATCCTGTGTTTCCTTCTGGAACTCCAAAAGTTAAAGGCTCTCGTTTTTTAATAACTATCTGGAGAACAACAAAAAAAAAAAAAAAGAAAAAAAAGAAAAGAGATAGGTCAAAGATTCCTTGGAGACCATATAGGTCTGTGCTTATGAAGGCACTGCTATACAACACTGCACTGTCTCCAATCTGTTAAGGTTCTGGAAGCTGTACAGCTGAATCACCTTGCAAGCAGGAGAAGCAAAATGCACAAGACACAAGAACTCCCTCCTCCACCCCACTAGCTGTTACTTAAGTCACATGAAAACAGATTGTATTAAAATACAGAAAAGGCACAAAACAAGATCCAATTAGCACATCTCATCAGTATTCATGAACTAGTAATTACATTAGGTACTCCTTGGAGAAATCTCATTTTCATGATTGGTAAAAGTAAGACAGTACACTGAGGGGTAGCACTCACTGAACAACTAAACTGTTTTAGAACACAAGCTATCTCAGGTTCATCAACAGCACTGCTGTGCAGATAACCTAAGCTTCAACAGTCAAAATGCAACTTGCTATCATATCAACTGGTAAAGCTCTGTACTAATTTGGCAGAAAAACAAGCAGTAATGCTCCTCCTGAAAGGTATGTTAACATGGCTGCTAAGATCACGTTTCCCTTATCTGTTTGGACCTCAAGACATGCAATTACCCATAGGTATGAGTGCGTGTACAGTAAAAGTAACTGGGATCTATGTCTTCTGGAAGCAGCAGAGAGGTAAAGTAGGCTAAATGAAACAAGTGGGTAAGTGTCATCTCCAGTTCATAGAAGCTCAGGAGAATCAGTCAGAAGGGACCTCGGAGGCCTCTAGTCCAACATCCCGCTCAAAGTGTCGCCAGTTCTGGTTTATGCAGTTATGAGTTATGAAAACCTCCAGAGAAGGAGGCTGCACAACCTCTCTGGGTAGCTTGTTCTGGTGCAAAAGTTTTTCAATCAACTTAAAGACCTGTGCGTATCTAACCAGATTTCTATACAGAAACAAAACAAAAAAGTTCATAGTTGGGATGCTATTGTGGAGACACTCTTCAGTCTTGCTTCCCTAACAAAATCCGATCTTTGAAGAGCAAACTATTTTGAAATATCAGCTCCTAATACCATTTGCCTCAATAACTGGCAAAACAACCACTGGTTTCTGAAACAGCAGAGTTACTATGTCAAACATCCGTATGAGCAGGACACAATGTCTCTTTTGAAATAACTGAAATAGCTGAAAGGAGCTGGAAGGTAGCTTAATGCAGTGGTTCTATTTTCAGAACTAAAAGTGATTTGAGGGTTTTCACCTTTATACTTCCTGTAACACTCACTATGAAGTTCATAATAAATTTCCGAGAACATTAAAACAAAAGATGTAAACACAAACCAGAATCTCATTTGAGTCAGAATCAGCATTTTAAAGTGGATGGGTTAGATTACTATCCTCATTTCAACAATTTTGCCTGAAGCACTGTATGTAGGCTGCCAATTTACTGATAGCCTATCTTAACGCACTCAGTAAGTACAATTCAAAGCTCTATACCTACTTTTTGAGTTTTTCTTATAGTTGGTGTCATATCTTTAAAATAATCGGGTTCCATCTGTTCCACAGCATTTTGCTGAGCTGCCACATTACCATTGCCACCTTCAATCTTCACACTGGTAGGTGCATCTTCATCCCATGAAGACCAGTCTTCTACTTCTGGCTGGAGAAGTGAACAGTAAAAGTTAATAATATTTGCAAGTAAAAACTTGTCTTATTGTATCTTGCTATGACAGTAGGACTGGCATAACAGACAATCACTTAAAGTGATTAAGTCACCTACCACTGAAGCAATTACCTGTTTGGGAACAGATGAATAATCCACTGTTGTTGGCAAAGTTATTTGGTCTCCACTTAACTTTCGCCCTCTTCCAGACCTGAAAGAAAAATGTAGGATTCCTCCAAGCTCTGAAAACATGAGCACTAAGTTAAAAAAAAAAAAAAAAAAAAAGGAAGTCTGAGAACAGCACTACTGCAGTCATGGCTAAAACATTAAGTGCTTAAACTACCCTAGTATTAACTGCTAGTCAGAGACTGCTAAACAAAGGAATTTCATTCCTAAACTTAAGTTGTGTTCACACGAATATCAAAGTGCAATATACTGCTCATATTTCTTTAAGAGTTGCTTCTCCTTTGTTTCCATGACTGTTTGAAAAGGGACATATTTAATCAGTTATTTGCATGTAGTTGGTTATAGTTTTTAGATTGTCAGTGCTTAAGAAGCAAATACTACAGCTCTAGATTAGTTCAAAGATAACCATTTTTACTGGAAGCTGAGAAATACTTCTACTGATCTGCCTTTAACAAACTGCTTGCTGAGTTGCTTCATTTAAAGCCTCTCTAAAGCACTTTTTCCTTTAGAATCCAAACAGAGATACAAAATACTATGCAAGTCAACAGCTTCTGTTCAATACATTTATTTCAAGAATGTTCTTTCAGCAAAAGAGGTTTTTAGCAATTGAATTAAGTAATTTTAATTGAAAATTAACACTAATGCATTGCTAATAAATGAATGATGTAGATATTTACTTAATGGCAACACTCAAAGATCACAGTGACACCTAAAATATTCTTAGCTGACATTTGCTACATTTTAAAACCTTATAACACAAGAGAATGAAATTCAGACCCTGAAATTGCAAACCCCTATAACAAGATGGTCATGGAAGAGTGAAGATGTGATTACTGCTACTCTTGCAGGGAAGCTAACATTTGGAGATCATACCCATAGTTTTTACTATCACAGAACACTCCACCATCATGTCAGAAGAGCTGAATTGCATGTAATTGCTCTACTGTACGGTGATGTAAGATTATCATTTTTCCTACTTTGGGCCCAACAGAATCTTCCACAGGAAAGATCAGATGCTATTATCAAATCTTCACTTGATATAATTAACTCTACCCCATTTAGAAACTGTTATTTTAAGCTGACATAGGTTACGAGTAAAGACAGGCTGAAACACAGAGGTTTCCTCAAGAGGAACCCAGCATAATTTCATCTACCAAAGTTCCTGAAAATCTTTACAGTAATACAACAGAAACAAAGAGCACAACACTATCCAATAGAGCAAGTTGTCAGCTACAAAATACTAATTTTCAGCACAGTCACCATCATTAGCTGTGCTTTTTCCATCAACAATGAACAACACCCGGCACGTCACACTTATAAAAATCTGTACCAGTGGAGGTGACCACTGTCACTGCTGAAATGCATCATCCACTGCCACACTGCGCTCACAACCTCTCTTCGGTCCCCATAAGTGTTCAGGATGTGTTAAAGAATGTCAATGGGCGCCGCTTTTTATGCTTGGGGGAATTCAATGTCACACCTTCGCTCTAAACGCACTTCCATGTCAGACACCATTTTGTCAGAGTGCCCCTCTGCTGCCATCTGTCACACAACAACAACATGTAATGGCATATTGGTGGGAAGGTTCAGCCTCTACTGCTGTACCACCAACATCCACCCCTGACATTGTGGACCAAGATAATAAAGTAAGAGGCATTACTTCCAGAGCAGCCCCCATAACCGCTCGAAGTCTTCAGTTTTTGAGATGGAAGCTTACAGACATCAAGCAGACTGAAAGTTGCCACTGTGTTAAGAAATCAAAGCAAATATAGAACAGAAAAGCAATGACCAACTATACAACAACCAAGACAGAATACAATCTAAATTCTGTGCTATGTAGTATGCACACAGATTCAATCCCTGAGCGGGTTCCTAACAAAAATATTAGTTTGGCAACCAAATTTCAACACATCATTTCCAGATGATGCCTTTGGAAAAAATGATGTCACCACACAAATGGTAATTTACTACTGCAGTGTAAACAACAGTGTGTTCTTCTGATTGTTTAATTTTTCCTTTGGCCTCTTTGCCTTTATATATGCAAATATATAAGATGTGTTTTAATCTTCTCCAATAGATACATGACCAAAGGAAAAACAAAATCCCCCTGAAACACACCAGGAACATCTGATTCTTAGGCTGAGTTGTTTCTGTTGTCTCCATAGGAAACACAAGTCTGGAAACATCCTCCTTTAAACTTGTACAACATGCTTTTCTTTAATACTCTCCTAAGCCAGCACTTCAGCTGATGCAACTCCCTACTGAAATGATCCAGAAGTCAAGCTAATGACTCCAACCAGTGGTTCATAACACCAGTCTAGCAAAAATTATAACACTGAAAAGGATGAAGGAGGGAAGAAGCAACTTCTGTTGTACAACATAGGAGAGAGTATGCAACGCACAGCAGCGTTGAAGGAGGCTACATATCCCCAGTCCTTTTAGGAAGGGCACACCATGCTTACAGGAACAGCTGCCTCCCAAGCAACATTAGACAGATATTGATTAGTGCTCTGAAGGTCAAATGTCTCAACATTTCTTGGTTTTGTTTCCCCTTACTATTCAGCAGCATCCACATTTGTCCAAGGCATGAAAATAACTTGAGATCTTAAACAGAATGAAATTTCATCTTATTTTTCATTTATACCTATCATTTGCTAGAAACAAAGGTTTAAAGCATTTCATTAAAAAAAAAAAAAAATCTAAAAAGTTACCAAGCACAATGCATAGGTTTGATGCTGACTAGGAAGATTAATAATCTCTGCAAGCACTTGCTAAAATTAAGAACTAATTTAAATTATGCAATCCAAATAGATACTAGCTCATATTCATCTAATTAAAATGCACATTTCGTTCAATCACTTGTTTTTACAAGGTTACAATTTACTGGTTATCAGGTATACTCATAAGCAAGGATGCATTATAAGAAAACAGGATTTATCATACTATGCTCCAGAGCTGACATTAAAATGGAAAATTATCTGTGGTTAATGGACTGAAACAACTTGATCCACTTACATGCACCTGTGAACATTTCAAATTTTTCATTCTTTCAACTAATTGTTATTAAGAGTTCTACTACTTTTCATTCCTAATCATTTCCTCACCTGCTCATTTCAATTGTTCCAATCATTCAGAAGTTGGAAAAGAAAAAAGTACTGTCATTACATCTACTAAACAATTATCTGCTTATAAACAATTCACACATTCAGTAAAGGTCCATATACTGTAGAAGCTCAGTGTTTTTACTTCTTTAAAAACTTGAAGGGCCAGTGTCCTTAATTCACTTTGGAGTTCAAATTACAAAGCTAAAGCTAACATCTCTGAAGTCATGTGCAGCATGAAAATCTATCTCCCTAAAGCTTCAAGAGGGCTTGAAAGAACAAAAGCTTCCTATCGAACCCTATATAACTATAAATCCTGATTTTTTTTTTAATTCTTCTAGACACTACATTTCTGCATTCGTGAGTTTACAACTCAGAGCAAAACCACTTAGTGTTCTTCTATGTTGTAAGGCATAAAGCATTTTCACTAAGAAAACGGAGGGAAAAAAAAAATTCTTTTGAACTTTAAACACTGCCCTCCAAACATCTGAATAAATCTTTAACAGGCAGAAGAACCCAGAAATCTCATTGAACTGTTTCTTGTCAAAGCAGGAAAAGAATCAGTTACATTTCATTATAATGAAAGCCCACTGACTGATGACCAGGTGGATGCTGCCATTAACTGAACTATTATAAAATGAAATACCACTCGATGAATACTTTTTAGAAGTTGGAGGACCATTTTCATTCCTTTGACACAGGACAGCATTAATAGGCAATTTTTAAACACTGTCACACCTATTCAGAAAACATTAATCATTAGAGCTAATATAACACAAAACACACTGACTCATAACTGCACTACACAGAGTCTTGAGTTCCAAAGGAATATGCAGATTTAAGAATGAATTTGACTTCTTTTCTAGATCTGAATTAGTAGCAAAATCAGAATTAGGAAAAGAGGCGTGTGCACGCTAGGAAGAAGGAAAGAAGAGAAAGAATCTAAAATTAAAACAAAAAAGGTAACCAAATTAAGCCACGTTTACCTGCATATTAACTTTTTAATAAAAGAAAGCACAGCTGCCAGGCAAGTACAGATTTTAAAGAGCCGAAACTGTGTTATGGCCATGGTGAGAAACCCTTCCTGCAAAAGAAAAAAAAAAGAAATTAGATGTAGCACATTATACATCTTCACATAGTCCTTAAAGCCCATTTCCTTAGTTGCTCATAAACAGGGAGCATTCTGTGAAGTTACACTACTGCCAAATAAGGGAAAAGGTTTCTGGAACAGAGATTCTGTCTCCTATCTGGACATGTCAATTATATAGATAATACAAGCACATAATGAACACAGCCTTTAAACAAACTGCAGGCAATGATAGGTAAAGATACAATTAAAGATATTTTTGAAGGAGAAGCACTTGCTATCAATGGGAGTGACTGTACAGCTGATGTACTTTAGACACTAACAGTGCAAGGAGAAAAGAATTATGACCAGTAAAAAGCTCACACTTCCTTAACCAAGTCTTGCCTGTGTAAATAAAAGATGAATAGGAAATCAACATTGAGTGAAAACCCAGAACTGGTGGCTTAAATTTTACAGTTATTTTAATTGGAGATGTGTATGAGACCAAACACTCTAATTCAGCTACCAGTGTCATTGAAAAACTCATCAGAAGTGATAGATTCTGTTCATCCCACATGCACTACAGCACAAGTTAATCCCCAGATACATCAGTGACCCTATGCCAAACCAGATCATGCTAGGAAACTCAGACAAGGAAAAACTGACCTTTGGCTGGAACCACTTATTCTGGCTGCTATTTTTAAGTGTCAAATTGACAATCTAGATAATTTAAACTCATCATACTGCATTTATTTCAACAGATCCCCTCAAGCAGGTACAGAACAAGTTAGAATAATATGCAGGGATCCCTTAAATAATATTGAAGGATTCCCTTTCTCTCTTTTAAAAGTGAACATTTCAGCAGGAAAAGAAGAGATTAGGCTTCACAAATAGCTTTTCATTATATACAGCTACAGTTGTAACAACATTTTCTCTTGCAAATTTAACATACCTCCTGGTGAGTAGAGAAGGCAGCCCTGTGACATTTTCCTCAGGCCATGAGTATTCCATGGAAGAACAGCTTGATTTCAAATATGCTATGGCATTTAAATCACTTTTATTATTCCAGGCTTTATGTTAGGAAGAGTCAGGAAGGTGGATCATTAGGTAGGCTGCTCCAATATTGCCCTGAGGATTTTATTAAAAAGTACATAATGGTATTTGTGAGCTACACAGAGCTTAGATTTACTTTATTGGTGCTCATTTGCGAGGTATCTTAACTAGTACTAAACAATGTAGTAATACGGTACTAGAAATATTACTTCACATACAGCCCAGAAAAGGAATTATTGCTACTGAAAAATTATACAGGGTTGCTACCAAATAAATGGGCCCTTTTACTGCAGAAAAAAAGGCTGAAGCATATGAGTAACCACTAAATTATAGGCCATAATACCAAGCTGTAGCTCAGGAAAAAGTTGACTGCTGACAAGAATTAGTCACCATAAATCAGTGCATTTTTCCCAGAGCATTTCTACTCACGAATGAACAGACTTCCAATATCACCCACATGTCTGTTCAGCAGGATACCACAGCGATCATCAGTTGTGCTGAATGAGCAGGAGAGAGACACAACCATGTGCTGCTTTCATGTCTGAGCTGCATTTCACTTCAACTATGGCAGCACCAATGCCCTTCAAGACAGCATGTACCATTTGCCTTCCTCTTCTCTAAACTTTAATTGTAGCTTTCCCAGTTAAATCCTGCAGCACTGGAAGTTGTCAGACTCCCAGTTTTGGCAACAAGGAGGAATAACTAGACACTGTAATATCATTCAGCTTTAAAAAGTACTTTTATCAATGCGTCTAGATTTTATATGGCTAATTAAGATATGAAGTGGTATGTATGAATTAATTACAGCTATATGTTAAAAGCTATGTAAAATGAATCTTAAACCAACCACTTGGTTACAATTAGGACAAGTAGAGCATTACACCCAGGCATCTAAAATAGCACTTACAGCATTTGCACTATTGTTCTAAGGACTGCACTACCGAAAATTAAAAGAGAAATCATTTCATATTCAGACACAACTGAACAAACACAAAGGTACAAGGAACCTTTGTATTTTCTGAGCTTGGTGCAAACTGAATGCATCTGATACAATGACATTAGACTCGTTAAGTAGAACAAACACTTTTGTTTTTTTCTGTTGTCAGTCTTCTTCCAGCACTGGAAAGACACAAAGCCACGTACAGCACAAAGAAAGAACACAGACTGGCAGCACTTCAGCAAGAAGAGCGGTAGATGTAGTCTACCTTGATTTTAGAAAGGCATTTGATACTGTCTCCCACGACATCCTTATAACAAAGCTGAGGAAGTGTGGGATAGACGAGTGGACGGTGAGGTGGGTTGAGAACTGGCTGACTGGCAGAGCGCAGAGGGTCGTCGTTGGTGGTGCAGAGTCTGGCTGGAGACCAGTGGTGTCCCCCAGGGGTCTGTGCTGGGTCTGGTCTTGTTCAACATCTTCATCAATGACCTTGATGAGGGGATAGTGGCCACCCTCAGCAAGTTTGCTGACGATGCGAAGTTGGGAGGATTGGCTGACACGCCTGAAGGCTGTGCTGCCATTCAGCGAGACCTGGACAGGCTGGAGAGCTGGGCAGTAAGAAACCAGATGAGGTTCAACAAAAGCA
Source organism: Meleagris gallopavo (assembly GCF_905368555.1). Classification (NCBI taxonomy): domain Eukaryota; kingdom Metazoa; phylum Chordata; class Aves; order Galliformes; family Phasianidae; genus Meleagris; species Meleagris gallopavo. Next base: position 77,190,592 of record NC_139406.1, on the reverse strand, counting down.
AGTGTAGGGTCTTACACCTAGGGAGGAATAATTGCATGCACCAATACAGGCTGGGGGATGAGCTGCTGGAGAGGAGCTCTGCAGAGAGGGACCTGGGCGTCCTGGTGGACGACAGGTTGGCCATGAGCCAGCAGTGTGCCCTCGTGGCCAAAAAGGCCAATGGCATTCTGGGGTGCATTAAAAAGAGCTTGTCCAGCAGGTCGAGGGAGGTGATCCTCCTCCTCTACTCTGCCCTGGCAAGGCCTCATCTGGAGTACTGTGTCCAGGTATGGGCTCCCCAGTACAAAAAAGACAGGGATCTCTTGGAAAGAGTCCAGCGGAGGGCCACAAAGATGGTGAAGGGCCTGGAGCATCTCCCCTGTGAAGAAAGGCTAAGTGAACTGGGTCTATTTAGCCTTGAGAAAAGAAGACTGAGAGGGGACCTGATCCAGGTTTATAAATATCTGAGGTGTGGCGGCCACAGTGGTGAGGCCAGTCTCTTTTCAGTGGTACGTGGAGACTGGACGAGGGGAAATGGACATAAGCTGCAGCATAGGAAGTTTCGCACGAATGTGCGTAAGAACTTCTTCACGGTGAGGGTGACGGAGCACTGGAACAGGCTGCCCAGGGAGGTTGTGGAGTCTCCTTCTCTGGAGACATTCAAGTCTCGCCTGGACACCTACCTGTGCGACCTGGTGTAGGGAACCTGCTTTGGCAGGGGGGTTGGTCTCGATGATCTCTAGAGGTCCGTTCCAACCCCTACAATTCTGTGATTCTGTAATTCTGTCATTTCTTAACAGATGGAGCAGAGGTAAAACACTGGACTAAAATTCAGAAAATCTAATTGAGTTGTCAGCCTGACACAGCTTTGCGCATTTCACACCTCACGCCTCAGCTTTCCATTAGTAAAATGGGATAGAGCTTTCCTCCTGCATTATCGATATTGCTTCTGATGTATAGCATTTATTAGACTTACTGTTAACTGAATTTCTAAGCTCCAATAAAAAATATTAATAATTAAACCATGAATCCTAATTAATATTAGCAGTCGGTGCAACTTTTGTAGAAGTTCCCCAATTTAGCAGGAGTTTGACTCACATAGCTCATACTGCCTTCTACTGGTAAAAAGTTACAGCAACTGTTCACATGGAAGGCATGCACTCAAAAGAGTTAAGCATGGTAGCAAGATGTTAAACACATCAGAGGCAAGTCAGAAGCACAGGGCAACTGTTTAATCAATGGATATACAGATGGTGTGTGTATATATATATATATCCAGGAGCTTGGCTAATATAATTTATATTGGAGAAATGAGAGAAAGTCACTCATCCTATCCTGGGCTCGCGAGATGAGCTCCTGATGGAGTGGATCTCCAGAGAGATCCTTCCCCACTGGCAGTCAGCTCTTAAATGGGTCTAGGAGAGGTGGAGCCAGGCTCCACCCCTTCCTGCAGCACAGGTGAATTGCCTTCACCTGTGCTCTCGTGGCTGACTCATCGTTCACATCAGGTGATCAATCAAAGGTTCAGGCCATGATTCAGCAGCCCCATACAGCAACTAATCCCTGAAAACATTTTATGGATCAATAAAACTAATACAGTGAAGGGAGAGAAAGCCCAGAAATTTACTCAACTGAAACATTTCTCTGCAACTCAGCCCTCACTGACAGCAGCCAGGAGGCTGCCTGCAGCATGGCACACACAGCCCAGCCATTAGGCAACGAAACCACAATAAACAAGTTTCTCATCGGCCATCATTATAAAACAAGCACCTTGTTGCTTGTAGTAGCATTTCCTCTTTTATACCTACTTACTCACACACAAATACTACTTAAACCAGGCACGTCCAACCCACGGGCTGTGGGCTGCATGCAGCCCAGCACCGCTCACACTGCAGCAGCCCCCTACCAACGCCATCATGGCGGCGGCTCTTCCCGCCAGAGCCCGGCCCTCAGCACCAATGGAACACTGGTGTGCCAGGAACACACCTGGGCTGGAACCGGGACACGGGGCACTAACTCAAGTGATCGCAAAGAGGTTTATGGCTTTTGAAACACTGGCTAAGCACAGTGAACAGTAAAAAACATGCAGCTGCGCCTTCTGTTTTGGTAGAGGAGATTTCAAGATGGCCAGAATGGGAGTTCTGCCTTTAATTACCATTGCTTTGTGAGTAGATTGCACTTTCTTTCATATCAGCTCATCTGTGACTCTGGAATGAAAACAGCTTGGAAACAGCAGCATTTACTTGCACTAAATACAGATAATTAGCCAAGGGAAAGTCTAAACTAAATTAAAAATAACTTCACTGAAACCGAACGTTTCCTCCACCAACTGCATAACTTCATGAGTAACCACAAAAAAGCTTCACCCTCCTTAAGCAAAACGCGACCATTTCCTCATACATAAAGACTAACATGCCCTTGAGTGCTCACAGGTGTCAGTACCAAAACAAGGGCATCACTGAACCAGAACGTTTTCACTAAAACAACCAACCAGTAAAAATCAAGTAAGCACCACATGATTTGTGCAGCTTCAGTGGCAAAGATAGTACCTCTCAAATTCCATGCTGTTTAAAATCTTAAACAGTGTCACTGCACCAAAGATGACCAAATAGGTTTACAGGGACATGGAATCTCAAGATTTGTAGATAAAGCTTAAAAAAAAAAAAAAGTTTATTTTCAAGCACAAAGGCCTCCTCCAAACAGTGTAAACTACAAGATACAAGATGCACAGTGTATTTTCAAACAGGCATTCAGTCAGGTACTGAAAGCCACTACCAGCATCTGCATTTCAGAGTAACCATGACCCTGTAACCTAATGAAGAGGTTCTACTCCTCTCTTCCAGACCACTTTTTTTTTTTTTAATTGCTTTACACAGAAACATAATATTGGGAACACCAACGCAGAAGGAAAAACAATGACTTCACCTTTCAGATAAACTGATTGATTATACGGCAACATGACTCAATCTTGTAGCCGTGCTACTATGGCAATAGAGAGAGAAGCAGAAACCAAAGGAAAAATACAGGAAGTATCTCCTCTATCTGCCTACATACAGTTAGAGGGCTGTCCCTAAGAAACTGCAGTTTTAACATTGATATTCTATCTTCCAGTGTAAGCACACCAAACATGAAATTACGAGGGAGCTAGGAGAGATTAATATGCCTATGATTAATAGAAGTGAGACAATCATCCAAGGACAATCATCAAACCCAAGAAGATATTTCAAGACTACCAGAAGCTGCAGAGGATACTAAAGCTAAATATTGTCTCTCTAATTTAAGACAGAAAACCAAACGTGTTAGTCTAAACTATTCCTAGACAATGTTAACAGAGCAGAGCTTAAACATTTCTTTTTTTAGACCTACAACTCCTAGAGCAATAAAACCTCTGTAGTAACACCACCTCATTTCAACCCTTCCTCTCCAAGAAATCAAGCATAGTTTCTATCATGTTAATATCAACTCCTGAAGATTTCAGCTCCTGTTTTTTTTTTAAAGACAACATTAACTAAACTAGAAATATATATATCTGCTGACTAGGCAGTCAAATTCATTATCTGTATATGCTACTGTCCTCTGAAAAAACAGCACACAGAACACAAAGATGGAAGCTGTACAGTCTCATGATACTACACCATAACTGCTCAGACTTGAAGTCTTTGACATAATGCACTACTTCATATAAACCCCTTCACAGAACTACAGTTCTCAGACCAGAGTTCAAGAGACCCCAGTTCTACTCCAATTTTCATTGGTCACACTGGACTTCAGTTACCCACAGCTACACTGAAAGCCAAAAATCAATAAATTAACACACTCTTCTTGTTAGTGCCACAATGCCATCTTGTAACACCTGTTGCCTCAGCAAGCACCAACTATTTACAATCAAGATACACTACAAGACAAAATGGCTTGAAGAAGCCTTCACACAGCTCACTGCTATATCCAGCATATCCACAAGTATAAAGCACCAGCCATGTTGTTTTTCATCAGACACCCAACTGAGGCATCATAAACTCACGACCAGAAGTGACTCCCTATCCCACAAATCAAATCAGTGCTGAACTTTTCCTGGAGCCAGCAGAGAAACCAGATGGGAGCAATTAACTTCCGTGTGTCCTTCAGAGATGTGCAGCCCTCTGAAGCCGTACCACACAACTTTCACATTCATTTTTACATGGGTTGTCAGCCAGCAGAAATAAAGGAAAACTTCAGCCTAGGCAACTCCACGCACTGCAGTTGCAGTAAAAATAAGATGTAAACCGCACAGATCTGCCGGACGCTTCCCTTCCTGCCAACGGGCTGCCAACCTCCCACACCCCCCTCATGTCGGTCCCGACCCGCGACACACCCCGCGCAGCGCCGTCCCGGCTCCAGCAGGCAGGCGCACGGGGGGCCGCGGGCCCCGGGTTCCCCAGGCCCAGCCGGGCAGACCGTCGCTGGACGAAGCCCGGAGCCGGGACGTCGGGGCGCTGAAAGGCATTATTTAGGAAGGACGGAGAGGGCCGGCCCCGCGGCAGGAAGGCGCCCAGGCCGGGCCCTCCGGCACCGCGGCGGAAGCGGGCACCCGGCGGCGAAGGAAGCTCCCCCCGCTCACCTGGCCCGGCGGGGAGGGCTCTCCGGGAGGCGCGGAGCGCCAGGGGCCGAGGAGGCCACTCCCGCAGCCTCCGGCCGCCCTTCATTCAAAGCTCGGCACGCAGCGCTGCGCCGCCGTCTCCCGCGCCGCCATGTCGGCCTCCTGTCACCCGGGCGACGAGGCCGCCCCTTCCGGCCGCGCCGCTTCCCCTCGCCCCGCCAACCAGCGCCGCCGGGCTTGCTCCACTGAGGGGGGAGTAGGTTGACGTGGCCTTTCGGCAGCCGCCCCGGGGGGAAAAGCGTTAAGCAGCCTCGCCGGCGGCCCGTCCGCCCTGATCCTAGTGCCGCGTCGGCTGCTCGGCCCCTGGGGAGTTTGAGCTTTTATCGCTTCGGGGAACTGCGATAAATAAATGTGGCGTTTCCTTTATTTAGTTCATTTAGCGGTGGAATGAGAGGAGAGCATCAAAATTGTCCCCCTTCCATTCTTGCAATTTTTTTATTCGGTGAATTGCAAAAGCGTTCTTTGGGATGGGAAAGATTCAAAGTTAAGTACTCTTATGAATCACTGAAGCAAGGTTTGCATGGCAGTGCAGAAACACCATTCAATCAAAAAAGGACCCTACGAACAGGAGGGGAATCAACTCTTTGTAAGGGTAGATAACTGCAGGACAAGGGAAATGGTTTTAAGTTGAGGGAGGGAAGATTTAGGTTGGATGTGAGGGGAGAAGTTCTTTACTATGAGAGTAGTGAGGTGCTGGACCAGGCTGCCCAGAGAGGCTGTGGATGCTCAAGGCCAGATTGGATGGGGCCCTGGACAGCCTGATCTAGTATTAAATGTGGAGGTTGGTGGCCCTACGTGTGGCAGGGGGGTTGGAGATTCCTCGTCCTTCAGGTCCCTTCCAACCCTGGCCGTTCTGTGATTCTGTGAAAAAGAAAAAACTAGGGGCTTTGATGTTGAATGTGGTAATATTTAGTTGCCATCTAGTTGGATTACAGCTACTACACTGCTCTTGTGAAAACTCAGATACTAAATAACAGCATCTTTAAATGCCAGCAAAGCAAGGCAATTTACCAGGAAATGCTGAAGCAGAGCACACTTGTTAGAGGAAGTACTGCACCTCTTCCAGTCTTTGGGTCATTTGGTAAATCAGCTCAGTTCCTCATTCTGCTGAAAGTTTTTCCTACTTTCCTGCTTGCTAATACCTGTAAGGTTTAAAACACAAAATCATAGAATCATTAAAGTTGAAAAAGACCTGTAAGATCATCTTGTCTAAGCTTCAACCAATCTCTACCATGCCCACTAACCCATGTCCCTCAGTGTCATGTCTTCTTGTTTCTTGAACATCCCCAGAGACAGTGACTCCACCACCTCCCTGGGCAGCCTGTACCTCACCACTCTTTCTGAGAAAATGTTTCCAAACACTCAATCTGAACCTCTCCTAGTACAACTTAAGGCCATTCCCTCTCATCCTATTGCTGTTACCTGGGAAGAGACGCTGATCTCCACCTCGCTACAGCCTCCGTTCTGATCATTATAGAGACTGATAAGGTCTTCCCCGAGCCTCCTCTTCTTCAGAGTAAACAATCCCAGTTCCCTCAGACACTCATAAGACTTGTACTCCAGACCCTTCACCAGCTTTGTTGCACTTTGTTCAGACTCCTCTGCAGGTTTTCCTTTGCATGGAGTAAATCAAGACTAGGCCAAAGAAGAATGACACAGTATCCCAGTGTATCACAGGGGATTGGGGAGACATGGTATTCAGTGCATGCTGTGATCTATTTTTAAACCACTCTGTAAAATGATGAAGTTATTTTCAGACAGATCCTTCACCAGTAAATGTTAAGTTTTGATATTCAGCGAGGAACAGCTTCAACAGAAGAACTTGACAGGAGGCTGGTGGAGGCCCTAGTGAGGATGGTCAGGCTCATTAGTGCCCTCAGGGGCCTGTCACCCTTAAGCCTGCAGTAACTGCATTCAGTAAAGGATACTCAATACATGCAATACTGTCTTTATACTAAGCACTTTTTCAAAACAATCTATTCAGCAAAGACTTGCGTCTTTCAGAATAGTTTTCTGTATGAAAAAATAGAAAATGGAAAGCAATCATAACTTGTATTTACACATAAAAGCAAAATCACAAGCATGGAATGCTGTGAGAGGTCAGATTAGGAGGACAGCCAGCATTTCCTTAGAGAACATATTCAGTTTTGAGCATTACAGTCTACATACTCAATAGGGAATAAGCTACACTGAGAAAGAAGCATTTTAAAATATGCAGATTAACACCCACACTTAATATCAGACTGCCAGAATGTCTCACCCACACCATCTTCCTAAATGCACAACGGACCAATTGCTCTAATGGGAAAAATTCCATAAATTGCCATTAATTTTTGTTGACTGGTCCATTAATGAAGAATAACTGTCTTTGTAAAAATATAACTATGCAACTTCAAATACAAGAAAAATATAAACATAACTTCATTTCTAGAATAAATATTTTCAGAGATTAATACTTCTCTTTTAAAGATGTCTTTAACCTTAGCTCTAAGTTTTTAACTAAGAGAATTCCTTTGGTTCCTTCAGTTTTCCCAAGGAGATCTTGACTGTTACATATTTCATTGCCACAGCAAATGTAGTACTTCTGCAGTAAGCATAAAATTTGAAAATAAATTTTTTGAAATTAGTGTTTTTCTTTAATTTTATAGATATTAGGGATATGCCTTCCTGATACTTGCATTCATATTTACATTCAGTAGTTTCATTCTGTCTATAAAAGGGATAGTTTCTTTTTCAATATTAATTCTCTTTCATATGACATATATGCTTAATTTACTTGTGTGCCCTCTCTCACTCTTCTTTCATTTATGAAAGTAATGAAACACTAGCCTTTCTATCTTAATCTTAACTGTCTTGAAACCCTAAATGACAGGAGGCAGTTCCACCATTACATATATTTTCCACTCTTTTGTGCTATTCTTGAGCACATATTTTTCATAAAATCTAAGGAGTTCAAAGAGTTTGCCTAGGTTAATGCAAACATGTATTCTAGCGTGTATGAAAATGTGTCCCTTTTCCAAAGTACATAGGCAAGTAATCATGAAAGCCTCTTTTCTTTCAGAGGTCTTTCAGGCTGTGTTCTTCACTGCTTGTGCCAGCATACCTTAAATTCTTTCCCTAATGTCCATTAAGGCTGGATAGAAGAAATTACTATTTTGGCAAGAGTCTGTGTTGGGAAAATTCAACAAATTTTTAGCAAGCATGTGTTATATATAAAATCATAGTCAAAACTATGAAAAGGCAAAATTTTGTTTGGAAACAGTGTCCAAGAGAGGACAAGGAGTTGCAATGGCTGCCCAAATCTTCCTGAGCTCAGAGAGCTCAGAGCAGGCAGAAGTTTGGTTTTCTGCTGAACTGGACAGTTTTAGTTGTTCCCCTGAGAATGATCCCAGGTTTTGATTCCTTTTGGTATCTCTCTTCTAGGCACCGATCTTCAAACTGAAGCCTGGCCAGCCAACAGGACCTTTCTACAAGCAGAAGCCCAGTCTTTAAGGAATATGTTCCTCAGTCTGCAAAAGGTTGGTTGATTTATTCAGCACTGTAAAGAATTTAAAGAATAAAGAATGTGCATCTTTATCCTGATGCTTAAAAAGTTCGCTGGAAAAAAGACCTTGAGCTCTTCTCCCTGTTGATGACATCAGCTCTTCCTTTCTTAGGATCATTTTTTTATTTAGTGGTGATGGTTCAGCATACAAAATCAGTCCTGGAGGTAGATACCAGAACTCAGTTTTCTCTGCCAGGTAAGTGAGCTAATCACTGGGCTGCACAGACAGGCAGACTTCCTCTTGCTCTCTCAATTAATTTTTTTTTCATAGTAGCACAAATGCATGTAAGTGTTGGAATTCTGCTTCTCCCATGAGACTCACCAGAAAAGACTATGGCCTGTCAATAAGATCGTTCTCCCATGAGGCAGATTTAAAGTGCGAGAATACTTGTGTTTTGTAGGATTGGGAAGGAGGTAAACAACCCATCTCTTTCACAAATAAAGAATCTATCTGGTATTTAGATCTTGGCTGTGTCATACAACTATTAGGCTCTAAGTTATCCCAGAGAAAAGTTTAGCTTTTATTCAGCCATATCCTAAAGGAAGCAGTAGCTGCTGCTGCTCTTTTGGCAGGAAGCAAATCCCATCAATAAATGCTAGGTGTAACTGGGATTCAGACCTCATGGGGATTTGAGCATTCTGTTCTGTTATCTAAATGCTGGCTTCCTCTAGCTACCAGTTGAGTGCCTCGGCATGCATTTACCTGCAGTGGAGTAACCCCAGCATGTACAGAGACAGAACTTTGAATAGATATAACTGCAGCACCCATAATTTTATCTACAGTTACAATACTTAAGAGCTTCTGCAGCTGCCATTTGGTTGAAGTTGAGCAGTTTTTAATAGCAGATGTGAATATTGGCTTTTAAATTCAATTTAAAATGTATTGTAGATGGTAATGTTGCATGTTGACTCTAGTCTTTAATACTGATTTTAATAGAGAAAACATATGCATAAAATAAACTATAACAATTCCATAACTGCAAAATAGAGATAGGTTAATAAAACCTTTATACAACCAATTTATCACTTCAGTACTAAAATGAAAAGCTCTCTTTCCATCCTGTATGATTTAGTTATTAAATAACCTTGCTTGACTTACATACACAGCCTTTTTTATGCTTCTTGTTAAGGTAAAAATTCTATACAGTATATTCAAGTTCTTTGAAGGTGGATCCTAGGAATAGTGTTGACTTCAACTCCTCTAAATCCTTAAGTATCTTGCACGTTGCTTTATAAAAATATGTGCGTGGATGCACACGTGCATGCCTGCGTATATGTTTCACAGATTTGAATTTAGGGAAATGAAAAAGATAGTTCATAGCATGGAAAAATTAGGTACAAAGCTTTGTTAGGGAGACAAGATTTTAAAGAATTTAAAGATTTAAAAAATTTTTAATTCTAATGTTCTATGTTTTTTTTTTTTTTTTTTTGGTGGGCGTGGATCATGAAGCTGTTCATACTTCAATATTTGGTATTAGAATTTCCACTTGTTGGTAAGATCACTGAATTATAGGATCACAGAATGGCTTGGGTTGGAAGAGATCGTAAAGATCATCTGGTTCTAATCGCCTCCCCTGCCATGGGCAAGCTTGCTTCTCATTAGATCAGGATGCCCAGGGCTCCATTTATCTGGTCCGGAATGCCTCCAGGGATGGAGCATGCTCAGCTCCTCTGGAAAGCCTGCTGCAGGTTGCTCTCTTCTACTTCTAAAAAATGAAACAAAATGTACTTTATTTTGATAGTATGGAAGAAAGAAGTTTAAACTTTGTATTCACTGGGATAGATCCATTGTAGTGCAGGACAACTACAGCCTGTGATGATGGGGATTTTTTCTTAACGAAAATGCTGTTTGTGCCTTCTGCCAGATTAAATTGAAACTTTTCAGGAATAATCATTCTAGACCTGAGGAAAGAGTTTAGCAGGGGGAAAAAAAAAAAAAATCCTAAAAAGACTTAATCATGAATCCTCCCTTTTCTCATTTAAAAATAAATCAGTGCAGCATAAAATACCTATGCTCATAGATCTGAAACTTCAAAACTCAGGTTCTTAACTGAGCAACTATGTGCTAAGACTGTACGGATGTTAAAAGTGTTGAGCTCCCAAAATCTGACTAAAATTAATATGAGCTTAAGAAAAACTTTACTGTCTTGATTAAATTTGTGTAGGGACATCTAGATCTCAGTTTTGATGGTGGTAGTGAAACAGCAGCTGGTCATGAATATGACTGTGTAACAGGTATAGGCTAGAGGAGGCAGCAATTAAAGAAAAGAAATTTGGAAATGAAGTAAATACAGTTTTCATCATGTTTTCTTCTTTATTTCATGGCAATGAGGAAGCACTTAAGTCATCTTTATCATGTCAACAGGTAAAAACTAGACAAAGATAATATTCTTTCTGATCTTTACTCAACAGGGGGAGAACAGGTCTCTTTCCACCCATTGGCTATTTGCTGAAATACCCTCTTGCGAAAAAATGTCAACAGGTATTTTGAAATCTAACCTGAAATACTCAAATATTAGAGGTCTGATACAGGATTTGGGCAGAAACTTATCTCAGAATAAAATGCATGTCAAGAAGTTACGAAACAGGTTAACTAGATGTGAGGATATTTTTCACTAAGTTAACAAAGAGATATTACAGTTGGTAACTGCTACTGACATTTCTACTGTAGATTCCTAGGGTTTGATTCTACCAAATCATACCTGTAATGGGACTAATAAATTCTGCTTGTGTTTAATTAAAGCAGCATTTCTCTTTGTGGAAACTGCATCATTAGGATTCATTAAAAGGTTCATCCTCAAAAGTGTCAGAAAATCGCATTTAAAGTGCTGCTCAGCTTTTCCAGACCAAAGGAGTAAAAAGTGGAATACATTTATACAAGTCAGTGAACTGCTCTGAACTTAAAATTTTTGGGGATACCTCAGTGTATTTTGCAATGGTGAATAAGCATGAAGGCAGAGTGTATATATAATCTGGTTTTTGTTCTTCAGCTGAAAGAAACTGAGCTGCTGCTGGCTTCTCCAGGGATCACTCCTGAACTTCCAGTACTGAACTTCCAGAAAGTTTGAGTAACTATGAACAAAACTAGCTCTTTCAGAGAGAGCTGAATTTGTACATGGAGGCTTGAATAGAGCCAGCTGACAACAGGACAGGGTGCTCTGCCCTCATCAGTGCTCACTGGCTGGCGTGTCAACAGCAGATTTTATCAGCAGCAGCTTGATACTTGACTAGATCAGTGATTGAAAGAATGGATAACCTCTCTGCTAGTAACTCTAACAAACAGAAATCATCAGGGATTTCTTAGAGGGTACTTTTTGTTTGTTTGCTTGTTTTTAATGATCTGCTAGTAAACCATTTGGTTAGTTTTTCAGGTAAATGTAAAGAACATTTTGAGAATAATACTGTTCAAATGGAAAGCATCACGGGAAATGTGAAATACCCTCAAGTGAGACTAGATCCTCTCTCATTCAGACTGCTGATTAACCTATTTGTTACACTAAAGTAGTGAAGCATAAATTATTTATGAGGAAATGAATGAAGTTTTCCTCATTTTGGGCTCCACTCATTACAAATTTGGCTCTGCAGCCACAGCTATTTTTTCAGAAAGTGAATAGCTGAGAAAAAGAGGCCAAGTAGAACACAATTCTGATTTCAATTGCAAAGAAAGCCAGAAGGTAAGAGCATTGGATATTCTTCATCGCTCTAGTGAAAGCTCAGTCAGTAAGTGAGGCAGATCCCAAGCTGTAAGATATCGCAATCACTACAATTGAAACATATTTTATCACCAAAATTAAACATATTCAATTATGTGAAAGAAAATATGAGGACACAGGCTTAATAGTGCAGAGCTATCAGTCCAAAGGGCCATCTAGGTTGGGGAATTGAGAAGCAAAAATAATAGCACTTAAGCATTTTCACATGCTTGTTTTCAAAGCAATAAAATTTTATATGTTAATTTTATGGCAGTAAACAAGAAGGAAGAAGAGAAAAAAACTTAATAGATATTGGAAAAAAAATTGAAAAAAATCATGGTGACAAAATGATAAGGCTTTAAGGCATGTGAGCGTAAGTTTGATATTTCAGCATAATTCTGTGGTGATGTTGCTGATTAATTGCTTCTTTTAAACAGACCATATCAATACAGAGAAGTTTTCTTGGGAAAATAATTACCAAACAAATTAAAATTAAAAAATGTTTCAGTTCACCGTGTGCTTCACTTTTTTTTCAGACTGTGTTTCAATCCCCTCAGGGACTGACTAAAGGAGAGGATGAACTAACTTTTCTCTACTGGTCTTCCACTGACACTGGGAGGACTATTCAAATTACTGTCACATAGAATTTGGTCCAGTAAACAGCCAGAGATATACTAATTTATTCTAGCTGACCCATTATTTCTTACAGGCTTGTCTGCAGGAAGACTAACCTGATTCTGCTGCTAGAGTTATCTATATGGCTGTCAGCTAAAAGTGGTGTGAATCCACAGCTGAGATAATTTCCATCAATCTTAAACTGACACATTCTTAGCTGTTTATTTCTGGGTGCTGTCTACCAAAAACATTTCTAAGGAACAGATACACTTCATGACATTAGGCATACTGAAATTTTGGGGGGAAAAAGTTTTTAAATCATAGAATATCCTGAGTTGGAAGGAACCTGTAAGGATCATTGAGTCATTTGGGTGGCCTCACACAGGGCCACCCAAAAATCAGACCATAAGTTAACACATCTGTCTGTATATGTTGTAGGTATGGGACTTCTAGCAGCACAGGTCATCTTATTTTTCAGTGTGCAAAAAAAAATCTACCCCAAAAACAGCAAGAAAAATAAAAGGTTTTTCTGGCTGCATCTTGAATATTACCAATTGTTTTCAATCCTCAGCCAAATGAGCAGAAACAGATTGTGCAAACAACAGTTTGCAAAACAAACCCATCCCTGTGCATCTGATAATGAAAGCAACAGTTAAACAAAAATATGATGTCCCTAAAGGGAGCATTTTAATTCTCAAGAAACCTCTGGCCAATACCAATGCAACCTAACCTTATAATTATATCATTCTTAGATACTTATGAAGATATCTGAGCAGTATTCTTTGGATCCGTATAGGTAGTTAATTATGCTTTTTACTTAAAGTACAGAAGCTGCACTGATCTGATGAACAGACCTCACTGCAGAATGTGCTGCTCTCAGTTTTGATACCAGACTCAGTCCGTGCCATGCAGACAAGCTGCTGACGTGTGACTGGTCAGCTGGAATTCTCTCTTTCTCTGAACGCTCTTATGTTCCAAGCCAGCCTGGGCGAAACATTACAACTTATTTTTGGAAGTATGTGTTTCAGCCTTCAAGTTCAGATTGATTAGCACAATTTTGTGAAAATTCATGTGTCCAGTCTTTATTGTGTGCCAAGAATGAACTGCCTATAAAAGAGAACGACACAGCACTGACAGCAAGTTAATGATGTATTTAGAGAACTGTCATGTTCTAGATGAAATCTCAAATGTTTATTAATTGGACAACAAGCCTTACACAGTATGATATATGAACACATGAAGTCTGGCTCTCTCATACTGCTGGAGCTGTAAAATGAAGGAAATCAGTGGTTGGTTTGGAGCAAGTTCTAGGTACACTGCAGCCATTCATCAAGAAAAGACTTCTAAAGGCATGTGGAAAATACTGAAGTATGTCAGGAAAAAGCCTCTAAGAACAACAGAGGAAGGATGTGGAAGATATTTTACAGCCTTGCCCTGCATTACATAGATACTTAAACAGCACATATTATGCTGGATTACGTGAAGAAACATTCTGTCTTCTATCAGTTACCACTGAGCGAATTAAACCTACAATGAAGAGCTTAGAATAAACACTCAGACTTTGAAATCAAGCAGAACATATTCATTGCAAATAATCATTTTACAAAATAAGTGTATGGGCCTTTAAGTGGAAGAAAGAATCTTCTTCTTTCTAGTGTCCACCATTATTCAGCAGCGTAGAGACAAAAACATAAGCGTGCTCTAACTGGCGTGGTTCATAGCAGTACCAGCCAGAGCCTAAAAAGCTCCAGCTGTGTTACATGGCAGACCCCGGCCTTGGCTTGTGCTGAGTTCCAGTCTCAGCAAGAACTCGGCCTTGTACAGTGTACTGTTACAGGCAGATCCATCACACCCTGCTGTTCACTAATTCACAGCCGAGCAGGTAATTTCATACACTTGCACTCCAGCATCGATCATCACACCTCTGCCATTCCATCACAGCTATTTACCACCAACTGGACTGGTTCAGCTGCTGCCCCAGCTGTCTGGCTTCAAACACTCAGTATGTGAAACAAAAACCCAGCTCTGTCACAGAGTATATTATTTTCTCTGGAGAAGTGGCTGAACAAGGATGCAGCAGAGCCCACGGCAATCCCCAGGCTGTGGCTGCCACCTCCCGGACTCCTTGGGTAACCACTCCAGCCAGCCATCCTGCCGAGTAAGCAAAATTGCCTCAACAACTCTGATGCCTTTTGGAGTTCTTCCACTTTGGAGTAATTAGATTTACATTCAGCTACTAATTTTTCCTCGTAGCCAGGTTACTAGCTTATTGAGATTCTCCTTATGCTCATTTACACTTCCTTATCAACTGAAATTTATCTCAAATCGAAGTTCCCTAAAACTGAACATTCTTCCTACAAAGCCACTTTCCCGATTTCCTTTTCATCAACTCTTCTTATTTTTTTCCATCATTTACAGTCTTGGCTGATGTTGCAGTTCCAAATATAATAATTAAAAATTTATAATCTTGATGCTTGTTGCATTATTAGTGTATCATATAGATTTCAAAACACCCACATAATTTGAAAATTAACAATAATCCTGGCTAAGCTAGAAAACAGTATCAAGATAATGACTTTTTTGATTGAAGAGAAAAAGGAGTAGCAAATTACTTACAAAAGATACAATTGCCTTTTTTTGAATCATTAAACCTCTTATGAGTTACTGAGTATTTGCAACACAAGTCAGAGACTTTGAACCACTCTGCAACAATGAATTACTACAGAAGACAGTCTTGAATTTCTTCATGCTATCCCAATACATAAGAAAAATAAGCAAGAAAATGCTCAACAGCGTGTCATAGCTGATATTCCAGACTTCTTTTCTCTTCTGCATTACCTGTTAACATATTTGTTAAAAAAAAATTTAACTTTACACAACTGTACAAAACTGGACTACTAAAAGCTGAAAACTGATACAGGTGTCACCCTATTACAGTGCTGATGAAGAGCCATAGAAACACAAGTCCACAGAATTTTTTATTAAAATAACACCAAGAAATTGATGCAGTGCAGTGAAATTTCAACTCATCTTACAAAAAAAAAAAAAAAAAAAACAACCACTTCAATCCTTAAGCATGGAAACTGCATTCCATCCTGACATGACTGACATAATGCAGAAACAGAAATGCTGTATCCAAGACAACCATTGAAGTTAAAGATTGGCATGCTGGGCGAGGAATGTTCTTATTCTTTGTAAGAGTTCTTTCTTCACACTGTCTGGTACCAAGGCTGAAAAATAAAAGCAAGAAGTAACAAACAAACAAACAAACAAAAAACAAAAAGAAAAACACACTAATATTAACATGGTTTCTTCTGGCCACAGTCAAGAAAATTGGAAAAGTTCTTAGGGAAATAATTATTCAACAGTAAACAGGATATAGTGACCAAAAACTGGTTTGATAATCCTGGGTACTTCTTCCTTTCACAAAATTAAAAGCAACAATCTCAGCCATGACGTAAGAGTGAGGATCTTCAGTAAGTCATTTTGAAGGCCTATTTTTTAAGATTGAATGAAGTTTCTCCCACTAACACCAAAGCTTATTAGAGAGTTCATGAACTACATAAAGAAAACAACAGTATTTTAAGATTCCATATGTCCTGCATTTACATGCTGACCTTTGTTTTTTCTACTTCTCTTCATGCCAGTACCATTAATCCAGAAATTCCATTTAAAAGAGAACTGGAATTTTGAAACAACTCTGCCTCATACCCTTTTTTTTCTTGGGAGCATTAAATCAATCATAAAGATAGATACAGACTCATGACTAAATAACAATCTGTAGTAGTTTACACACACAGCTCATTACAAACGCTGAATAGCTGTTACTTAACTTACATGTTTTATTCAGAGTTAACATTCAGATATTAACATTTTTCCTTGTATCCAACATAGGCAGTTTCATAGTACTGCTTTCAAAATATTCTTGCAATACAGGTAATTATGTTTATTAATGTATTATAATGTCTGTTTTTGTGCTTTCTTACCTCTACCTTTGGGAGTGATTTCTGCCACCAAATCATCAACAGTAACATGCTCTAATCCTTTTTCTTTAATGACATCTGGGGAAGACAAAATACATATTTGAAGTCTTAACACATTAATTAGAAGACAAAGCTTGTGTGATTAAGACACAAAGCACACACTCATA
Organism: Meleagris gallopavo; assembly: GCF_905368555.1. Classification (NCBI taxonomy): domain Eukaryota; kingdom Metazoa; phylum Chordata; class Aves; order Galliformes; family Phasianidae; genus Meleagris; species Meleagris gallopavo. The sequence goes on along the minus strand of NC_139406.1, from coordinate 77,173,976 downwards.
GGTCATTAGGGAAGCCTTTAGCTCTTGACCTAGATTAGATTATTAATTCACTTTTTATACTGCATTGAACAGTGGATTAGATCTCCAATTCATAACATAGATATAAATATGGAAACCTACCATCACTGATGTATCTGTCAGCTCATAGCTTAAAATAAAATTTTAGAAAGTTTAAGCTTAATCTGAACATCATCAATTGTGCATATTACTAGAAAGTTTAGTAGTTTGCAAGCTGGTCTGTTCATCTCATTGCTACGTGAATAATGTTTCTGAAGAGAAAGAAATGGAATTTGAAAAAGATTTTTACTTCACAGAGGCAGTAATTATTTACAATTACTTCAAGTATTTTAAGCAATGTATTTCTCTATACTCCAGCAAAGTTAAAAAGCAATTCTGAAAGAAAGATATAAATCTGCATCAAAATAAAAGCTATGCTTATGATATCCTGTACGTTTAACACATACTGGTATTTAAGTAAATTGCTTACTTATACTGTATAGAAGGCTACTGAAAAAAAAATGGAAACGTCAATGCTGAAAAGATGTCTCAATTCAAAAGCATAAACCTAAAATAAATATTGTTTAAAGCAAGTTTTAACTGCATATCAGTATGCAGAACTGGAGAGTCCTAGTCACCAAGGTATCAAATATATTTTCTCAACTGACACTGTGTGAACTATCTGTCAACTATTTTTCTTGGTTGAATTCCAGTAGAAATTTATCTTGGATTGCTCAACTATTGTCCCTTGTTTACAATAGCAAGAGGCTGTGGATGCCGCCTTTTGGGAAACGCCCAAGATCAGGGACTCTGAGCATCTTAATGTAGTGAAAGACATCCAACCCATTGCAGAAGAGTTGGAACTAGATGACACTCAAAGGTCCCTTCCAACCCAAGCCATTCTATGGTTCTATCACAAAATCATAGAATCACAGAACTGCTCAGGTTGGAAAAGACCTTAAAGATCATTGAGTCCAACCACAGCCTAACCATACTACCCTAAATCTAACAATCCTCTGCTAAGTCATGTCCCTGAGCACCACATCCAAATGGTTTTTAAACACATTCAGGGATGGTGACTCAACCACCTCCCTGGGGAGCCTATTCCAGTGATTAACAACCCTTTCTGTAAAGAAGTGTTTCCTGATAGCCAACCCAAACTTACCCTGGTTGCAACTTAAGGCCATTTCCCCTCATCCTGTCACCGGTGAGAAGAGACCAACCCCACTCTTGCTGTAAGCACCTTTCAGGGATTCGAAGAGAGCAATAAGGTCTCCCCTCAGCCTCCTTTTCCTCAGACTGAACATCCCCAGTTCCTTCAGTCTCTCCTCGTAGGGCACATTCTCCAAGCCCTTCATAAGCCTTGTTGCCCTTGTTTGGACCTGCTCCAGCACTTCCATGTCCTTTCTGTACTGAGGTGCCCCAAACTGAACACAGTACTCAAGGTGAGGCCTTGAGTGCTGAGTACAGGGGCAGGATGACTTCCCTAGTCCTGCTCACCACACCATTCCTGATACAAGCCAGGATGCCACTTCTTGGCCACCTGGGCACTCTGCTGGCTCATATTCAGCCAACTGTCCATCAGTACACCTAGGTCCCTTTCCATTAGGCAGCTTTCCAGCCACTCCTCCCCACACCTGTATGTTGCCCGGGGCTGTTGTGACCAGCATACAGGACTTTCTAGATTGAAGAGCAGTAAAAACAACCAGAGGGGAAAAAAAAAAAACAACAAAAACCAACCAACACTCTTACCTTTCTACTGAAGGTTATTATGCTCTTTGTAGGGATAACTGAACTTTTATTTGCCTTCTCAGCAGATGCTGTTACAGTTCTAAGTACTAATGAAAACCCAACAACTTCAACTAACTTTACAACAGCAGATTATAAAGTGTACAGTTGAGAAGGCAGACAAACATTCCTTTCATTATCTGTACTATATAAATGGGTAATCTCTGGCAGTGGTATCAGGCAGAAAACTGCAAGCATTCATCATTTCAGCCTTCTTTGCAAATCCACCTATGAAAACAATTTAGCAAACACAGTTCTATAAATATTTGGTTGATAGACCAAATCAGAATTAAAGCAAAAGCTAAATGGACATGTTGTTTGCATATGTTATTTTAGTAATATTCTTAGAGGTTTAAATACTATTTTTAAAACAACAGTTTACAAGTCAGTAAGTTGCAGTAATGAAAAACAGTTTTCTGAAAACTAAAAATTTATATACTTAATGGTTCATCAGCTTGCTTTTCCTCATTTAGATACATTATTTTATTTTCATAATTGTTCAAAACTAGTACAAATGTACTCTTTCTCATACTTTTCTTAGTACAGTACTACTGTATATTCTTCCTTTTCCATTCTCCTTTTTTTTTATCCATCTGTAGAATGGAATTCATCTCCCTCTAAACAAAAAGCTGTATGGTCTGTGCGTGTCCAGCAGGTCGAGGGAGGTGATCCTCCCCCTCTACTCTGCCCTGGTAAGGCCTCATCTGGAGTACTGTGTCCAGGTATGGGCTCCCCAGTACAAAAAAAACAGGGATCTCTTGGAAAGAGTCCAGCGGAGGGCCACAAAGATGGTGAAGGGCCTGGAGCATCTCCCCTATGAAGAAAGGCTAAGTGAACTGGGTCTGTTTAGCCTTGAGAAAAGACGACTGAGAGGGGACCTGATCCAGGTTTATAAATATCTGAGGTGTGGCGGCCATAGTGGTGAGGCCAGTCTCTTTTCAGTGGTACGTGGAGACAGGACGAGGGGAAACGGACATAAGCTGCAGCATAGGGAGTTTCGCACGAATGTGCGTAAGAACTTCTTCACGGTGAGGGTGACGGAGCACTGGAACAGGCTGCCCAGGGAGGTTGTGGAGTCTCCTTTCTGGAGATATTCAAGTCTCGCCTGGACGCCTACCTGTGCGACCTGGTGTAGGGAACCTGCTTTGGCAGGGGGGTTGGTCTTGATGATCTCTAGAGGTCCCTTCCTACCCCTACAATTCTGTGATTCTGTGATTCTATGAAGCTGTAAGAACGCTTCTAAGGAGCCTTAAAACATCAGTTAAATATTTAGGGTACCAATTCCAATACTTTTATCAGGAGCTTAATAAGTTTCAAACCAGAAGAAAGCTTCATGATTATTTTTTTTTTCCCCAAATACGGCAAGATGCTTTCTTGCATGTGAAACCAATTAACAGGGATAGTTTCCTCTTCCCTAAACATCATTTAAATTTACTGTTAGGCAGTAAAGCCTGAATCTAGAACCTTTACTTGGCCACAGCCACAGCTGCCCACAAAGGATGCTAGTTACTTGAGCATCATTACCTTTGCAATGTGCCTTCAACTGATCCTTCCAGCCGCATTCAATTAACTTGGCTCTCAGCAAATCTTTAAGGCTGTTAAGGCAATAAACAAACTTGTTAGGAACAGCAAATATCCCTAACAAGCTCAAATATGTTTTCATTGCTACTCATAGCAGAATTTCCAAGACAGCAGCAGAAATGGCTGAATTGCATTCAAAGTTATCCTGTATTACTATGAATTTCAGTTTACCGTGTATGGTAAACTGTGAGAAGGAGTTGATTTAGAAGCTAAGCCTGTGAATCACTAGAGGTTTTCAAGGAACAGATACACATGGCAATTGGTGACACTATTTAGTGGGCAGGACGGTGAGTTGGTGGTTAGACTAGATGATCTTAGTGGCCTTTTCCAACCTTAATGATTGTATGAACTAAGTCAATTTAGCCACAAACACCAACTTTCAAAGTATTTTATTTGAAACCAGAGCTTCAAAATAAAGAAAACTTCCCTCCTCTCCTTTCTGAAAGAAGAATTTGGTGCCATTTATGTTGTCCACTGTCTCTCCAGTAGCGTTTTAATTTGTGTTGGGTCAAGAAGGGATAGGGAGCTTGCATTTTGGGGCAGCAAAGAAAAACAGTACCACTTCCTCTTTTAATTTGAAAAAAGTTTTTTGATATTTCAATCTCAAATTGTTAATGAGAAATCCGACTGATTAAATAACAGAAATCTAGATGTTACAACAATAAAAGGAATCTTTTCTACTAAATTGTATCAATTAAACTAAAAAAAAAAAGCTCTAGTGCTTCCTAAAAATGTTAAGCATAAGAAATAAGAATTTAGACTATACATGGACAAGATGTACAACCACCTACTGCAGTGATACGTGCATACCATACATTGAAAGGGAGTACTGAAAGCAAACTAGAAAAGAAACAGTATTGAAAAACAGTAGAAACAAGATGAAAGTAACATATCCACCCTTTTTCCTATGCCAGCTTATCTTGTACCATCCTGAATTACTCTAGCAAAATTCTGTTTTTCAGAAGAGATGAAGTGCAGGAAGATGCTGTACAAGGTACACACATACACACACACACATATATATATATATATACACTATGAATTGCATAGAAGGAAGACAAACTGCTGAAAGCAGAATAATTATACAGGTAAACTTTGCTGCTTTCAGGTATTTCTTAACTCAAGAAATCAGAGTGCTTTGTCTCTGATCAAGCTGCTTTGTAATACAGCTTTTAACATCCTGTCAAAACTCTACAGTTAAATAGTTCCCAGCACCATCTCAAGCAATGGCATGCTTTGTTGAAGCTCTGTGAAGTCACCAAGGCAGTGGTTGCAGTGAGCAGATAACACAGAAACGTGTCAGTCTCCAAAAGGTTCCAGTAGGTACAGGGCTGCGTCATGGCCTAGGAAGAAGTATCCTCTTCCTATCTTACATACGTATAGAACAGTGAAGGAAATGCAGCTTTTGGGACACAGTGTTACAACTACACTTAAAGAAGGAGAACTGGAAAGTCAAAAGCAGGCTAATGATACCTGAATGCAGTGCAAGTAGACTGAGGAGACAACAAAAGGCTGAAAACTAGCTGCTGTACCACACCGTGCCATTCACCCCTTTGTCTTTGCTGGGGACATACAGTGATTTGCACAAGTGCCTTTTTATGCAATCCCCTGCATATTTCATTCCTTAACAAAAGAAGGCACACAAAAAAACTTTAAAAGTAGAAATGTCTCACTCTCTTTATCAGGACATAACACAATTTAACTGGAGGGAAAAAGAAAAAAAAAAAGGAGGAAAAGGAGGGAAGAGAGGGAGAGCAATTTGTGTACAAGGCAATAGTTCTCCAACACAACATACTGCATGGAAAAAGCTTTAGAGTTTCAGGCCAACCACTCCCTGTCCATTATTTTAACCAGACTTTCTCCCCTAAAGGGTAACATTAGAATAAAACTCTTCAGAAGGTAATGCTGTCATAAAGTTTTATATAACACAGTGTATCTTAGCATTCAGACATTGAGGACTTTGGAGCTAAACTGACCCAGGCACCCTACACGTCTGCCGATGCTGAGGGCCTGTTACAGCACGGACTTACCGCTCTCGCTCTCCTGTTTCTATCAGCTTTTGGTTAATGGTGGCTCTCATCTGGGCATCTTTGTTCATTTTGCAAATCTCAGTTTTCCACCACCCTGCACGGAAGTCAGGCTGAGCGAGACGAGCAGCGCCAGGAGCACTAAAATAAAGAGCAAGGCGCAGACCTACGCACGCGGGCAGCGCCGTCGGAAAGAAGGAGCGCAGCGCTCAGCCAGCACAGCGCCGCCAGTCCCGGCTGCAGGAGGCGGCGCCGGCCCACAGCCCGCTCCGTCCTCTCGAACGCGGGCGCCGCCGGGAAATGCAGTCTCCGCCCGGCTCGGCCCGCGGCTCCCGCCTCGCGGCGGCGCTCAGCCCCGAACTACCGCTCCCGGCGTACGGGCGGCTCTTCCCGCGGTGCTGCGCGGCGGTCTCGCGCGCTGCCCGCGTTCGGCATGGAGGAGGCCGCGCACTGCTCGCTGGAGACCAAGCGCCTGCTCCTGGACCCCAAGTTCGAGGGCTACAAGCTGTCCCTGGAGCCGCTGGCCTGCTACCGGCTGGAGCTGGACGCGGGTGAGGAGCGGGGGCGGTGATTTGGGGCGTTTCCGCGGCTCGGCCCGATTTCTCGTTGCGGCTGGCAGCGGCGCCGTCCTGCCGCGCGAGGAGCCGAGCGGCGGCACGGCGCTGCGCTGCATTGGGCTGCCCGCCGAGACGGGATCTGTGCGTGCGTGCAGCCGGTCTTCGGGTCGGGCGTGTGCGGTTGGACCGCGGCAGCGGCCGGGGCGGCTCGGTGCGTGCTGTCTGGAACGAATACTTAGAATTAGATGCATACGTATGAAATTAATGCCTCACACGATCCCTTGTATAAAAGCCCTATGTCTTCCTTTGCTCGTAGTTCAGACGTGGATGCTCAGACTGTTCATGGCCTTGCTTTCTCTTGCTGCTCAATGCCAGCATGTGAGGTGCTGAGCTGTCAGTGCGTTGATACACTCAGTTCTCATTTCACTCAGAAGAACACTAACAGAGTCATATGGGGTGCATGCCTATCTCTGTGCCCCGTAGGCTCTCCCAGCGTTCTGGCTTTGTTGGTGTGTGACGTGTAGGTCAGTTGTAAGGTGCATGAAGTAGCCTTTTTTATAAGAACACAGTGTAGTACGCAGCTTGGGCAGGCTGGTCTCCATATTCACGGAACTTCTGGGCTACCTGCTGTGTGTTGCTACAGATTTGTGTTCAGTACATTATTTTAATAGCAGGGCAGAAAAATACACTGTGTGTGAATTGTGTCTTAAAGGATGAGTGAGTGAAGATGAGGTGATACCACTGCATACTGGGAAGTGTAATGAGAGTAACATTTTGTTACGTAGTGTAACGTTGCCCTTTGTCATGGTGTTGTTCTTACTGTGATGTTTTGTGTGTAAGGTGATCAAGGATGTTTTGTGGTTCTCAGATATGTGTACTGCATACCTATTTTAAATTGATGAGGACTCAATATTTTCACTAAAGAGTTTGAATTATGGAGCTTCTAATGCCTCTAGTCCATTCAGTTATTTGGCATAACAGTTACAGTAACCCTTGTGGTATAAATTCGGTGTGTATCTGTGCTCTTTTTTTGGTCTTCTTACTATAACACAGAGATCCAGACTTGTTTTCAGTCCTTACTTACCAGTCCGACTAAATCATAAATACCAAATTGCTTATTCTGTTCTCTGCTTTTGTGTATATGTACTTATTTTTCTTTTTTGTTTTTCTTTTGATTACTAACATGAAATATAAACCAAACCAAGCCCTCAATCAGTCATCTAGATGATTTTTTTTTGCTGTGTTTCAACCTGTCTTTGGACCATACTGCTGGCTCACTCTCTCTACTGTTTTTCTGCTTACTTCAGGGCGCTTTCCTTTTAGTGCAGAGATGGTCTGTACCTGAACTTTGTCTTTTCTGCTATCAGTGGTCTGCATTTATGTTAGACTGAGGGCTTGCTTCCATACTTTGACTTGCATGTTGGGCAGAAGTTATGTGTTGAGCTACCTGTAAAACCAAATGAGATAAAAATTGATGCATGGAATCGATGCAGACTTACATTATTGGAAAAGGTGAATGTGTAGTTGGACACCTTATGCTGGCTGTCACACTCATGTGGACTCCAGCAGTCCTCATTTTCTAATTACTGTACAAAGCTTAGTATTCAGTGCTAATTTGTCTGCAACTGTCAAACTGTGGTTGCCATGAATTTGCTAGTCAGTTGTGCAACTGAAGCAGAAAGAAATTTCTAATAGCTTTCTATTTATTTATTGGATCTGATGGTGGAGAACAAGTTCATAGCGAATTTCTTAAATAATAATGGTGGAAAAGAATGATGAAATTCTGTTATTATACACTCCCTTTTAGATGCTGTAATTAGCTTGTTCTCTGCCCATTTCTTGCTTAGTTGCTACCCATTCTGTTCCAATTCACCTGTACTTCCACAAACAGTTTTCTGATCTCTCATCTTGGTACTTCAACTAGTAATGAGTCCCACGGTATTACTGCTTTAATACCCAGCTCTTCACCTTAGACGTTGTATGTATTTCTCCTTCTTTTCTTTAGTTTTTCTCCTTATTTTCCTTAGTTCCTGATATTTAGGTTTGGGTCTTAGGCCTTATGTAACTGTTCTTGTGTTGTACTTTAATTTCTCGAGAAGGAAAAAGATGATGTATAGGTATTAACTACTGTTAATGAAGATGGTTCCTGCAGCAGGCACAAGTCAGCTTACAAGCTGTTCTGAAAGTGATGTTCTCACAAATGCCGCACCAGTTTTTGGGTATTGTTTGATTTTTAGGTTCACTTGACTGTGCAATAGATGCCATGTATGTTCATATCTGTGTTAGTAATTTGATCCAGCAAAAATACTAAATGAAATGGTATCTGTAGGCAAAGCATGCTTATTTTCAGCAAGAGCTACGCTTGTTTAGAAGTAAACTTTTGCATTCAGTCTGTTAACACTTGCTACAGTATGCTAAGAAAGTCTTGTACTTTTGGTTAGCAACAAAATGATGCCGCCATAAACAGTGAAAACATGCTTGTTAGGAGAAAACTGATTCCGAGATAGAAGGATCTATGTGTGCTGACCACTGATACTAGAGAATGAATTAATGGACTGTCTTTCGCTAGTTAAGACGTGTACATGAAATACTAAATTCCTTCCACTGGGTGGCATTGCAAAACAAAGTATGATATACAGGCATATAACATGGTCCCAAAATAATGTGTTGATAAAATTAGTTTACATATCTTACAGTATTTTGAAGTCATTGTGATGTGTTCAGTAGAACATATGAAAATGCAGTGTTATTATTTCACACATTTTCCACTCTTTTTTTTTTTTTCAAGTTCTATTGATCATAGAATCATAGAACTGCTTGGGTTGGAAAAGACCTTAAAGATCATTGAGTCCAACCACAACCTAACCACACAACGCTAACTCTAACAACCCTCTGCTAAATCATGTCCCTGAGCACCACATCCAAATGGTTTTTAAACACATTCAGGGATGGTGACTCAACCACCTCCCTGGGGAACCTATTCCAGTGATTAACAACCCTTTCTGTAAAGAAGTCTTTCCTGATAGCCAACCCAAACTTACCCTGGCGCAACTTGAGGCCATTTCCCCTCATCCTGTCACCGGTGAGAAGAGACCAACCCCGCTCCCGCTGTAAGCACCTTTCAGGGATTCGAAGAGAGCAATAAGGTCTCCCCTCAGCCTCCTTTTCCTCAGACTGAACATCCCCAGTTCCTTCAGTCTCTCCTCGTAGGGCACATTCTCCAAGCCCTTCATAAGCCTTGTTGCCCTTGTTTGGACCTGCTCCAGCACCTCCATGTCCTTTCTGTACTGAGGTGCCCAAAACTGAACACAGTACTCAAGGTGAGGCCTTGAGTGCTGAGTACAGGGGCAGGATGACTTCCCTAGTCCCGCTCACCACACCATTCCTGATACAAGCCAGGGCTTCACTATTCATTTAAAGTATGAGTCTTACTTTTTAGAGCTTTTTATGCAGAGGAGATTTTTTTTTTTTTTTTCAGTGCAGAGTAATAGTAAGATCTGATTAGGGATATTTTGTTCCTTTCATTGATTCTTATGAATTGGTTTGTGTATTTTCCTTTTGCTTTTAAGTAGACTTGGTATTAGTGAAAATCTTGGCTTAATTCATTGGGAAATATTTTGAGTCAAATTATTTTTTCAATCATGGAGCTGGTGACATACAATTCTAGACAAGTGACATAATTTCGCTAGTCTGAAACACCACACCTCACTGCAGTTGTTGGGTAATAATACTGAAAGCTGAGATTTAATTTATATATACATTCCTTTTCTTTACTGTATGACAGAATATGAACTAATGTTCTTTGGTTTTTGTAGTGCAGATTTGTTTATCAGAAATTGGAATAAGACTATGTATTATTCTGTAGGAGAAGCTGTCAAAAATTTCTGCTTGTTAGTTGAACTCAAAAAGTTGGAGCTATTGAATTAGTCTGTCCTAGATTCAGTTCCTTTTTAAAAAACAAGCAAAAAAAAACGTTATGTGAATAAAGTGATTTTCTCATTAAGTATTTCTTTTTTTCTTCTTCTCATTTTATTAGCTTCTATTTTGCCAGATCTACCCTCTATTAATTTTTCACATTTTTTCCAAGGACCATCAAGAAAACTTGAACAGGGAATGCTGCAGAAAGGAAAGAATGTAACTCCATGATAGTATAAAATCTCCTAAACTATCTGAGCACGATATGTGAAGCAGATGGCATTTGTGCACAGATTTTACTTTATCACAGAATGAGCCTCAATTAATCTAATGATTTATTGGCAGAAATATGTATATACAGGATACATTCTGTAAGCTGTTGATAACCATATTTGAAGTGTTACGTGGTAATCCAGTACTCATTTGTTAGCTTTCCAGGTTTAAAATCACATATGGTATAGTTTCTGACTTCTACTTATGAAGAGTTAATTGCATAATTCATCTTAAGAGATTTGGATCTCTTTTTACCAGCTCCGTATTATGCAGGGCTTGTCAGAACAACCAGCTGGAAAACTCAAGGACAGGGACTTTGTTCATGTTCTTTCATTCTTTATAGAGTTTATAATCCTACAGCTAAGCCATGGTGTATTGTTCCAAAAAAATTTCTTGAAAAGTTCTGAATGCTTTAGGAAGCAGCCAGTTTTAACTGTTTTCAATACTTATATGTGAATTGTAGTTCCTGACTATAAGTGTACCTGTCTGTGCAGAAAGGAGATGATATGTACTTGGTTATATTATTTTGGATTATATTTGTTTTTGTCTTTAATTGTTTACAGAACATTCACATCACCTTTCATCTTGTTAGGAAAAATATCTGTGGTGAACACAGTCCAAACTGCTTTAAAACACATTTTCATAACACAGTTTTTTAATTTTTTTTTACAATGTAATTTACTGTAAAATATTCTAATTAGTTAAAGTAGAAATTGGAGTGGGTAGCATCTTTCACATTATGGCAGGTATATTTTCTTAACTCTTTTTTTTTTTTTTTAATTAACATTGTAGCTTTTTTCTTCTAGCCATATCTTAGGAAAGAGTAATTATTAATTGCGGAGATGCTGAAGTCTCTCCACTGTGGTGAATATGAATAATGAGTTGAGTTGAGTAGAATTAATGCTCTTGGTTTGCAAACATCAACAATGATTAGGAGACTAATTGCTAATTATGCCGTCATTTTACAAACATTTTATACAGTATGACTGGAATATTTATTCTCAATTAATCAGACAGTATGTTTTGCATAGTTTTCTATGATCCCTGTTAATAGCCAGTATCTCTAATGGGATCAGTTTTGAGCCCATAGTGATTATCTGATTGGTGATACGTGTTGTGATAGCTATTCAGTGGCACTCATTGTTTTGGAAAAGGAACTACAGTTTGAAGTAATCATTGCAGTAAGTAGAATAAAATATTGCTTCTTCAGTAGGCTATATATATATATGCTAAAGAAGGGTGTAAGGAGTCCAAGATGAGGACTTTTGGGATAGAGTTGTGAATGGTTCCAGGGAACACGGTGTGAAGATTACTTTGCTGTGTTTCTGAGCAGAAAAAGAAAAAATTGGAAGTTGTAAAAGTGGTAATTAGAATAACTAATGTGGCCTTAAAATCATAGAATTGTTTCAGTTGGAAGGGAGGCTTAAAGTCATCTAGTTCAACTTCCGTGCAATGAACAGGGGCACCTGTTGCTCAGAGCCACATCCAGCCAATGTCTCCAAGGTCAGGGCATCCACCGTCTCTCTGGGCAACCTCTTTCAGTGCCTCAGCACCCTTACTGTAAAAGATTTCTCTCTTATATCCAAAAAACCTTCTTCCTTATATCCTTCTCATCGCTTTGTTAGCCTCCCTTTACTATGGGTCTGAAGCTTACTCATCATGGGCAGACAGTTTACTTGTAACTTTCTGAAGGATTTTTCTTGTTATGTCAAACATATTTGAAATAAACTTCTTACAGAAAAACTATGGATCCTAGGATGTCAGTAGTGGAGACTGAGTAGTTCCAGTCTGTTGGAGACCATTTTAGAAGGATACGCTAGATCTTTGCCACTGTCTTCACTTGAACTTGGAGATTTTCTGTATTTTGAGATGTTGAAACTACTCAGTCTCTGAATAGATGCAGAGTAGGAAGAAGTAGTTGCAGCTAGTTTAAATAACTTGCTTAGTTTTATGCAGATAATTCCAGCTAAGATCACTGCTAGCTGTGGAGAAGTTTTCAGTTTGCTCAACTGTGGCTGTAAGTAGCATGCTGCCTATCCTGAAGAAGGTACTATTATTAATGAACAGCCGTTCTTTGCAGACTCCTTCAGATAGAGAAAATTTGCATTGAAATTTTGATGGTATCTTAGAGATTGCTGTAGATTTCTTCAGCCTCAGTAAAGGTGCTAGGAACATACTTTTTCAGTAATGACCATGTACTAATTATGCTTAATAGTGTCATAATTGTTTGCTTTGCAGTTGCTGATAGCATGATTCAGAGTTTACATAGAAGATATTTCTTTTGTCCATTGTTTGCGTAGACTTATGGTTGAGCAGAATTATTTTGTTTTCTTTAATGCAGTATATGTATCAGGAATGATACAAGTAGGCTTAAAAGTAGATTTTACAAGGTTCTTGCTTTGTGCTTGCATTTTTGTGAGGGCATTTAACAAAGTAGAGAGACTTCAACAGATGTTGGGAAGAATCAGTGTAGGTGACTGTAAATGGTAATGGTTATTACGTTACTGTGGTGAGTGATTGTGGTGACCTTCAGTGTGCAGGACCTGTTTTCCAAGTTCATAGTGATATTGTTTGTTGTTTAACTAGATATGCATAATATGTTTTTCTTCAAATAAACTAGGCCTACGGGCTACAGATGGATGAATTATTTTAAAATTATTAATTTAAGCGTTAACTTATTAAATTATATATTTAGAAACATTGTTCAAGTAATTTCTCTCTCTTTTTGTCTTCCAGCTGTAGCAGAAGTGAAACTTCGTGATGATCAATATACCCTTGACCACATGCGTGCTTTTGGCATGTATAATTATCTTCACCTTGACTCCTGGTACCAGGATAATGTTTACTACATTGACCAATTTGGAAGGGTTATGAACTTGTCAGTTACTCTGGTAAGCAGAAACTTATTTTTAAAATAATTGAATTTGAGTAGGTGTAGATTGATAAGGTAGAAAACAGATCAAGGAGATTCCAGATGCAAAACTGGAAGGGAAGCTACTGCCAGAAAGAGAGGTAGATTGACAAAAGTGAGGTTTGCTAGTGGGGATGAAAGGATTTTAAATGAAAATTTCTGAAATTTTTCATTAATAGTATTTTACTAGTATTGCACTGTATTAATACTACGTGTTATTCCTTCATGGGGAGAATGAACATATGGTCTCAAACTGAAGAAAAGAGCAGATACTTCTTATTCAGTTGCCAGAGGTTTCTCAGCTATTTTGTTTGATGTTTGCTAATTTGAAAATCCAGTCATTGTAGATAGAAGGAGAGAAAAGCTGTGTGATTTAGAATTATAACTGAAAGCACACGTAGACTAATAGCGCAATCTGTGTATGGCTGGTTGGAGGCAAAAAGCACTTGTGGCCCTGGGCAAATTTGAAATAGAGAATAAGCTAGACCAAGAGAGAAAAACATGGCAGTTCTCTGCTTTTGTACTGATAAAATTGACTGCCTTACACAGTCAATTTTTTTGAGGCATTTGAATGCCTAAGTGCCCTGATTCCGCTGCAGAGCCATTCTTTCTTTTTGAGCTGTCAGAAGTGTGGTCTTCTGTAGTGTTGCATGGCATATCCCTGTAATTCATAGTTCCGGGCCTGAAGCTTTTTCTTTCCACAATTTACGTTCTTCAGTCCTATTCACAGTAGTCATACAACTTGTTACAGTGGAATGCTTTTATTTCAGAAGATACTGCCTTTCAGTAAAACCCTCAGAAATTCTAGTAGATGAGGATGTTGAAAGTGCTTGGGTGTGGAGTGTGTTTTTTCTTTCTTTGTTTATAATTCTTTCATTCTCCTTTCCTGAATGTGTTTTAAATTAGGTGAATAATTGAAGGGTTGTAGTGATGTAACTGAATCTACAGAGTGATCCTGAATGCCACTAATGCCAGTAATTATAAATCTAATTTTCATCTTTTCTATTGAGGATTTCTGAATTGCCCTTGTGCCTTTTCGTAGGGAAAAGTAATCTCTAATACAAATTCAAGTAGACCCAAAAGACAATCAGGCTGTTTGTCATCTGATCTTTTTTACTGATGCTTATTAAAATGGTACTTATCCAAATCCAATTTATCTTGCCTATCTTTGAACATGTTCTAGATGCATGTCTGATTTTAATAACTTTTGGAAAACATGATAGATTTGAAATTGTCTCTAATATGATAGTCTCAAAAAAAAAGTGTATGTCACACTTGCATGCATGAATGTGCTCTTTCCGTGTTGTGTATATGTGAACAAGTTGAATAAGAAAGAGGGTTGAAGTTTGTTTTAGTTTAGAAGCCCTTGTAAGTGCACTTTTTGAGTACAATTCTATGGCTTTTATTTCACTTAAGGTCTCCAAGTTCTTATTGGGATTAAAATTGTGTGAGGTGAATGATAAATTATACAGGAATGTTAGGAGAAAAGAAGTAAAAGTTTTTACAATGCAAAATGTAAATTAGTACTGTGAATTTGAAGGAAAAAAAAAAGTGTTGAAATACCAATTATAAAATACTTATGTTTTCAGTAAATAGATTGAATACTAAAATTCTACCACCTTTTCCTCATATGTGGTGGTGCTTGCCTACCTACATTTTTTCCCAAGATGCTCAATTATGTGAACTGGTGAATTGCTGTTGAGTTTTGTTATTTTTCTGCAATGGTGAAATTGATTAGAACTTCATGGTAACGGTAGTGGAAGGACAGTTAGACTAGATGATCTTGTACGTCCCTTCCAACCTTGTGATTCTATGATTCTGTGATTCATAAAGTGACTCTGTTTATAGGACACTGCTCTGCAAAAGCCAAGAGAAGTTTTCAGGCTACCTACAGATTTGACAGCTTACGATAATCGCCTTTGTGCCTCAATATACTTCTCATCTTCCACATGGGTTACCATTTCTGATGGAACAGGAAGACTGTATTTAATTAAGTCAGGCAAACGTGGAAACAGTGCATCGGAAAAGTGGGAGGTAAGTCTTAAAATAACACACTAAAGAATTGTACATCTACCAAATTCTTACTCCTTCATTTCATATAAGAATCGCACCCATACAATGTTATAAAAAATTAAGCTTTCAATCTTAACTCCATGGCATTGATATAGGATGGTGTCCAAGCATAAAGATCATATGAATTATTTCTTTATGTGAAAAAAAAATCTGTAAAATTCAAATGGTTGAATGGAAACAGCCTTTTGACTGAAAAAGAATCTGTCTAAACAGATTCGCTAAACAGAGCAAGTGTTTCTAAATAGGTGACTACGCATCTGTCAAGCTGAACTTCTTATAAGAAACCAATTTTCCCTTTCCCTTCTCTATTTTTATGGGTCAGCCTAGGTTTTCCTTCCACTATCACTTATTGTTAACTATTTCTTCTGACCTGTGGAATAATAAGTATTTTTTAAAATGCCTGAAATTATTGTCAATCAAGCTAAATGCTACTTTTCTTTTTAAGTTAGGGGGCTTCTAGATTGCTTGTGCTGATGTAATTGCACTTGAAATGTTCACCATTTAATTTATCCTGTCTTAAAAGTGTGTCCACGGTGATTAGAATAAAACTTAAAGAAAACTGATGATTAAAAAGCTTTTATAATTAACCCCGAAGGCTTTATGCGGAGTAGGTATAATCTAAATTGTAATATTTCCACATCTCTGGGAGAGAAAATTTTCATGCTGTACACTTAGCTCTGGAAAATTATTGGTGCTTAGTATTTTTTATTTAACATGGCGGTTGTAACGTTTCTCATTATTAAATAGCTTACAAAATCATTTATTTTAAACCATCTTGAGCTTCAGCTACTATAAGTTTTGGTCTATTGTTTCTCTTCATTTCTGAAAGATGAATTTGATATTAAATTGCCACATTTTTCATGCAACTTTTTAATTAGAGGACAGTTTTCTACACAGTCAAGGAGTTTTTAATATTGGCAGGAAGTCAAGTGTATACCTGAAGTGGAGGATTTCAGCATGGTGCAGTAGCTCCTTCCCCTGTACAGTTTGAGAGTTCAGTCAAAAGGAAGCTGGTTATCCTGTGCTTTAGTGCAGACATTTTTGTAGAGTTTTGTGTTTTATCTAATGGACCATTTCAATGATTCTATAATATAAACAATAATAAAAATACTTCAGAACACTTTCTTGATAGCCAGGGGAGGAAGTACCAGAAATACATAGAATAGTTCTGTTACTAGAGAACTTCAGGGAACATCTAGTCCAACTGCATTACCACGTCAGAGCAAACCAAAAGTTAATGTGATTTGTGGCAAGCAAACTTTAATTGATTTAATGTTCATTGAAGCCTTTCACTAATTTTTGAGTCTTTTAACTTTTACCACCATTTTGTCTTCCAGATTGTGTTTAATGAAGAACTAGGCAATCCATTTATTATAGTACACAGTGTTTCATTTGTAAAATCTGATAAACATTCAGTAGCTGTGCTGCTGCTTAGGGTAGAAAAAGATGAATTGGACACAAAAGGAAGTGGATTTCATATTACTTTGGAATGGGTTACATTTGTGGAGATGAACAAAGCGAGTAAGTGTTCTACATTTGTGTTATTGGTGGGTAAAAAAAAAAAACTAAAACCAAACAAAAACAAAAAAAAACGCTGCAAAAGAAAAACAACTATTATGCTTTCATTCATTGTTTTAAATGTTGATTGTTCCTCAATTTCTGATGTTTGCATTCCAACAAAACTCTCATCAGATTTTAAATTCATTTCGAGTTCAAGTTCTCACTTGTAGACCTACAGTATGACAGACATTTGGAAGACAGGAAGAAATAAACTTCTGCATTTGTGTAGTTAAGGTAATTAGAAAACAAGCTAAGAACACTACTTTGTGACAATATGAGATGGAATTCCCATTTAGCTCTGTCTAGTAAAATCTAAGTTCAAAACTATTTCTAATTAAAATCTTTTGTACTTTTCAAAATGTTGTATGAGTGGTTAATTTCCTAGTACAATGTAGACATACTTGATTTGGTCATCTGTCTAATCTGAGGTCATCTGCTGATGCAGGTTCCCCAGCTGCCTGGAGTCTAATAATCGTATAGATGAAATCTTGCTCTGCCTTGGATTAGAATGACTATATCTATTCTAGTAATAGCTCCCTGCTTACACTTTTTAGAACGGAGGAGGGGACTTTAACCAAACCAGAACTGAACAAGGACCAGAATTACACTGTAGACTGGTTCTTGTTCCTTACTTTATTTCTAAACTAACTTTTAGCATGTAAGATAACTTGTTAAAGGCACCCAAATTATACCTGGTTTATCCATTATTGTCTGTATTGTACTGTGATATTGAAATTTCTGTAAACTTAACATTGAGGTGAACCCGGACACTTTGGAATGCTAGAGTGGTATAGAAGAATTTTTACCATGATGATCTGGTCTTGTCTAATGTCTCTACTAATAAATTCCCAGTATTGTTTTTTTTCTTTCTCTTTGTTTCAAGTAAAGCTGTAGTCACAAGAACAGCAAATTCTTTCACTGAAGAGGTGAAAGATATATGTAAAAAATCAAACCTTTATTAGAGATAATATTATCACCTGTCAGAATTTAATCATATTGTTAGTTAATTGCTAAAAATCCATTTATACAATCTGTTGTTACAAACAGTTGATCAAATACTGAGGGCTCTGAGTCCAGTTGGGTTTTAATTAAAGAACAACAAACTCTAGAGCCTGTCACTTTACCTATGTTTTAAGTCATCGGTACTCATATGTTTGGGAGCACGCTCCTTGATGCCAGTAGCTGACAACTAGGATCTCCTCAGCTTTTGTAAAACACAGGCCTTCAAAAGTGAAGGCAGGCATTTTCCGTTGTGGGTTAGGTGTTATCAGAAGCTATGTCATTGTTTCTCAGGCTCTTATATCAGCTCTAAAAATATTTGGAAGGCCTGTTTCTACAGAGACTGAGTGTGAATTGCTGGGCTAGCTGTAATTAAAGAAGACATCATAAGAAAAAAGGACAATGTTAAATTAATTTTAGGAACTACATATATACTAAAGTCACCGAAAAAGAGATTTCCTTTTAAAGTACTGTTATTTAACTTGTAGGATTCTTAGCATTTTTAAGTGTAATGAGGTTCTTGGACAAGAATTTCATCCCCAAGAAAAATATTTCTGCTCAATTTTTTTTTCTTCATTTTATAGATGAACATAGGTATGAAATCTACAAAAGGAGAATTTTACAGGGAAAATCAGTCCCCCATTATGCATCAATAGAGCCAGGTGGAGATGGTCTAATGATTATTTCCTACAAACCATTCAAATTTGTACAAGAAAAGGAAGAAATTTTAGAAGAAAAGGACGATAAGAAAACAACAAATGAAAAGAAAGGTAAACCTTACTTGACAGTTTATGATAGATTGCTCTCTGTTTTTGCTAAGAAAAGAGCTTGTTTGGAAATCCTAGTAAAAGTTAGTCTTAATATCTGCCTGAAATGTTTTTTTTGTTGTTGTTGATCCATTTATTTATTTATTTATTTTATGGGCAGATGGACTTTAATGCATTTGTTTTCTTCCTGGAGAGTTATATTGTGCATAAGCCTATGTGGGAAACACTTTCACAAAAGAAGGTACATAAAGAATTTCTTTGACACAAGGGTAAAGGCATTTTGCCAAGAGAACTGTATTGATTATTTGCTAACAGTTGAGTTTTTTAGACAAAAGTTAGGCTGCCTAAATTCAAGCATCTAGCTGAAGTACTCAAATAAAGAAGTTAGTCTTTGTAGATAAAAAAAGGGAATGACACCCAAACAGTTGGGAGTGAAGCTTCCCCAAGGAGTTGTTCAGTAGAGAGATCTCCCTGATGTGTAAAATACTCTTACATTTCAAATAGCAATAAAAAATTGTTTGTTTGTTTAAGAATGAGAATCTTATGAAGGTCTTCGTTAAGAAAGAAGTTTAGAAAAAAATAATGTCAACAAAAGGCTACTTTTCTTCTGTTAAACCAGAGCAAAATGAATAAACTTAAATTTTAATCCTAAACGTCGCTCAGCTCTGTAATATGGATATTTATGTTGCTGCATTGAGCTATTTCCAATTTGATTTTTGTTTCTCATTATGAGAGGTTGGTTACTGAACCTATTCTAACTGAATAATACTAGCACAATACCAGCTCCAAACAGAGTTCACTTAATGCGTATGTGTGCACGTATGTTGTTTCCCAACTCAGGAAGGCCATCTGTGATGCGTGGAGCAGGAATATCTTAAGAGATCTTAGGATGGCACAGAAATGTAATGTTAAAGAAAGTAGTGAAACGTGAACTTCAATTTCAGAAGGAAGTCTAATTCCTCTTTAAGAAAGTGTTTGTCTTTTCAGAAACCTAGTGTAGGCTATCGTTTTAGTTGCATGGTTCTATAGAACTGCAGGCAAAATAGATACCAAATAACGAAACGAGATGCACTGGCAGTAGAACTCTGATTTTTAGAAGAGATTACAACAGTATATGAACTATTAAGGTGGTTATGTTACTCACTGTTGTTTTGGCTTTTTCCTTTGTTCTTTCCTGTTCTGCCCTGTATGTGCTTTATTGCTAATAAGGTAGTCTAGAAGGTAGTGCAAAGGAAAAAAAAAAAAAAAAGTCTAGGACATTTGGTTTGGTCTCATTCTTTTTCCTTATAAATTAAGTTCAGATACAGTCTGTGTCAAAGGTAAGAATTTTAAGGGCTATCACATCTCATCTTTTTGTGAATTATATTTGTTTCACCTGTGAATATTCTACTTCAGACAGGAAACTCATGGTAACAGGCAGCAGTGTAAGAGTACTTCCAGAGCTTCAGCTGCTGACATGATCAACCAAATATTGAACTGTGACTATGTGGAGAGCTTCTAAAGCATTTCAGAAAATGAGTCCAAACTTTATTTCTCCTCTAAATCTGAGGAAAATTTTAAATGAATACACTTGTAGTTATGTTTTATGTGAACATATTTTCACTACTCAGTCATGCTGTCACAGCCTTCTTTATGGAACAGAATAATTGGAAAGCACCTACAAAATCTCCAAGTCCAACTGTCAGGAGTACTTTGGGGCCAGTCCAAAGTTAAAAAGTATTAAGAGCATTACTGAAATGCTTCCTCAGTATGGTCAGGCATGGGGCAACAGCCACCTCTCTAGGAAGCCTGTTCCCATGTCTCACTACCCTCTCAGTAAAAACTTTTTCCTAATTCTTAGTGAAGCTTGGAGGCACTCCCATGTGTCCCGACACGAGATGAGCACCTCTCCACTTGCCATTCTCAGGAAGTTGTAGAGAGCAGTGAGCTGACCACTCAACCTTCTTTTTTTCTCCAGGCTTAACAAACTCCTCAGCGTCCTCATCCACTTTTTATTGGATGTCTCCTGTTTAAGTATTTATCATAGAAAGGCAGTTTTTCTAGAAGTTTAATAATCAAGATAAGCATCGGGAAGATTGTAGACCCAGAAGCAAAAGTCAGTTATTACCTTTTGGCAGGCAATTCTATTTCATCTTTGTCAAATGAGGCAAATGAAGACTATTTGGTCTTTTAAAACCATTTCTGTTTAACAGTCAGTGTAACTTCTGGCAAAATAGATGAGGGAAAAATGTTCATGTTTCTGAATAGCTTGTACCCCTGAGTATGGAGTAGCTTGTCATAACTATCATACTACTGATGTCTGTTTAACTGTTCAGTACACTAATGCTTCAGTGTACTGAAATACATTTTAGATATCACTTTCGTAAGGCTGTAGTAACTGTAGAGTAATATCTAATGTCCATTGGATAACTCCATCAACATATTTGAGTACAGACGTTAACAGAAGTTGTTTTCCAAATGAGTGACATAAATTAACTTAATTGTTTAAAAAAAAGTTTCTGTCTAATAATCAGGATGTATTTTAAGAAAATTGTTTGTAATAGAAGCTAATTTCCATTCTTTCCCAAGTCTCAGTTCTGTCTCATCCAGCATTACATGTTCTAGAATCAAGGACGTTTTAAATGTAGATGGTATTTTGCTGTGTGTCTTCAATTGTAGACCCTCTCTATTACTGGCAACAGACTGAAGATGATGTTACAATAACAGTTAACATTCCTCAGGACATCACTAAGGAAGACGTAAAAGTACACTTTTCCCCTGACAACATATGTGTTACATTGAAAGACCAGCCTGCTTTGATGGAAGGAAAATTATATTCATCTGTGGACCATGAAAGCTGCACTTGGATAATTAAAGAGAACAAAAGGTGTTGTATATGATTTTAAGGTTTACCATTGCTAGGAATTGATTTCAAAGTGTGTATATATCTGGCTTCTGGGCCTCCTGGGAATTGACTTACTTATTGCTAGACACTGAGCTTGTCCTTTCAAGCATTTACCTCCTCTGCTGAAAATTGCTCGCTGGCTTCTGCAGTTCTGTCTCAGTTCTGTTTCTTTAGCTTGTTATGAAAGTAATTCCTTCTTATAGTTACTTACTTACGAAGTTACATGACAATGTTTTATGCAATGACATAGAACAGCCTTTTCAAACTAAGAAAATCTATACAAAAAAAAAAAAAAAAAAGTTGTGTGTGTAACTGTCTTTTATATTCTCATGGTATCAAAGCAGGAAATCCAAGGCTTTCCACAAGCATGAGTGTGTTTTATTTGTTTTATTTGGCTTTGAGAAATCACTTGTCCTTCTTCTGGGTTTGTCTGTATTTTATTTTTTTTTTAATGAATATTTTCAGTTAATATAGTTTATTTTTCATAAGGTGAATTCTAATTGTTTCTGTTGTATGGTTTTCAGTAACAATTCAGTTCTCAAATCTACATTCAGAGCTTTTTTTTTACTGTCATCTGAAAAAGATTCATGTATTACTGTTGCCTTCTGTTTACATTTTAGCTTGGAAATTTTTCTAATTAAGAAAAATGAGGGACCACGATGGCCAGAGCTAATAGTTGGTGACACAAAAGGGGAATTCATTATGGATTCTTCCCAGTGCGCTGAAATAAGTGAATCTCTGATGCATCTGACTTCTGAAGTAATGGTAAGAAGTTGAAAATAAAACACTTAACATATTTGTGTATTATTTTTTTCTTGATATCCAAATGACATAGTTCTTCAGTTCATTTATTGTTCAGAATCCTAGACTACATTCAATTTTGTCTGAGATTGTTAACGAACTAATGGCACTGGAGTTATGACTGTGTTTTGATCTGTAATATGGTCATGGGGGACTGAATTTAGCATACATAATAGTATCTCTGCACCAAATATAGAAGTCTGATTAAATTGAAAAACAGCTTTTGTTCCCACCACTTGTTATGGGCCAATTTAAAAGCAGTTAATTGGAGTAATTTTTAAGGATGTCTGTTTCTTGTTTATCAGTAGATTAGCAACAATTTTATGCTGTCTTTCTAGAGATGCTGTGCTTGTCTTACGTTGACTGAGTTGTAAATGACATGCTTTGCTAAGTTTTTTGCTTTTTGTAAAGGCATGACTCATGAACTTTCTGGCATGTGGTTATAGAGAGAGTCTTTACTTAAAATAGATATTTTTAACTGCTGTTTGTTTAATACTTAACATTTTGGTTTAATTAAGAATTGGCATCTCATCTAAAACTTGTGAACTGTGACTCTCTCAGGATCTTGATTTATTAATTTTGGATTACTACTTTTTTTGAAGAAGGCTGGAAAATTAAAGTAAATTCTGTTCAGTGCTTAAATTGATTTCACTCCTTTCTCACATGCTATTTGTGGGCAAATACTGTAGTGTATCTTCTAAACTTCAAATTTTTGCATTTGCAACCTGTTTTAAGATTTTTGTTGCAACTTTTCAGCTTGTGTGCAGTAATTATCACATTAGAAAACAAAAATAATAAAAACCCTAGGAAGTTGTTTGTTTAAAGTAAATGTTCAGTATTTAGTTTCAGTGAAATTTATGCTATATATGTATACTAAAAGCATGGATTCTCTTCAGTCATCTCAAGTGTTTATGATAATGCTGTTTACCTGAAAGCTTCTTTTCTAAAGCTTCCTGGTAAGAACAATAAATCATAATGTTTG
Source organism: Meleagris gallopavo (assembly GCF_905368555.1). NCBI lineage: Eukaryota > Metazoa > Chordata > Aves > Galliformes > Phasianidae > Meleagris > Meleagris gallopavo. The sequence goes on along the minus strand of NC_139406.1, from coordinate 77,150,861 downwards.
GCAGAGGAGAACCCCAACATTTATCCTGCCCTGTTTTAGGTCTTACATATATAAGATGCCTTTCATGTTCTCTGTCATTTAAGGAACTTTCTTTGTCATTTCTTCTTGTTGGTTTTCTTTAAACTTAGGTTGTCATAGTATCCAAATGCAAGGAAACAAACACACAAAAATAACCCCTGTGCTGAGCTTCTTTTATATACTTATATACTGACTCAAAATAGAAGTTCTTACTAATCAACTGAATGGATGCAGAAATGACTACATGAATCAAGAGCTCCATGAACTGAGCATTAGTGCCCTATCTAATCTTTCTTTGTACGTTGTTTGGCCTCAACTTCCAGACTTCCAGACTGCCATAATGGTGTCATTTTTCTTGTTCGAGAAGCAACATTAATTCATAATTAATAAGAAAGTGTATATTTGTGTCCTCTGTTAAATATATATATAATATATATATAATATATAATATATATATATATAATATATATATTATATATATACACAGAGAGAGAGAGACTCAGATATTAAGTATACTTAAATGAATTTTTGTTTCAGAATCCAGATCCTGAAAAGGAAAATCCACCTTGTAATGCACAAGAATTAGAAGAATGTGATGCTTTTCTTGAAGATGGCGCAAGTTTGTGCAGATTTGATGGCAATACTTTGAAGGTTACTCATGTAGTAAGTGCTGCAAATTATTACTGAAATACTTTAAAGTATTCATTTTCTGATATGAAAGGCGAATTCTTTTACCAGAACAAATCTGTTCAAATCCTTGAAACACAGATATGATGGCTGAAACACACCACCCACTGTCTCACTGTGATCACATCCATTGTTTGGTCTCCATAAATGCTCAGCGAGCTTTGATTAATGCCACTGGGCTCCATTTTTTCTGCCTGGAGGAATTCAGAGATACACCTTTGCTTAATACACATTTCCATGTCAGACACCATTTTGTCAGACTGCCCCTCTGCTGCCATCTGTCACGCAGCAACAGCATGTAAGGGGATATTGGTGGGAATGTTCAGCCTCTGGATACCACCAGCATCCGCTTGTGGTATCGTGGGCTGACACTGTAAAATAGGAAGCATTACTTTCAATATCATTTCGATAAAAAAAAGGAGGCTGCTATTATCATGATTTTAGATATGTATATATACTTTCACAAACGAGCTGATTGAAAAAGCTAAGTTATGCCAAAATAATGATAAAAAGGAGTCCTTTTCAGGAGCGTAGAATTCTTTCTCATTCCATACCTCGTATTTTTCTCAGTAACTTTTCATACAGCCTACTAGAAAGTTGCATTTTTTTGCTAAGTTACTACCTTATTGTAGTTCAGTTAGGACTTGATCTGGTCTGTTGCTGAAAGGAAGAAACAAAATAATCATCTGAGAACACTGCAGGTTGATTTTTTTTTTTTTTTTTTTTTTCCTTTCATTTGTTTTTTCAAAATGGCCTTACTAAGCTTTTTTCAAGATGTTTCTAAGCACTGGTGTTGCAACTTATCACTACCTTGTGTCATTTAAAGTATGTTTAGAACAACATCCTCTGTTGTACAGAAAATGTCATGGGTACAGAATAAGATTCTGAATTCTAATTTCCCTTTTCTTCATAAAACTCTAGAAAAACTGTTGAGGATGCATCTTACAGACTGAGATTTAAATAACCATCCTCAATTTCTACATCTGAAAAGATGTGTGCTCGCTACTTTATGAGATAGTAGAAAGTTTGACACACCAGTACTACGCAGACCTTTTATTTTCACGTGCAAAATCAGTTATTGCAGCAAGCTCAATATCCTTAAAAACTCTTTCATGATGGCAAATTCTAAAACTTCTATATGTTTCATTTGTTAGTTAATAAAATTAGTGATGTTGAATGCAAAGTATGTCTTTATTGATAATCTGTTTCTGTACATGTAAGAGGTCATTTTGGAATTTAGGCTGCAAAGTCAGAGTATTGTAGTATTCAGCCGGTACATCAGTTTTCCAAATCCGCTTTTTGATAAGCAGTTGTCTGTAGGGGTTATTTGTGTCACAGAGAAGGAATTTTTGCTTCCTCATTTGTCCACTAATTGTAGTATTTAGTTTGAAGGTAACTGGGATAGGTAGCTATGCTTGTCTTGCTCTTCTTACAGTCATTCCTTGTGAATATAAGTGCTTATTGAATGTTTTTGTCAATCTAGATATGTTTGATGAATTGGATGCTCATCTGAAATTTAGTAACTGTTTGATTGTGAGCAAATAGAAAGCTGTTGACATTTTTTATTTTAGTATTCTATTTCCAGTGCTAATCAACTTCTCTTTTTCCTTTTTTCCTTCTTTTTTCCTTCTTTTTTCCTTCTTTTTTCCTTCTTTTTTCCTTCTTTTTTCCTTCTTTTTTCCTTCCTTTTTCCTTCCTTTTTCCTTCCTTTTTCCTTCCTTTTTCCTTCCTTTTTCCTTCCTTTTTCCTTCCTTTTTCCTTCCTTTTTCCTTCCTTTTTCCTTCCTTTTTCCTTCCTTTTTCCTTCCTTTTTCCTTCCTTTTTCCTTCCTTTTTCCTTCCTTTTTCCTTCCTTTTTCCTTCTTTTTCCTTTCTTTTTCCTTTCTTTTTCCTTTCTTTTTCCTTCCTTTTTCCTTCCTTTTTCCTTCCTTTTTCCTTCCTTTTTCCTTCCTTTTTCCTTCCTTTTTCCTTCCTTTTTCCTTCCTTTTTCCTTCTTCTTTCTGTTTTTTGCATAGAGACACTATTTCCTTCTCTCTTGGCAATGCAGAAAAACAGTTGTGATTAAAGAGAGAATTGAAACTTACAGGTTAGGGTCCTCCATCCTAGAAAAGCATTTCTACACAAAACACTCCTGTTTGCTTGTATAATGGACATAATGTTTCCTTAATTGTTATCCCAAGCAACAACTACAAGTGTTTGAAATGTGTTTGCCACCTGTAGTGTATTGAACTGTTGATCAGCATAGTGTGTTCAAACATTTTATCAACTAGCAAACATTAAGCTGTTGAATAAGTAACTGGCAACGCATGTGACAGAATCTGCTATTCATGCTTTGAATCAATATTTTGTTTTTGTTTTCAGATTAATCTTGGAAGCAATCAATATCTTTTCTCAGTTGTTGCGGATCCCAAAGAAATGCCTTGTTTCTGCCTGAGGCATGATGTTGATGCTCTTCTCTGGCAGCCCCACTCTGATCAGCCACAAAACATGTGGGAACACATTGCAACCTTTAATGCTTTAGGTAGGAAGCTGTCATATGGGTCATACTCTTCTGAGACATCCTGTTTGAATACTCAGTATAGCTTGTGTTGATATTTCACTTAATTAAATTTGAAGTAAAAGTTACTGTCATTCTGTCACGTAATAGAATGCTAGCTTAATTTTAGAAAGAGTAGAACATCAGAGGTGTTTGGGGAAAACGAGACTATTCAGACCATGTACAGGATGCAAGCACTGTACTGCACAGTAATAAAGGAGAGCTCCTTGGATAAATGATGTAGATTTAAGGATTTGTAAAAGCACGGTCAGCACCTTAGACACAGAAATAATCAGGGAAACAGCATCAGTTCATTTATGATACATCTAGTTTTGTATGTGCTTATGGTAAGTGGTCATTAGAATTTTCGCGTGTCATTGTCTTGGTTGATAAGTCTGAACAATTGAAAATGATTGTTTAGTGTTTATTCATTTACAAGAATTAAGAACATCAAATTATGTTGGTGCACAGCAGGTTCAAAGGAAACTAAAAGAACTATTTCACACAGGCATCTTTATGCTATGAAAGCTTCTGCCATAAAACTTTGTGGATGGGGAAATCATAAATTAAAAAAAAATAAAATCAATCATGATAGGAAAGACCAATTGAGAGCATAACTGTGCCAGCTCTGGTTCAAGAAGCCCCTGAACTTTGAGATTACAGTGTTCCAGAAATACAGAAAAATGTGACTATGAAGAACCCTCAGTTACTGCTGTATCCTTGCACTCACGCTTAGGAATTTTGTTTTAGCCATTGTCGGAAGCAGAAATAATAAGCTCAAAAGCAGAAAATACAGAGTATATATAGATACAAGAGTAATAATTGCTGTATCAGAGAAAGCAAAATAGTCTAGCTGGCCCTGTGCTGTACCTATTAAGTAATGGAGATGATCAAATTTCATTTAAATTAATCCAGTGCAGAATTTGTCTGCTGTGACAATTACAGTTTTCATCTTCTCTAGGTGTGGTCTTGACCTATTCTTTTAATAATGTCATGAGTGTGCCAGTTAGTTCCCTCCATCCCCTGAATGCGTTTTTTTTTTTTTACCTCATCACTGTTAGCCTACATCTAAAACTAAAGGGAAGATAAGCTGTTTAATTGGATAATTTGATTTGTTCTGGGTTTTTGCAATGTGTTTTGTTTTATATATGAATGATTTTATGAAGTTGCATGTTATTTTCACTTAAGGCCATATTAAGCTCTAAATATTTTAGTTTTCTAACAGAAGAGATTGATTTCACTGTTTATTCTTTGTTTACTTGTTTCGAATTTCATTATACTGGAAAAAAATAGATGATAAGGACTAAGGTTTTAGGTTTTCTTGTGGTATTGCTTGTTTCAAGTTTCTATGCGGAATTTTAAGTAATGTTCTCACAATGTTTTTCTGTTGTTTTGAAAATAATTATATATTTGAGCTTTTTGTACCTATGGTGTTTTTTTTTAAAAAAAGTTTATTTACATCTTTATCCCTATTTACAGTCATTTTTCTGTATTATATTGAAGTTTACGAACTGGATTACTTTGTACTAACCTAGTTTGCCTCTTATATGCCAAAGATGATGTAAACTATCAGCTTGTTTATCTGCAACCAAGTTTTGAAGTGCTTTGCAAGAGCTAATACTGAAAATGAGTATTTTCTATGTTAAAATTCCAAAACCTACATTATGAATTGTAGTGGCCAAAACAACAATAGTAGTGCTCTTTTCTGTTCTATTTTTTTCGATTTTTGGAATTGATTTTTAATTAGCAATGCAAAGAAGATGAATGATTTTTTTTTTTTTACATTTTATTTTCTCAGTCCAAGTTTTGGACAGAAACTTAAGAAGGAATCAAAGGGAAACCTAAAGGATCAAGGACTTTTTTGCTCCAGATATCTGTTCTGTCAACTTTCTCTTGAAAAGGGAGTAAGGTTTGAATAGGCATTTGGCTATTACAAGTAAATTCTGATCATCTGTTACAGTTCGAAGGAGCAGTGCTTGGTCTTGCCCTTTGTTACTGCATTTTGTTGAAGGAGCCTCTCTATGGATCATTTTGAGCCTCTATATGGATCACTTTGAGACAGCTGACCCGTCTCAAGTTCTTGTGCACCCTAAACTGATTAGAAGTGTGGGGCAAAGAGTTGAAAAAAGGTTACAGTGCAAGCACTGCTTGGCTCTAGACAAACCACTTATGTGTTACTAATCCTGTTTTAGTCACAAATTCAAAATTTTCTTAGTAATTGCCTGTTATTTTTGAAGCTAGGCTTGATTTTGACAGATTTAAAGTATTAATAAGGCCAGTATATCACATTTCTCTTTCTGTCTATCTTTCTGGGCTGTGCAGGTTACGTTCAAGCATCAAAACAAGACAAGAAGTTCATGGCTTGTGCCCCAGACTACTCCTATGCTGCTCTTTGCGAGTGCTTGCGGCGAATTTTCATCTATCGCCAGCCAACTCCTCTGTCCACAGTTCTCTACAACAGGAAGGAAGGAAGACAAGTAGGACAGGTTGCTAAGCAGCTAGTAGCAACTCTGGAAGCCAACGATCCAATCTTAGGCTTTCAAGCTACAAATGAAAGATTATTTGTTCTCACAACAAAAACCTTGTTTTTGATAAAAGTGAATGCTGGAAATTAATTAGTATATTTTGCTGTAGTTCATGTTTATTTGTTAAAGAAATGGCCAGGTAAATAATCTGAGAAGTTCAGTACATTTTGCTGAAGTTTAAAAAAGAGGTGCTTTACAGGGGAAACAGATTTCTTTCATTAGAACTCACCTGTAAGTCAGTGAGAGTTTTTCAGCTTCACTGTTGCTAAGCTAAGCTTTTTTGGAGACAAATAGAAATGCCTTGCCTGCTAGCAGCTTTCTAGAGACTGCTGCTTGCATAAGTGAATAGATTTATGCATTTCTTTTTCCAGTAACCACTTGCTAGGCTTCTGAAATTTGAGAATTCACTTCTGATTTTAACTGATAGTTTTACCTCTGAAAAAAGTGAACAGATAAAGAAAATACCGACTCGTGTTACAAGCATATAGTGTGCAATGTAAGGAATTGTGTGTGATTTAAAAAAAAAAAAAAAATCCAAATTCACATACTGTTGACCAAAAAATAGTTTAACTCAAGTGGAATCATTTTATTGTATATCCAAATTGATAGTGTAAAATTCTGGGACTTAGTCATGTTTGGAGTTTGAATGGAATCTATTCACATTTTAAGAGATGCTGAAATAACTACCAGTAAAATTTTCTTGAAACTGAATAGGAGTGAATGCATTCAGTTGCTGGTGTTGATATGATTAAGAATACAGTAAGACTTTGATTCGTACCATTCAGTGTGTCATTTTCATTTCAAGATGTACTTAAATGACTAATTTGCAATTAGAAAATAGCTAACAGAAAATGCACCTGAATCGTAACCTGAGGTGGGAAACTCAAAGGTTCAGCTGTTGCCTTAGATACCAGCACAAATAATGTCATGTCTTAACTATTCTGTACCCAGTGCATAAGTCCAAATGTGGTATGTATCCAATGGTAGAGTGCACAGACCATGAGGATGCTTTAAAGTTGCTTTTTACCAAACAGAAGTGGATAATTCTGTTGAGAAACTGTTCTTGAATATTTCTTTCTTATTTTAAAGTGATAGTGTCAATAGAATTAAATCAAAAAGGGTCAGTTTTGACAATTTCACCTCCTCTTCATTTTTATTCTCATACTTTACTTACAGCTCTATAGCAAAAGATGCCTAATGAGTACATTTTGTGCTGTCACAAAAGCTGCTATGTTCTGTGGTACCAGAGTACTGAGAAACACAGTGAGTGTCCTAGGAGTTTGCATCTGTTAATATTATTTCTGACCCCTGTAAGAATATATTGAGAAGAAAATGTCTTTTTTTTTTTTTTTTTATTACGGACTACCAAGTTCTTGATTTTGATTGTTTTCGCTTGCCCATAAACTGCAGATTTGTATCAGTGAAATGATTAAATGGTATGGTGGGAAGTTAAGAGGGAGATGAGCTGTTGTTGTGCTGAAGAAAAATAAAAGAAAAACTCTCCAAATTCAGCTTTCCAGGGAGCCTGATTTTTCTCTATTTTATGTCATTGTTATTTTGTATATTCAATTGTGAAAAGTTTTTTGTTATCTGGGTATGTTAAAACGGATTCCAACTGCAAACCTTCACTTCTCATGCATTTTTTGTTTAAACTGTCTTGGAAATACTTGTTAAAAAGCCTCAGTGAATGTATAACTGTTTCATAACTTTTGCGACTCAATTTCATGTTGAGTAATAATGCCAAACAGACATGGTAGAAATCATGTTGCAGTCCATGCAGCTGATTACTTTCCAGCGTAAAATAAGTGCATTGAGATTTATATGAACATTACTTAGTAACCTGAGTATAGATGAGAATTTCAGGTCTTTATGAAATTTCTTCTTGATGTGGCATACGTATCTGGAAACATACTTCTGTTGTCTTCTGGAACAGCTGAAAGAAAGTAAATTAATCAGCTCTTCACAGACTGTGTTATCATATGTATTGATTAAAAATATGCTTCCCCAATGTGTCCATTACAGGGGATTTCTCATGGGAACAACTGAACATGGGGAGAAGTTCATCTCATGCTCCATGCTGCTTGTGTGTTCATGATTATGGTGTTCTCAGAAAGGATATGTCAGTCTCTTTTATTTCGCTTTCTCTGTGAGTTAAGGACATAGTAAAAGATTTTCTGCCTTGAGGAACCATGCATGCTGTTGCACAGCAAGCTGCTATAATTAAATGGCTGCAAGCCACAGGGAGATGCTTACTATCAGCATTTCCACTTCTGTGTTCAGTTAATTTTAAGGCTTATTTGTTTAGCATATTATTGTAGGCATATACAAAGTAGAGAATGGGGATATTTAAGACACAGTTTTCTGAGAACCATTCTTCTTTTTTTTGGTAAAATTTCAAGAAGTAAAATCCTACATTTTAAGACGGTGCTTTCTGAGATGTCCCAATCACAATTTGTTTATGAAATTTCTGAGAAACTATTGGACTATTAAAAACTTGCGTTATTTATTTCAGTGTACTTTTTGTTTAGTGTTTCACTTAGTTGGCTGTGTATTTGGAATGTATCATGTATACTTCTACAAGTTTAAATGAAAAAATATCAAATTTAATAATAAAAGTTTTTTAATTGTTTTAAAGAATTTCTATTTATTTCAAATGCTCATCCTTCCTATGCTATTGAAACAAAATAGAGAAATAGAAATAAGCTGTTCCTTAATATAATACTGATTATGTTAAGGATTTTTTAGTTGAGACAAAGTTCTGGGGATTGTCAACACTACAGGGTCATGTATGCTGCCAATACATGCACTGCTTCAGTCCTTGTTCTTTTCTTTGAAAACTCCTGTACTGTTTTTTAAAGGGTGTTTTTTTTTTAATTATTATGTTGTTGTTTTTCTTCTTCCATGCATGTCCCATATCTGCCAATGTACAAATTTTTGGAGATAGTTGCTGGAGGATGATGATTTGTATTTTGTCTTAAAGTGTACACTGCATTCTCTTATCCTTTGGTGTGTATGTCTATATACCAAATATCTAGATAGATGTTTCTAAACTGAACTGATTTGCACATCCTACCTCAACCCAAGGGCAGAGAATGAAGAGTAGGAAGGGTTTGGTCTGTATATGTCTTATGTGAGAAAGAGGCTCTTCATTAATGAAATAACAGATGCTGAGAGAGTAGCAGATAAAATTGAAGCTTATATATATATATTTTCAGTTTGTTTTGCTTTATTTCAATGATGGCCATTATTACCACTATAACTTCTGAATTTCCTTCCTTTCTGTCAATTTACATTTTCTGCTATCATTTTGCTGGCCAGAGCTTGAGCTGTGAGTGATGCTGGTTGTGCCTTTATGAGAGCAGATTTAAGAATGAGAAATATGCTCTGCAACAGCAGCTAGGAGGAAGGATTGAGAAATGTAGGAGAAACAGCTGTGCCAGCTCCCAGTATCAGTGCAGGAGGAGAGCAGGAGGTGCTCCAGGCATCAAGTAGAATGTCCCTGCAGCCCAGGAGAGGCCCATGGTGGAGCAGGCTGTCCCCCTGCTCCGCACAGGCATCACACAGCTGATTTCTGTGCACAGCCATGCAGGAGTTGGTGGTGCAGCAATGGATGTGGCCTAAGGAGATGCAGGCCATGGAGGAGCCCATGGTGAGGCATGAGGGCTGGGGGAGCTGCCACCTGTGAGGACCTGTGCTGGAACAGTCTGTTCCTGAAGGATGGGCCCTGTGATATGGACTCACATTGGAGCAGGTGCTTGAAGAACTGCAGGCAGCCTCTAGGAAGGATCAATTCAGGAAGGATGACATGATCTAGTCATTCTACGATCTCCTTCTATGATCTAGTGACCTGTCTGGTAGATGAGGGAAAGGCTGTTGATGTAGTCTACCTAGACTTCAGCAAGGCCTTTGACACTGTCTCCCACAGTATTCTCCTGCAGAAGCTGGCAGCCCGTAGCTTGGACAGGTACGCTCTTGGCTGGATAAGGAACTGGCTGGAAGGCCAGGCCCAGAGAATGGCGGTGAATGGAATAAATTCAGCTGGCTACCTGTCACGAGTGGTGTTCCCCAGGGGTCGGTGCTGGGGCCAGTCCTCTTCAGTATCTTCATTGATGACCTGGATGAGGGCACTGAGTGCACCCTCAGTAAGTTTGTGGATGACACCAAGTTGGCTGGAAGTGTCAATCTGCCTGGGGGTAGCGAAGCCCTACAGAGGGATCTGGACAGGCTGAATAGCTGGGCTGAAGCCAATGGGATGAGGTTCAACAAGGCCAAATGCCAGGTCCTGCACTTCGGCCACAACAACCCCAGGCAACGCTACAGGCTTGGGGTGGAGTGGCTGGAAGACTGTGTAAAGGAAATGGACCTGGGGGTATTGATTGATGCTTGGCTGAGCATGAGCCAGCAGTGTGCCTCAGTGGCTAAGAAAGCCAATGGCGTCCTGGCTTGTACTCATGCCTACATAGCTTTGAGTGCTCCAGCTCAGTTATCTAATGTTAATAAATCTCGATTTTCTATGGTAAGAAAAATAAATGGACTTGCTAACTGATGTTTATGTCCTTCCCGTATTGTGGTATCCAAAACTGCATAAGGTGAAGCTGCACAGTGCAGAACAGAGTGGGACTCTTCCAAAGCTCTGTCTGACTCTCTCAAGTGGCGTTGCAGAATTCCTGTAGTTAAGAACAGATGGGCAGCAGTGCTTGTGTGTCCCCCTTGTTGCCTACAACTCTAGTGCTCTCACCTGTGGGCAGCCATGACTCTGGTGGAAGGCAGCACTGCTTTCCTTCCTGGCCACCACGTTGCTGTTGGGCCCTGCTGGTTTTTTTTTTTGTCGGTGGTGGTTTTTTTCCCCATTAAAATACTTGAGAGAAAACAGGTTGTATGAATGCTGCCAACTGAGAAAAACATTCACAGAAAGAGGGTATATTTTAAATAAGTATCATATGTATTTATATATATGAAAGTGTGCACAGAAGTTGAGGAGAGAAACAAGGCATACGGCAGTGGGTTACAAGTGGCTACACTGCTAAGGGAAATTAGTAACTCCAACCATTGATATACATGTGCCTACTGGAATTCAGATGTTCATATGCTGGTGCTTCAAGAAGCCAGGCAGAGAAATAAATAACCATTCGAAAGACAAAAAACTAACCAGCATATCCAGCTGGGAAAAAAAAAAAAAAAAAAAAAAAAAAAATTGGAGAATAAGCCTTTAAAAATGACTTAAAAAAAAAAAAAAAGTCTGAACTTCTACTAAGAGTCTGAAATATGTTGCCTTTAGCTACTTCAAAAGCATCTGTCTTCTGATGTTTACAGATTTTTTTCACACTCTGAAAACATCCCATTAATATCAATATAACTTCTGTTATTACTGAAGCAGAGTTGAAGATTCTTAAGAGCCATCACTCTTAACTGTTGACTTCAAAATACTTGCTTTCTCTCTTCGTAAAAGGGAGAAACACATTTATAATACAAAATGCCTTCCTTCCTCTTCCTTCACGTGTGTCTTTTCTTTGGCAGAAATACATTCTTCTTGCAGAAAAGAAATGTAGTGGAAGCCTTGCATGCAGGGATATTAGAAGCAAAGTTTTGTGCAGCTTTCTCTTCAGGACACCTATCCCAAGAGCAGGGGAGTGGTCAAAAGATCACTGGGTCTGGATTTAGGCATTCTGCAAGCAAGCAATATTTTTCTTTCACGTTGGAGTAGAATTAGATTGAAAGCTTTTTTCTCTCTTTGTCAGGAAGGATTCTATGGTGGCTGCTTTCCCTGGAACCCTGTAAAGTTAGTCTCAGCAGGCACCTGCTGAGGGGTCCAGCTGACTCTGCTGTTGGAGCTTATGTTTTCTCCAGGGTAAACGTTGGAACTGCTTGTTACGGCCCTGAGGTGGGAGCTGTATAGGGAATATCACAACAGAGCATAAATGCCCTGGCCTGGCAAAGCTGTGTGACAGTATGCTGGTTTTCACTTCAAGCAAGGACTGTTTGCCATAGCCTGCATGAATTGGATTTTTTAATATTGTTTTTTTTACTAGGAAAAGAAAAGAAAAAAAAACATACATAGTAAGTAGTAACTATATGTCAAATTGTTTATTTAGATTAATATTCTGAAAGAATATTAAAAATCCCATCATATTAATGTCAGAGCAGTATAACTTGATTTATATGAAAATACAATCAGATTCTAGATAAACAAAATTAACTGACTACCAGCAGCATTCGGTGTCTCCAGTAACCCAAACAAGCAGTTTCAGTAAGCACATCAATGAGTTATCAGAGAAATTAAAATTACTTCCCCTATGTAGCATTAGCCAGACGTAAGAACTGACATGTGGGAGGCCCTTTCTGACCCCTTGCAGCCTGAAAGGCAACCTAGAAGTGCTCTAGCAAACTTCTGTTGTACCTCTGAAAGCAAAAGATTATGATTTATAAACTGTTGTCTCCGCCTTTCAATATCCTTCATCAACAAAGTAAATGGAATTAAGGCCAGTGAAGACTGAGTGTCCTATAGTTGCATCCACGTGTTTCTCTTCTGGCAAAAAAATAACCCTGGCTTCTGTAAATCCATAGTAATACATTTGCAGAGAAAACTCTGTTATTCAACACTGCAATATGCTAAGAGATTTATGGTTTTAGTTGCTTTATTTTTATATAGCTTGTATTTTATAACTCACAGGTTTTTTTAACTGTTAGTTACAGGAGGATTTTAAGAAAGATGCTACTGTTATATTCCTGGAGTGCACTGAAAAGAACGTTGCCAGCAGGTTGAAGGAGGTTCTCCACTCCTACTCTGCTCTGGTGGTATCTGGAGCATTATGCCCAGTTCTGGGCTCCCCATTTCAAGATGGACGTGGAACTTCTAGAGAGAGACCAGTGGAAGATCACAGAGATGGTGAGAGGCCTGCAGTATCTCCTTATGAGGAAAGGCTGAGAGACCTGGGGCAGTTCTGCATGGAGAAGTCTAAGAGGGAATCTCATCTCGGTTTATAAATACCAATATTCTGTGATTCAGGATTTATGTTACGTTTTGTTCATGTGTTCCTTTTTTTTTTTTTTTTTTCAACCTCTGTTCTCCATTTTCTATGAAGTTCCGTGTTTGAATCTTGGAACTGTTCTTTGTCTTTTGCTACTGTTGAACTGTTTTCTGGGTAACAGAACATGACATTTTTACAATTTTACACTGGTTTCATGAGAGAATGCATTGCTATGACTTTCATTTTTATCTTTTAGGAGGAAATATTTTCACTTTACAAACTGTGGCTAAAATCTTGCTCCCAGTGAGCACAGCTATTGGTGTGACTGTACTCCTGAAGTCACTGAATCGCAGAATCATTGAGTTGGAAGGGACCCCTGGAGATCACTGTCCAACCTGCTAAAGCAGGTTCCCTATATCCTGACTGTATCCACTAATATATATTATTTTCCTCCCCCACAACTTCATGTTGGGAAAGAATAGCTTACTTTAGTAGATGAAATCTGTGTACTACTGTCCTTCAATTTCCTAATTGTCTACTGTTTCATATAATTGTGAAATACATTTCGGTCACATTCATTGTGGAAATTCTCCCTAAGTTTCTCTAGGTATTCAAAATGAGCACTTGTTTCAAGAATAGTTCTGTGTTCACTGAGACAAATCGTGTTTGTTTGAGGTTCCCTCTTGTACCCTGCAAACCTGAGAAATGAGAAGATACTCATGTGAACCCTTGGGCAGAGTGAAATGCATTTCTTTTAGTACAAACCCAGCACTCCAAGAAATAACCAATGTGATTGTAACTTGCTCAATCTCACGTTTCTGCTTTGATTGCCAAGAAATCTGTTATTCTGCACATGCTGCTCATCCCACAACCATTCACCGTCAGCTGGCCAGTTGGCTGTAAACCAGCTTATTTCTTTGTGATGCACTCCTGTTCTTCCCTACTACCACTGTGCCCTCTAAAGCACAATTCTGGTCCTCATGACCCACACTCCACTCCCTCAGTCCTTCTGTAGCAAGCAAGATATGTGACTGCTGAAGCTTGCTCACTAAGTCAACACTGGGGTTAGGTTTACATTAGAGTAACTTGTATTCACTGGTGCTTTTTTACACATGCAAATCATCAGTCATTTTATTTTTTCTGTTTCCCTCTTGGGGAGGGCATATACACTGCATTTACCTGCAGATAAAATGGCTATGCATATCCATCATGACTCTACTTGTATTCTTTTGTATCGACTTAGTTGTCCGTCGACAATCATATTCAATATATTCAATAGTCACTCTGTACAGATGTAATCTCCTGGTTTATGGTTGCCTAGCAGAAACTGCTATTTTGCTTTATTGTTATATTGTTATTCCAGCTGCTTTGTACTGCATGTTGTCAGTTGAGAGTTACTAGTCAGTCTGTGTCTCAGCACTGGGCTGTACAGAGTTTTGAATTTTATTGTAATTATGAGAGTAGGATGTGTCTGGATCTCAAAGGAAGCCACTTGTAAATCATCAAGCAGGTAATGCAGACACCATTAAAATGTGATGCCTTTAGAATCTAAGGAGCTCTGACCAGTTAATAAAAATTTAAATAGTAATAAGGATGTTAAAAAGGAAGTTAGTTTTTCTGTCCATGACATTAGTGTCCATCTTCATCTTTTGGAAATGCTTCATTATCCTTGAAGCTTGGGGTCTTCATAACCCAGTTATCTCTCTTGCAAACTGTAACTGCTCAAAATCCATCAGAAATCTGTCAGATTAGCACTGTGAAAGTCCAGTATGAGTTGAGAGTTTTTTGCCAATGAGGTGTTTAAAATGCAGGATTTATTGGTTCCTATTACTACACATCTGCTATTGTTCTTGCTGATAAATAAGAAACAGGTGTGTTACATGACAAAGTGTTTTTTTTCATTTTTCTTTTTTTTTTTTTCTTCAAGGTTTTGAACACAAGTTGTGGAACTGTGACACATTTTCTCTGATGGCATAGGTGGAGAGAAGGGCAAAAAGGAATAATGAACTTGTTTGACCTTATCTCATGCTAAATTGTACTGGGCTGGATTTTCCCTTGGGGTCAAATACAATTGACACAGAATTAAAAAAAAAAAGGGAATGTTAAAGCTTGTTCTCTTTCAGGCTGCTGTGGTGTTGACTTAAATGTGCAGTGCCAAGGTGCTAGCGAGTCAGCTGGTGAAACAGAGGTAGGAGTTGCCTTTTCCCTTACATGCTGGCTCAGGCAACACAGGTTTTATGCCAGATTATGGCACTTTGTAGCTAAGATATCTTCCTTTTGGAAAGGATTCAGGCTTACTTATTTACAGTCAGATTTAGTCTTTCTAGGATGAAGCAAAAGGAGTGCTGAGGAACTGGTTATAAGCCAGCATTATTAACAGATCTGGAGCTCATCACTGCAGGTACCTGTGAAAGAAAGAGGAAGGACTGTTCGACAGATGAGAAGTAAATTAGTACTTTGCTTTCACAGCAAATTACATTTAAAAAGGCATTTGATCAGCAGTATGAAACATTCCTTAGTGAAATGGTCGTTATTGTGGAGAATACTCAATTCTAGCATTGCAGAAGTTGTACTAAATTTAGGCCATAAATGGGGACTGGAGACACTGTCTCCTCTGCCTCTCCTCTTTGTTTTTAGAGTTAGGTGTTTCTGAAGGCTGCTCTGGTTAAGTGGCAGAAATGCTGGTGTTCTAGGATAAAGACCTGAAACTGAAAATACAGCTTTTCTGGAAAGGCCTCTCAGCAGGTCTCCACCAATGCCTCCACACAGGTCTGGCCTGTGCCTATTGCTGTTTGCTGGGAAGCAATGGATGTCCCTGCTTGCTCCATCCGATACCTTCACCTCTGGGACCACTCAGAAGGAAATTCTCAAATGGGAGACTCTTTCCCTTTTCTGCTGTCAGGCAAAACAAACTATTAAAAGCAGTCAAAACTGGGATATAATTTTCATGTGTCTTTAATAGCACAAACCAGTCACTGGAGCTCACTGGGCTACTAAAAAGACCTGAGAGAAGAAAGAAAAAAAAAAGATAAGTCCAAGTCTGAGAAGATACACAAAAGGAAAGATCTTTTATATCTTAGAATTATTACAACTGTAGGGATTAAACACATTAGCCCTGTTTTTGTGACTTGTGGAAAGTTCAGTTTTTCTTTCGTTGCATCAAAAAAGATGTATCTCGGAAAGCTGATTTATTCTCTCTCTCTCCTTTATTTTCAACTCTTTTTTTCTGCAGATAAAATTGGTTTATTTTCTACACCTAGCATGGTGCATAGTACCTATTCATTTTCCATGAGAAAAATCTTTGATCCTGTGACATGAAATGGCTTTTGAGTACCATTTGCAATTGTTGATCATTGAATTTTTGGGAGATGAATACTTTTCAAGAAGAGCAGAGGATGCTCTCAGCTGAATTTTAAAACATGCATTCTTAGTTTCCTTTTTGCCTGCTTTTCTGTTGTGACTGATTTCTACCCAGTTCAGCAGCGACAATAAGACTGCCACAAAACAGGACTTAAAATAAGCTCCTGAGAAGAAGAAAGAAACCCTAAATATGTCACAGCTGAGACAAAGATATCCATCAGAGCTGCTTTTCTTTCATACCAGTATTAGGAAGTCTCTGAAAGAGTTCTGTAGGAAACAAAACTGATTTCTTTGTCCTAAATAGCTGTGGAACAACTTGTTTCCAAGTGTGTGCATATCATTGGTTAAATACTTGAAGGCAGAGGGGTGTAATCTGAGTCCAGTGTTAAGCATTATTGAATTGCATGAGGACGGAAAGGATGCTGGGCTATTGAACAATATGGATTTATACGGGAGGCAAGTTTTTGAAAAGGATGATGATGCAGATTAGTTTTAGCTGGCCTTGAAAATCAGCCTCTATTGTGGAAATCTCAGAAATTCACCATTTCATAAAATATGAAGACTTCTCTGTCCTGGGAATCTGATCTCACTGCATAAAATGTGCAACTTCCATGTCCTTATATTGCAGCCAGGAGGGATGTGCGCACATTCCATTAATACTGAGTGTGAGAACGGGATGTGAGCCGAAGCACCACTACATAGATGAACTCTGCCCTCCCCTTTTGTATATACTGGCACATATGAAATGTAAGAGGATTTTCAGAGTAGATATGGACTAAAGAATAGGAGTGCCTCTGCTCTGGTTAATGGCTTGGCTAAGCCTAATGAAGTGAAAAAGTGTAATGAAGCACCCAGCCACTCTCTGTTTGTTTAGAGAGATAATCTTTATTTACTGACCAACAGGAGTGTTTTTTCAAGCTCACTTGCAGCAGTGATGACAGAAAGACAATACAAATTACACTCTACATTATCAAAACAAAATATCCAGCCAATTATCTAGGTCTGAAATTAATTAAACCTCAGCCTTTCTAGATCCTGACCCAGTTGCCTGTTAATTTTTTGTTTTCCTTCTCTGCTGCTCATATCTGTTTCCTGTCACTTCAGTACTGGATATTGTCTGTTCTGCCTTGCAGGTCTTTGATGTTAGGCTTGTGTCCTGCTACTTAACCCTGATCTTTCCTGGAGAATCCCTTCCCCAGGCATCTCCCCTCTGCCTGGCAAATGTTTGGAGTCTGAATAGTGCAAGAGACTCACACCAACTGCAAATCACAAAGCTGTCTTAACAGATGATGATGATGGCAGGATGGTAGAGATGACAGGAAATCTTTCAGGAATATGTCCCTCGTGCCCAGTGCATTGTTAGCCCCCACGTCCCAAGCAGTGTGACTTTTATTCTTGGAACACCCAACTCACTTTACTCCTCTGCTTTCATTCTGTCTCTGGAAGGAACACAGCAATGAAATCAGTATAGATATTGTGCTTTACATTCTTTATTAGTGCTCTCTGGGACAGATCTCACTCTTCTTGCAGTATGCTGTTCATTGTAAAGGAGTGCTCATTGTAAAGGAGTGCTTCCAAGCCAGCCACCCAGGAAACTGGCACCTGGTTATGGCCACCAGGGCTGGAGTTTCTGATGGCACACAAAATGTAAGATTCAGCTGCTATACTTAACATATGTGTTTGTAGGGCACATGAGAGGCAGTTCAACATGAGGAGATTTAAGTTTTATGAACAGTTGTGCATCATTTTTATAAAGAGAAGAAAGGCAATTCTTACTCATTTTATTTTTTTCTGGCTGATGTTTCCACTTCTTTTATGTAATGTGAAGGAAAGGAAGAGAAATTCCTTTGAGCAGAGAAAAGAGAAGAGACATTTGATAACAAAAAGTCCAGATCGAAAGCAAGCAAACAGGGAAGCAATTTTCCCAAATTATAGCACCAGATAACAGAATTTATTTTGAACTCAACATTGTTAAAATTGTGTGTTTTTCTCTTCCAAAGTTTACATATGATGCTACCCATCTCAGAAAATACAAGATTGTTAGATGGTAACTGAGTGTTTTATAAGGAGATTTATCAGTAGAGGCACCGCTGCACAGTGAAAGCACAGTTAATGCCTTTCACTGCTGAGAGATAGGGAAGCATGCCAACACCCAACTGTCATACACAGATTTAACTGTAAGGTAAACAGACAGGAAAATCCACCTTCTGAGAAGTAAATGGCTTCCAGAGAACGATCACAAATCTGTTTAGAAATGTTTTTGCTGTTTTCAATTGGAAGTGTTTCAGAGAGGAAGTATTATAATTTTCTGAAGCGGGTGCACCCGTTCTTATGGATTTATTTTTAATCTTTCCAGGCTGAAGATGAAATCTCAAAGGAGCACTGTCAGTGTTTAAGTGATATCTTTCCCCAACTTTGATTAATTTGAAAAACTAAACTTCTAATAGGGAAAAACAAACCTAATTCAAAGCCTAGATACTTATGAGGCTCTTTAGTTCTTATTCCTTTCTATCTTGACAGAGTCTTCAAGCTGCTGATATGTAAATATTTTGCAAAGTAGGCCCTGAGTATCTTGTTTTCCACAGGAAAACATTGAATTCTAAATATTCAGTGAACATAAAGACAACCAGACAGTCTGCAACTCTGATTAGTCATCCAAGCATAAGCATTTTGCAGCTTTCATTGCTCATTCAGTTGATCTTCTAGTTCTAATACAAAATGATAACATTTATAGTAAAATTAAGGCAAAACTTTGATTAGAAAACATTACAGATGGAGGCTTGTTTCCTCTTCTCAGGAGACCTGATGTGCTCTGGTACATTTGGTGCTACACCATAGAAAATTAAATATATTGACTATATCATAAAGAAAGCTACAGTAGTTTTTCGCGTAAAAAATTCATCCGTTTAGATTAAATTTATTGTAGACAACATCACCATAGTTCTAAAAGCTCTAGAAATAGCATCAGAAATTTTAGTGACATTCAGTGCAACTGAGGCCTGCCTCCAGTAAAAGGCCTCCCAAATTTCAGATTTAGATATAGAGATTTTTGTTTCAAACACGTATTGAACTCAGCTTATTGAACATAGACCTCTGCATTTCTGTGGAAGGATCTGGGATATGAGCGTTTGAGTTTCATGACTGCTCAAGGGTAGTTTGGGATCCCTTACACTACTTGGTTATTCAAATGCAGGTATGTTCCCTGCTTTATATGAGTCACTACTTTTCTTCTGTCTAGTATATGCCTTCTTGGTCAGTGAATTTAGTACCTTCCCTTAAGCTCAGTGAATCTGTCTTTTTTTTTTTTTTAATGGATGGTTTCTTCCAGTGTGAGACAACAAAGGAGATAATCAAGGACTATAACCTCATGTCATTAGAAAACACTTTACTCTTGGACAAAAAGTAGATAATGTGTAAGATTTTTTAAAAAAATGTGATCACGGAAGAAGGAAAACAACTGACATGGGGGATGAAATATTAAGTCTGTTGATGTTAATTGTCACAATACTATGTTAAACAAATTTTTGATCTTCTAGTTACTGATGGAATTGATGGTAACAGGTGTAGAAGCAGAAGGTGTTTTTGCCTTGCCTTTCCATTTCCTACCAGTAAAATATTCCTTTGATTTTCAACTAATAACCAGTAGAGCCTTGAATGAGGGACCAAAAAAAATGACATTCTGCAGATTGTTGCAATGAAGGATTGGATAGATACAGCTCCCAGTTATACTGGCTGGGAATGATTCATATGACATTCTCTTTTCTTATTACAGTCCCTATCACAAAAATTAGGTTTTAAATGCCTTAGTCACCTTGTAAAAGATGATGCAATAACACACTGCTTTGACCTTTTTACAATGCTTTACAAATTAATTGGAGAGAAAATTCTTCCTGTTCTCCTGAACACTTCTTTCTCCTTTCAGGCCTGCTATATGTGGAGAATAAGCAGCAGAGATGGTTGTACATTCAGCATTTCTATTACTCCTTTCCCAAAGGAGTTGTAAGAACTCATACCTCTTAAAGACAGAGTTCCTGTTCAGGCAAAAAAGCTTACTGAATAGCCATACATTTTGCAATCATTACAAAGTCAGAGAAGTCAGGTATCTTTGTCTTTGTCATTACAAAGGACTTATCACTTATCAATAAAGATGAAAAGGACATAGGAAAAAGAAGCTGACCATTTAGCTTTGCACATTCATGGGCAGTCACCTTCAAGGAAGCTCGGGTCAATGATGATGGGGCAAGCTACTTAGCTGCCTTATGCGCTTGGTTAAAAATGTATTGTGTGTCTTCATCACAGACATTGCTTCAACCTCTCTGTGCCTCAGTTTCCTATCTCAGAGAAGTGATAATGCAATAGAGACCGGGAAATGTTCAGAGGCTGTGATAACATGAGTAAAAAGCAGCAGAGAAATAAGTAGCACTACTGGAAATAAAAGTTCAGAGGCTGTATTTGTGTGAAGGTTCCCATAAAGATTAACTGATTCCAGCAGCTGTGGTGGTAGAGGACACACACCATGGGATAATGCCTTGAAAATGTCCTTATTGATGCTGAAACTTGGAAGGTAATATCTCTCATGAAAATGAGGCGTAAGATTTGCCAGAGATGTCTTCTTGCCAAATGTGAGCCTTGTACAGTTTCTTAAAGAAGTAATTTCACGAGTACAATGATCTGGAGAGAAGGGACACTTGGCTGGTGGGGGCCTGCTAGTTTTTACATGCTTTAAATGCCTCATTATTTTATCTTAGTGTACTAAGGAAGGTTAAATGAATTTAGAAACCAAACCTTAACTCCTTCCCAGTTCCAAACCATCAAACTGAATTTGCAGCTTAAACAGCACAACTAGGGAAATGGCCTAGACCACATGGGAAAAAATGCGTTTTAAAAGCACTTTTTTCGCAAAAAACAATAAAATCATTCTGACAACAGACTAAAGGGAAAAAACACTTTCACTTGGATGTCTGGAGGTTGAATCTATGCTGCAAAGCTCAGAGGTCACTCATTAGTTGCTGTTACAAACATCAATGTATGAAGATTAAAACTACTGTTAATATACACAGGCTTTAGTGGTTAGCCTGATAAAATATACATTATAAATTTGCATTTAGCTTCACCCTTGATGGTAGTTCTCTTACATACCTAGCCTGTTCCTGTGGCATACTTAAATATGTCACTTTAAAGAATTATCTTTTGAGTACCACCATAGAAGGAATTAAAATAATTTATTTCCCATCTGAATTTTTTCCAAGCAGTGTTTTATTTCCCACTGTGTATCCAATATATTCATGTAGCCTGGTTGCTCCTGGCACAATCTTAGAGTGATAGATTTCTGAAATACTGACAGAGGTCCAGTTTTTTGGCCAAAACCAGAAAAATCTGATTTTTTACAGCTGTCATTAAGTGGAAAGAGAGAGTTGAATTTTGTTATGATTTTGAGCAGAATGGAGAGTTAATGCCTTTGAAAAAAAGGATTCTATTGATAAAAGAATGGTAGTAAATTCATTTACTTTCTGTGAAAACAGAGGTGTGTACCTCTCTCACAAGCTAGATGAGCAGATGATTTCTAGCTTTGGACCCAAAGGCTGCCAAATGGCCTGTGTCCATGCCGTATAAATTCTCTGACCCCCACAGAGAGTGTGGCAATACTGTCAGTGCTTGTGGGACTGTTACTTCCCATGGCATGAGATATGCCCCAGAGACTCTCCTACAACAACCTTACCAGTGCTGATGGGGCAGAAGAGTGCCCTTTCCTGTGCTGTGCTGCTGCTCAATTCACTGCTATCCACTATGTGCAAGTATCAACTGCAGAACAGCTTTTTGGAATAGAGCAGGCCTCTATTATCCCAAATTGCTGACTATATTTTGTCCAGTCTCTGGGAGCTGTCTCCTGTTACTATTTATTTGCTTTCATATAGTTATTGTCCAGAATTTGAAAAAGGTCTTTGTGGACAGGATAGTTGCATTTCATTGCCACAGGACCTCTTTCTTTTGCAGAGCTGTCAGGGAAACTGCATTGTTGTGTTCTAAAATTGATATAAACTCAACATATGCCTATCACAGACAGGAACTGCCATGCCTCACAAATCATCCTTGTTGGATAGATGACATTTATTTTAGATGCTGCTTGCTTCCTGGGCTTGTTTTTTTGTGTGTGTTTTTTTTTTCCACTTGAAACTATAAAACAAGTGATATATTCATGTAAGAATCTCTTATTGTAATCTTATTTTCATTACTTCCTATTTAGATATATCCAACTTATTGAATATAAATAGTGGCTAGCAATGAGAAGGAACATTTATATACTGCTCACTTCATAGATATTTATTGTGTGAGATTGCTATTATTTTTGTTATTCCTTGTGTTCTATCTTGCCTCACATTTTGGTCTTTCAAGCTTTTGTCCTCTGCACCTCTGAATTAGAAATGTGTACACAGTAGAAATATCTCACCATCTGATGTAATACAAATCACTCAGGATACAGAAATGCCAATGCAGAAGCAGCTTTCTTTTCCCTTAATATTTTTTCTGGTTTAAATTCAAGCACTAAATTTCACGGTAAGCCCAAGGGTTCTCTGGGTTAAGTGTGACAGAGTTCAGTGCATCACTTCATGATAGAAAAGAAAAAGCTTCATCATACAGGTCCAATCTGTGTAAGTCAGCATCTTGCATGAGTGTATTTCTGTAGAGTGTTTTGTGATATACCACAATATCACTCTTGGAAACAATATCAAATAGTGAGTTAAAGTGCATTTATTTCAAGATGGAAACTCAGCAAGGTACAGGGGGCTGCCTGTGTCTGAAGGATGCTGAGGCTCTCGGGAACCTTTCTGCAGCTGATGCTTGGTGATCTGCCCCACACCGCTGGGCACTTGCTCCCTGGATTCAGTGTGGGACCCTCAATCTAAGACGTGGTCACCACTCTGTGCTGTCATCAGGACAAGTTACCTCAGAGTTTCAATAGTCTGCAGCTCTGCCTGCATCTTAATTCCAAATAGCTAATGATTCACTGTTTTCATATAAGTGGTGAAAAAGTGTATACCTTTCAGTGTCTGTAAGTGCTGTTTCTAAATGAGCTTGAAGTTCTGGCTCTCTGTCCCATGAATGATTTAAAAATAATAATTGCTTTACAAATTACATTAAGAACAAATATAAGAACAGACTACAATTCATGTCACAAATAGAAATGAAGTCAAAGAGAGAAGGCAAGCTGTACTCTTGCAGTATTTGGCACTTATAATTTAATCTCCTCTTTCTGAAGTACTATCCATGTTTTAATAAAAGTGCTTCCGATCATATGTACATTCTTTTGTTTTCATGATAGATTTAGTGACTGCATTCACCTCTCTGTGCTGTCATCAGTGACTGCAGCTGAAACTAAGTGCTGCTAATAATTTTTATTTGCCTTTATTTCTATTGATGTCTTCCCAGATGTTCCATCCAGCAACATTTTTCTAACATTGACCACTTCCAACAGAGCTGGGAGACTGTACTAGGAACAAAAAAATCAGCGAACAAATAAAAAAGAAGAAACTGCATTATTTCTATTTCACAGATTGTGAGTCTTCTGTGGACCCAGTATATGACCCATTTGTACAAAAAAAAAAAAAAAAAAAAAAAAAAAGAGAGAGATAATCTATAGAAAAGCCTGATTCACTGAATGTTCTACTGTGTTTTTCAGATGTGTCCCACAAACTATGCAAGCTGACTATTGAGACTAGTTTTCCAGGTGATTTGAGACAGGGTTTAAGAGGTTTTCCAAGGCAAGGTTAACAAATCTATGGCAGTACTCATTGTGAGAAGGACAGCAGATGTGTTTTTTTCACCAAGTTCATTTCTGAACTACTGCATTTGCCTATCAGAATGACTACGAGAAACAGTATGACTGTGTTCATGCCTGCAAAATGTTACCCTGTAGGTAAAGTCACTTTCCCACTTTCTTGTAGCCCAGCCACATTTGCTACTGAAGTTCACTCAGGGATGGTTTGGGATGGTGCTAGCCCTTTGTTCTAGTTAAGATTTTCTCAGATTAATCAGACGTACCCTGGCAGTCTGCGACATAGCTCTGAGAGGTGAGAAATGTTTCATTTAGCTTCAGCAGTGTTCTCATCCCATATTTATTCCACTTCCACATGAGAAGCAATGGCATCATTTAACTCTACACATCGGGTGTAAATCATGAGTTGCTCACAGCCTCCAGAGGTGTATCCTGTCTTTCTTCTGCTCTCTAAAGCTAATGTCCTCACCACAGTACTGGCAAAAGGTACTTGTTTCATAGAATGGCAGAATATCCCAAGTTGGGTGGGACCCACAGACACCATTTTGTCCAACTCTTGGCTCCACACAGGGCCACCCAAAATTCAAACCCTATGTCCAAGAATGTTGTCCAAACACTTGTACTCCAGCAGCTTGGGGCCACGACCACTGCCCTGGGGAGCCTGTTCCAGTTCCCAACCACACTCTGGTGAAAATCCTTCTCCTAATACCCAACTTGTCCCTCACTTATAGCAGTGCCATTCTCTCAGGTCCTATCAGTGGTCATGAGACAGAAGACAGACCAGTTCCTCCTCCTCTTCCTCTTTAAAATATTGCCCAGATGACACGTCTACCTGTATGTCCTCTCAGATCTATTTATAGGAGAGGACTCAGAAATTCACCATTCTTCAGGACTCAGTGCTCACTCTTACAGTAAAATCAGAAAGTGACATATATCCTAACCAATTTGTTTCCTTTACTTGCCCTTCTTCCTAAACCTATACTGTTGTGCTTCCCTTTGTCTTCTCCCATGACTAAACCTTTAACTTGTGTTACAGTTCATCCCTCTTTGTACGACCTTTTCATGTTTTCCTTCATTCACATTTCTCTGCCTTTAGCATACCACGCTAGCAAATATGCATATGTTCTTTGTTAAAAAAAGTCTTGAGTACTAGCCAGATTTTATGCTCCTGACAGTTTTGCTAAACGAGCAAACACTAATTATATAACAAGGCAAATTGTGGTGTAAATTCTTCTTTCCCTCATCTTGTGTCAAGTATCATTCATAAATATATTTGTGCTGCATGTAGTCCAGTTTTCCTGATAACTCTGTTTTCCCTTGAGCAGTTCAGTTGATCTGAAAACAAGCTGGCCAGAAATTCCTTCAGCTTCTCAGGCTATTTACGTGCATTGCAACCCAGTTTATTTTATGAGGATTAGAAATACACTGTGATTTTTACACCCTGCTCCAAGCTTTCCCTCTCCAGAGGGATGGCCAGCAGTGAGAAAAGGAGCACTGTCACAATCTGTCAGACTTTAAAAGAAACAATTCTAAAATTCCCAGAGAGTTTGTCTGCATTTCAGGATGTACTACCTTGAGTGGTTTGAGAAATAATACATGACCATGTACCACAACAACACCCAAGGCACACCAGGTAGGCAGAATATAAGTTAGATAAGTAGTTAGAATTAACTAGAATAAAGCTGTTACAAAATTATAATAATGTTTAATACATAGGCTTGATTGTTATTTCATTTCATGTCATACTTAATTTCATTTAACTCA
The DNA here is from genome assembly GCF_905368555.1 of Meleagris gallopavo. NCBI lineage: Eukaryota > Metazoa > Chordata > Aves > Galliformes > Phasianidae > Meleagris > Meleagris gallopavo. The sequence continues at coordinate 77,125,231 of NC_139406.1, read as the reverse complement.
TTTTTTCTTTAGAAGTTGTAGTACTTTTGACTCCTTGATTAGGAAGCAAAGACTTTTACTTATTATTAGTGCTATTTATGATTTTAGACAAGAACAGTGAAGAAACTGTCCTGTGTGCCCAAAGACACAAAGCTAAGTTTAAAGAATGTTAAATATGAGTGATGGATGGAAAGAGGAGAAAATAGCCAGAAATAAGGACACAACTGGGTGAGGCTGGGTGCAATAGTTGAGAAGTTTCTGTACACGATGAGGAAGCATAGTTTCCTTAAGTTTGGCTGTGATCAAGTTTACTTTCTTAATGGCAGCCCATATGGTGCTGTGTTTTGGATCTGTAATTGCAAATGCATTGATGGCACATGAGTGTTTGGCTAGTTTTCTCTTTTTATCTGCTCTTTTGCTACAGGATGTAGACCAAATAGGATAGAGGTTGGAAGGGGACAGTTGAGACAGCTGACCTGAACTGGCCAAAGGGACATCTTATACCTCATAACAGAGAAGGAGAGTGTTGCATTCTTGGCATCCAAGGTGTCTGCCTCTCATCAGTCTGCTTGTGGGATGTGGAGAGTGATTGTCTGCATGTAGCGTGTCTTTCCACCTTCCTCTTCCTTCACCTATTTAACTACCTTTACCTCAACCCACAAGTTTTCTCATTTTTGCTCTTCCTATACTCTCCTCAATCCCCCTGGGGCTGTGGGGTGGAGTGAGCAACAGACTGGATGGGGGCTTAAACACTGGCTGGGGTGAAGCCACTTGTCTTATGAATAATATAACAGGTGGCTGGCAGGTGGTTTCTGTAAGCACATCCCATTTCTTAAATCTGGAATGTTTTTTTCTATGTTGGTTGATTTGCGTGTTTTGTTGTTCTTTCTGTTCTTTATTTTTGTTCTGTTCTGGTTTTGTTTCATTCTTTTTGTCAGTTTTCCTACTTCATACGCTTTTATTAAGTCTTGAAGAAGTCCTTCTGGCTAGCTGGCCTACCATCACCGTTTTAGGATCTTTCTGATTATCATTTGGGAGATTTATCCAGATGTTATAAAACACTAGGGTTTCCCATTTGAACCCATTGTGTAGTCAGTCAATCCACTTGCTCCACATAGCATCAGTAGCATGGTGTGTAGAGGAAACTTTTCCTTTAAACAACTTAGCACTGGTAGTCAAAGTCCTAAAACAAGCTGCACTTCAGTACCAATTCAAAGTTTCTGAAGCAGCCCAAACCCCTTCGTATGCTGCTAATATCTCTTTCTTCAGTTGGAATGTAGCATTCTTTGGATCCCCTGTATGCTCAGCTCCAAAATCCTAGAGGTCTATTTGGATCTCACCTGATGTTCTTTGCCAGAGACTCTAAGTGGGACCCTTTTCCCCAGCTGCAGTGTAAAGAATGTTTTTTACATCTTGTCTTGTCTGGACTGGTCCCAGGGCTACTGCATGGATTACCTCCTGTTTAATTTGTTCCAACGCTTGCTGTTGCTCAGGGCTCCACAAAAAATCATTCTTTTGCATTACCTGATGGAGAGGTCTTACAATAAGACTATAATCTGGGATATACATTCTTCAGAAACCCATAACCCATAAACATTGGGTTTCCTTTGTTCTCTTTGGTGGAAACACAGCAGTGGATTTCTGACTGTGCTGCTTGCTGCATTGCCCAGTAATGGAAAAGAGTTCTCCTCAAACACCTGGAATTGGAAATCACACGGGAAGTATACTGGAGACTTCTGGGAATTGCAGTCTGTCTCTTCTTAGCATATCTTCTTCTCAGCCATAACCAATGTAAGTATAGTGGAGACTTCCAGGAGCCAGGACCTAGGAAGTGCAGCTCCTTGGCACTGTGCTCCAGTACTAACAGCTGGCTGCATGATGTCATGGTGTGGAATATTTTTATGGGGGACTTCAATTATCCAGATATTTGCTGGATGACCAACATAGCCAGGCACGCACGGTCCAGACGGTTCTTGCAGTGTGTTGAAGACAACTTTCTGATGCAGGTGGTGGAGGAACCGACTCGGGGAGGGGTGTTACTGGACCTTATTTTCACCAACAGGGATGGACTTGTTAAGGAAGTAAAGGTAGGGGGTAGTTTGGGTTGTAGTGATCATGAGATGGTGGAGTTCAAGATCCTGAGCGGAAGAAGCAAAGCAATAAGTAGGATTGCTACCCTGGACTTTAGGAGAGCCAACTTCGATCTCTTCCGGGACCTACTTGGAGCTATCCCGTGGGCTCGGGTGTTAGAAGGTAAGGGGGCCTCTGAGAGCTGGTCAGCATTTAAACAGCTCTTCTTCCAAGCTCAGGATCGGTGCGTCCCTGTGAACAAGAAATTGGGAAAAGGTGGCAGGAGACCTTTGTGGATGAGCAAGGAGCTCATGCGCAAGCTCAAAGGAAAGAAGAAGGTCCATGAAATGTGGAAAAAGGGTCTGATCACTTGGGAAGAATATAGGAATGTAGTCAGGGCCTGCAGGGATGCAACGAGGAAGGCTAAAGCCCATCTGGAATTGAATCTGGCTAAAGTGATAAAGGATAATAAAAAAGGCTTCTTCAAGTATGTTAACAGCAAAAGGAAAACTAGGGAGAATGTGGGCCCCTTACTAAGTGAGGGGGGGGTCCTCGTAACGGGGGATGCTGAGAAGGCAGAGATACTGAATGCCTTCTTTACTTCTGTCTTCAGTGAAAAGGCTCCCCTGCAGGAATCCCACACCCTGGAGGTTAGTGAGAGGGTCTGGGGAATGGGAGACTTCCCTTTAGTCAGGAAAGAGGACGTGCGTGAGCGCCTAGGCAGTACTAAGGTCCACAAGTCCATGGGATCTGATGGGGTGCATCCACGTGTGCTGAGGGAGCTGGCGGAGGTCATTGCCGAACCGCTCTCCATGATTTTTGAGAGGTCTTGGACAACAGGGGAGGTCCCTGAAGACTGGAGGATAGCCAATGTCACTCCGGTCTTCAAAAAGGGCAAGAAGGAAGATCCGGGTAATTATAGGCCTGTCAGCCTCACCTCCGTCCCTGGAAAGGTGATGGAACAGCTTGTGCTGGATACCATCTCCAGACAACTGGGAGAAAAGGAGGTTATCAGGAGTAGTCAGCATGGGTTCACCAAGGGGAGGTCGTGCTCGACCAACTTGGTGGCCTTCTATGATGCTGTCACATGCTGGGTGGATGGGGGAAGAGCGGTAGATGTAGTCTACCTTGATTTTAGAAAGGCAGTTGATACTGTCTCCCACGACATCCTTATAACAAAGCTGAGGAAGTGTGGGATAGACGAGTGGACGGTGAGGTGGGTTGAGAACTGGCTGACTGGCAGAGCGCAGAGGGTCGTCGTTGGTGGTGCAGAGTCTGGTTGGAGACCTGTGACCAGTGGTGTCCCCCAGGGGTCTGTGCTGGGTCCGGTCTTGTTCAATATCTTCATCAATGACCTTGATGAGGGGAGAGTGGCCACCCTCAGCAAGTTTGCTGATGATACGAAGTTGGGAGGATTGGCTGACACGCCTGAAGGCTGTGCTGCCATTCAGCGAGACCTGGACAGGCTGGAGAGCTGGGCAGTAAGAAACTGGATGAGGTTCAACACAAGCAAGTGTAGGGTCTTACACCTAGGGAGGAATAATTGCATGCACCAATACAGGCTGGGGGATGAGCTGCTGGAGAGGAGCTCTGCAGAGAGGGACCTGGGCGTCCTGGTGGACGACAGGTTGGCCATAAGCTAGCAGTATGCCCTCGTGGCCAAAAAGGCCAATGGCATTCTGGGGTGCATTAAGAAGAGCGTGTCCAGCAGGTCGAGGGAGGTGATCCTCCCCCTCTACTCTGCCCTGGTAAGGCCTCATCTGGAGTACTGTGTCCAGTTCTGGGCTCCCCAGTACAAAAAAGACAGGGATCTCTTGGAAAGAGTCTAGCGGAGGGCCACAAAGATGGTGAAGGGCCTGGAGCATCTCCCCTGTGAAGAAAGGCTAAGTGAACTGGGTCTGTTCAGCCTTGAGAAAAGACGACTGAGAGGGGACCTGATCCAGGTTTATAACTATCTGAGGTGTGGCGGCCATAGTGGTGAGGCCAGTCTCTTTTCAGTGGTATGTGGAGACAGGACGAGGGGAAACGGACATAAGCTGCAGCATAGGAAGTTTCGCACGAATGTGCGTAAGAACTTCTTCACGGTGAGGGTGACGGAGCACTGGAACAGGCTGCCCAGGGAGGTTGTGGAGTCTCCTTCTCTGGGGATATTCAAGTCTCGCCTGGACACCTACCTGTGCGACCTGGTGTAGGGAACCTGCTTTGGCAGGGGGGTTGGTCTCGATGATCTCTAGAGGTCCCTTCCAACCCCTACAATTCTGTGATTCTGTGATTCTGTGAATACCAATAGAACCAGGGCAAAAGTGAACTAAAAGTATGTTCTCATGTGCTTGTTAAAAATCAAGTTGCAATATAATAATCTTGTTTGGTATTTTATTACAATAACAAACAAACAAACAAAAAAACCACTACAAATTAATCTCCATAGCTGCATGCATCAAATAATTACAAAATGCTTATTTTGAACAAAAATTGTTCTTCCTGTTTTGGAGGACTATATTTATCAGCAGTACACTTCTGAGACTCTGCACAGAACAATTTCACGATCATATTAGTAATAATTTTATAAGCCACACATAGTAATGGAATGATTTTAGAATGACTCTGGGTAGGTGAAAAAAAAAATCCTTCAGGATCAACTGATCTTCCACACAAATTTTCACAATTCAGTACAACAGTGACAGGATTCTGGTGTCTGAGTCATAAAAGCTGAACCTTTTATGCTCACTACTACTTAGTGTACCACTGCAGCTGAGTAACAATGAAGTATCACAAGAAAACAACAAAACATCAAATAAAACCCCATCTCAAAAAGCGAAAATTAAATACTGCAAGATTGTTTTGAAATTTCACTGCAGTTTGTAACAGAATAATTATATACAACAGAATTCATACAGTAATTGAAAGAGAAATAAGTATGCGCAGCATTGTTGAAAGAACAATTTAGCTTCTTTTTTTTTCCATGGTGACAACACTCAACTCTTTTTTTGTTTTTTACAATGGCTTTTTAAAAACAATTTAGGAAGGTTTTTCTACTTGCAAAAGCTGAGTGGTTGATTGTGTGTAGTACTAGAGTTAGTCAGCAACTTCTAAAGGAGCATCAGGCTCTCAGCTGTATTGGGCAATACTTCTGTGAAGTGAAATTAGTGGGAACTTTATCAGTTGATTTGTGCCATTCATTTCCACAGCAGTATCATAAACCCCTCCACAGTGTTATTGGAGCTGCTTTAATATATACCCTTAACTCTTTCCTCCAGGAGGCTGTGCACTAATTTCAACTACTGTGTTTTAAATACATCAAACCTTTCTCATCTGCACAAGTAACCAGCACTGAAGCTGACAACATCTCACTATTTCACAGTAGCTCCAAAATAAAATGCTAGAGCAGTTTTCTTCTGTCAGTTATTGAGTGAAGTTCCAAATAACAGTGCAGTAAGAACATCATCTCTTATATCAAAGCCATGTGAAATGAGGATACAAACATGGATTTCAATATTGCTCTACTTCAGACAGTTCTTTCAAGCTAAATGTTACAAAGGAACATAAATAATTATATTACTTCAGTCTGTAGTTGACATCACATCTAGCAAAAAAGTTTGCTTTAATATTATTAATAAACAAAAGCACACAAGTTTTTAAATGCAGTCTCACTTATCTGATGTACAGTGTAGATACAAGAAAAATGGCTGGTTGCCGTTATTATATACAGAAGAACAAACATAGTACTAGATCTAAGGTCACACCAGCAAGATCTCTACCAAAGTTTCATAGTTCAGCTGTATGGGTAAGTGTAAAATTGGAATGTATTTCAGAATAACATCTGTAAAGTCACACTAAATTATGAATTAAAACTGCACCTGAATTTACATCTGCAATTCATCTTTATGCACACAATTTTGTATGTGTAGTTATTTATTTTTGTACAGCCTGATATCATTCACTTTTTTGCTACTGCACGTGAAGGTGCATACGAAATTGCATGCATGAATTCCAGACCTTTGTTGAAATCTTACTCAGAATATGGCCCTTAAAAAGAAGTACAGGCTGAGAAAGCAGAGATACTTTTGGAGCAAGAAGGCAAACGAAGGACAGAATTTAATTCTGGTATTGTCAACCTGTAAGAGTTCCAGTTTAACCTGATTTACTCTGAAAGTGGTCACGACAAATGTGTAATTTTGAGTTACTGTTATTACTTACATAACTGCTTGGCTGACTTGCCTCTCTTGTGCCCCTCCACTGATGCTATTGAGGATCCTTTTAGCCCACACTGGATAGATTTTGAGTAGAATAATATTTTTTTCATAGCTTCTTAAATGTTGCACACAAAAGCTGTATGAGTTCATAACAAACAATAACACACAGGCATTGTCTTGAGTTTGTGTTCTCATAATTTTAGCACAAACACGAACAGGTCTGGAGCAATGAGAAGAGTACGCACGTAGCTAAGCTGGCAGCTGGGAAGCAATGGTGGCTTCTCACAGGGAACAGGGATAATAAGCCATGGAGATCAGCACCCTCTGCAGCTGAATCAACTGCAGACCAAGCCCAGCAGGTGAGCGTAGAAACTCATTGCCTATAATATCAACTTCTGTTTCTGGCTCCAGATCATAAAAAACAGTACAAAAGGTGATAATGTAAAGGAAACATTACAATGAACTTGGAGCATTGAGAAAAAGTAGCAATACTTTCATCATGTTTTCTCTTGGATACCGTCTGAAAAAAAAAAATGAAAAAAAACCTGACTTCTTTACTGTATTTTCTTCTTTTCCTTAGACATTATCAAAGCTATAAACCCCTAGCAGCAGCTTGAGAGACAGCTATTGGACTAGGCCAAAATTAACTAGTAAAAGCCTGCCAAATAGTCTTCAATATATATTAAGTTCAGACAAGATTTATTTCAAGTGTTCCATCCCTAAACTAGCTTGCTGAAGAGAGAATTCTGAAAGCTTCTTACTTTAATTTGTTTAATTCCTTGCTGTGAATTGATTGAAAAGCCCTTCTATTTCATGCTGTTCAAGGTAAAAGAAAAAAATCAAGATTTCATACTCTTTGCCATCAGATATCTGTTGTTTTTTTTTTTTTAAGCATGCTATGACGCCTACAATTAGATCTGTATTTCTGAGGGAGGATGGAGTCAATGGAGAACAGTTACTGTCATAAGTAGTGGTTATGGCTGTTCTCAGACATGTGGTGAGAGTCCTTCCAGTACACACAGCAGCATGTAGGAGGGCAGTTCTCTCAGTTTCACTGAGAGAAACTTCTTTGCAGAGCAGCCTTGCTGTTTTGGAGATCACAACACAAGCTGAAGTACTTGCATATTCCACTGAAGTCCATTCACCTCTTAAAGTTTTGCTTAGTGTTTCATTCAACTGGATCCAGCACTGTACTGTTTTGACTTCCCAAGAAACTGTGTTTTCTTGCATGTTACTGACAGGTATGTAGAGATATACGGTAAATCTTGCTATTTGGTGAGCAGAAATGCCTTTGTATGTCATACAGATTGGTGCAAAGAGATCATCTGAAGAATTTGTATGACTGCATACTCAGAACAAGGTGTGTCTCAGGCCTGAAAATTAGAGAGATGAAACAAGCTGAGAAATAAATATCTTCCATCTCCATTATATCTGCAAACAAATTAAAAAGTCGCCCAGTGAATTATCTACATTGTAAGATCTTATGTATATGGACTTACGAACAGCTAAGCACTGTTGCATAAAAACATATCTTGAAAACAGCAACGTGCATCATCCTATGAAGAGAGCTGGGTTAGAGAGATTTGCATCTAGCTGGGAAATGGGCATGCCTTTGCAGGACTGGAGTGCTGTTGTGAGGGAAGCAGCACTTGTGCCATCTGCATGGTGCTACCAGGTTAGTTAACTCTGAGCTGGAGCCAAAAGGTGACACACAAGAAAATATCCCACCGCACCACTGCCCTCTGCTTGTCGGGGAGTAAGGCTTAACCTATGTATTTCTCCTGACTGTTCATTATGCACCATGTTCTCCCGGTCACAGCATGCCCAGCACAAGGAACTTTGAGACCATCAGTTTCCAGATCCGGTCAGATAAAGTAATGTTATTGTCCTGTTTGGTGGCATGCCAGTCATCGCCACCAGCCTTACCCTGCCCCTCACCAGGCTGCCACACCTGAAAGCTGTCCCAGTACCACCCAGTGCACATCAGCACGCTGCTTTGTAAGGAATACACACCAAATACTAAAAGGCATTAACCATTACCTCAGATGACAGACATGTGTCACCAATGGATGTTTTTGCAGAGGACAGATAGGTATTGGTGACAGTAATATCTTCTAGTTCACTGCTGAAGTGATCAGACTCTTTGATGACATTATAATTTAGAGCCACACTGTAATTGGCAGGTTTCTTGTCCCGTTTCAGATGGCAGTTGCAGAGTTTCCTGAAGGCTGCTCTGAATTTCTGGGACATGAGATTATAAATTACAGGATTGATGGCACTATTTAAATAAATACAGATTCTGCAAAATAGCAGGAACCAGTTTTCTTGGAAGGGACTGGAGAGAAAGGAATTGACAACCACCAGTGTTCGATAAGGCATCCACAGAAAGGCGAAGAGGATTACCACCACAGCCAACATCTTGGTAACCTGGGGGAACACAGACAGACACAAGGTGAGCAGGTTAATACAGCTTGGAAGGAACAGATATCTTCCGAAATCTCTAGGGCCAAAGCAAAACTACTGACAGGTTTTTCAGCTGTGAATTTCAGAACTGTGTTTGATTCAGAAAGTTCTACTGTAGTAAGAAAAACAAACAGAAACAGCACTTGGTTTCAAGTTCCTCCCAGTTTTTGTTAAATAACTGTAGATTTTGCAGCTCCTCAGCTGCAAAAGCTGGAAGATCTCCTTTGAACTAACACACTCTGTAAACTAATTCAATTTGAAATCTATTTACATGATCTGCTTTAAAAAGTACCTTGTGGGTTTCAAAAGCCAAAAGTATTTTTTAAAGGAACTAGATTCATTCCTAATCATAAAATCCTAATATTTAATTAGATCTTCATTATTTGGTTTTTATTCTGAAATGTCAGTTGTCATCTACAAGCAGAGGAATATAAGGGATTATCATAAGACTTGATTAATAAAAGAGCTTTCATCTATTGTGTAAAACAAAAAACAGCCCTTGAGAATATGCAGGATATCTGAAACGAACAAGAAATAATTGAAAATTTATTAAAAAAAAACAAACCTGTAAGAGGACTTTTCTCTTAAGTTATAATTTACTTTCATTGTAAATATATACTATATATACATACAGCAATTGAAGTCCTAATATATTGTAACATATATTGTATATTTTAAACTCCAGTCTCTACACTAAAGAAAGCTTGAAAAGTATTAAAACAAGGTAGAAAGTACAGTGAAATGTGACTACATGGGAAATACAAGGAGATAATACAGAGGGGTGCCCTCATGTACATCAGGGGATGATTTCCTTAACTGTGTGTGCATGAACTGAAAAGCAGTGGACAGATTCTGGTGAGCTATATCTGCTACTTTTGTGTTTTGCGTTTTCCTTTACTGTTTGCCTTTCTTCTTGACATAAAGCAGTTGCTGCCTATTGACAGAATATTTTAAAGAATGACTTTTTACCTTTGCTTCAGTCATGTTATACTTTATTCCTTCTAATCTGGGTACGTGAAGATATACGTAATGAAGCAGCAGCTACTGTTGCCACAGGAAACATTATTTGCCTGTATAGGTTATAATTCACTGCCTGCAGATCTGATAGATGTAGATTAATAAGAGATGAGTTTCAGCTGATGCCTCTAAGACAGATAATTCCACTAAAATCACTCATAGAGCGATGCTTTGAAGTTAGAGCATATCGTTTGTTTGGGTTTTGATCAGATGTATAATCTCTTGAAATGCACAAATGCAAAGGCTATCGTTTGATACTATAATTCTCGGCCCTTCTCCCCCACTTTTTATTTCTTTACAGTTCTGTTCAGTAGGAGCCAAAAACCAGACTGAGGAATATTATCTCCCTATTTTTTCACTTGACTGATACATCTCCTTGCAACTTCTAGACTACCTTTCTTGACTGCTGTGCACAAATCATCACCATAACAGAGCAAACCAAAATATGAATATCTCGGGTAGCTAAAAAGTTTTTTTTTTTCTTTTTTTTTTTTTTTTTCTTATCTCTGAGTCAAATCTGAAAGAAACCCTGCAGGCTGCAAGGAGCACTGTGATTCAGTGCTGGCCTGCTCTGGCTCACAAAGACTGGGGATTCCTTATCTCTCCTTCCTTTCATCCCTCCAGTTAGGCCCCAGTATGCAGTTCCAAACTGAGAAAGCCCATTCAACTGAGAATAATCATTTATATGGAAAATAATCCACATTTAAAGGAAAACAGTATGCCTTTGTAGGGCTTAGACATGTAACTAACAATGTAACTAACTAACAGATGTGTTGCAATTGATCAGGCATTCAGAGGGAGAATAGGTGATAGTCCACATAGGCATTGGAGTACTTTGCTACCAGAAGCTCAAGAGAGGAATTCATCATCATAGCTACTGATCAGTGACAATTTAAGTTTCTTCTGATTATGTCTTTAAGGAACAATTGCTGGCTCTTAGCACCAGATAAAGTATATCATGGAGACAGCAGAAAGTACTCTGAGCTGAGATCAATTCAGTTTGCAGATTTGAATGAATCACAGAATATTCTGAATTGGAAGAGACACAGAAGGATCATCAAATCCAACTCCTGGCTCCTTCATGCTCGTTGGTGTTCACTGCAAAACAGAGAGTGTACATGCTATCACCCAAAATATTGAAAGTTGCAGAATGAGGAAGAGGATTAAATAAATAAATTGATGTATGGTATTAATATAATACAGTCAAATGGCACTAAGTGATGTGATTGAGGATTTCATATAAGCTATACGGAACTGTATTCTCCATTGCTAGTTGGAATTCATGCTTGCTCTGCTGTGAGTGAATAGAGAAGTCTTTATAGAGGGCAGTTCTTCACATACTGCATCATCATAGAGAAGAGTCTCATTGGAGGGTAACCTGCTTTTTTAAACAATCCTAGAGGGCCCTTAGATAATTTGATTGGACTTAGCAGCTAACTTTGAGAGATATACATAACGTTCCATTCCAAGAGTAAATAAACATGTTCACTATGTAAAGCTATATCATTTTTTCACAGTTCCCTTGATATCTAGGAATTTCTTTGGGGAAATTTTGAAATCTACTTGCAAGTAAGTAATTCAACATTTATGTTATGCACAGACAAGAAAGACACTAACATTTTAGAAATGTTGACACATCCTCATCTCTGAGCTAGTAGTAAAAAACAAACAAACAAACAAACAAACAACCAGTTACCTCATAAACTATGAAGTAAAGATGCATATATAGATTTGTTGGCTGGTGTTACTTATTAGTGAGCCTCTATTTACTCAAGAAATTTGCTCTGATGTACTTTGAATAACTCATTTTCTGTTGGTAAAATGAAAATGTTTCTTTTCCTCTGATCTTTTTAATAAACACCTTGAGAATGGAATGCCTAAAATGGACAGTATCAGTGAAACTGGAGTTGACCTTCAGCTTTTACTGCCACATTCTGAATTCATTGTCCCATACAGAAACATAAAATAAGCTGCTAAACCTTCCAATGTTCAAGTAACAACCATTATCATGTTTAGTCTGGGGAAGGGGAGGCTGAGGGGAGGCCTTATTGCTCTCTTCCAAAATCTGAAAGGTGCTTACAGCGAGAGCAGGGTTGGTCTCTTCTCACTGGTGACAGGTGGCAGGACGAGAGGAAATGGCCTCAAGTTGTGTCAGGGGAGTTTGGATATCAGGAAAAACTTCTTTACTTAAAGGGTGGTTAAGCACTGAAATAGGCTCCCTAGGGAGGTGGTTGAGTCACCATACTTGGATGTGTTTAAAAACCATTTGAATGTGGTGCTCAGGGACATGACTTAGCAGAGGGTTGTTAGAGTTAGGGTTGTGTGGTTAGGCTGTCTTTGGACTTGGTGATCTTTAAGGTCTTTTCCAACCTGAGCAAATGTATGATTCTATGATTCTATTTCTGCAAGCAAGGGACACTTAATGTTACTGGAATTGGAACTGGTGATGAAAAAATAAAGAAAAATAAGTGTTTATTTTAATATTGACAACCATGTGCAGCATAATTGCTTTTAAAATAATAAACTGAAATAATGGATTGGCCTTTTTTTTTTTTTTTTTTTTTTTGCTCTTCTGTAACACTCATAATTAATTAGAACTGTATTTTTAACCCTGTTTGCAAGTAAAAACGTCTCTCAGTAACTCATCTGTCTTCTGTAATCTACATCCAGCATTTACAGGTAAACTTTCAGTCTTGCTGGTATTTTGATGTATTTCCAGAAGGTGGACTTAAGAATACCCTCAAACATTCACTTTGGGAAAAATGCTTTCAGTTGTTAAGTTTGCTGTAAGCATTCAGTTCCTACATCACCTGGATTCCATGTTGCGTGCACATGTTAGAATGCAAATATATTTATTTCACCTGCCCTTTGGAGTAAATTAATTAAGTAGGGCTTCTTTATATGTTGATGCAAAGGAAAAAGAAGGCTGTGATTAAAGACTGAAGAATTATTACCTTAAATTTCAGATGTGCAAAGCTAAGTTGTAATATGTGTATAAATATAAATATAAGTTGAAAATGAACTTCATGATAGGGCAATGAACTGACTTTACTGAATCTTTCTTGCCTAGAATTTTCAGTAATGACCAATGGTACAGGCAGTTTTTTTCCCCAAACTGAGTTTAGGCACATATACATTGCTATTTATGTGCTATAAGTGCCTGTAACTGCAGTTAATAAGGTTCCTCAATTGCTGTTCATTTTGACTAGGATACAGTCTGGGAATGAGTTTTCTGGAAGATTTAACAGTATGGATGGTTTGTAAGTACCAATAACAGGCTGTTTTGGAATAACAAAGAAGCGGATTCATAGACTAAAGCCTGAAAAATCAAAGATTTAATTATTGCAGTTGCCTCTGTAACTGCAACTAAGAAACTAAAATCCACAGTTTGTATAATGGGGTAACAAGCCAAAGGTCTTTAGCCTCTCACAGCATCATTGATAATGGTACTGCTCTAAATACATCTATGGAGCAGAACACACAGACTAGGAAATGTTGAAAACGATACTAAATGTATCGTGTGACTAAAAGGAGAGTGTTTTGACCTACATCTTGATTGGTTGCTTATTGTAAGAATTAATTAACTAATTAAAAATACCTGAATAATACAGTAAGAGAAAAAGATTGAGTAAAATCACACATATAATGGATTTCTGAAAGGCTAAGAGAAGCCTGTAGAAATCTCTTATGAAATACATACCTAGCAGGAAGCAAAAGTAGGAATGCTTCCATCTTAGACAGATTTGTTGCCTGTTGTAGTGAAATCTCAAACACATTTTTTTCTCTGGGCTCTTGAGAAGTACCTCTATCTATCAGCTGTGGCATGTTGTTAGAGACTGTGAAACATCTTAAGGAATAATGCCCCTAAAATATTGGCTGTGTTGAAATCAGTGACAAATCACTGATGAAAAGAATTAAGATGTTATACTGCCGCTCGCTTATAAAATGACTTGATATATACACCTTCAATCTCTTTGTGTGCATAAATGCAGTTTTTACCTTAGTCCTATAGTAATAAGTGCAGTTTACAAGTTCTTCAGGAGGCTTCCTTAAATGTTCAAATTAAGTGTTTAATTGGAAAACCCAAATTCACAGTCTGTATTTTCTGGTGAGTGAGTAGAAATTAATTCACTTCTTAGGACTTGTGATCATCTATCCAAATGATCATACAGTTGTTCTTAGCATTGAATTTGCATTGAAGTTCTTTCTTCAGCTCTCAGTAAAGTAAATGGGACTTTGAACTGTCTTGCCTTAAGAGATACCCTTTGTCAAGAAATCATATTCTAATCATCTTGATCTTTCCTCTATTAAGCTTTGAAGTTTCAGGTACTTTGAACTCAGTTTAACTGAGTGCTGCAAAAATTTGCTTTGTCATTGTCCCTCCTATTTAACTTGGGAAAATGTGTACAGAAAAACTATTTCATTCTGTTTTCACTGGTTCAGATTTTGCAAATTTCTCAGCAAAAACTATATCCTATAAAGTTTATCAAAGAGGTGGTCAAAGAGGTCCCACTTTACTGGTAGTTGCCTTTTCATTTTCTCTTAATCTTCTGTTGCAGAGAACAAGTTGTCACTGTTTATGACCAAAACCCTTTGTAGGCCTTCAAAAAATTTCACATAGAAGTCATGTTTTCAACTCTCTATGATCTTCAGTCTAGCAAGGTTATTTCCTTTGCAGTGAACAGGTGAAACTCCACTCAGCACAATCATCAAAAGCTCTATCAGACCTAATAGGAGTTTAGGATGCTTCTTTAACTAGCAAACTAAGCACATGCTTGAGAGTTTACCTGCATGCTTCAGTACTGAAAACAAGCTTAATACTGGTTAATGCTATGTAGCCATGAGTCTTTCCTCTCTGAAAACTGAACTTATCAATGTTGGCCTTCTTCTGGAAGAGATCTTCCCTCAAGAGACAGTCTGGAGTTACCTACTGACTTATACTGCCTGATCAAAGGCTCTGCAGTGGCAATAAAAGATTCATTGCTTTCTAGAAAAAGTATATAGCTTCTGACAAAGAAGAGGTAGAATGAACTGGCTTCTATTTCTTCTGGGAAACAGAAAGCCTGATGGAAAATACAAATTAGAAATGGACTCTAACATAAAAAGCAGTGCCTATCTATCAGAAAAGAACATTTTTCCTTTAAAAAATCCTCTAAAATAGAATTATCAATCTCCACTATATAGTACATTTCAGCAAATCCCACGTGAGTGAAATTGATTTAGTTCTTCTCAAGTGGATCTAAGAATGGAGTTTGACGTGTTCTATAAGCACGTGTTGGTGCTTCTTTCCCTCTTAGAGTTCAGTTGCAGTGTAAACAAATAACTCACAATTTAAGTAATTGTCCAATATCCGCAGTAACATATGCTGCTTATTGAAAATGTGTTGGAAATTGAGGTACTTTATGAGAAAATAAAATGTAATTTGTGCCTTTCCCTCTATTTTGATGTTAAAAAAAAAGAACTCGTTTTTATATACCTTTTTTACTTGTCTTCCCCATTAAGTTTTGTCTTGCAGTGCTTTGAATGAAGAACTCTTCAGGGGGCCCTGAATATTGCTTGAAGGTTTTGTTCTTTGGCTGGTGTTGATGCTAGGGTACTGACTATTTAGTAAGTAGATTTTGCTTCTGTTGGCTTTACAAACACTGGGCTGAAATAAATAATGTTCTTTGAACCAACACAGTTTGGTTACTTTTAAATCATATGGGTGGGAGGATGAGAGCAGGGAAAGGAATGAAAACATAGAATCACTTTCTACCTGGAAGAGCTGACTTGCATTCATCAGATACATCATACAGTCTGAGCTAATCCCTATAGATCTCTCAGAAAAAGAAATTGTTAGAATACACTTGACTCACCATTCTATAATACATTTCAGGCCTTTCTTCTAAGTCATAGAATGATCTAAATCAAAATGTCTGAGCTCTTTTTTCCCCCATTTCATTGTGGCAGTGTGTTTATTTATGTTAGAAACTGATAGTATTTGTTCTAATGAATCTGAACATGGTCCACCTATTCTTCTACAGTCGTCAGCTCCTTCCTTCCTGTTTCTCTCAGTGTTGATCTTCCATACACCCGCTGTTTCATCTCAGGCAGTTGACCTCCATAATCTTTAGAAAACATTTTGTTTGCTCTATGTTTGCTTCCTCTCTGAGGTTAGACCTATCTTGGATGCCATTTTATGATTGCTGCTCTCTTGTCCTTTTTCATAGAATCATCAAATCGTAGAATGATTTCTGTTGGAAGGGACTTAAACGTCTTCCAGTTCCTACTGGTCTGCCATGGGCAGGGATGCCACCCACAAGATCAGAGTGCCCAGGGCCCCATCCAACTTGGTCCTGAACACCACCAGGGATCCACAGGTTCTACAGGCAATCCATTCTAGTGCCTCAACACCCTCTGAAAAATTCCCTCCTCATATCTAAACCAAATCTCCCTTCCTTTAGTTTAAAGCCCTTGTACAAAGTCAGTATCCCTTCTGATTGTAAGGCCACAATGAGGTCTACCCAGAGCCTTCCCTTCTTCAGGCTGAACAAGCCCAGCTCCCTCAGCCTGTCTTTGTAGGAGAGGTGCTCCAGCCCTCTAAGCATCTTTGTGGCTCACTGCATCAGCTCCATATCTTTCTTGTGCTGGGGGCCTCAGACTTGGATGCAGCATTGCAGGTAGGGCTTCATGAGGGCAGAACAGAGGGTTGTCGGGTGTGAGGAAGCATCCTAGATGTGGAATTTTAGATAACTTCTAAGTTACTCTTCACATTTTAAAAAGTCAGCTTCTAATTCTGGGTTACATTTCTTACCAGAAACCTAACTGATATATTATTTTTTTTGAGGAAAACAATTGAAATTACACAGTCATATGACTCACATTAAAAAAAAAAAAAAGTATTGTGGATATATTAAAACTTAACATTAATTCTTGGAAGCTGACAAAGTTGATAGCATATGCTTTACAGTAACACACTAATATAGGTAGAAAATGCCTAAAAACAACAAGATGATGGAATCTATTTCTGCTGTGAGTCAGAAACAGCTTCAGCTGGTTCTCTTCAGGTGAAATGTAGCTGCTGTGTGATGAAGTAGAGGATAGAGCCTGCGTTTATGCAGGTAATTAGCAAGTTTTGGACACTTCAACAAAGGAACACTTACAAAACATAGATGACATAGTGGGTAGAAAAAATTAAATGGTATGACTAACAGTCTAGGTCAAGCTAAATCCATGCCAGTCAGACAATCCAAGTCATACTAAGTGGGTGCTTCAATTCACATACTGCCATGTTGGATTAATCATCAAAAAAGGCTCTGAAAAGCCTTGGCTTAAGCCTGAGTGAAGGCTGAGGAAACTAAAGTAACCTGCATTCTCACTGTCATATAAATACGAGCTCATAATTGGTTAATTAAGATAATTAATCATAAGAATGTAATGGAAGTGCCCTAGGTGTCTGTGTATCTCATCCCATGCGGCTTCTTGCTCCTGTTCTTTCTGTTTTGTTCCCTGATCCTTGCAGAGGAAGTGAGGGTGCAGCTGGATGGAAGTTTGCTTCAGTCTGGAGCCAACCCATCACAGGAACATCAGCTGATTTCATTTGTCAGAATGTACCTGACATACCTGGATAAATATAAGAGCTACTGCAGGAATAGAACTGTGCACCTCACTGTCAGTCATTTTCTTTAACGATCATATCCTGGACATCACATGATGATTTTAGATTTTGAGATTTTATATTATCTGAATTTGAAATTGCATTTTCCATTTTAAAGCACTAAATGCATTTGTGCAAACGTTAATTAAAAAGCCATGCTGTCCTTGCTTTGCTTCCTGCATTGCACTACAGAGAAAATGCTAGCTTTACTCATAAAACAATTAGTCTCATCCAACAGGTTGCTTGAGATTTTAGAAAACCTCTGCTGCCTTTATAAGACAAAAAACACATCACACTGTAATCCCAATTTTCTGTTTTCATTGTAATTTAACAGCATCAATTCTTTGCAATGCTCAGTTCAAAAGATTTGTCTGCTTTTCAAGTGATGCTTAGCAGAAGTTACCAAGTGTGCATGCTGAAGTGATATTGAGAACGTGGAAGTAAATTATCTTCTACTAATTCATGGACAAAGTATAATAACCCTAAAGACTTCTGGGCTGAATATTAACTATAATTGGAGATATAACTAAATATAATCTAGCCTACATGTTTCAGTTGTGCATTCCAAGGCACAGCTCTCGTGCTTTGTAAGCTCTTGGTGCTCTAGCAGGCTGCTCGGTTAACTTTTCAGATCTATGTCCATACTAAGGAGTACCATCCCTCTTATTAAACAGTAGCAATCTTCATAGCATGAAAACAACATAAAGTTCAGCTTATAACCTGAGGGTGCACTCAATTGTTTGAAAGGGTGTGCAGCTCAGCCTTTCTTCCTGCAGGACTGCACAGAGTAGAGAGGCGGAAGCATCCCACCTGGCAGAGCAGCCCTCTGCTCCAGATCCTGGCAGCAGGTGCTGACAGGCATGAACCAGGCATTCAGCGTGGAGCCACACGCCTCCATGCTCATCCACACTGCTGGATGCAGCTGGAGCCTGATCCTGAAAGCCAATCTGCCAAGTGATACATCAGAATTTATCAGGAATGGACTAACTGTGCTGACAGCTTTGTGAGTGGGAGGTAGTGAGATTAATTGCAAATAGCCATAAATCATTCCACTAACTAAATTCATACATGCATACATAACAATATATAAAGAAGCTGGTTAGACCTATGCCTCACTTCTGAGCCATCAGTACAAAAGAAAATATTTTCTGAGAGACAGAATAGCATTTACCAGGCATTTTTATATACAGATGTGTTTATGTGGACTGCTCACAGGGGCATCGAAGATAATAAGGAAAAATAAGAATTTGACTATATTTACAGAGTCACACAGTGCCTTAGCGGGGGCTAAACAACAAGTCTCCTAAACTCCCAGGCTAGTTTATTTTCCTCAGATCTCAAAAGTAGCTGAAGAGTCATTTTGTGCATTTGGTTGGATTACTAATAGGCTGCAATATAAAGAAACTGTAATTTAAAGCATTTCATTCTTTACTGACACTTCTAACTGCTTTTTGTTACAGTAGAAAGGATACTATTTATTTTCTAGTCATAGATGTAGGTGATAAGAAATAGGCAAGAAAGAATACATATTTATATATATGTATATATGTATCTGTGAATTTCTGCTTGAAAACATATCAAAAGAGATAATATGTTTTAACCCCTTCCACGTATTTAGACCACTGATCTCTGAAACAAGTTTTTAGATTTCAGAAAGCCACTGCAAACTGCTGTTCCTACCTGTCTTCTAGAAGCAATAGTGCTATTGAAACTCTTGTTAGTCATCTTGGAATTCACAGTCTTGTTTTGGTGAGCCACGTCATTCTTCCATGTCTTAGAGTTTTCCTTAGGGTCCGAAGGGATGGGATTCAGGAACAGTATTCTAGCAATCAGTCCATAGAGGACAGTTGCCAATACCATTGGTAAAACATAAAATATTCCAAAGTCCATCATGTAGATAGGAGAATAATAGCTCCTGGACACCTTGTAGCCACAAGACACAACAGTAGTGTCTTTGTAGACTGCTGTATTGAGATCTAGTAGGAAAAACCAGAGCATACAGTATATGGAGGTGAAAGACCAGACAAAAATAATGATCTTTTTAGCTCTTGAAAACGTGCATAGGAATTGAGCTTTGATTGGATGGCAGATAGCTATATATCTCTCGATGGTGAAAGCAGTGATGGAAAAAGAAGAAGCATTGATCCCTAAGTATTGGAGATAAGTGATGCAGAGGCACCCCACGTAGCCATACACCCAGGATTTGTACAGACTTTCTGTGATATTGGGTAGTCCTGCAGCCACAAGCACCATGAGATCTGCCACAGCCAGACTCACCAGATAGCAGTTAGTGGGAGTTCTCATGTGTTTGGTTCTGAGGACCACCAAGACCACCATGATGTTGCCCACGATGCCCAGTCCACAGATGAGGAGGACCAAGAGGATGGTAACCACTTGGTATTCAGCTGTAATGATCTCCTGGCTTGACAGCAGCAGCCCAGTGTGGTTCTGCTCATCTCCTGTGCCATTCTCCATCTTCACCAGCCTGCTGCTGCTCCTGCCTGGCGCTTGGTCTCAGCACATACTCTCCATGGTCCCTGCAAAAGGAAGAGTGGAGCAGAGCGTGGATGAGCCACAGCCCCAGAGAGCATTCTCCATATAATCACAGTCTCATTCCTGTCCTGTTCTCCACTCACCTGAAAGCACCTGGACTCTCAATCTTTGCAAATTCAATTACCAGATAGGCTA
The DNA here is from genome assembly GCF_905368555.1 of Meleagris gallopavo. Lineage (NCBI taxonomy): Eukaryota > Metazoa > Chordata > Aves > Galliformes > Phasianidae > Meleagris > Meleagris gallopavo. The sequence continues at coordinate 77,105,185 of NC_139406.1, read as the reverse complement.
ATCCTTCCAAGACTCCAGTTCATGTACACAGGCTAAAAAACTTTTCTCATAGCTGATTTGAAGTGTTTGTCAGAACACAGCAAGGGGAGATTTCCACTCGGTAGAGAAGGAGGAGGCAGGGAAAGCAGGCAGCCCTGCTGCACTGCCAGCTGGCTGGAGCCCTGCACGGGACTGAGCAAATACAGCCCTGGCCGCCTTCAGCATCTCCGCTTTCCAGGAGGAGCCACAACAAGCTGAGGGTGGAGACAGCAGCGGGAAGTAAAGGGAGAGCGATTTGTAAAGCTCCACAGGTTTGCTTCCCTCTGCTTTCCCTCTGCTCTCAGATGGCTCACGGATCGATCACATTGATCCACCCTGGAATCAAAGGGGAAACTGACTGGCAATAAAAATACACTGATTTCTAAAACTCTGGTTTCCCCCGTGTCCTTGTGGAAGTGCTGGTGATTTACACTTACCCCCTGCTTTGCAGGGAACTGTAAGTGCCCCTACAGAGCTGTCATAAAGAAATATACCTTAGTTTTAGTAAGCAAGAAAAACTAGCTCCCTTCCTCCCTTCCCTTCCCTTCCCTTCCCTTCCCTTCCCTTCCCTTCCCTTCCCTTCCCTTCCCTTCCCTTCCCTTCCCTTCCCTTCCCTTCCCTTCCCTTCCCTTCTCTTCCCTTCCCTTCCCTTCCCTTCCCTTCCCTTCCCTTCCCTTCCCTTCCCTTCCCTTCCCTTCCCTTCCCTTCCCTTCCCTTCCCTTCCCTTCCCTTCCCTTCCCTTCCCTTCCCTTCCCTTCCCTTCCCTTCCCTTCCCTTCCCTTCCCTTCCCTTCCCTTCCCTTCCCTTCCCTTCCCTTCCCTTCCCTTCCCTTTCCTTTCCTTTCCTTTCCTTTCCTTTCCTTTCCTTTCCTTTCCTTTCCTTTCCTTTCCTTTCCTTTCCTTTCCTTTCCTTTCCTTTCCTTTCCTTTCCTTTCCTTTCCATTCCATTCCATTTAGGGCAATTGTTTTTGCTTCAAGATGTGAAGAAATGTATTATTTATTGCTTGTTAGCCTTCAGCATCTGTTACTGGTCTGTATCTGAGATGGAAGTTTTTGCTATATGATTGTAAGACATGGAAAATAGATCTTGGTTATCATGAAATAGTGAATATATCTACAAGAAGTATTCAGAAGATTTTGTTAGTATTAGTCAACACCATTTATGGAGTACTTCCCTTTGCTTTCCCTGTATTTCCCCAAGCTATAATGTTCCTGTAAAATCTGAAGTCATTTCAGAAGGAATTTCAAGACAGTAAATATTTGTTCTGTGTAATTAAAGCATCCAGTGTCATGGACTTGGCACAAATATTGTGTGATGTGCATTGCCTGCTACATTTAAATTACCTTCTTAACATAATCATCAGTCAGAGATTACATACTGAATCTGGAAATCAGTAAAAGATTGGCTTTTTCTCCCACTTAATGCTGTGTGAATTTTGCCAGCAGCTGTGTTGGTAGGTGCAATATTGCAGCCTTCAAAATACACTGGCTAGTTTCAAAACAGTTCAGCATTAATATATGCAAGCCCAGCAGCTGTGCCAGAGAAACTGTGAGAGCAGATGGAGCAGAGATTGCTGTGAAACGTTTATAGCATGTCTGCTGCTCCATTTTATACACATACCTGTTGGTCCAGGCATCAGTTGATATTACATGTACAAATGAGCACATATGCTACTAGCAAGTCCAAACAACAGACAGAAAAACAAACTCTTGAAATGTGTGGACTCCTGCTAATAATTTTCTGTTGGTACAACTATTTGTGTAGGAGGGAGAGGGTATGCATTACACTGATACACCCTGCGCTGAACACTGCTTAGCTAACAACATTCTTGTACAATTTTTCCCCCAATTTGTCTCAATTACAATGTGCCTGCTCACTTGGGGCACGACAAAGCCGTAACAAACTGTTTCATAACATTAGGCACAAACTGAGATGGAACAGTGAATCACTATAAACACTTTGTCCCAACAGCTGTAAATTATTTTTAATTCTGTTTCCCTAACTCAGATTGCTTCCCCAACTGACCTTTTCTGTTCTGAAAAATGGCAAGCAAAAATGGCAGTCTCATACCCTATTACCTGTCTGGACTCAGAATTCATAAAATGTCTTAAATAATGTTTATTCTTTACTATGTATGCACTTCTGAAGAAGTGTCAAGTGCTCCCTGCCGTGCAAATGCCTCCAGGTCTGCAGTTTGTAAAGACACCATCCATGATGGACCTGCAGTATCATCCAAAAGCTGGCTTTTTAAAGTTGGTTACTAGCTACTGGTATGATTATCTCTAAATGGGCTTTGGATTTACACTTGATATGGTAAAATATTTAAGTAACTTAACTTAGGTAGTCAAGAAGAATTTATTCTCCTACATCTGCTTCACCACACAGCTGTACTTTAGCTGTACATTAGCTGTGCTAATGCAGTGAGCCTATGTCATAATTTGGTTTGTGGGACAAATATGGATCTGGAAAAATCTTTTATGAGTGAAAATTTGAGGGAACCAAGCAAATCTTCTTCAAGATAAATCTCATTACCCATGGGCAGTAATCCTTTCTAACTTGTTTTGAGAACACCTCTGCTAAAACACTGCTAAAATCCTGGACATGTTTTCCAGAGGTGTCCAAGTGATTTAGGACTTATGATGACTTGAGGATTCCTTAGTGCATCGTACAAATTCTATTTGATTTGGGGGATTTTAATCTTCATATCTACATAAAAGTGCAAATCCTATATCAATGCTGATTTTTGCATATCTCCTTTGTTTACTTTTAATCTTTGTAATGGACTGGTCTTGGCTGTTACATTAAGAATTTTTAACCTAATTGTTCTGAAAAAGCACTTGTCACAAAGAATAAGAAAAATGGTTGTAAGCAACCAATTGGCTCACATTGGAAATACTGTTTAACTATTGCCTGGCAACAAGGTCACTGGGTACTGTGATCTGCTGAGACAGATCTGAGATCATGGGGCAAAGAGTACTGAAGGATGTGAAAGAGGTCTACTCTTTTCTTCACTAATATCTATCAATTTGAGTGGAGAGAAACTGTTACTAGAGAATGATGAAGCAGAGGGAATTTTACTGGAATAAATGCAGCGAGTTCAGACTACTGAAGGGGCAAGGAAGCCTGCTTTAATGAAGCTTTTTGAATTTCTGAATCAATCCTGCATTGACTGGGACTTTACCATTCGAGAGACTATCATCTAAGTCAAAGTCTTCACAAAAAAATGATCTGAAGAAAGAGAGGGTACAGCTCAACAGGGATAAACACAAAATGCTTCATGTCAAAAGGAGGAAGTAAGTACTCAAATTGAGTGTAGAAAAGTTGACAAGTGAACTTTGGAATAGACTGCCTGCAGAAGCAAAAATATTCAAAACTAAAGGTCAGTAAAGAGCCATCTGTCATAGATATAGCTGATTTGGCCTAGGAGTCCTAGGAAGGGCTGGATATCTACATGAAGTCTGTTCTGGCCCTGCTGCCCTCTGATTCCATCACTGTAAACCTTAGGTATGTCTTTCTCCACTTTCTTCTTCTCTTATGCACTCCTAAGGAAGGAAAATGTGATCCAGACACTTATATTTTCAGTGGGATATGGAAGGTCCTCAAGTGAAGACCAACAAAGAACTACTCTGTCTGTAGTATTCCTGTAAATAAAAGATAAAGGATAAAGGTACTCTGCATCTGGTGACAACTCCCATCACAACATTTGTGCCTTACTGTTCATAGGAAGGAGAAAGGCCTGAATTCTGCCAACCTTGGAGAAACACGGGTCTGTACTCTACAAACTGAAGTTCTCTGTGCTGGGAATTTCAGTCTGGAGAAATTCAGTGCCTTTCCTAGGGAGCTGGAAAGCATCCAACACAGGGAAGATTGGACAGGCCTTACAAGGAGCATAGAGCCTCTGCTTGAGCTCTGCTCTACCACTGTATGGTGAAATGGGCATCTAGATTTCAGTGGCACAGGCATAGTCATGGAGAACAGCAGTCAAAGAGCAGCAGAAGAAGGAGTCGTGGTATGGTTACAAAATTGCCATTACTTTAATGAATTAATGTTTTTCAGACTTTCCTACAATAATCTGTGAGCAGTGAGGTTGAATGCAAATTGCAAATAAAGGTTATAATCAAAGCTAATTGATTTTTTTGTAGATCAGTTTGTTATCCTTCCTTTTCCAGCACAAACCTCCTATCACAGTATAGTCATTAAAATAATTATTACTAAGAAAGCAGTCTCCAAAAAAGTGTAAAATTCTTATGATACTTATTTGAATTCTAATCACTGTACTCTAGGAGCGAATTTAAAGATGGTAGTGAGATCATCCACGAATTGATTTTAATAATGCTATGTTCATTAGAGCTGTCTAAAGGTCTGAACCCCTCTATTTCTCCATTTCATAAAATGAGAAACAAACAGGAGTTTCTTTTCTTCAAAAATACTTATCTAAATGATATTGTGACAAGTGCACTGGAAACAAAAAAGCTGCCATTTTATGACAGTGAAAAGGAAAAAAAGGATACCTCTCCCCAGGAGATCAATTACATAAAGGATTATACCTGTAAAACATTGGATTTTTAATATCTTTAATATACTGAGCACTGTATAAAGCATAATTTTTCATTAGGAAAAAAATATGAAAGATGACTATAAAATTTCTACAAATGCATTCACCTGTGCTTTTTATAGAAATGAATTGTGGAAGCATCAGCAATCATTTAATGCTATTTTAGATTAAAAGGGATGCTTAGAATTTCACTAATACACTCAAAGTTTTCCAGATGGGCTTAAAAGAGCTATAAGCCGTGAAGGTCAGCATACTGAATATTGATAAAAAGGATTTTGACACTACAAAATGAGCCTTGTCCATTTGGCATTAGCATTCGGTTGACTTGAGCACTTCAAAACAATACTGATTTACAAAATGAAAGGATATTTCTGCAAGCAAAATGCAATTCCAAGTTTTTCATGTACTGCTGACCATTCTACTTCCTACTGTATTGAGGTATGAAGAAAGTATGAAAGTTCCCATCTCATGCGACAAATGCTTTACACAGCTTTCAAGATAAATATCATTATGTGGAGATGACAATTTCTGTCTGAAGTAATTTGTTGAATTGGATTAATTGGATTAATTGGAAGATAATGATCCACACTACGAACAAAACATGACTTACAATGTCAAAAGTGTACATATGCCAAATGTGATAGACAAGGCACTCTAAAAGTGTGCAATTTCATGCTGTTTGAGATCTCATTTCTTCTATTAAAAACTGAGATGAGATTATCAGCCACCAATTCAATGTGAACTTAACAGAACCTAAAGCACGTTGTTACACGGATAAGCAGCTGTTGTTCTTATTGTGATAATACCTTCAGGAATCAGTCAAGTCAGGTGCTGTTGGATTATCTTCCTAAAACCCAAGCAGATTTATCATAATGATCATTTTAAGTAATGCATTGTCTGTTTGTAAAATTATGCATTGTCTGTTTGTAAAATTAAGTTCCACTTTTCCTCCTCTGTACACAAGCACTCGGGCACTCGAGGATCAGGATCCAGAGCAAGAAAGCTGATAGTTCTTGTCCCCATTCATGCAAGGCATCAGGGAATAACTACAGTGGGGTTTTAAATTATAATGTAGATGTTTCAAGAAGAAGAGTATAAATGTAAAAATAAAATAAATACTTATCATTTTGGAAGCAAACTAAAAAAAAATGTTAAGGAATTCTTTTTAATTTTGTGCTTTCAGCACAAAGACTTACGGAAGAAAGACCCCCACCAAGCTAACTGCAGGAAAAAGTCAGTGATAAGGCTGTGACAGAGAGAACATTACTGAAGAAAAATGAGAATCTGCAAATCTGAATTTTTAAAGAGAAACATAGCAAGTTGAGAGAGAGACTAGAACTGGAAGACTTGTGTTAGCACATCAGAAAAAGGATTGAAAGAAACAACCAATAATTAAGTATCCCTATATTTATCTATATCTCTCTCTGCTAGCAGAGCATTTTTGTGGCATTCCAGGCATTGCACTGAACTTGTTGTTGGAGGGAAGCTCAAAGGATTTGCCCCACTACATAGTTCTGTCTCCATATGTTACCTGGAATGATTTATTTCAAAATAATTTCTTGGGCTTGTCCTACCTGCTTTTTGGGCATCTAGCAGATACATAATTGACACAGGGATGTAAGTGATGTGGTATGTGTGGAAGGACCGAGTCAGAAATCAGCATTTAGCTGCAAGCTAATCATTGCTATACCCAATAAGTTAAATGTTTCAAGTCATTATGGCACCTGCTGAGGGGAAAAGGATAAGTCAATTTGCTCTAATTATACTTCGGCACACACACAGCAGTTAGGCAACTGGATTAATACTATCCAAAATAGACATTCCATGTGAGTAGTAAGTGAGTCCTGAATTTCTGGATATGTTGATTCTTCTTTATCCCCAAGTTCCTTTGCATGGATATATGGAGTACTGAGCTGAGTGCTTAGAAAATCATAGATAGCAAACAAAACAAAAAAAGAAATAAAATTCACAGGTTGGAGCAAGGGAAATTCCAGTTGAACACAGGAAAGAGTTGCTCGCACTTGAGAAAGTCTGAGCCAGGGGATGGAGCCCAGAGGAAGGTTGGCACCTCCACCCTTAGAGAGCTGCAAAACTCAGCTGAGCCTCTGGGCAACCAGATCTAATTTTAGATGTTGGCTCCTTTTCAGAAGGGTTTGTATTACATGACTTCCAAATTTCTCTACTGACCTAAATTTTGCACAGCCACATGGAGAGTTTCTGAAATGTCTTTCCATGGAAAAGCTGCAGTTGGAAGAAATGCATTCTGTGGCAGACTGTGTGTCCTTGGGATGTTCCTGGATTACAAGAAAGTTCTCACTGTACTTCAGTCATATGTAGGATGAGGACCTTCCAGCACTGAGCTTTGGGCAAATACATAATGTAATAATCAAATAGGTGACATGAATTGAAAGGCTGTGGATGACGTACAGCCATGCTGAGCCACACACTACTTGTGCTCCTTGTGACTAACTGAATGGAGTCACACATCACTAATTCTGTACCCCAGTAGAGTGACATAATCTTTTAAAAGTGCTCATAACAAAACTCATTTTGTCATAATAAAAGTTTGTGTAAAAGTAGAAAATTTGACATAGCAAAAAAATAACCAAACTCACTAGACTAAGACTACTACAGTAAATAAAAATGCACAGTTAAAGCTCTAGTGTGCATGAATGCTTGTATTTTCAGTTATGAACCATTTGTGAATATTCAGTTATGAATCATTTGTGCATATTCAGTTAGTCAGATTACTGATGTTGTTACGTCTTCAATTCCTATTTTGTAAAACATTCTTACTGTATAGGCAAACGATAGTAATTGCTTTAATGTTGCTATTTTACATTTTATTATATAGAAAACTTTCTCATAATTTTCTGGTCTGAAAATAATATAATTAAGGATCTGCTTGTATAAAAAATTAATTATTTGAATATGCAAATGTAACCAGAGTTTGCAGAATATGTTAACGGACTTGTGAATCTTTTTGCATGCTATTAATGTTGATTGACTTACTGGCTTAATTGCGGGACTTGTTTATAATGTAAATATATTTTGTGTTTGTTAAGATAGCATTAGGAGAAACTTTATTAAGTCAAGAAAAAGTAGACTTCATTTCAAGGTTTTTTGTAAGTACTAGTCCGTTTTCACAATCAACCTCAGAGAAGATGCTTCAAATCCTTTGTGTACCTTTACTGATTTCAGTGGGATTTCAGTGATATTCTAACATGTGCTATATATATTCCTAAGGCACAGAATTACAGTACATGCACACATCATTTATGGATTGTTAAGTTTCTGTGTAGTGTAGTTAAGAGCGGATTGCCTACACGTAGGCATCTTACATTGTTTCAGCTGCAGATTGCATGCATTACTTGCCTATGGCTGTGAGCTGGAAAAGGAGAGTGTTTCCCAAAAATTCTGTGTCCTAGCTGCCAGCCCCTGTGTAAGGCTTGGGTTTACCAGAGTGTCCTCCAGGGTGAGTGATACATATCTCCAATTAGCTGCATCCTGCTCAGCTGAATAGTGCTTAGTTGTTACTGGGTCTATTGGTCAGCTCTCCAATAGTGTTGACAGGAGATTAGAAATTCAGTGGGTGTGCAGACTCTTACCATTATAATAAACATATATGTTTATGTGTTTCAACTTTGAACTGAATTGCACTATAAAGGCTTGATTCAGTCACTCAAATATAGGTTTCTAGATCCATGTGATATACCTTAATATACACAGCATCTAAGTGATGACATATCCATATTGATAATTTGTGCAATCATTAACTTCTACAGATAGTTTGAATCAAACTGTATGTATCTTATCTATCTATAAGATTTTTCTTAGAAAAGACTGAAAATTTGATTTAAAAAAAAACACAGAACAAACCAAGGAAGGTGAAGTTAAGATTTGTGTTCTTATTTTTTTGCTTATTTTATTCTGAAAATGGGTAGAAAAGAGACTTCAGTTCTCCACCTCTTTTTGTAAAAACATGAAAAAGGAAAGAAGCAAATTTTAAATCAAGAGGCTTAAAAGTGATTTGATCGTGGGTACAGCTGGAAAATGTGACACAGAATCCTAGAAGAGAAGCATGCCCTTCCAGATTGCCAGCAAAGGTTGTCCCTCTTGGTCATCCTCAGAAACTTTTGCTATTTCCTCTGTTTTCTATCTCAAATAGCTTTTATGATATATGCCACAAACTTGATTGTGAAGTCCAGCCTTGTAACCTTTAAAATCTGTCAGTCCTTTGGAATCTCAACAGTACTGCCAGCTAGTCCAGCAAGGCCATTTCTGGATATATTTTGCATGCCTGTAAAAGAGTTCTGGTTGAAAATGGTGTGGCTGGGCATAGTGAGACTTCAGAAGTCTCAATTATCACTGGCAAGCCATTCTAGGTAAAATTCTTTTCTTTGTACAAGGAATAGTAATTTGTTCTCAGTTTTGCATCAATAGCTATTACACAATTATTTCTGTTGTCAGTGATTCAGGGAATAGACTTAAATTTGACATAAGGAATACATTTTTCACATTGAAGATGGTGAAACACTAGAAAAGGTTGTTCAGAGAAGGTGTGGGTGCCCCATTATTAGAAGTGTTTGAAATCAAGTTGAACAGGGTTTTGACTCAGTTCAAGGTGTCCCCACCCATGACAGGAGGGGTGGACTAAATGGTATTTGTCCCTTCTACTTATGAGACCAGGCCTCAAATACTGTGTTCAATTTTGACCCCTCTACAAGAAGAATATTGAGTTGCTCTGGTATGTGTGGAGAAAGAAACTGAAGGTGCTGAAGGGACCATAAAACAAGGTTTAGAAGGAATGATAGGGGGAATGAGTGTTGAACAGTCTGAAATGAGGCAACTGCTGGAGATTTGCTTCTGCTAAATGAGTTGTCAACATCATGGGAAGCCCTGCTTATTCCCCACGGGCTCTCTTGAGCCTTTCTTCCAAAATAACACCATGGTAGCTTAATATTATTCCGACTTATATGATATTCTATCATCCTTCAAAGAACATTAAGTGATGCCATTTGATAAAACACAATTTCAAAGAAGAAAAGTCTACTTTATTTCATATGCATACTTTAGATTTATACAATTGCTCATATTTTGAAAAACACAGTGGAAATCCCTTTGTAATTATGGACAATAAGTAGATTATACTGTCAAATACTTAATAAAACTCAAAGTATTTAATAATTAGTCAGGAATCTCATTCTTTAAGATTTAGCTTCTATGAGCACACACCTTTGTTATAACCATCAATAATAATTTCCTATAAAAGAAATACAGTATTTGAAACAAAAGAAAAATATAATAGCTATCTGAAAGAACAAAGCAGGATTCTTGTCTTTGGTGGTTATGAGTTTTAGATCTCATGAATCCCATAATTTTACTTCAAGATCAGAAGAAATTTCTGGTTCCTATTTAAAATGAATTTTCTCTCTGCTTTGTGTCTATATATAGCCTTAGATCAGGTGGATAAATACTATTCTACCATGTCTCTGCTTTAGTTTTGTCATTAAGAAATTAAAGTTGCTTGTCTATTATTCTAGAGGGTATAGTAATGAATGATTCAACAGGCTTTCAAGACATTCATTTAACTTCACTCGTAGAAGAAAGGTTTGCCGTAATTCAGTACGCTACCAGTTTCTCATACTCAGAAGAAATGCAATGCAAGGACAAGTCCTTCATTAATTATACTATTTTTTTATAATGTTCAATGAAAATTCTTCCTTACTGTGCCAATTATTCATTTTACCTGATTACCTTCACTGCCAGCAGGCAGTTTGGCACATCCACAAGAAATGCTCAGTGGGTTTGAAATGCTAATATGGTGGTTGAGGAGGTTGACTCCTTTGGTCATGCAAAACAATTGTTAAAAAATCTTTTTTCATTCTTGAATAAATGGCTCAACAAAATCCTGTAGAAAGGCACTGGAGAAAGAATGTCTGGGAGAGCAGCTCTCAGCTGGTGTGATGGCAGAAGGGTCAACGTGAAGCAGAGTCACTTGCTGAAGTGTAGAGTTGGACCATCAATTTGTCCTTTTGCCTTCTCTTGTCCCTCTACCAACGTAGTCCAATTCAGGATTCGGTGAACTGATTTTCACTCTGGTATGAGAAAGGAGTGAATCTTGTGCTTCTTCATCTGTTAGTTCAATCTAAAGAAACTTTAATGAACTTTCATTACACTTAACAGAAAGGTCAGCAGTTTCATATAATTAAGGCTGTCAAATAGTAAGACAAATGGGTACATAAAGGGCAAAAACTTGAGATAGAGGATTCATGTAGTGTTTTGTAAAGAATATCAGAAAACCAATGCAGGAGAAAGACATCATACAGACCTTAACACAAGAGAGAAACTTTGATTAGAATTTGTGCTTTGTGAGTTGCTAGAAAACTTAGTCAGAAGTGCATTTATGCAAATAACCAATTGCTCTGTTTCTGCTGCTCAGAGAACTGCTCACTTGATTCCATAAGTGCAGGTTTGATAATTACAGTGGGACATGCAATCTTAAGGACAATGCAGTGACATGCATGTGAAATAGCTCATTTGAAAAAACCCCAGTGACAACAAACAGAGGAACAAATCTTTTACGTTTTTAATTGGAGATAAGCGAATAGGTCTGAATTGAATATAATCTGCTCAACCTGTAATCCTGTGAGATAAAGCTGATTTTGCCTTTATTCTTTTATTGCTTAGATTACAGAGGTTTAAAAAAACAATAAATTTGCTCTCTACATAATTATAATTGTAGTGTGAATGAATAGTGAGGAGGTAGCTAACACCTGTAAATTGCTTTAATGCACCACATAATACTACAGCTATATTAATATCCCTTAATCATAATAAATATCCCCATTAAGACATATATAAGATCGCATTTCTCAGATGCATTAGGAGATATACTTGCATGAATTATTATGGAAAATTATTTTAATTAAGAGTTGAAGTGTTGTCTCACATGATTGTAAAAACACATTTTCAGCAATGGATGGCATGGTTAGAAAAACAATTTTATAGTATGCATAGCTCCATCACTCTGCTCGGCTTCTTGTCCTTCTTCCTCCATAAAGGTACATACTGTGTGCAACTGTGTATGATACAACACACAGCCTTCCTTTTAGCTTTCCCCTTTGCCCTTCCCTGTAAATTTTGTGGATATTTTTCACAGTCACAGTAAGTGCCAAAGATCATAGGCTATGCTGACACAGATGAGCTCATAGCTGTGGATGCCAAGTCAAAGACTTGACTTCTCTGTTACAACAGCTCACAGCACGATAGGACAGAGGGGAGAAGGAAGATATCTGTCAGATTGCCCCTTCTGACATGGCAAGATCAAAGTTGCAGCAGGCACATGGGGCTGTTGTCCATATCACTGGAAATCTAAGGACAGTGAAAACAGCAGGAAAAAATACCCGCTGAGCTAACTTCAGCATGATATCACCCCTGCAGAGGCTTCACTGATAATAGAGCTCCACCTTTTCTTAAAAGTGATCAGTAGCACAGCAGGACAGTGGTGGCTCAGATGTGCATTCCAATTAGTCTGTCAGCAGAGAAGATAAATAAAAAGCATAAAACATATTTAAAATCGGATACAAATCAAAGGAGGACCGTATGACCCAGAGCTCAGTCACTGAAACGAATAAGTAACTCTAAATTCACTAGGAGTGGTTCCACTCAATTTATACGGTATGTAGATTTGAGAGTATGCTGGTACTGCTCATCATTTGCCTCTTGTAAACTTTTGCTTTTGTCTTCAAGATGAACTGCCAGAGTTGGTTGCTGTGTGTTAGTGAGGAATTGGTATCAGAAGAAAATAGATTAACATCACAGGCTAAAACCAGTGAACACCAACAGAGCTGTAACACAGCCATAACCTCTGCCTCTCTGACTGTACCTCGTCCTTGCAGGATGGACCAGGTTACAAGTGAATATACACAGTCTTTTCTATGACTTTCTAGTAACATGTGAGAATAAATGGCTTTATCAAGGATGAGTAATCAGCAAGAACAACTTGAATCTGGGATGTAACACAGAAGGGATACTTTCATACGGCAGCTTCTTACTTTGCTTGTATAGTCCATGAGGGTCAACAGAGTTCCTGAGGTCAGTAAGAGAAATAAGAGTGGAATAAAACAAGAAGGAGAAAAGAAACAGTGAGAGAAGACATGAGTGTCAGTGGCAATGGATGCAGTAATTTGAAATAAATACTGATTACATACATATAGACTAAACAGCAGTATCTCCCAAAGGGCTGGTGGATACTGGTATGAATACGGGTGGAAGCAGCCATGGTGTGTGCTGGGCAGAGCACGGCTGTAGGAGGCAACATGGCTGTTCAGGGAAACACTCCTTGCCTGCTGCTGAAGGCTCTGACATGCCTTTGACAAATAACTGCCAAAGAAATGTGAAAGGAAAAGTTGTAGGGAAAGCAGCTGGGAAGAAAATATTATGTTTGATGGACTTTTTTTTGGAGAGCTAGGATAGTTAAGACATCCAGAAAAGTCAATATATATGTATTTTTTTTTAAATAAAAGCCAACGTGCATGGAGTTGGGTCTGGAGAGCAGCACTGGAAGGAGGAGGAACCAATGGAGTGAGGGAGAGTTTGGTCAGCAATTCACTGTGCAGAGCAAGCCAGCAAGGCCTCCCCACCCAGTGCTGGAGACCCTGTCATCCTGCTTGTCCTGTGCAGCCCCATTATGTGTGGTCATAGAGAAGGCCCTAGGAGGCTTTCTTTTCGGCAGATCCATCTGTACCTGGCTGTCAGCCCTCAGCGTGCTTCTTACAGGAGGCATGGGGCAAGGCCCAGATCCTGTTCCACCAAGATCAATAGCAAGTCTGGATGAGATTGGACCTTTTAGTTGCAACAGCACTGTGCTGCAGGCTTCAAATTCGGAAGTGAACTGCAAACAAATCAGATACAATTTTTCTTTCCATCACTGGCTAATGAAACAGAAAACAAGCAGAGCAGACACCCATACGAGCTTGGTGCTCTCTAAAACAAAACACAGGATGTGCTGGATGGACTAATAGCTGTACCAAGAGCTTTCTCACCTCCCTCATTCTAAGGACAGATATTAAAAAACAACAAAAACAACAACAAAACATACCACAGAAGAATCATGCTTTCCTTTGTTGTCTTAGAAACATTACTGATGTTGCCTTTCTTCAGCACTGCTTATGGGGCCAAGCCAGGTGTGACTCACTGAACAGCAGCCATACCTCAGCTTTGCCCTTGCTGACGTGAGGGAAAGAGGATGACTATTTGCACTGCTCTGTTTGTTCTTCAGATAGATTTTGTTTTTCATATTGTTTTAACAGTTGCTTCTTGCCTTGGTCATAGTTGACATTTTCCATGCTGGATGAACTTTTGGTCAGTCCCTAGGCTTCTGCAACCCTCCTGAAATATGTGATTATATCACACACCATAAGTCAAGGTTGGGCTTCCGGGACCAAATTCTCTGCCAATTCCAGTTCACTGAGTTGGCTTTCAATTTGGCACTTCTTTCAAACAGGAGGCACAAGGACACTATTTGGACAAATGTATCCCCATTACTTCTGAGAAACAACCCCAAAAATCTGCCTCGTGAAGACTTGGCCGGGTGTTTTCTGTGTTAAACAAAAGCCAAATCCTAATAAACACACTCCTTCAACAAATCTCAATAAAAAATATCTGATACACTTTGCTCATTCATGTGGTTTTAGCATCTTCTCTTGTGGCCAAGGCCACTTCTGAAGCCAGGCAGTGCTGAAAGCTGTGAGCTGCATATTCAAGGTTGATTGGACCTTTTAAGAAGTGTGTCTGTAACCAAACGGATGGGTACAAGGGCTGTTTTCTTGAAGGTGACTGTGATATGGCTTGTGTTATTGTTTATGCTACCCTGACAGAGATGTAGTGCAGGTAGGAACATGCAGCACTTGCAAGAGTGTGGATGAAAATGTTACAGTTTCAAGCAAGAGGACAGACAAATCAAGGCATCATTAAACTTAGATTAGGAGAGAAATACTGCTGGTCACTGGTAAGTTTTGCTTTGCAGAAAAGAATGGAAAAAAACCAAGACAGCTTTTTTTTTTTTATGTTGTAGCCCACCTTTACTACCTCTGCAATAAAACAGTGTGAGAAACTACCTGAAATGCCAAGCGTCACTATTTATAGTCTTTTGAGAGACTGGGTCTTGGTAGTTGATGGAAAAAAAACAAACCAACATTTATACTACAGTTAATCCTGTTGGACAGTAATACACAACATTTGTCTGACTTGTTTGTCTGACATGGGCATTTGGACTTGCATTTTAGTCTACATTACCATAAACTGGCATCAGTATGCTTTATGCTTGCTCTGCTCACAACCTCCCATGTGCAATATACTACTTCCATACCAATGATCTTCACATTTGTGAGCATCAGGGCTCAGATCCAGACCTTACTCTGCTGGAATTCCACATTTCCTTCCCCTAAATCTGATATTTCTGCACATGTATTTGTGTGACAGATTTTTCTTCTCATTGTGTCTTCACAGATCCCCAGAGGCAATAGAAATAACTACGTGCTCAAAAGGAAACTTTGGTTTTGTCTTACTGATTGTGACAGCACTCATTCATACTCTAAGAATTTTTATTTTTTCGTGTAATGCATTGTTACTTTAAAAATCTACAGAGGATTTCAGTTTAGTAAAACACATAAAAACAAAGCTAGGAATTTTTCTATAAAGTTTCTTGCTTTCCTTTGGTAGCTTTTGTGGGATGTAAACTGTACTGTGTGGTTACCCATCAGACAGCAGCTATTTTCACAGTGTATCAGCCTGAAGGTCTGTAATTTCTCTGGGAGGAAGCTTGTAGACTTCTCATTAGCCATTAAGCTAAGTGTGAAGAATATATTCCTCTGGTCCGGCTTGTCTGTAGACTAAATCTCATCTTGGTGCACTTGGTAAGTTGCAGTCTTACCATCTCGTTAAAACATGCTTAAAAAATATGGGGAATTGTGAGCCCAAATATCACCTTACATTTTCATCTAGAGACATCCAACACGTCTATATGTTTGGACCAAAGAAGATCAAGAAAGAGTTGCAGAGATGCTCTTATGGGTTACACATACATTCAGCAAAGTAGGCAGGCAGTGAGTCCATCATGATGGCAATTGTTTTGAAGTTAATATTTCCCCTTCTGTGGCTAAATGGCCAAGCTGGCAGACAAGTCAGGATGATATATCAAAAATTATCAAAGTGGCAAGTCCTACTTGTTGGACACAGAAGTCATGTGGCTCAGGAGAATCCACTTCCTTACACTGAAAGTAAATTTAACCTGTACTCTTTGTAAGTACTTCTGGATCTGAAGAGAGGCTTTCTCCAGGAGCTGTGGCTTGCATGTATCACTGGAGTGAAAACACTTCTGCAGAAAAGAAATAGAGAATCAAGCTCGTGTGCTGGAATACCATTTAATTTTTCAGTTGCTACTGTTAGTCAGTTTTTCAATCAGTCCATTAATTGCTACAGTCATTTGTGGTCATAGAAACTATTTGTTCAAAATGGTCTTTCTTTGCATGTCAGACCATTGCTAGGGCTATTAACGAAAGATACACAGTCCTTCACTTTGCTTTATTTTATTTTTTTTTTTTAAATAGAATCAGCTCATAAAGCTGGTAAGTCTTGGAAAAACTCCACATTTGAGCTTCATGAGATTTTGTATGGACAACTTTTGTTAAACTGATGGCGAGGGAAGGGCCTTACAGGAAACCACAAGGAAGAGTACCAAAGCATAAGGAAGCCAGCAAGGTAAAATATATGAAAGTATAAGACAATATCAAGTGAATAACTAATGCCTAAAGACCCACATATTTCAAATTAAGTTTAAAAAGGGAGCTGGTTCTAATGTACTCAACTCAATCTGTATGTTGATGTAAGATGCAATCAGAATATACCAAGTCAGTCTTAACAACATGCAAAGACTTAGGATTCTTTCATTTAATGCCTTGCAGATGACTTTGTGTGTTGGGGAGATGAATTCTCATTTTTCAGCTGTTTATGAAGAGCCAGAGAGGGAGAAAGCCTCAGTGCTCGCAAACATTTCAGAAAAAGGTACAGTTACCCTAGCAACAAGCCCTTTATGAATGGTCTCAATACAAATAAGCTATTTGGCTAGATATATGTATCCGAAAATGTCTGGAAACATTATAGATTTAGAAAGGAAGGATGGCCACTCACAATATCCAGTACTTCTTTGTGGCTGCCTGTCTGTGTGAGCGTACGCTGGGTGCCATTTTGGAATAGTTTTTATTTGATGCTCTCTTATTAGAAGTAGATCTACAAACGGTGTATAGAGGTAAAACATAACATATATTCAATCAGATCAAATGTAAATATTTTGCACTTATTCATTCTTCACATTTTTCTGGGGCAAATACAGTAAGTCATTTACAAAGCATTTTTGTTTTAAAAAATTACCTTTGGAGACAAACAACTGAAAAATATCCCTGGAAACCAAGACTTTAAAACAAAGACCTAGTCTTTAAAAACATTTTTGCTATACTGGCTAGCCAAAGGAAGGGTGATTCATGCTATACACAGAACCATCTGTGGGTGGAAACCACCATCTGAAGATGAGAGCTAATCTCGAGGAATGTTCCTGATGTGGCAAGATGTAGAGGTGTGTTTCTTGCTCTTCCCAGTTCTGAAAACACACTTTTCAGTAATGAACTTTTGAAGGATGGTAAATGTTGTGAGTACTGAGCAAACGGAAAAATGCCTTTTGAATTTTGTCTTCTTTCTGGTCCTCATTATGCAGTTGAGAATCTAAGAAGAGAACAGGCAGCTACAGCTCTTGTTGATAAGCACATATTAAGCCAACTTTGTGATGTTTAATGTTGATATAGTAACAAAAGAATGAAAACAGTGAAAACTGAAACTGTTGGATGACATTCAGAGGCTGGAGATCCCTGGTATAGTTGCTAATTATTTTAATTGATTTTATATCATGCCATATAAATGTTTTGCTTTCAGAATGAATGCTTGCCTTTGACTTACAGTGGCCTTTCTAAGCCTTGTTTGCTTCTTTGAAATGTCTATTTACATCCTGGATAAGACAGTCTGTAATTCCTAAGGAAGGAACAACATGTATCTCTAAATCATTTTCACATTTTCTTATGCATCAGCCAAAGCAAACAATGGACAGCCATGCCAAAACAGTGGCACAGGGAGCTTACGCTCCCAGGTTAGTCTTCCCTGAGGGAACTTGTATCTTCCAGCTCCGTTGGTGTGGCACTGCAAAGCTAGAAAGGTGCTCAGGTGTCCTGCAGAGACAGCAGGGCAGGTGTGGGGATCCTTGTACACTGTCTCTGTTGGAAGGAGGCAAACTCTCAGCAAGTCCAAGGGATCATCCTGGGTTTCATGCTAGCTTGTGGCAAGGCAGAGATCTCACTTCTCCTTTCCCTGCTCATGCCCCTCATGGTCACAGTCTGTCAGGCTGTTGAAATAATGGTAATTATTAAATCAGTTACCATTTCCATCACTGCTACTCTTCTGTTTTTTTACTTTTACAATAAATGTTAAATGGGCTTTTAAAAGGATTTTCTCTAAATGAAGAATAATCACTGTACATGAATGGAAAAGCACCAATGTAAAGCCTCGGTGAGACTAAAAAATGTAAGAAAATGACAGAAATAAAAGAAAAGAAAAACAGCAACAAAAAAAAACCATGACAACAAGTGGAACAACAGATAGTAAATGATAATTTTTAACTGTATGACCATGATGCTAAATCTTGTCTCACATGAACGTATCTCTACAACTGGAGCACACATCAGTACTTAGCCTTTGAGAGTACAGAAGTCCAGCCAGTGGAATACAACATGTAGAGAGTGGAAAAACCTGACTTGCACTGGGATCACCAAGCCTTTTTTCATCCTTTCTCTGAAATGACTCCAATGATCCAAAATTGTTTCAGTCAGCAAAATAAGAGTCATATGAGAAATCTCACATTGAAATGGCTCAGTTTTCTTCTGGACATAAAGTTGGTGAGAAACGTGTGACTCTGCTCTGGAAGTGATAGATATTTTAAGTGGGTGCACCTAATAAAAAACCATTGAGTTGGTTGTGAGCAAGGTAAGAGGACTAAATGATGATACACTAGGATTTATCCAGAGTTGTCATAGAGTGCTGAAGATGCTTTAAGCATGGAAAGATTTGTGATGAATGCAAGGCCCAGGTGTTTGTCTGTCACACACACCTGGCCATCAGGGCAGCCTTGTCACTGGCCTGCTAGGGAACATCAATGACAGTTTTTAAAAAAAAAAGTTTTTTTTTCCCTTTATTTGTACTCATTGTTTAGGGTATAAATCCAGGAAAAGAACACTGTTAATTGCATATTTTGTCACTTACCAGAAGAACACTTGATTTTGATACAACTTCTTCATGTCACCATAACAATAAAGGGAAACACCACTTACTGTTACTACCGCAGTTAGCAGTTTGCCTTTTTTATTATTGTTCCAATGCAAAATAGAAACTCCTTGCATAAGTTACCAGTTTATTTAATTAATCTTCGGAGGACTTGGTATTCACTAAGATAATGTTAAAACCTAGAGTGTGTACTATCCTTCATTGTCTGAAAATATGATCTGACATCAATGTAAAAAGTCAGTGAAGCACCACTAGAAACTGTTTGATTATCAATAGGTAGGGCAGAGTGTATTAAGACACCTCTCCTGATAAGTGTTTTGAAATGCTTCTCCTCTGAAAAGCATTGGTTTGAGTGCACTGCTCCTCAACCAGCTGACTTCTGTTGTTGTAGAGCATGCAAATTTCAGGTTTTACAAAACTTCCACTGGCTACTTTAAAAAAAAAAACCTTCATGTCCATCCTACATTGAACTAGTTTTGTAAATTCACACGTAAAAACTCATGTCCTATTTGTTCAATTTGTCTAGAAATTTGAACATGTACAATAATTATATAAATTGAGACCAACGGCCTATCTGAATGTAGTCTGGCCACAGTTTATGCCCCTTTTTTTCTTTTTTTTTCAGTAGGTAACAGCACATGCATGAGAGAGGTGGCCTAGGATAATGTGTGACCAGATAGCCATTTACAGCTCTGTCATTTGCATTAATGATTTGATCTAAGTGATCTTTGACATTGTGTATGTGGAATACTCGTGTATTGTTTGATATTGGTCTTAGCAAGATTTAGTCACGAACATCTAAAGGGTGGGGACCTTTGAATTAGAACAGGCAAAACATTTAGTAGGCACACACAAAATGCAATAGTTCAGATGAAAAATACATGATGTTTCGTGCAGCCAAGTGTAAACAAGCAGTTAATAAAATGTCACTTGTTAATTACAGGAAGATATGGCTACTAAATCAGATTTTTTTATTTTTACTATTTTTTAATGAGAAAAGAATCTGAATTACCACTTTGTCTAGAAAAGATAACAGGGAATATTACATTTTTTAACGCACAGCCAGGACCATCTCTGGGTTAGTGTCTCTAATAGAGTTGATGCCCCACAGATCTAGATTTAAGGGATCACTCAATCTAGAGTTGGAGAGGAGACCAGATTCTTTATGTGGTGACTTATGTCCTACAGAAACACAAGGGCAGGTGCAGGACCTCACATGTTTTTCAAAATGCAAGTGACAAAGAGAACAAGACATTTAAAAGAAAAGGTGGGTGTGGTCTCTGCAGAGAAAGAAATCCTTGAGCAATTTTTGTGGAAAGACATCCTTTTCCCAATCTGTTAATGGAGGGAGAGATGATTTTGCTGTGTCATGAATAGATTCTGTGAGAAGTGGTTGTGGTACATGGCAGTTGTGCAGGCTATAGAGTCTTAGAATCATAGAGCCATAGAATCACCAAGGTTGGAAAAGACCTCCAACATCATCCAGTCCTACCATCCACCTACCACCAATATTTCCCCACTAAACCATGCCCCTTAGCACAACATCTAAATGTTTATTGAACATCTACAGGGAAGTGTTCACCTTCCTTCACCCTGGACAATGCTTCCAAACACTGCGTTCCAAGAGCATTTTATCAGTGGAGAAATGACAGTTTCTGTAGTGGCACCATTACCAAGCCCAAACTCTTGGCACAAGCAGAATTTTTCGCTTCAGGAAGAGCTGGGAAGTGCTCAGGAGCAGATCTGAGCATTGCTTCTGATCTGGAGCAGCTCTTACCCATGCAACTGAGCACTAAATCTCAGCTTGGATCATCCCCAGGGATATATCTCCCTCCATAAGCTGGGCTAGTGTTACAAGTGACTCAGCACTAAGCTGCACTGAGAATACACACAGCCTCTTGGGTTTACGGATTTGAAAGACATTTTTTCATGTCTGGCTTTCTTCTCTTTTTCTTTTTGCCCATAGTCGTGTTCCTACACTACACTGGATCCAAAATGCAAAGTAAAAGGGAATTTTCTGCATTGATTCCAATAGACATTAGATCAAATTCTAATGAAATGCGATATGCGAAACACTTCCAATTCCATTATTCACAGTCATCAGAATTTCTTTCTAGATGGACTTCAGACATTGTTTTCATAAACTGATTTCTGCTATTGCAGTAATACACAATTAGAATTTGCTTCCTCATCTTTTGTTCAATCAGAGCCATAAATAATGCAAAACATTTTTGTCAGAGGTCTTCTCAAGGGGCTCAGACTCCAGCCAGTTTGAGGACTGGAAAATGCATTGGCTAGGATTACTGCTTTTCATGAAGATAGAAGAAAGGGATTAATGCATGCAGCTTTCTGTACAGTATCAATGATTATGTATGGGCACTTTTCTGTGAATTGTTATCCTGAGCTTTTTGCTTTCCACACAGTGATCTCTGTCTAAAAAAGGCCAAATAATTTCCTTGACAACACAGCATTAGCAGTCAGATCATTTTATCCCCACTAAAATAATGTTAAATAGAGAAATACATATAACAGGCTTGGGGAGGCAGTGTGGATTTCCTAAGTACCTTTAGCAATACATGGAGACATCTTTCACATGCAGCCTCTGCGACTGGGATGGGCATGAAGGCAGTAGATTCTTGCAGCTTCAATCCTGCTTCACAAAACTGCTTCAACAGGGGCAGATCCACCCCATCCAGGGGCACTGAGAGAACCTGTGAAGTAGCATGTTCAAGGCTGAAACTGGAATGGGGGCAATTGTTTCATTATATTTGAAAATATAGCTTCCAAAAGGATTCAAGCACCCAGGACTAAAATCTTTAAGTCATATGTGGATATGCAACTGGGCACAATGCTGCCATGCCACAGCCTTTGAAAAGACGCACAGAGGTGAAGTGAAGCATAGAAAATTTGCACACAAATCTGCAAGGATAATTTCAGACAGAAGCAATCAAAATTGTTTCAGAGGAATTTTAATTGTTACAAAAAAAAAATCCTCAGCAAAGTATATTTTATGCTGTGTGACATCTGAGAATAAGTGGATTAGCATACTGCTTTGTTTGGATACAGAAGTGAGGTGTTAGAATGAAATGAAAGCAAGTACAGATAAGTCTCCAGAACATCATTTGCAGATTTTCTCTTATCCTTCTTCACCACCATCTGCTGCCTAGGAAAATCAGGCACTTGGTATTCACTGAAAACAAATAAGGAAAAGACAAAAATCAGTATTGAGACTAAGAAAAAGATTGCCTCATCATGCTCTACAACGACTGAAAGGAGATTGTGAAGAGGTGAGGATCAGCCTCTTTTCCCAGGTAACAGCAACAGGACAAGAGGGAATGGCTTCAAGTTGCACCAAGTAGGTTCAGGTTGGATATTAGGATACATTTTTTCTCAGAAAGAGTGGTGATACACTAAAACAGGCTACCCAGGGAAGTGATAGAGTCACCAACCTTGGAGGTTTTCAAGAAACATGTAGATGTGGCACTGAGAGACATGATTTAGTGGGCATGGTGGTGATGGGTTGATGGTTGGAGCAGATGATCTTAGAGGTCTTTTCCAACCTTAATGGGTTCATGATTTTATGATTCTTTGATATACAGCATGCATCTCCTATGGATTCTGGATTTTGTCCAAAAGTCCAGGATAGGAAGGAAGCGGAGTTGCGGAACACACATGTTCCACATGTTCCCATGTGAAGGCAAAAGTTCCTAAATAACAAAAGAGACTTTGGGGATATTACAGAAAAAGTTATTAAAAGGAAGAAAGCCCTTGACTGTTTTGAAAGCCATGCAATTCATCAGACAGGGAAATGGAACCTTTCTATCAGTCTCGAATCACTGAAAATATTACTGTGCAGAATGACTCATAGCTGAAGAAATGCCCTTCTAAAACATCTCTTCTTTTATAAGAGAAGCACAGCCTTCCCACAAAACTAAGAAACCTGTGTAATTAGTAGCTGTTACGACTTTTTTTGCTACATATTAAAGGTGCTTGGAAACACACTTCAGCGATACTTCCATCAGTCAAAAACAAACAAACAAACAAAAAAAACAACCATGTTATTTCTTCTAAACAATGTTCTGTGAAAATGTATGGGAAGAGAGTGGTCAGAGCATTGTGCTGGAGAGCTGAACTAAGCCTCCACAGAGACTTGCATTTCCCTCGTGCCTTCTCTTCAGCTGGGCTGTAACAGTTCATGTTAATCAAATAGCCTTAGGAAGACTGACCCTGCAACTTTCTGCTTACTGATATTGCCTCCTCTTCTTAGCTCACTAATTTCAGCAGTGACAGCCGCTGTTTCCATACAATCAGAGGATTGTGGTCCCTGCTCTGTTTGATGTGGAGCAGTGGTAGGTCTCCATCACACCCAGCAGGCGTTTCTCTGGTGGTCTGGTGCAGGGTTTTCAACTGGACAGAAGTAAGATTTTTTTTTGTGCAGTTCTATCATGCGCCATCTCTTAATAATGGGGAATACCTTCTTCTGACTCAGCTGGAAGTCACATTTCTACTCCAGAACATAAAGAAATTCGGCTGCTACCAGCCATTGAAGAAACAAATTGATCAAGAGATCCTTAAGTAGAGCTGGTGCTGACAGTTCTTTGTTATTTTCCTGTAAGAGATAAAAGATCGTTCTGGTTTAAAGCACAAAAATATCAGAATTGTTCTTTTGCATCAATAAACCTCAGAAAAATAAAATATCCCTCAAAGAAAAATGTGAATGAAAAATCTTCAAATGAGAATAAGAATCCGTGATTTTAAGCTAGTGCAAGTATTTTTCCCTATGACATTTCAACTTGATGGAAGAACAGAAGCAATAACCTTTTCAACTTTTTGTGGAAAACAAGAGTTTTGTACTCTGATTTCTTCCAGGGAGGAAATATCTTGAGAAAAATCTGAAAGTTACTCAAATCCTCTGTACTAATATTGCCTTCTGTTGTCCTTTTTTGCGAAAAGAACCAAAGCATTTCTTTTGAAATCGAACTATATCTTTAAAAAGGATAAGAATTTTTCAAAAGAAATTGAAAGAACAATTTGCAACTGTTCCCTAACAAGGGAAGTTAGTCATAGAATCAGAATCACCAAGGTTGGAAAAGACTTCCAATATCATCCAGTTCAACCATCCATCCACCAACAATATTTCGCCACTGTAAAATCCCTTAGCACATCTAAATGTTTCTCGCATGCCTCCAGGGAGGTGACTCAACCACCTCCATGGGCAGCCCATTCTAGTGTCTGATCACTCTCTCAGAGAAGAAATGTTTCCTAATATTCGACCTGAATCTCCCCTAGTGAAACTTGAGGCTATTCTCTCTAGCCCTATCTCTAGTAATGCAGAAGAGGCGGACCCCCACCTTGCCACAATCTCCTTTCAGGGAGTTGTAGAGAGCGATAAGGTCACCCCTGAGCTCCTCTTTTCCAGACTGAACAATCCCAGTTCCTCAGCTGCTCCCATAAGATTTGTGCTCCAGTACCCTCACAGCTTTACTACCCTTCTCTGGACAGTGTCTTTCTTGTAGTGAGGGGTCCCAAACTGAAACTGAATACAGTCATGCTATATGTGAGCAGATGTTAAGAAAGGGATCCAGGCTTTGTACTGACACTGATGTCTTTAGAATTTTACCTAGAAATAATTGTGGAAACCAGTGTATTTCAATAAATGATATCTGTTTGTTTGTTTGTTTGTTTGTTTGTTTTTCAGTATTTTTTAAGCACTTGTTTGGTTCCTTCTCCCTTCCACTCTCCACTTTTTTTTTTTTCCCCCAAGAATTTTAAAACCAAACAAGCAATAACCCATGTAGACATTTTTACCATCTATTTCCTCCCTCCATATCTCTATAAATGTATTCCCTTGTTTTTATGCAGTGGAGCTACTTTAATCTACTGCTTTTTTATCTCATTGGAAAATATTTCCTCAAATAAACTTTAAAATTTGAAATAAGAATTCAGATGCTTCATGTTGAATCAGGTTATAATATAATGTAAGATCAATGATACTAGGTCAGATCATCATGCAGGTAAAGTTGCTCTCCAGGTTGTTTTGAAACTTACAGCTGTAAGCTCCATTTGATCTTCTCTATTTCTCTTTTCAGGATAGGTATTGAACAACTCTTCCTTTTTCATTCATCTTCTCTTCACAATTTGATAGGCTTTTTGGATTCCACTATAAGTGCTTTTTTTCTTTTGTTATCCAATTTCACATGGGAAGCATTTTGGGAAGATCTTTTTAAACCAAATTCTACATATTCCAGGAACAACACATGGTTGACATAGGAAGAAAACTGTCCAATAGGAAGGAAAGATAAACCCAAGCAAAAGAAATCTTCAACCTACAAGGCAATCTGAAACAATAAATTATCTTATAAACAATGTATTTTCTGCATGAGTTGGTTTCTGGGCAGATGATATTGGCAAAATGACAACAGTAATGGAAACCAATTTTCCAGCCAAGGTGTTAAACCTGAAGTGAACTTTACCTAAAGTAAAACTTTAAAACCGTAAGCAGAGTGGCAAGATTAAAATGCTCAGTCTTAAAAAGATAGTCATATTCTCTTTGATTTTTGGAAATTGAGAAAAATGTGTTTTTTTCAACCAACCATTTTGTTATTCCAGCAAATAGTTCTTTTTCAGTTCTTTTTCTAGTTGCTAGTATAACTACAACACTAGGAATTTACAAAGTATTTCTGGTTGCGTGTTCTCCAAAGACCTCATCAAACAACATTTTAACTTGTGCAGAAATACTAAAACAGAATTGTGGCTCTGTTCTGACTTCAGCTCTCTTATGAAAGACTTTGACAATGTGTGAACAATATTGATTCTCTCATGTTCGTCCAGATCCAATTACAAGTGTGGGGTTTCAGCTTCTTAATCATTGTAATATAAGAAATGTCAACTCTACATTTACATATGAACAGGAAAATAAGGAATAATGTGATCCAGCCACTGGATCCATCATGTTAGAATGGGAACTGAATTGAATACCACCAAGTCTTCATTTCATTACCTCTAATGAAATTACCTCTTCATTTCCTCTCTACTCAGTACCAGTGAGACCACACTTGGAATACTGGGTTCAGTTCTGGGCCCCCCACTCCAAGGAAGACCTGGACATGCCGGAAAAAGTCTAGCGTAGGGCGACCAAGATGATGAAGGGTCTGGAGCTCTTCTATGAGGAGAAGCTGAGGGAGCTGGGACTGTTCAGCCTGTCAACAAGAAGGATCAGGGGATCTCATCATTGTCCATAAGTACGTGAAGAAAGGGTGCCAAGAAGACAATGGTGCCCAGTGCCAGGACAGGAGGCAATGGGCACAACTGGAGCACCAGGCAGCACTGCTGTGCTGTGCAGTGCCGGAGCACTGGCACAAGTTGCCCAGAGCTGCGGGATCTTCTCCTTGGGGATGTTCAGAAGCCACCTGACCATGGGCCTGGGCCCCCTGCTCTGGGTGTCCCTGCTGGAGCAGGGGTGGGCCAGAAGGACACAGAGAACCCTGCCAGCCTCAGCTGTTCTGGAATTCAGAGACTGTAATTTGATAATGTGCACATCTGAGAAGATCCAGAAGGTACCTGTCGACACTCACAGCTCCATTTGTTATTTGTTTCAGGATAAGTGTAAGGGCAGACCAGAATTTTTTACTTTTAGAACTTACTGCTCACATGCTAGAAGGCTAGATAATTTGCAATTGCTCGG
This sequence comes from Meleagris gallopavo, assembly GCF_905368555.1. Classification (NCBI taxonomy): domain Eukaryota; kingdom Metazoa; phylum Chordata; class Aves; order Galliformes; family Phasianidae; genus Meleagris; species Meleagris gallopavo. The sequence continues at coordinate 77,078,543 of NC_139406.1, read as the reverse complement.
GCTTGTTCCAGTTCTTTTCAAAATACAAAAATGCTTTTTTACGCCTAGGAGAATACCCTTTCACCAGCACATTTAGACGGCTTCTAATTAGCAGAAACCTGCTATTAATTACATTTCAAAAGTCTAGTTAGAACAAACGTCTACTATGAAATTAAAGAGAACATTTGACATTAAATAATTTGGAAGTCATTAAATTCACCTGTTACTGGCTCCATGTATAGTTAACTTAGTGGTTTTATATAATTTTTTTTTTTTTTTTCACAGAATCACAGAATCACAGAATTGTAGGGGTTGGAAGGGACCTCTAGAGATCATCGAGACCAACCCCCCTGCCAAAGCAGGTTCCCTACACCAGGTCGCACAGGTAGGCGTCCAGGCGAGACTTGAATGTCTCCAGAGAAGGAGACTCCACAACCTCCCTGGGCAGCCTGTTCCAGTGCTCCGTCACCCTCACCGTGAAGAAGTTCTTACGCACATTCGTGTGAAACTTCCTATGCTATTTTTTTGTATTATTATCTTTTAAATCTATGAATGCACAAGAGTAACAAAAAGAACAAAAAAAAAAAAACATTTGACTCATTCCTGGCCTCCACCACTTTGAAATTAATTACATAGGGCCCAGTGAACAGTGCAAAGCAGACCTCTGACAAGCTGATTGCTCACACTTCAGCCTCCTGGTCGTTCCCTTGGTGTTGCTCAGCACATGCCAGGCTGTGACACAGGTGTGGATTTTCCCTGAGGAGTAAACAATTACTAAGAAACAGGCTTCTTTGCCAACTGATGCCTTCTTTATCAAAGTCTAAAAAGAAGTCAAAAAAACAAAAAGGGAGAAAAAGTTTACTTTTGTTTGATTCTTCTATGTTCAGATAAAGAAGAATTTATTTGCATTTCTCGTGCACAGGGAAGGGAAAACCAAGGGAAAACCAAGGGAAAACCATGGAAAAACAAGGGAAAATTAGGATCCTGAATAATTTCTTCCTCTGGCTGAACAAATCTGCAGGATTCCAAATGTTTGGTGGCCTCTTATGCCATTAGGAACTGGAGAAATGTTCTCTGCTGTTTTTCTTTTCCTTAATGTTGAGAGCGTTCTTTATAGTTTGGCTGTAAAAACTCTGGGAAAGCAGGAGGATTTTTTTACCTCTGTTGTACAGCATATCATGAATGACTAGAATTTGTTTCCAGTCTTTATAACCATACAAATAAATAATAGAATAAAGTAGTTCAGAAGATGAATTATCAATATCTCAAAGACCATGGTTCTGAATTTGAGATTTTTCAGGCTGATTCCTGTTTTTGAGGGTGTTGTTTGGTTTGGTTGTTTTTGACCAGAAGTAATTTTCCCTTTCTACTTCTTTAAAAAACGTAAATTGAGCCTGCCCACTTCTAATGATGCAATGCAAGAGATACATTCTGCAGCAATATCTGCCAGGGGTGCTGCAAAACCCACGGAAACTGACACAGATGCGGAGAAGGGAAACATGCAAGTGGGATTGGGATGAAAAAAAGCCTCTGAAGACATGACTATACAAAGGTCACTCATTCTGAGATTTCTTGGAGAAGCCTTGATTACATTTGTCTGCCTGGACACCTTCCCACTGTGCATCTACACCAGGCTGTTCAGTACGAAGGCTGGGAGTGGAAAATACCTGTTATTCCCCTTTTAAATGCCACACTTAAAGTCCCTATACTCACTTTCTGGTTTGACTGTCAACAGCGCTCCATTTGTGAAGTGTCCCCCACCTTTACTGACAGATGCCCAAATGTTTCCCGCCTTTATTCAAATTTTAATAAAAACAATTCAATCCAATGAAAATTCACCAAATGAGGAATATAAATCCTCCACTGGCACTCAATTTTTGTAATTCATCAACAAACAGCAGGGTTTTGCTAAACATTCCAGCTTCCAGACAGAAAAGTCAGAAGTCTCCTAGAGTGATAAGTCCCTCAATTTGCTTTCTATATATTTATTTCAAGTATTTTCTCATCAGCATTCAACTCAGTATCACAGGAAGCACTGAAAAACACATTAGAGAGGAGGTAAAAAAGCAGGAGTGGCAAATAGAAAGAAAAAATTGTTTCTCAAATAAACTGTGCTTCTCTTTTTCTCTAACTGTACTCTCTCATATGAATCAGAAGAGTCCCTGAACACTGGTTTTGATTCTTCATATACTTTTATCTATTTATATTTCCTTTTTCATTTACAAGATTTCTGAAAATTCAGTAAAATAACAGGGTCTTTTTCTTATGAGATGCTTCTGGTTCATACATACTGCAGTTTCCTCCTTTATATATTACAGATCTTTCCTCAGATTCGTTATAATTTTCTGCTCAGAAAACAATAGCTGTGGCTGAAAAATGGGCTGTTCCTTGCTTTAGGAGTAGAAGAGTGCTAATCACAAAAATAATATTTATAATAAAAACGGAAAAAGTATGGCAGCCTGGAGATACATTTCATTATGACACGCCAAACAGACAGTAATGGTCTGGTAATCGTAACACTTGTCCAAATAGTCCAAATATTCATGCATCTCACTAGATGATTACTCTAAACAGAACATTTATGGTAATTTGTACATAAAACTAATGGATGACGCACTGAACTAGGAGTTGAACTGGCTCAAGAAGTGTTTATTCATACCATCCATCATCTAGGCAAAGGACATAGTTGTTCTGTATTTCCTGAGCTGTAACGGGAATATGATGTCCTACTTTTGGTCCGTGTTCTCTGTAGACCACTGTCAGGCAGGGACTGACCCATATTGGCTGTTTGGAGAGCACCAAGAACAAAGTGGGTGATCCTCTAAGAGTTAATCTAATGAATGAATGATAAAAGCACAAGCAATACAAGCTTGCTACTGAATTTTGTGTTCGCCAGTTAAAACTGTATTTTGGGGGGAAAGGAATGGGAAACATCTCTTTCTGCAGCTTAAAAGGAACAAAAAGATGAAATAAGGCTACTCTACTCATCTCTCTTGAAAGAAAAATCACTTCTTTCACTCCCATATCCTGTTGCTTATTAATGTAAGTAATTTGCATAGCAGCTGTTGTTCTATAGCCAGTCCTTTTTAGTCCAACTCAGGAAAGCTGCTCTCAGCTCTCAGCTTCATATGCAATAAAAGGATTTTTCATGAGGTCAAGGCAGAGACTCACATCAGGACGTATGTGTGCTTTCTGTGGATGAGTACTCACACTGTATTCATTGCACTGCCAGTTTTTATTGCTTCAATGAGTTTCCTCTTCTTTAAGACACATCTGCATGCAACTGATAACGATGTAAAACTTTCTCCAAAATAATTTCATGATGCTGTTTTATCTAGCAAGAAAATTTAATTAAAAAAAAAGAAAAAAGGCAAATGAAAATCCCACTTCTGCATTGCAGACAGAGAAAATGTTTGTTTGCTGATTTCTCAACAAAATTGCTAGTGTCTTTCTTTGAGCTTCATCTTCCTTTCAGTGGCCCCTTCAGTTGCAGAAAGCCATTCAGGTATGATATTGGACACAATATCAGGCATTGTGAGCTGCAGGTTAAAAAGTGGATTTATTCCAAACCTGTGGACACATCCAACAGACTGCTTTGACCAGTGCTTCTTATTCTGCAGAAAGACATCTTCCAAACTTTACAGCTTCCATTTTCTCAGATATTTCCTCTCTCCTCTCATGGCCTGGAGATATGAAGCCTCTCTTCCTACAGATTCTGGTCCTTCTCTTGAAAACAAATTCTTACCTCCATCACCACCACAGCTTGATGAAAGGAATAGTCAATTCCAGCTCCCAAATGGGATGCCACTCACTATCCCTGCAGCCAAGACTGGAAGGGAAAATGGCACATATTTTTCTTGAGAAGCAAAAAGAAATGATGAAATACTTCAACAACCAGAAGGAAAAGGATATCAAGACAAAGAGGTGGGAGTAATGAAACGGCAAAGTACAGCAGATGTCTCAAACTCGCATGGCTGCTTCGTACTGCAGGCCCAGGATGTGCTTGGTGCTTCTCTGAAATGTGAAATGTCTTGGGATCTCTTATTGGTGAAGAATCTGTCCGCCAAGGGGAAAAGACTGGTTTGCTTCTCACACCTCTGTGCATTGCCTGAGGTGCCATTTGAGAATAAGAACTGGCCATTCAGAGTACACTCTGCTCACAGTTGCACAGTACACATGTCTGGGAGGGATGCTGCATGGAGCAAAGCTGAGCAGGAGACAAAGAGGAATGTGCAAGACATGGTGAATCAGGAACACACATGAAGCAGGCACCTTCACTACGTGCTAGTATAGGTACACATTATTCTCCTTGACTCTCAGTTTCCTAATGATGAAAAAATAATCTGAAAATCAGAAGTTATTGAAATTACATTTCATTGATGCATGTATTTTTAATACGTAAAATATAGATGAAGTCAGAATATATAAAAATTGTATTATGTTTCATTACTTTATTTATTTTTAATAGGTAAAATGCAGAGTAAGAAGTTTCTGGCTTCTCTGGATTACACAGGTCACCTTCAGTTTTGTACAAGGCCATCCTGGGTCCCCAGTTTATTTGGCATTGCTGTTATCATTGCTTGCTTGACTCAGCTCTTCTATTTTTGGAGTCTTGGAGTGCAAATGTTTGCTTATACAATCTACCTGAACTTGGAGGCACAGAAAGTCATCCACTCTCTTGCAAGGAGATAGCACAGAAGGTTTCAGGTGTGGAAAACAAGGAAATCCATTACCAAACTCTAACTGTTCTGTAAAGAAGAGAAAAACGCTATATAATGAATTCATAATCATTACATAAATGCTTCAACCAGTGTATCTATCCAGGGGTAGCTGAAAGCATCATTTGACCTAGCACTCAAATTTCCATGGGAATGAAAAGCACTGTAAGATATTCTCTGACCTCGTGCACTAAGTGTGGTTCTGGAGCTCTTGGAGGCAGAGAAAGGGCACAGAGATTCGAGAGGATGATGAGCAACTCAGATCAAAGCTTGGCTGCCAGGCTCCAGCTTCCATTACAGATGCAGAACAGAGCATCCCCCACCCAATTAGCCATTTCCACAAGGCAGATAAATTATTATTCTCCCAAGCTTAGAGGCTTGAAAAGGTGTATACATGTGCATCATGGGTCAGAAGCATCCTGTTATGGTTTCAAGTTCCCAGGAAAGACAGTACTCTTTGCCCTCTGAGTTCAGGTTACTCTTTCCATAAATTCAGCCTCCAGCTATGAACACTGACGTGTACACTTTGGAGACAGTATAATGGCAAAATCACAGCTTGCTGCCTGGAGGAAAATATATTGCTTCTTGTCTTCTAATATAGTCTGTTCCTGAAAGTGTAACAACTGACTACTCTAAATGTATTAAAATTCTGAAGCTATTAGACATTAAAATTGTTCTGCCCCTATTAGAGTGCAGTGTTAAAAAAAAACGTTCTCCTCCACAGCTGAAAGAAAAAGTTGATCATGCTTGTTTTTATTTCTATAAATGTGCATGTCATCAATTTCAACACATTTTGTGGAGTATAGAGGAGGGAAGTAGAGGTCGAGAAACAATCCATCATTTGCGACAGAAGAAATATTAAACATTTTAGATGTGCAGGACAATACAATATTCTGCAATTCTTACTGCCTCGATACAGAAACCGAAATAATTTGAGACCAAATGTAGCAATGGCATGTCTTTGTGTGGGTAGGAAGAATGCTCCTTCTGAGGGACAACACAGAGACTCACAGGGATGCTGTATATCACCTATATGCTGGATATTGAGCTGCCCTGTAAAAAATACAGTTCCACATTTATCAGGTGAGTCAAACCTTAAGCAAAGCCTTTGTCTAAATATCAATTGGAGAGCATTGCAAAGGGCAGTCAAAAGTGGAGAAAGCAAACAAATACAACTTTTGATCATCTGACATGATGTTTGATCTGGCTGAGCAGTCTGGCCAGCCTGCTTGCAGTTGGAGAAAAATGGAAGTTTTTGTTAAAGAGAATGACACATCCTACCTGCAGAACTTCAACATGATCAAAAAAGCACCCCTGCTCCTTCTTGTATTTTGCTTTTTTAATTAGCAGATGATTAAAACCTCCTCATCTTTTCAATGAGCTCTGAGTGGGATCCTGCAGGAATTGCTGAACACTGCTTGACTGATGCGTACCCCCTTGCTGGGGGCAACTGGCTGTTGGCTCATAGGTGGTGGAGCTTTCTTGCTTCAAAATAAGGAAAATCTATTGAGATTTTGAACACCAAAAATGTTAATATTTCATTTTATCAAGTGCCTGTTTTGCCTATAGCAATGAGCTACATTAATTCATTTTTGCACCATGATGGCATTAGGCAAACTGCAGTGTGTCCTGCAGACACTGAGCTCCCTGGCCTTCTGCAAAGGGACTTCCCCGACTCCAGCACAGCAGCCAGTGAGCCCTTAGGTTGAGCACACTAACTGCAAGAGCCATGGATGGCATCTCAGGGTTTGCAGTGGGAATTTCTTAGGCCAGGAGAGGGGGAACATAGGAGTCATCAAGGATCTGCCTCCAGAGCCACTGCATTTCAAAGGAGGCTGAAATCCACTGATTCCACCCATTGAAGACGGAGCCAGGCTCTTCTCAGTGACATCCAGTGATAAGACAAGGGTCAACGGGTTCAAGCTGCAACACAGGAGGTTCCACATAAATATGAGAAAAAAACTTTGCAGTAAGGGTAACAGAACACTGGAACAGGCTGCCCAGAGAGGTCTTGGAGTCTCCTTCTCTGGAGACATTCAAAACCCACCTGGATGTGTTTCTGTGTGACCTAATCTAGGTGTTCCTGCTCCAGCAGGGGGATTGGACTAGATGATCTTTCGAGATCTCTTCCAATCCTTGACAGTCTGTGATTCTGTGATTCCCCACATACATTTCACCAGAAAATTGCTGAAAGTAGCATTTCTATGAAGTATCCCATCTTGGAACCACCTCCTACCCAAAGTGGCACCTCCTAATGAAAGCTGGTGTTTCAGTTGAGTTCTGGCCAGCTCCTATTCAGCTTTAACAATTTCTGGGTCAATCTGGTGTCTAAGAGTCCAAGGCAACAGGGACAAAGTGCTTACTGACTCACTCTCAATCAGCCGGACCTGTTTGCTAGTTTGTTACTTTTTTGATTAATAGCCTAATACAATCCATTATTCCTGGGAGGAAAAACAAAAACCTGAAAGCAGGATAGGAAATACTTCTAATTTGTTCATGAAACACTTTATCAAACTACCCTAATCTCAAGTTCTGCTGTCTCCTATATCCAATGGCATATTTGGTTTATTTGCATGCTCAAGCACTGCAGCTGTCCTTTGTTTCCATGTTTTTAGAGACAAGGGGTCACCCGTAACCCTTGGGCTTCACATTTTGGATAAGGGTTCTGCAATCTGTTTATCTGTACAATAAGACCAAAGAGAAAAGAGATTACAGAGGGAAGAGGCCCATCTATTGGCCAGAAGAGAAAATGAAAATTAAGCCAAACATTTTCTGAATCTTAAGAACATCCTACACACTATGAAAAATTATAAACAAAGGAAAAATACCAGGAATCACCTGAATGACAATCAAATCTGATGGGATGTGGGGTCAGTAGAGGCCTTGCCTGTACTGACGTAATCACAGAATTGTCACAGAGTTGTCACAGAATCATCACAGAATTGTAGGGGACCTCTGGAGATCATCAAGTCCATCTCCCTGCTAAAGCAAGTTCCTACAGTAGGATGGATGAGAGTGACATCAGTGTTGAAGTGCATCATTTCACGTCACTGTGTACCACAGTGATTTCATTTTTTAATAACCTCAGTAGTTCTGCTTAACCCCGGCAGTGCTCAGCTGCTGAGATATCACACTGAGCTTTGATGCCCTGCTCCAGTGCACCACCGATTGGCAAGACCTTTTTCATCCAGAGATCTTCATTGTTAAACTGAAGAATAAAGGAGAGAGACTTTGTGTTTGAATTTTTTATTTATATTGATTAAGGATAATAATTGCAGAGTTCAGTCATTTTTCAACTTCGTGTTTGTATATCAAAGTCAAGAAGCAAAATCTGAGATATTGAGGAATACTGTCATTTCATTGATTGTGCATGCATCTGGGATTGTTATTATAGGAAATATTCTTTCCATAGGAACAGTCACATTTTATATTCTGTTATTTACCTTGAAGTTTAATTTAGGAAATTTTGTTTAGAGCAGAGCCATGATCTTATGCACCTCCTCATCACTCCAGCACTCAAGTGAGTTGCTTTCAATAGCTTGGTAAGTGATACAATAAAATCTATTAATCCATAGTATATTCTGCAGGGTTTAGCAGAGAGAAATCTTTGTTTTCTGTGTAAATGCTTTTATTTGAGTGAGCAGAACTCTTTATATTAGCTTAGTTTAGTTGTTGCTGAGTTTAAACCAGAGCAATAATTCCTAGGGACAGCTATTCTGTATTGTGTTACCTTTTTCTGCCTCCAGCTGGCTCTCCAGAAAGTTCTCTGTGTAAGAACATATGAGGTCAGTCTACAAAATAAAACTGAAGTCTAGAGAAAAGCACAAAACAGGACCATCACACATGTTATGTCTTAGAGCTCTTCTACACTCATTTGTAGCTCGTGACCTTGGTGAAGTCACACAGTTTCTGTGGATTTCTCTTCCACATAGCTGTCAAATTATTCCATGTAAACTTTTAGCATCCGTAGCAACAGTTTGTTGCAAGTGGTGCACATAAATCTCTACTTTCAGAGTGATGCTTTTTTTGCTTCATGAAAAGAGTTTACACAGAGTGATTTGGAAGTAAAATTATTTCATCTCTATGCAGTACATAAGTTCTGCTGCCCCTACAGCCAGATGAAAGCCCTGGGGCGGAGTTGTAGTGCTCCAGTAGAGAGTTCATTGCAATTACAAAGTTCCATTCTGGCATAATCTTCCTTTCATTTCAGACAAAAGAAAGAACCACAAACATTTGCCAAAATAAAACCATCCAAATAAACAAAAAACCAACAACTCAACAAATATGAGCAAATAAAGTAAATTGAAATGTAGAGGGAGAATGGAAATAGAGGAAGAAAACCAATGCCACTGAAACGCCATCTGGGCTGACTGCTGACCCACAATGGGAAGCAGTTAGGCCTATGGCAGAAGAGAAGGATAAGAAGGTAAAAACCCTGGAGAAGCCCACTGCATACATATGACTGTGTGTTGTAACCTAGTTGCCTTTTACAGACCATGAATATTGCTCTGTCTTGCAGAGGAGCGCCTGTTGCAGACAGTGCCCATCAGCTGCAGAATGCATCCAAAGATCCTCTTTTACACAAGGGATCTGTATTGCCAGGGAGACCAGATACATGATATGGAGGAGAACTGAAATAAACTGGTTATTTTCCATCCATGAGAACACAGCAGGATAAGTCAGATTCTAACACTTACCTGAACAGTAAACATGGCCACAAAAATGCAGTCGAAACATTTTTCTTTGCAAAAATTGCTCATTCGCCAAAATCTGAACATGTCATTGTGATGGTGAAGAAATCCTCTGGCTCCTAAAGTGTTTTCTTTTAGAAAAATTATAAAACAGGGCTAACAGCATCCTGCTTAGTGATGCCTAGTACAATGATGCTCAGAACAGGAGGTTGTGCATTATGGATCTCTGACCTCTTCCTAAGCAGCAAGGAACAAAATGTTTTCAAAGATAATGTAACAGAAATGCGTATGCAGAATAATGCCTTAAAAGGATCTAAATATGTATGTAAACAGAGGGTTGACCTCTAGTTTTCCATGAAAATTGCCACAGCTGTTTCCTCCAGAAGGCTTATTAAAATTGCATTTTCCTTGGAGAAAGATTACGCTTGCTCTTATCCTGATCATATGGTATCAGGTGACATAAGTTAATACAAAATGCAATGCTTGGATCAATATCATGATAATAATGTTGACAGAACTGGAAAAAAAAAAGAAAAAGAAAAAGAAAAAAAAAGGATAAAAGCATCAGTCCCCACAGAAATGTTGATTCAGTGACCATCTGTCTTACTTCGGTTAAGTGCTTTGCCACTGAAGCTTGGCATCAGACAAGTCAGCCCATAAATTAAATAACTGAAGTCATACTATAATTTTTGGCTACACTGGTCTATATTTTTAAGCTGTTAGCATATAAAATGTCATATGTATTTCTTTTTGGGTAGACAGTGAGCACTGCCAAATCCTGCCTACTCATTTTCAGCATGAGCATAGACAAGTAGTAATTATAGCCTCGGTTTCTATTAGGCACTCAAATTGAAATAAAAACTCTTCAGAGTTTAAAAGTGTGCATTAATTAATTAATTCTATATATTTGCTTACTGGCTGGGATGAACAATGTCTGACTAAAGACACACGCAATATTCATGTTGAAATACAAAGAGGTGTCAGTGGGAAACAAAGTCACAAGACATGCTAGAGTACTGTGTCCACATTCTGTACTCAGCAGCAAAAGCAAGAGAACCCATTAAGTACTTTAAAATATCACAATAAGAGGCTCGTTTTTACAGGCCATTAGGATGCCATTAGCCTCATCTCTTTGTTTCCAGGCTGCCTTCAGACTGAAAAGCAAATATCTAATTGGATGCTTTCATTAGAATAGAAAAAAATAATAGTAATGTAATTTTAACAAAGACAACACAGTGGATGGCTGTCACTCAACTGGAAGGCTGATGAGTAGCTCACACGACATTCAAACGTGTTGCAGACAGATTTAAAGCATATGCTGCACAGAGTAATATTTTGGATAAACATTGCAGTGATGTGACCAAGGTTCTATTGTTGATTTTAGAGTAGTGGTAACTGTCAACATATTTTACACTCTCATTGTCAGCATAAGGAAGCTAATTCTAAATACAGAAGATAAGTTTACGTTATTTTCCTAGGTGAAAACATTTCTATGTTGATCAATTAAGTGCCACCAGAGAATGGCCTAAATCACATGCCAAAATAAAAGATTAAAAGCTTGCTGCTGGAGACACCAAAGTCTGAGGCTCTAGTCCAGCAAAGAACATAAGCAGTTGATTAAAAAGAAGGTCACGTTTAAGCCTTCTCATCTTCAGCAACCCGCACAGGTCTGTGCCTGGTGGGATCCAAGTGTGCTTCTGCAGTTCAGCACACACGTAAAGCCCTCATTTGGAAAGGCTTGGGAAGTCCTTTCCCACGAGTCTTATGCAACCTGTGCAGAAGTCCTTGCTGCCAAGCCTTCTGTGCTATTCTTGCCCCATACTAGTAGATGTTAACCAGCTACCCAAGCATCACCTGCATCTTCATGTGCTGTGGACATATGTGATTAGACTTAATGGTGAGCTTGTTAACAGATAGAGAGGGGATTTTGTGTGTTATCAAAGTGTGGCTGTGGCAAGATCTCAGAGACCAACCATGAGACTTAAAGTAAGTTGGTACATATAGGCAGCAGGAATATTTACAGCTATAGGAGCCAAAACATGTTCTGGAAATGGCAGAAATGCTTTGCTTCACAGCTTGATCTGTCGCTTGGAAGGCTAACATGCCAGTTTTGGAAGGGAACAGATTTCCCTCTCTAGACTAGCAGGAGGTGTGACCCTTCCTTTGGAAGCCCTGGACCTTGCTGCAGGCAGACAGGGACAGCTCTGAGCATGGGCTGATACCTCTGCTCCTGAGGATAGGCTGTGTGTCGTGTTAGAGAAAGCATGGAAGGACCCAGAGACCGAACACTGCTCTCATGCTACAGAAACAGTGTTTGTAGGAACAACAGGTGAAGACTTTTGTGGAATAATAATAGAACATGGTAATGAATAAGTAAGACGATGGGGGCAAATATACATTCAAAATCAGATAGCAAAATACCAGGAAAAAAATCCAGAAGCTAACTGAGCTCCCTGGAGAAAAACAAGAATCATTACTCAGCATCAGCAGCAAAAATCTTGGTGTCTTGCAAATAAAAAACATGCTAAACCCTACATTAATGATATAGTGTCTGCATTTATCCGGTAAATATATTTCTACTTTCGATAGCCATAATAATTTATATAGAGTTATTCCCATGTAAGGGTTTTCTGTATTTATGGTAGAATGTAAGTACTCCAGCTCTGTCTAGAGAACAGTAAGAGTATTGAGAAGACTTTGAAACAAGTAAAAAATAAGCAGGCATCTTAAAAGATGTAAAAAAGATCTTAAGAGATGTATTATTTTAAAATGTGTCAGATGTTATGAAACCAGCACTTGCAGATTATGACATCTCGTGGCATACGCGGGTAACTGCAAAACTCTTTATTATTTTTTTATTATTCTTTGTTTGTTTTATTTTGTTTCATTTTCAAGAAGAACTTGGAATCAATGTTGACTCAAAGAGCAATATCCTTATTAGAAAATCTATAGTGGGAAATTTTAAGATTAAAAAAACAGCTGAATATCATTCTGGGAAAGAAATATTAGGCTACTGCTTCCACACCTGTGGTTCCTGCACAAAATATCTTCAACTGCAGTACAAAATATTTTAAACATAAGAATTGGTAAGTTATCACATTTATAATTCTAGTATTTCCTAAATTCAAATCTTTTGATCATAAAATCTGAGTTCTGCAAGTAGGAATCTATACAACACTGTTCTCAGAGCATAGTATTTTAATCTTGTAGATCTCCTAACTGCAAGTATCGCGTTATATTTTGAGCATTTGTAAGTCACTTTCCATTCTTGTCTGTGACATGAGCCCTGCAGAGAAGGACTTCGGGGTTCTGGTGGATGAAAATTCAAGAGCATGCCACCTGGAAGGTCAACTGCATCGGGAGAGGGGTGGCCAGCCAGGCAAGGGAGGGGATTGTTCCCATTTGCTCAGACTTTGTGAGGTCCCATTTGGAGTACTGCATCTAGGCCTAAGTCCCCCAGCATGAGAAGGACATGGAACTGTTGGAATGGATCCAGAAGAGATCCATGGATCCGTGGTACTGTGGATCCATGGACCAATTGAACCAAGAAGATGATGAGAAAGCTGGAGCAACTTTCCTATGAAGAAAGGCTGAGGGAGCTGGGCTTGTTGAGCTTGGAGAAGGGAAGGCTCTGGGGTAACCGCATGGCCTTACAGTACTTAAAGCAGGCTCATAAACAGGAGGGAAATTGACTTTTTACATTGTCTGATAGTGATAGGACGAGAAGGAATGTTTTCAAACTCAGGATAAATTTAATTCATGTATTAAGAAGACATTTTTTACTCAGAGGGAGGTGAAGCACTGGCACAAGCTGCACAGGGAAGCAGTGGGTGCCCTGAAGGTGTTTGAGGCCAGGCTGGATGGGGCCCTGGGCAGCCTGACCCAGTGAGCGGCAGCCCTGTCAGTGGCAGGAGATTGGAACTAGGTGATCTGTAATGGTCTTTCCAACTGAAGCCATTCTATGATTTTATCTATGATTAAGGTTCTGATTAAGGCAGGACTTCATGTCCAGTCTGTCGCTGTCCCTGACAACCATGGCCGCCTTTCAGCTTTGAGCATACAGAACCAGTTCAAGACTTCCAACTTTGCCTGTGTCAACCACACAGCACAATTACTTTTACCACTGTCTTCTTATGTGGTCCAGCATAGCAGACATATATCTTATTTATTTGTAATAAACCCTGAATTTGGTTACCTATGAAATATGTTACACCTTGTCGTTATCAAGCCATTCTTCTGCCTACTGCCACCCAAAATTAAACTGGTGCTCCACTTCAAGACTGTGCTTAAATACTGTAGTGAACTGGCAATTTACATTTCTTGCCCTTGAAAATGTGAAAAGAATATAAGTAATTATTGCCTTCAGTATAGCATAAACATATTTGTTCACAATTCCTTTAATTTCTAAGAGATTTTCAGCTTTCATTATTATTCATTGATTCTCCAGCTTTGTCTTTCTTAGGCATTCATAAAAAATACTTCATTATTATCCATGAAGCACAGTCCATTAGCATAGCTGCTCTGTGAAGTCAATCGTTTCTTCATTAGCAACAGCTCCTCAGAAAATTCAGGCTTTTGATGTTTTTTTGAATTACTTGTACCTTTTCATTTCCTCAGTTGTGTTTCTGAAAGATTTCATTTTTCTACAGCTGTTTACATTTATGAATATCTTCGTAAGCTCTTCTCTTCCAATTTGTGATGTATTTTTCTTTCAACTGCATTAGCTGTTCATAAAAACGAAATGCCATAAGAAGAATTGGTTTGTAGGCTCCATCCTGCACTTGGGAGTGCAAATCAATTAACTATCTCTATTCCTTCAAGCAGGAAAGGAAACATTTGTGTTCTAGCATGCTGCATCAACGAAGGCATATTTAAAAGCTGTGCACTTCCATCCTGCTCTGCTTGGATGACTGCTATAACCTTACTGAGATCTGAATGTGTGCACGGTGTGTAAAGCACAGAGACTGCATTTTGGAGACAGCATAAAAAAATATATCAAATTGAAAGAGTAGAAAACAAATTCTAAAAAGATCTTTTCTACGCTTGGGGGTTGCCTTTCACCTTGCTGGATGGTGACCTACATGACGTTTTCAGTCCACTCCTAGGCCACCCTTCCCACCAGAATGTGGGGTAAAGAGACTTCTCCTCCATGGCCAGCTGGCAAGCTAGGACCTCCAGGACCTGGTGTGTGCTCACTGGACCCACTCTGGCCCCTCAGCAGCTTCAACAAACCCTAAGTTTGTTCTCCAACACACCTGCCAAGTTTCTTCCTTATTGTACCATTAGAGTACTAATGAAAACAATATTTTCCTGACTGTAAACCCAGACTGGAAGCAACTTTCTTTCTGTCTAGAGCTGCTGACCCCAAGAAAAGAGCCTAAAAAATGTTTCAAGTGTATTTTTTAATCCTATCACTCTTCTGATATTTTTATAGGCTCATTTTCTGGAATGGAGAATATTTCTTATGGGACAGATGGTTCAAAAATGTTAGACTTACGTAAAACAAGGAAGACAGATTTGTTGAACCTTCCCTCTATACACAGCTCACTGTATAAAGCACAGTTACAGCTCTGCACATCCTTGGGTACAAGACTGCTTTTTCTTTCTGGGTACTACAGTAGCACGGAGACTTGAAATATATACTTCAAGTCAAGGACAGCCAAGGCCTCAAGATGTTGCCTACCTCCATGCCTATCTCTGTTGCGATGCAGTCATCCTCCAGGCTAAGAGCTAAGAAGGTATGTAACATGAGCCATTTGCTACCATTGCAAACTCAAGCCAAGGTGAGAAAAAAAAAAAGCCAGCTAGCCAGTTTTCAAGAAGAGCTCACTGGATGAATGGAAAGAGAGAAACTTTGTTGACATGGAAACCTACAATTTCAATATAAACCTACAATTAACAGATGAAATAACAAGATGAGAAAGATCTCAAAAGCTGTGATCAATTGTAACTGTGAGACAGTTTTTAATATCCCAGTATTAGAGGTGAAAGGGTAAAAACAGCGACAAGGGAGGTGTTAAAACAAATTGTTCCTCCAAGCTGGTATTAGAGGGCTTAATGGAAATGTGAGAAATGAATCAATGGTAATCTGTTGCAGGGTAATGTTTCTGTATCAGTGCTATGTTGCTGCTACAAAAAGGAGCTTCATGTGATTTTCATCTGTGCACATTCAAATGAGAGCTGCTGCCATGAAAATTTACAATCAGAATAGGTGGCAGAAAGAGTGCAAAACATGTAAAGAGGAATTGCACAGAGACAAAAGATGCAATCACAGTACAAATGCAGAGGTTGCACAATGGCATTCACATCTGAGGATACAGCAGAACACTAAATATTGCCAATCAGGAAACAACCATTTGGACACAGATTTGGTAACATTTTAGTTCTCAGATAAATCCATATATGAGATGATCCAGGAAAAGCAGAGAATGAGATTCTCCAGACATTATTTTACACAGTAGAAAGAATTCATACACTGTGACTTTTCTGTCTTCTGGGGCTTTTCTTGGCTGGCAAAGGCCAAGTAGCTGTTCCAGAGCTTCTACATTGTGTGTCTTAATAGTTTTGGTTTGGTTGGCACTTCAGCCCTAGCACTAAATCATATTTCCGTCAAGAGAAACCTCTAGATAAGCATGTCCAAAAATAGATGGCACAAATCACTAGGGCAAGCTCATAGTTTACATCTATAAGTATCAAGCTCAGTTCCTCAAGAAATCAAATGTAGATTGTTGTTGTACTTTGTCTGCTATTTACTGTTAAATGCATTTCTGTTCTTGAATTCTAATATTCCATTAATGGATCTGGGCATATAGATAGGCAAGCAGTGTTACATGGAAAAGGTCAAACTAACTGACCTAATTTTTCTGTCTCACCAAAGCTGAGGTGGTGGTGTTCACAACAGCTTCACTTACGGTAACAGACATTATCTGTATTTCTTAACACACTGAGACTGTGAAAGGGATTTCCATGGCATGATGGGGGAAAAAAGGAATCAATTCATCTGTATGTAAATAAAGTAAATATGACAAAGACTAGCTAGTGTTGCCATCTGTTGCACAGCTTTTTCACATGGATACTGCAACCGCATGAGGCTAACATAATGCACCTCTTGGTGTTTGATCATTATTGGTCTACTCACATTTCCAAAAGTAATGACAGATTTGAGTCATTGTAAAACTTGTAGCAATCTTTTTTTCCCCTCTTCATTATGTGGTAGCATACCGGTGAGAATCAAGGAAAAGAACAAGATACATGTTTGAGAACATTCTAAGCAAAAAAAAACAACAGGAGTTCAATGACAAGCTGTATTTTATTTCTGATCTTTTTATTCTTTAACTGCACCTTTTTAATATTCTTCCTCTATTTCGTAAAATGCGAAAGGTCAGAGACTCCCTCACCAGGAAAAAAAACTAGATTGCTGATCTCTTCATCATTATTTTTATAGGCTTTAGGAAATTACAGTGAAGTAAAACCATGGGAAAAAAGAATAACTGCCTTCCTCACTGTCTGTGCAGCTGCTGATCATAAGGAAAGAAAGGCAGTATTTGCTACCTAGCTGATACTGTTCCCCAACTTCAGGCCTGTAGATGTGAATCCCTGTGTAAAAATGAAGGTGATTTTTTAAGTTTGGAGGGTGTTTTTCATCGGAATCTTGTATTAGGAGAAGTTAAACCTTGAGGCCTAAATACATCATTCTCTTTCACATCATTTAAGCTAGCTGAATCCTTTTTAGTGCTCAGTAAATAACAATGTATTTTGCTGTAAAAGAGATATTCTGCATCAAGCATGGATTTAAAAGTATTTCTCTGTTGAAGAGTTCAATTTTCAATACACTGTATTGAACTGTAAAGTCACTTTTCTTCCTTGTCACTCACTATTTTTCACCTATGTACACATTTTCTAATTGCTCACTGTATGCTGAAGTTGCCCTCACTTCAACATTTAGCTCTACATACTGCAAAATGCTTATCTCCATCAAGTTGACAATGGCTGGATGAGGTCATGGAGGTTGTGATGGGACCAGCAGGAAAAGAGCATTGGCCACTGCGCAGTCTGAAATGTTGCCTCATCAACTGCTCACCTCTACACAGTCAGACAGCCTGAGCAGAAAAATGGTTCATTTGAACTAAAGAGGTCTGGATATGATAAGACTGAACTAAAGAAATTAGAATATGATGAGTATCATTCCTGGCTAAAACCTGAGAGAGTTACAGCTTCTTTAGCCAGAGTTAGTTATATCTGGAGTTAATGAACCTTAGTGAATCACTGATCCTTGGAAACAGAAGAGGTTTTCCAGCAAACATCACAACTGTGGGCAGGCACGTTCAACATCACGTGACTTGTTCAAAAGATTAACCGTATTCACACCCCATATAACCATCAAAACTTCATAGGCTGGAATGTGATAGAGTTCTCTAGTCTGTATTGACTTTGTCTCCTTTTTCTCTGACATGACAGTAATTCATTTCCTGTGCCACTGACAGTCCAACAGTTGAAACCAGCGTGGAAGGTGAATGGATACTTGTGCCTGTACTACAACTCATGGCCCAGATAATCTCTCTCAGAGGTAAATGAAGTGAAATATCACATCACTCATCCTTTCTCATGCTAAACTCCTCCTAATGAAAAATGTCAAAATGCACAATCTTTCCATCAGTGCATCTTAAGCCACAGCTAATTATAGGAGTCTGAAAGACTACTTGGGGAATTACAGTGATGAGTTTAGCCAGTGAGTGAAATATCTTGAAAATATTTTAAAAAAAAACAACAATAAACCAGAAAAACAACAACAGTGAAAGAAAACAACATTCTTCTGTCCTTCAGGACTAGCATTTCTGTATGAATATTTCAATGCAATAAATATCTTAGAGAATCATCCTTTATATTTATTTTCTCTCTTGCAAGAATAATTCTCCTTGGCCTTTCCAGGAAAGAGTACTGAACAATGTATTCAAAGCCTGATACATCTTCTGTTCTTTTTATTCTCTCTAATTGGGAAAAGCACAATTGTAGCTGCCTTTGGAGTCAAATTCTGCTTACTGTCTCTAATTTTTGAGCCACATTACACTACCACCTACAGACACCAAGGACACCAGGCCTCCCTATGCTGTGTGCTGCACAGACTGATAACGTGGGTCCTCTCCAAAGGGTAGAAACCCTTCCCTCTTTGAAATCTGTTGGAGTTTTGTTACTCATTGCAGTAAATCTCAGACCCTCTCCATGAAAATCCAAATGGTCAGAGGGTTTGAAAAAGGACTGCATCAGCCAAGCACATTTTGAGCATTTCTATCTTAAAATCTCCTGATCCATCCAGTGCCATCCTCTCTCTCATATGGTTTTTCACCCATATTTTTAACTGTCAGCTTGGGTATGTATCACCAGCCCTGCTGCAAACCTCCTCCCTTAAAACCAGATGAAAAACAGTTTCCTCCAAAGGGGTTATCTGAGGTGCCTTTTCTCCTAAGCAACTATGTTAGGAACTGCTTCAGGGTTTTCTTATACAAAATTGGAGTTTTACGAGTTACTCTCTGAGTTAGTCAGCAGACAAACATTTTTCCATGCCACTTAGATTATATTTCCCTGACTTTATTTTTTTTTTTTGTTATGTTTCGTATTTTTTTCATTTTGCATGCAGCATTTCAAGATAATCAGTTTTATTTGTTTATTTCTTTGTGTTTTTTTTTTTTTGTTGTTGTTTGTTTTTTGTTTTTGCTGGTTTATGCAGAATTATCTAAGTCACATTTCAGTGCTGGTGAAATATTGAACAGGTGCAAGTTGTGGTCCATCTGCAGAATGCATAGTCTATGCTGGGCAGAGAGAGAGGAATAACAGTACTATTTTTCTTCTTTCCAATATGGCTGAGGCTGGGAGGCTTAGGTTTGGGCATGCGTTTTATTGACTGTGCCAGTCATGCTTCGACATTTTCTAATTTTAACAAAAATAAAAATAAAATCAGAAGTTTGCTATTCTAAGTGATCCCGCAGAGTGACAAGGCAACTGAAAAATGTATTGGAAAATTCATATATTTTTAGTTGCTACAGAGAGTGAATATGCAGCACCTGATCTCCCAAATACCATTTGAATCCAGAGTACTACCTTCCCTTCTCTGTGAAAAAGTAAAACCAGAGCCATGTGGCAAAGGTAGCTGAGGATGAAAGCATTTATAACATGTAAGAGGCCAAATGTTCCTACGTAGCCCTTTTTAAGAACCACACAGAAAAAATTTTCAGCACGTTGTTCCCAGCAAGACTGTACACGTGTGTTATGCACATTTTCTTCCAGAACATATATTCAAGTGGGTTTGGCACTTTGCTCATCTGCAACTGATGTATCAGTTTACGATGTGAAGATGCACAATGGCACTCTAGCAGATGGGACTAAGAATACCGTGCCAGAAAATCAGCATGTGAAATAAGTTTGAATAAGACAAGTTTATCATTTGAAGGCAAATACATATCTCTCAGTACTCTCTGCTCAATTAACACTAAAAGCAAAGGATGGTGCCTCATACTCTGTCCTGAGGTAGCTAATGCTATTTGGCTATTTCCAGATCTTTCAAGATTTTTTTGTATTGCGTTGTACAAAAAGATCTGTCAATAAACTCCTCCACTACACTTCGTTTTTAACTTCACTGAGTGCTGATTCAGTTAAATGTCACATAACAGTTATGCGACTTAAGCAATTCAGTAAACTTGCAGCAAACTCTGGATACTGTTTAGGCTTTTGACTTGGCTTTCTTTATCTGTCTCTGCTTAACAGAATAAATATATCCAGATGCAAGACACTCCTGAAAATTATCTTAGGAGAGAGGTTAGTTAGTATGTGAATTCTCAGAAGAAGCTAAAACCATCTCAAGCCTCTCACTTAGAAGGGAACAAATAATTTACCCAGATATGGAAAATAATTTTTAGCTGTGACAAACTTGTCTTGCTCTCTTGCTGATTTTATAAAAAGAAGAAAGTATTGTTTGCTTTTGTCTGACAATTATCTATGATAAAAATGTATTTCTCACCCCAAAATATTTAACTCTGTTGCTTTTGTCTGAAGAATTACCTATATTTATGCTAACCTACTCAGACTTAATTTCATGATGAAAAATAATTTTAATGCATCAACACATACATTTATTTAGCCAAAATCTGTTTTACAGTGAGAATTGTTGTTTAGCCTTCTTAAAAATAAATAAAACGGGAGTGCTGGAGCTAACCTAGTCTCCTTTTAGAAATGACAGCAGAGCATGCATTTGGATACCATACCATCAGTCTGAAGGCTTCCAGTAGAGATGCTAAGAATATTCTCTTGGCATCAATGACAATACATACGAATTACCAGTCTTATATCTGACTTTGATAAAAAAGAATTTCATTACCAATTAATTCTATTATAGCACCATTCCATTTCTTGTCAGTGAATTACCTATTACCAACTTGAAGTCATGTCATTTTTCAGGGAGAATCTATTTATAAATGCACATAAAGCAAACTAATTGAAAATGTAATTAGATACCAGCTTCTTAAATAAATGAGTAGGCAGTGCTTCTCATACCTTTTCCAAATAGACCTACATTACCATTTTGGCTGTGACATTCAATACTGAAGCTGCATCATCGTCTGTCGAAAGGTATTATCTCAGCCTCCACAGGCACTTGCATGAGGGAGAACACCAGGGTTGTATGACTCCTCAGGAGAGGCAGCGATTGGAAGAGATGATGGATGAAAGCGATAGAGTTGAGCTGATGCTGGCTGGGAAGCCATCAAAGAGCACTGACACTTCCTAGAGCAATGTCCTCACCTCTGGCCCCAGCCAGGCTGAGCTGATGCACTGCAGCTCTGACTGGGGCTGCCCATTTGCCTCATGGCTTTGGCAGTGTAAGGAAATGTATTCAATACATTCAGCCTTCCTTGTTATATGCTTACATTTCTAACATTTCCATTGCTTGTATAAAAATATTGAACATTTAATGACGTAAAAAAAGTCTATTTATAACAGGTTGACTTCTTTCAATCAGCTGCTCTTAGCTAGAACTAAAGCCCATCATTAGCTGTGCAAATATGCTGCCTTCTGAAAGGGCTACCTGAGATTTAAGTGTGGCCATGTGTCCAAAACATCATAAGTATCTCTCACTTTTCCATAAGTGATGTAGTGGTGCTTCTTAAGCAGCTATTTATTCCAAAACTGGAAAGTGAGTCCACAGACAACACGTGCTGTTGCTGCAGTATCCCTGACCACAGTGTCAACCCACTGCCATGTCCAATCATGCAGAAATTACATGGGTCATCATGCAGAAACTAAAAAGTGGCATGGGCATAACATCCCATTCACCCCAGTATGACTTGCTCAGTGATACCCTTTCTAATGTCTATCTGTGTATAATCAAAGATGCAGAAATAACTGTAGCATATGTGCAAAAAGCAGCACCATCCAGAATGCCTTGTATGTTCAGCTGTTCCTTTGTTTTGTGCATATAAACTTCTGGGCATGTATATAGACTTCTGTTCATACAAACTTCCTCTACACTTCAATTCTTTTCCTACCTACAGTTCTCTTCCTACCCAGCTAAACCAACATTAATTTCATTGACTGCCCATCCTGGTGTAGAGCAGAACTGCAGATTTCCTCTGCAGCTCAAGTGCACACAGCTCTCAAGGCAGCACTGCATGCTGCATCCCGTCCCCAGCACAGAGCATGCTGTACTTCTCAGGGCATCGATTTCTGTTTCTGGCTGAAGCTGAGGTTGTACAACAAAACAAGAGATAAGGCTGCTATGTACAACAACACGGACAATGGAGCCAAGAAAAAGCTACCTGGAATCTTCCCGGCGTGCCTATGTCTGCATCTTGTTTATTTACTCTCAACTCTGTGAAGTACCTGACAGTACGGGGAAAGAGGTTTAGAGCCTGCATGCACTCAGGAGCCTCTACACTTGTAGGAGAAAGTAGTTTCTAGTGTTCCAGTAGAGAACTGCTAGAGCACAGCCCTATTTCAGAGACTCTATGGAAATAAGGCTGAAAGTTTCAAAGTAGTCTATTTGTTCTCAAATGTACCACTATAGAGAAATGAGCAGATAGGCCCAATAATCTCTGCATTTTGCCAGAGGAACTTCTAATTTCACTGTGATATCTTAGGACTGCTCTTTACAGTGCAGACATTCTCTCTACAAAATGCAAGGTAAGCAGCTACTGGTAAGCACCTTCTCATACTAAGACCTTGTTCTGCACGTAGCAGAAGGAAACATGCTGGTGGAAGAAACTTTGAGTCAATGGATGGAATTTTGGAATTAGAAGAAAGGTTGAATTGCCAACATTTGAACAGTTCTAATGCTTAGAGTGAATGTCAGCAACACAAGTTCAGTTTATCATTCTGAGCTCATTCAAAGCACCCAGTAACCAAAAAATAAAATCTTCACTGTGAAAAATATACTTGTCATTGCTGAATTGGAAGCTGGCAATAACAACACTAGCAGATGTTTAAAAAGGAAAAAAAAAGGAAAAGCCATTCTGTCGTCTCTATGATTAATTTCCTACCTGAAAAAAAATGCGAACATTAAATTTTCTGTATAAAGAAAAAATCAGCCAGTCCAATACTAAATGGTGCTGTTGACATACCTTCTTAGGAGGAATAACAGACTTTTTCAGATCATAGGCATGAGTGCCATTGTAAAGATTAATGAGGATGAGGACAAGTACATCAAAATCAAAATTTGTTTGAATCATTAGTTACTTGAAAAACAGCAAATATGTAGATTTAGGCTGATGTATCTCAGTGGAGACAGTGAAATAACTGAATTTATACCAGTACAGAAGTGGTAGAGATGAATTACAATTATTCTGTTAGTCATTGATTTGTGTTTTTTTTTATCTTCCTCTTGCCTGATTTTTCTTACAAAAGCATAACCTTCAAGTTATTGTATCAAGTTAGCACTGGAATGATCACATGCCACTGAAATATGCATATGTACTTTTTTTTTGGGGGGGGGGGGACTAGAACAGCAAAACAGAATGATCATTTGTGAACTAGACTGGTGTTATCAGATGGTTGCAGCTCTGAAAGTAAGAGTAAAAGTGGAAAGGACATTCCTATCTACAACATATTGATCCCAACATCGTCATGCAAATTGCTTTCTTCTGCCACTATTCCCATCCTCCCCTTCTCCCATCATCTCATTTCTGTCCAAATGAAGTGTCTGCAGCTGGCACAGTCACAGACATTACCCTGGGTGAACTTCTGTGCCATTAGATAAGCTCAGGTTTGGTTTTTGAAGGTGTAGATTTTTGCATTGTAGATTGCAGGTGTAGATTTTTTGCACCATTGCCATAGACCCAGCAGACTATATTTTGTAAGTGGACAGTGCTTTTGCTAGCCATGCAGATCTGTGGAAGGTTATTTCTCTGCAGCACACATAAGTGCTACTGGCTATGTGACACATCTTCTCAAATGTTCTGTTTTTCCAGTTCTTTGCAACTCTGATGATGCTCAAGGAGAACTTCACACCTGACCCTGGCTCCTGATTGACATCCCAAGTTGTATTTTGTTATGCATTAAAGGTGCTTTTTTTTTTTTCATTTAAAATTTATCATCTATGAGAAGAGAGTGACAGTTACAATATATACTCTGTGTTTTTTTTTTTTTTATTTTTTCATTTTATTTTTTTAACATAAGAGACCAGCATGATAGCATGCTGGATGACTGAGGCTGTTATTTCCACATAACTGGAAAATCACTTTGCTCCATTGAATAAAGCAATGTTTACGTATTCCAATTTTAAAATTCCATACTGCCCAGCTAACACTCTAAAAGCCCTTGACCAAAATTTAAGTGCACAGTAAAGAAATGCTTCAGCCAAACAAAAGAGCACAGGTAGATTTTTTTCATAGCTCTTTAAACCTTCAGCTAGATTCATTCCTATCCCTTAGGTATGATTTGATTTTTTATTAATCAACACACCAGGTATGAAAAAAACAATAATTTTCAAACAAGAGTGGATTTTTGGTGTGTGCGTGTGCGGTGTGTGTGTGTGTTTTGTTTGTTTGTTTTTCCCCTACCTGTTTGATGAAGGATATAATTTAGGATTCTTCAAGGAAAAAGAGATCTTTGCTGTGCAAGGAGGGTATGAGCTCATTCAGGCACTCCATCACCCTGTCAGGGGATGCTGTTGAGGCCTCAGGCATGTCTCAGTCTCTTGCATCACTGGTTAAATGAACCTTTTGGTTTTACAGCCTCCAAATCTCCTCCAGCTATTCAGACAATGATAATCATTTTGACACATGATTATCAGAATTTGCCTTTATCTTAAGTAGAAGAGATCTCTAGTTTGAATGTGATCTTTAAAGTTACTTAAATCTGTTTCCTGAAACCTCTGATGTTGAAACATTTTTATCAAATCAAGGTAGGCTTTCTGGGTGAGATTCAGTGCCATTTTAGATGCTTTAGGATGTGACACCTGGCTGTTGTTCTAGACTACTGGAGTTTTGCTGTTAAATTTACCATCCTGGCATGGATATCACAGATGCTATTCAGCACCTACAACAACACGAGGTGCCTGTATTTAGATACTTGAATAACCATTTCTGTCCTTTCTCTTAACACTATTTAAAAATTTTTTTAAACAGAACCAAAACTTACTTTAGCTGTACATGTCAGTATTACCATTCTCTTGTTTTATACAACATCATTTTATTTCCAAAATACCTCTCTCCGTAGGGCAAGAACTTGGTTACAGCTGTCTTTTCTAAAATTTTCTATAAAAAGTTCTTTCTGACAACTCATGTCACAGACAGTGTCTAAGGGACCATTGCCCAAAATGAATGAATCGAGGATAGTGATTTAAATTTACATTGAAGTTTTTCCAACTTGGAAGTCTACAAATCCAGTCTTGCCATCTATAAAGACTGAGTGAAACAGGAAAGACATCTTCAGACAACACACGCATAACCCCATGGGCTCAAGATCAGCTTTACTTAGCAGCAGTTCTCCACAATGACAAATTAATTTATTCTCAGGAAAAGAATAAATACACTTTATACAGAGTGGACTTGAAGAGGAGAATGACTTGTCAGTTGGCTAACTCTACTTTCTAATTATTAAGCATTGTTTTTAAGTTAAGTTAATCATCTCAATGTCAGTCTGTTTTCTGATGTTAGAACACACACTGAAGACAGAAGTTAAATAAAGTCATTTTTGCTACAGCCAGAGTTACAAAAACGATATATTAGGACGAATAGTCATTTGGCATTACCTCCAAACTAGTAGAAAATGAAGTGTTTGCATTTCTGGAAATGTATGAATCATCCTTGCAATGAAGCATGCTTAAGATTTATGGCAATTTTCATGATATAACATTACATATTCCAAAATACATTTATAATTCATGCTTCCCAAGAATAATTTTCAGAATTTTCTTGCATAATCTTGTCCAAAACAAGCTGCAAGATGCTTGCATATATTCAATATATCTTGATCAAATCACTATTTGTTCATATTTATAGAAAAATTCAGAAGAATTTTCTTCATGGCCTTGGAAGTAAATTTTATGTAGTACTGGTACATCATAATATGTATTCATAATTAAAAGCTGTAATATTCAATTTTGCTCACAGGAAAACAAAATCAACAGCTAAAGATGTAAATGGAAAAAATACCATTAAGCTGAAGTGTAATTTAGTATAGGAGAAGATATTTCATATGAAATTTAATTTCTAGGCCTATATCCGAAAGTCACCTTAAACACGTGGGTAGAGTGAGATTATACAGACCCTGACAGATATGCATGTCTAAGAACATCTTCCCTACCTGACAGTCTCCATTGTTTAATGATCATATCTCCAAAACGACATTTCTACATCTGCACACAATATTCTTGCAGTCATTTTTGTTATAATAGCAAATAATGCAAATTTGTAGTTGCATATGACTGAGAGAGAGTGTTCTTATTAGCTACCTCTATGCCATGCAGAATATGAATATGAATATGAATATGAATATAAACTGAGAGAGCAAGGCAGTCAGGAAGTTACTCTTTTTTCACCCACTCATCTTTTAGATTGGAATGTGAATGATGACATGGATCTGGAAAACAAACCGTACACTTCTCCTGAGGAATTTACAGTCTCTACAAATGAACAACTGGCAGTGATGAAGAGTCCTTGCTAAACAAGATGTATTCACTACATTTAATTTTATTTTTAGCAGTCCAGAGGAACTGACACACATTCCTTTCACAATCAAGCTCGTCTCTTACTCAAAGCAATTCTTCATATACTGGATCTGAACAGCCCAAATTTAGCAGAAAGGTCTTCCCATAATAGTATTTCAGAGAAGCAAAAACAATCTTCATTATGCTCTGTAAAGTCATATTCAACTTCAGCATATGAAGGAAACATGGAAGATCTAGAAAAAAATAACAGGGAAAACCAGTGAGACTTCAGGAAGAGAAAAAAAGATATGGGAAAAAGAAACATCCCAGTTCCACGTCAGGCATGCACGTTTTGGTGCCTTACTGACAAAGAAGAAGTCTAACAATGTTTAAATAAGATTGTCACAGTAATCCCATTGAAAATCAATGACAACTATTTGCTTAGTGTGGAATTAATCTAAATGCAGCTGTCTTCAGTGAGAATGCCAGTGTGTATCAGATACTAACATGAGCAACCATTTCAGTCAACAGAGTTTAGTGCAAGATTCACCTCATCCTAACACAAATGTCTACCTTTGATCCAATGGATCTCTGAGAACTGTGTTGATTTGATCTCCCCAGCTACAGCGTTATCCAAGGCAGCTGGTTCAAATGTGAACATTCACATTGTGTATCTCCATATTTAGTCAGATGAATGCTGAATCTGACTCCACTGGATCCACTTGAATAATTGCAATAAAACAGATTACTTTTGATGCTGAGTGTTATAGCTGCTCAGGGAAGAAAAGAGACTTAGAAATGCATAATGAGAAATTTGGAGTAGGAAAATGAAGACTTGGCAGCAGCACTCTGAACAGAATGAACATACATAAGAAGAAAAAAACATCTGGAGTCCAGTAGAGAATCTTGTACTAATCCATAGATTACATTTAACATGCTAAATAGACATAAGGTCATTTTTCAAACTCATAGAAAGTTAGGAATAAAATTAGACCTTTTCCTGAACACTTCTTGTCCTGGCTTCTGAAGTGCGTTTCTAAATTTAGACTTTGCCACATATGTTGTAATCATTAAGTAATTTAACTAATAGTGTTAGAGCAAAGTAAAGAAATAGCTTCATAATAACCTAAATACGAGAACCACTGTCTTTTCTCCCTGTCCCAGCTTCTGGCCATTTTCAGAAGTGATTCACTCTGAGCCCAGATGTTGCCTTATGTAGCAATGTTAGCATCCTTTACTCACATTGAATCAGTTATCACCTGTTCCCAGCAGGAGACATATGTTCTCTACGCCTTTGGTTTCACACTTGCAGAACTATCTTTCACTTGTTTCTACTTTCAGCATAAAAAGTGTATCATTTCTGTTTAACTATAAATTGTCTTCCTATTCCAAGATCTCAAGATCTATTAAAGCATTATTAAAAAAGTGTTACAGAACACATATGAGGAAGGAAGAGAATGGGATAGATTTGTATCAGTGGAAAATACCCACTCAAATTGAATCTGGTGAGTTTCAAAAGACAAGAAAGATATATGGATATGTAGAGAGATATAGGGATATATAGAGAAATATATGGATATAGAAGATATATATCTGTTCTGAAATAAATTTAATAAAATCTTTCATGGTCATAAGAACCATTTGATTTCTCCTGTTATACAAAAAATGGGAATGCAAATGTCCTGATGTAGAATATATGAAGAAAACTAGGCAAAAAGCAGATTAGTAGTTAAAAAGAGAGTGCATAAAAAATGCAGTCACCAAGACTGCAAAGCAATGCAAGCCTAAGCCTAAGTCAAATAGCCCATATTTTCTCTTTCAACACCTCACTAGACAGTGTGATTATACACTTTTCCTTCTGATGACCAAATAGCAAAAGAGGTGATAACATTGTAAAAAGACAGACAGTTAAATTCCTATATGATGTGCACCAAAGCAAACAGATACTCATTTCCTTGTTCCCTCTTCAAAATTATCCTAATTATTTGATTAGGTAGAAAGAATCCATCATTTATAATGCACAATTTTTTTTCTTCATCTGATGGCATCAACAACAAATTAATTAAACTAATGATAGATGTTTTAAATATTCCTTTCTCACTTAAATTTATCTTTATACAACCATAGCCTGTGTTCTTTATTAAAATTTTGGAAGTATAGCCATGGGTATTTTCCTCTCTGTGGAATTATGTCTTTGAAACGAAGAAATCGTTGGTCTCTCTGTTCATTTCTTATTTTCCATGTTAATTAAAAATTTGTCCAGATGGCACTGTACAAATGTCTTTCATGCAGACTTCTGGCTTTCAAATGCAGCTATCCACCTCAAAAATACAGCATTTCTGTCTGCATGAGAAAATAACTATCTCTGGTTCATTTTATGTATAATATTGTGTGTAGAAGAAATGATGTCACTTGGAGTAAAAGGAGGGAAGAATAGGAGACAAATATCCCATCATCCATGGAAATATTCACATAACTATTCATGTGTACGTTTTATACATGTATATATACATATATACATAGATGTCTCAGAAGTAAGAAATAGAAAATTTCATATTACCTTAATGTAACGTCTACTTAATATTCTCAGCCAGGTGATTAATGAGAACATAAAATAGTAGAATCATAAAATTATTTGAGTTGGAATGGACCTTTAGAGGATATTCTAGTCCAACTCCCCTACAAGGAACAGGGACATCTACAGCTAGATCTGGTTGCACAGAGCTCCATCCAGCCTGACCCTGAATGTCTTCAGGGATGGGGCACCCATTACTTCTCTGGGCAACCTGCTCCAGTGACTCAATATCCTTATTATAAAAAAGAATAAAAAACTGTACATCCAGTCTAAATCTTCTCTCTTTTAGTTGGAAACCGTTTCGTCTTGTCCTATCACAACAGACCCTGCTAAAAAATCTGTCCTATTCTTTCTTATATCCCCACCTTAGATTCTGCAGGGCTGCTATCAGGTCTCCCCACAGCCTTCTCTTCTCCTAGCTGAACAGCCCCAGCTCTCACAGCCTGCCCTCCTAAGAGGAAGGGTTCCATTCCTTGGATAATTTTTGTTGCCGTCCTCTGGATGTGTACCAACAGGTCCAAAGTAGCACTGATGTATTTCACATCTCTTGAGGGAAATAATCAAAAACAGTCTAAATTCCCACACAGAATTTGCCAGAAGACCAGATGGCTTACCAGGGCTGATTTCCCCTTTCATGAGTACTCTGAGAAAGTCTATGAGCAAATACATCTTTATTCATGGAAGACAACATGGTAGTGCACTTAGCTCATGGTAAGAACAAATGCCCCTCCCTTGCTCACCCACCTCCCGATGCCCCTCACCCAGGGAATGGCACCTTTGAATAGCAATCCTTCATCACTGCACTCTAGGAGGCCTCACACTGATGTATTCCTAACCATAGAGACTGGTACGTGTCACTGTGTCTTGCTCTGCACTCCCTGTCAGTATGGAAAGGACTTTCTTTTTGCTTTTCACCACTAGTGAGATAGAGACCTCTTTGAATGGATAGATAAACACGCATAGGTAGCTATTACAAACAAATATTGATTCTCCATAAATAATGTATCACAAGCTATTCAAGTGTTCCAGTAAGCAACTGCCATTTTCATAGTGTGCCTGCAGTCCTGTCTGCATGTGTCAGATTCTACCATCATTGCACTTCTGTTACATACATAACACAGTAACCAGGTAAAGATGACACTGATGCATCAAGAAAAGAAAAGTGTAAACCATTTTCTTTAACAGCATCGCTCTCTAAGACTTCTTCTGTTTGTGAACAAACCAATACAGTGTGCTATGCCTATCTGAAAATACAGTTTCGAAACACTCTGCAATTAAAAGGAGAAGAAAAGTTGCCTTCATGTATTTAATATTTCATATTTCCTCCTATGCCTCCTAATGGAAGTAAAATAAAACCATCAGGCCAAGTTTCATTTTCCTCTGTCGATAACAGGTATCTTCACTAAGCTCAGTCTTAACAAGCAGTGTTACTTCCTCTAATTTTCTATTCAAGGAGGACACCAAATAGAAAGTCCTTGGGAACATGAGCAGTGGCTATGTGACAAGAAAAAGAACATTAACAGCCCTAACCATATCTGATGATGTCTACTACTCTGTGGGTGTTTGGTCTGCAATATCTGCTACTGTTATCAAAAGAAGTCTTATCTAAAAAACCTCAATTTGCATTCTCCAAATTCAGAGGACAGGCTGGAAGAGTTGGCTGTTCAAAGAGATGAGATATCTTTCCCCTCTAGTTTCGCTCTCACCATACCCACCTGGAAAGTAAAGAGGATCTAATCTTTGCATTAGACTTCAGAGGTAAAAACACCAAGATAGACGGCTTAGCTCATATGTATGGTCCCATGAAGGACTGATCCTTGCATTTTGATCTTTTCCAGTGCTTTGTTCAACCTGTTTTTCTAAACCTGAACAAGAAAAGTTACCAAGTCTATCAGACTTGGCAAGGACTATACTGCTGTCTTGTATTTCCCCTTCTGTTCATCCAACCCACATTTTAGGTTGTTGTGTCCCACCATTTGTTCCCATTCATTGCAGAAAACATTTTATAAGGCTTCTTACTACTAGAGGATTGGAAAAGGCAATGAGAAATCCCAGTCTATTTTATGTTGATTACAAAAATACAACTGATTTTAATGGAGTCAGGACAAAACACGTGGGTAAGGCTTTGCTCCACACATAAACTCATCATTAACTTAGCTTAAAGAACTGGGAGAGACACAAAGAGAAAGAGAAGGAAACTTTGATTTGTGCTCTCCTGAATCTGGGCTGTTCTGGGAAGTGGAGAGGCCTCATACTCTTTAAGGCACAAATGTTACCATCAGCCTGCATGAACCATAGCACTGCTCCAAATCCCCACAGAGATCATTTCTGGTATACTGTACTTTGATGCTATGATTTATGAGTTTAGTAGAGCTCTAAGACTCTCTTCCTCCATGCCAGTGGCTCTCCTTCAAGTTGGGCACGTAGATTTTACTTCCCTCATTAGTTACCCCTTGCCTATCTTAGCTGGCTAGAACAAGGGGATGAGTTATAAGGTTTATACTCTACACTTTCATCTTGATTATGGTGCCAACAAGTTGTCTGGCTTGTAAAAAATTAGACAAACTCCTCCTTTTTCAGCTTCTTCACTTATAAGAGAATAATGATCTCAGATTTTTAAGAATTTTAAACAGAATCACAGAATCACAGAATGGCCAGGGTTGGAAGGGATCTCAAGGATCATGAATCTCCAAC
Source organism: Meleagris gallopavo (assembly GCF_905368555.1). Lineage (NCBI taxonomy): Eukaryota > Metazoa > Chordata > Aves > Galliformes > Phasianidae > Meleagris > Meleagris gallopavo. The sequence continues at coordinate 77,046,755 of NC_139406.1, read as the reverse complement.
CTTCCCATTTAACGCTAGACCACGCTGCCCAGGGCCCCATCCAATCTGACCTTGAACACCTCCAGGGATGGGGCATCCACAACCTCTCTGGGCAGCCTGTTCCAGTACCTCACCACTCTCTTCCCCCTGACATCCAGCCTAAATCTCCCCTCCCTCAACTTAAAACCATTTCCCCTTGTCCTGCAGCTATCAACCCTTTCAAAGAGTTGATTCCCCTCCCCTCTGTAGGCTAACACATGGACATAAAGTGTTGCAGAGAGAAGGTGGCTTTATTCTTCTTTTAAATTTTTGTGTGTGCTTTTTAATACAGGCTCATTCAGTAAATCATCAGTATTGCTTCTCTAATGTGAACCCATCTGCATTGTTGTTAAAAATACTCTTCAGCAGTTTTGCTGATAATAGCAAATCTCTGCCTACTATCCTGATAATTTCTATAAAACCCCATTCTGTCACCAGCAATACATATTTTACTGAAGGCTGTGTGTCCTTGTCTTGTCAGAAACTGCAGCCTTTGCTTTCTTCTCTCATCCATAGTTTTATGTGTACCATAACAGCCATGAGTAATTTTTGTTTCCAGATCTAGCGTAAAGAAAAATCACTTGTTTATGGGACAAGCTATTATTTCCTCATATTATGTTGCACTCCCCTTTTTTTTTTCTCCATTATTGTCTGCCCTTTAAATCCCTTCCTTAAAAGCTGCTCAGTGATTTTCTATGCAGCCTCTGATTTTCAGGTTGGCTTCACAGAATCACAGAATTGTACGGGTTGGAGAGGACCTTCAGAAATCTTAGAGTCCAATACCACTGCTAAAGCAGGTTCCTTGTTACAGGTTGTACAGAAAAGCATCCAGCAGGTCTTGAATACCTCCAGATAAGTCTCCACCACCTCTCTGAGCAGCCCATTCCAGTGCTCTGTAATTCTAACAGTAAAGAAGTTCCTGCTTCCCTAAAAGACAGTCTCTCATCTTATTTTCCTTTACATTCCTCCACTCCATAAAATATTTCGCTGTATATCATAGAATCGTAGAATATCCTGCCCTTGAAGAGACCAACAATGACTCTCCTTGACATCTGATGGGATATAAGTCCCAGATCTAATGTGTGATTACTGAAAGTGAATTACTTTTTCCTTGTAAGAAAGCATGAAGGCATTGAGAACAACCAGCAAGAAAAGCATTTGAAAAAGCAACAACAGGAAGCAGTATCGTACATGAACACTCAGGGTTGCAGCCTCTGATCAGTGGGGTGGCCAGGAAAGAAACATGTCCTTAATGCCTCAGTTGTGGCCACAGTTGGAAATGAATGAAGATGTGAGCCTGGCAGCACAGTGTTGTTTCCTCATCAGGAGGCAGATGTTCTGGGGACATATCTGTAGAAGCTCCTTCAGGGAACATCTTACAGCTCAGCTCTCAGCTGTATGGAGGCATCCAGTGATTGCCGGAGGTATCTCTACTGCCTTAGTGTTCAACCACCGAGGCACCTACAGTGGTGTCAATATGATCAACAATAGTCAGCCTGTCTACTTCAGACACAGCAGAATTTGGCTCAGGCACATCCCACTGTTCAACCTGAGCCCAGGCTGCTGAGAAAGAACTGTGAGAAATCTTTGAGATGCTGGAAATCAGTCGAGGGGTATTGAGACAAGGATTCTGAGTTGCTCAAGGATTTACGAGGGAAAATGAAGGAGTATGAGGAGAGAAGCACTGAGGCTGCTCAGATCAGTGTCACAGCCTGGGTGAGTCAGGACATAGCTCCAGCCATCGGATGAATAGCATAACTGCAAGATGGCAGTTCAGCAACACGTGGATCTGGCCCATCCCTTGTCGGTGCCCACAAGACCAGCAGAGGCTGTGCATGTGCCACATGGAGGAGCTGAGTTCAGCCTGACAGCTTGTTAAATCCTACCTGTCTTTCATGTGTGTTAGCCCAGAATTAATTGCTTTGCACTTCTAAGTTGCATTCCTCACTCTTGCAGAGTCTCTGTCTAGCTAAAAACGTCCAAAGAAGCTGATTCAATGGGGCCACCAAAACCAAGCGTTGTTTTCCAAGTGGTCAGCAGTCCCACTTTTACACCCCTGCTCTTCCATATGACTCTACTCTGTCCTAATGCCAGGGATTAACTTCTTTTATTCTTGCTCAGGAGCTGTACTTATCCACACTGTGATTTCACAGACCCAGACATAGAAAGCAGAAGCATTCAGCAAGGATTTAATCTCCACTTGACGACTGTGTTGCATCATTATCACACATATTCAGTTTCTTTGTCTCTCTGAAAATTTATTTACTTATTTTGTCTTTTATTAATGCACAATGGATACCCATTAGTGAAGGAACCAAAGTAGAATTAAATTGGTTTTCTATCTACTTCTGCTTTATAAATCAATAAATCTGTGACAGTAATGTGTTTAAAGCACACAGAAATGCTGGATATTTCTTTGCATGGACAGATATCCAAATATTTGCTTGCTATCCTCAGAATACTTATATTTTCTAAGCAATATATTACTTTTTTTTTTTTTTTTCAATTTACATAGAAGCTTAACTTCGCCTCTTCACTCACTTCTATTACCTTTGTTATTCTTCACAGACCCATACTCAGATCCATATATTTCCTTTATAGGTTTTAAATTTTCCTGCAGCCCCTTGTTACTGGCTCCCTAGACAATTTATTTTACTCAGCAACATGATCTATTCAAGTGAAAATGGGAAGTTTATGCAATAGTCTCTCTAGACTTCTCTGAATATATTACTGTCTGGCCGTTCTGGCCACAGCATACCTTATCTTAGGAACTATGCAGCCTCACAACCCTTGCACAGGGACCACTGGAAACACAGCGTTCTGTGAATAGGTGAGATGAGGAACTAAAGATCCTGCAAACGCAAGAGCACTGAAGGATTTCATGTACAGATCATGAAGCTGAAAGTTAGGAATACAAAGGAAAAAAATGTGATTGGAGGAATGCTTCATGGAGAAACCTGTCCAGCACTGGAAAATTCCCTGGACTTGTAGGAATAAGCAGAATACTTTTAAATTCATTCTTCATCGCCCCGTGATGGAATGCACCACTCAGAAAACTGCTTCTATTTTTTCCTGTTTTCTCTGATTTATTCGGGACTGATGTGGCCCCTCGGCAAGGCTACAAATACATTGCTGGAGTGAACCCACTTTTAAATCCTCACAAGCTGTCTTCCAGTCTTATACTGAGCACAACTTACCCAGAGCAGAAAAGTCATATCTATCTAGTATAGATACTCATCTATAGTTGAGTCCACTGAAAGAGAGCTTCCAAGCAGGTCTAGAGCGTGGTTTAGATTTAATCTCATGTATCCACACTGAGACACCTTTATCAGTCTACTGTCACATCCCATACCATCACTTTGTGCTACCATAGCAAAGTTCAGTCTCTGAAAGGACTTTATGATGTAGTAGGCTGCAACAGAGAGAACAAGGCTCATCAACTCTGACAGTCTACTCCAGTCTTTTATTCCTGTCCCATTGTATGTCCATCAATCTGTTTTTCAGCTCTATGTGGCCATTTTTTTTCCGTGACAAATGTTCTTACTTCCTGCCCTTGCTTGATTAATCTTTTCACCAGCTGTATTTGTGTTTGCAGAGTATGTGTTGCTATGCATTCATCTTTCCACCTCCACACCTCCGAGCTTTGGCAACAGTCACTTACATTCTTTAAACAAAAATGCTGTTAACTCTTTGCATCCAAAATAAGAAAAAGAAATGTCAGTGTTATGGAATATGACTAGACAAGGATTTTGCTATAGAGCCTGTGCACCGCAGGTGGGAAATGAGACAGCATCACATGGGAAGACTTAAAAGAATGCCAACATTTGGACTGACAGAATCGTGGCTTGCTCTCTGTTCCTCACTTTGTGGAACTGTAATTATTAGCAACAAATTAATATACATGCCCAACATGAGCTGGTATATAATAGGGAGGAGTGTGGGTGGCCGAGCAGCAAGACGTCTGTGTGTGGGTAAATAACAAGTAGCTATGGTCCCAGCAAGTTCTTGAGAATACTGCTGTAGCTCCTGGGGCTCTGAAGGATCAATGATACGGCCACTTGCTGCGCATTGACAACAATTTCCTGCCTCTGTATCCACTGTCAGAAAGAAGCTGCCCACCCAAGGCCTCTGTGAATAGTACTGAAGCCCAGGAGAGGGCTCACACTCTCCTAAGCTGAAATGCCAGGCTGAACAGTGAGGTTTTTCCTGTCAGTCACTTAATTAAGACTTGTCTACATGAGCTGGCAGGTGCAGCTTGCTGCGTGTTCCTATCCCGCTGCTTCCGGAATGGAAATACACAGTAGTCTTATAGACTGCATTTGTTTCTGCTCTAAAGTATTTGAACAATTTATAGATATACTTGTTTGTTTCTTTGATTAGGTTTTATTTCCTTCTGTGTACTTATTTCAAAGAGGGTATAGTTACAAAAAGCTCCAAGGACAGCCTACGCTGTTTTCCCCATTCCGTAATTTTCTTACAATTTTTCTTCAAAGAACAAACAATACAGCATTCAGTGCATTGAAAGTGCAGTTTGCTAATGGAAACGTTGCCTGGAGCTGCTTCCTAACCATTCTCCTGACCAGCCCCAAGCATTAAGCAGTCTCTGATGGACATGGGGGACAGATTCATCCATGGGAGTCCCTGGCATCACCATATCCTGGCAAGCAGCTTTGACATTTTTGAGCATCAGCTGGATCTGTCCTCAAAGCGTTGACTTTTTTTTTTTTTTTGACTAATGCAGTGTTTCAGAACTGGCAATGAGTCTTTACACAGAACTGCCCTGTTCCTGATGCTGGGACAGCTCAAGACACTCTGTCCTCTCTTTTCCCTTTTTTTTTTTTTTTTTGGCTCTTTCCCAGCTTGCTTTTCCCCAGTGCTCCTGCTTTTCTCCCTGGTAGCCAGGCAGGTGCTGTTCCCTTTTAATCCATCTTCCTTTCAGCTCCACACCCAAGTTCCTCCCTTCACACCCCCCAGTGCCTGGTATCTTCCCGACAGCACAATATCCATCCACGATAAATCTCTTTTTCCTGCTCCACAATTTATTTTCATAACCCAGTTTATTCCTTCAGAGGAAGCACAAGCAAGAAAACTCAGTAAAGGCTCATAGCAATTGCTTATTTCTTTTACGATGCCTGCTTGGCAGCGGTGGTTTTAGCAGTCATTTATGCCTGCACACAAAGTGAGGAACTGCGGGTGGCGAGCCTGCCAGCATAGAGCGAGCTGCTGAGATTTCCCTGCAAGTCTCACAGCTCCGAGAACGCTTCCTGAAGTCTCAGCCTTGGGAACGCTGAGATCGTTTGAGAAGGTGATTTTATTACTCCATACAGCACAACGATAGCTGTTATGGCTTTGGGGGAGAAAGCGCGTGCGATGACCAAGCTAGACATCCCGACAGCCTCACGCGGCTCGCCCTATTGCCGCCCGTTTCCCGCCCCGTTCCGGGGGCCGCCCGGCGAAGCCTCAACCCGCGCTGCGGGCGGGGCCAGCCCGGCCCCCGGGGCAGGCGGTGCAGTCCCGGCGCTGCCGCAGCGGCCCGGCCCCCGCCACCCGCCCTCGGACTACAACTCCCAGAGTGCCGCCGCCGCCCGCCGGCACAGCCCGCCCGCCCGCCCGCCTCGGCGCTGCCCGGCGCGGCTCGGCGCTGGCGCTCGGCTGAGCCCCGGGGCGCTGGCCGTGGCCGCAGGTAGGTGTGCGGGGCGGGCGGCGATGCGGTGTGCCGAGGGGTGGGAGCCGGGGCAGGAGGAGGTGTGCCGGGTGTGTGCGCGTGTGTGCCGGCTGCGTGGGTGCGGGTGCGAGTTCCGCACCGGCGGGGCGCACACACTTGTGCGCGTATCCAGCCGCTCCCCGCGAGCGCGTTACGTTCAGCTACCGCTGAGGTCCCGGGAAGAGCGGTGGGAGCCGCGTCCGTACCGTACCCATCGCCTCGGTGCCATCGGTGCACATGTGTCGTCTGCGTGTGCAACACGTCCGCGGGGCTGCGCTTCTCCCTAATTGCACCGGGAGTTCGGCCTCGGGTTGTCCAGGGGGCTACGGAACCAGGGGGGGAGAACGAATTAATTGCAGATGAGAAGTAATATCTGTCTTTGAGTCATCAGTCGTTGAGGCATAATTTCATTCCGAAAGCTCTTAATCAAACTGGAGATCTGCTATAGGAAAGCACCGCTCTTCCCATAGGATTATCAGATTTCCACCGGAGAATACAGATCCTGGATTACTGAGCTGTGTGGGATTTGCGTGATTCTTTCTAATTAGTCTCCCTCTCTGAGTTTAAAATTCTTAATTCGAAGGGGAAGAAGTTACTTGCTTCTAAAGGAAAATAGCTGTCTTTTTTTTCCTCTGTCATTTTACATAGTTATTCCAGTTATCCTGTGCTCTGCAGATGACTTACTGCCTTAATTGGATATTGGTGTCAAAGGTTGATTAGAGTCCCTAATAGATTTTGGATCTGCAAGAGGATTACGGCTTTAAGTTCATGGTTAAAACAATCGTGTTTGTCATCTCCCCTTGAGCAGCGGAGAGGACGAGCGATGTATTACATTTCTGTTATCTGCTCTTTGCTTCATTAACGTATTGTCAGGAGGTTGTCGGGTTTGCCTTTGTTGTTGTGTTTTTTTCCCTCTGCTGTTTCATTTGCAGACCGAAAAGAAATGAACGTCAGAGGGGATTTGTTTAATCATTTAGCAGCTGACACAAGCCATGTCCCTAACAAAACGGTGGTGAAAGAGTAGAAGATTTTTGGGATACGGCAGCTCGAACACCATGAGACTGCTCTGGTGAGCCAGGGGCAGCGCTTGCTGAAGGATGCGGTAGCCCAGTGGTCAGGGCTCACCGAGGGGAGGCCGATGGCTTGCATGGAGCTTCTCTACCTGGCCGAAGAGAGCAGGCAGGGTGCCCTGGGCCCCGCTGCCGGCTGGAGCCTGCCCGCCCCTCACTACGAGCAGCAGCAGCCACAGCAGCAGCATGAGACAGGAGAGGTGGACTCCAGAGCAGCAGCGGCCATGGCAGCCCTGCGCTGTGAACGGCACTGCAAGCCCTCACAGAGGGGCTCCATGGCTGATCCCACTCCAGCACCTGTGTCCTCCTGCTCAGGCAGCTCACCCCAGGAGCACCCCACACCCCCCAGCAACTCCCAACCCTGCCACCTGCCTGAGCACTTTCCGGGGAAAGAGGATGGAGGGAAGAAGAAACCCTGCTGCTGTATCCAGGAACTCGAGACATCCTTCTCCTGCGTGGATGAAAATGTAAATCTGGAGCATGCAAGAAGTCCCTCCAGTCCAACAGGCTACCAGGATGCTCCTCAGCAGCGCTCCTGCCGGGAACTGCCTCCTGAGTGGGTGCACGACTCTCCATCCCTGGTCTCTGAGGAGGATGAAACTGCCTCGGAGGCAGCGGCTGGGAAATCCTTGGACTATGGATTCATCAGTGCCATTTTGTTTCTAGTCAGTGGGATTTTGCTGGTGATCATTTCCTATGTGGTACCCAGAGACGTGACTGTGGATCCCAACACAGTGGCTGCCCGGGAGATGGAGAGACTGGAGAACGAGAGCGCCAGGATTGGGGCTCACCTGGACCGCTGCGTTATTGCCGGGCTGTGTCTACTAACCCTGGGGGGAGTGGTGCTCTCCAGCCTGCTGATGATGTCCATGTGGAAAGGGGAGCTGTACCGGAGGAGCAGATTTGCGTCCTCCAAGGAGTCTGCGAAGCTCTATGGGTCATTCAATTTCAGAATGAAGTCTGGTGCAAACGATAATATGCTCGAGCTGTCATTAGTTGAGGAAGATGTGCTTGCCATAGATAATTAGTGTGGTCATGATTTTTAAAGCAGCTTTTCCACAGAAAAAAAGTATGTTTCATTAAAGGAAATAGATGTGGCTAAAGATAGCTGGTGATGCAGTTTGTTTTTCTGACAAGAACGGTCTTTTTGTGAGCTCTCTAATCAAATGTTTGCATTATATGAACACTTGTTGTAAAGGGAGAACATGCCAGAGCAAATGCAATTGGTATAAAATAATGAAAACCACTGAATAAAAAGAGATTTTTGACAAGTAGATTCCTTAGATAACTCCTTTATCCTAACATAAAGCCTTCCTTTGGTGTCTTGCCTACATAATTTTCTTATTACTCTCATATATAGAACAGGAACGACCTTGACACGTTGGAAGCTTGTTGCAGCCTACAGAAGGATTATTAACTGTCTGCTTGGTGTCATGTTAAGAAGCAAGGCTGATATTTAATTAAAAGAGATTTTTTTTATAGTTAAATTCTAAGCAAGTCCCTTCTTTTATATGAGTGAGACCTGTGGGCAAAAAAGACCGCTTATTCACGTCTTAATACAAATCTCCCGTATTTTCAAGCAATGCTGCAATTAGTGGTGGTTATTTAAAATATAAAAGTAAGAGGCAAAGGGCAAGGAACCATATGGCTCATGGTGGTGTTGGTGAGAGACAAAAGGCTCTTTCAGCTTGAGGTCAGTTGTTGCATTTAGGTTCAGATTAGTAATGATTGATAGTCACTAACTTCTGATAGCTATGGTGGCCCATATAAAGGAAGTTCAGTTCCCAGTGGACAGATGTCTTTGTATGAAAACTGCCATCACTTGAATTAACTGACCTCCTGTTAGGAGTCTCAAGAGATCCAAAGAGTAAAAAGGCATGGGGATGCAGAGACTGAACACATCTCCTTCAGTACAGATGCCAGAAGAAATTCAAGCTCTGCTGCAGGGTTTGCTTATAGTGGGCCTGTCTGCATCACATGAATCCTTTTGAAACTTCAGTTTCATGTTACTAGGCTGCTGGCCTTCTCATTACCAGAAACAAAAGGTCAGGATGGAGCTTTTGAGGCTCATTCAATATAAACCAAATTCTTTATAAAAAATAAGTTGTCGGGAAATACAAAGGTTATACATCAAGCAGTTGGACTGGCTGGCATGGGGCTCACTTAACGTAGGGGGTGATCAAGGGTACATGGCACTATCAATCACCATTATGCAGCACAGTAGCCCAAAACCTCTACCACTGATGGTGTTCAGTATCAGCCAGTTTCTGTGGAGCATTAAAGTTGTGTTCTTGTGATGGTGGAAAAAACAGCAAAGGTTGTTGTATGCACTGCTGACCTTTTTGTCGTGATTGATTGCTAATATATATTTGTTCTAACCCCTGCCATAGCCAAATGTGAGTGAAGAGCTGTGTCTGTAAGGGCCTTGCCTGCAGAACTGTGATAGAAACATGTGGTTTGTTGTCAGCTATGGGTTAAATCTCAAATATAAGAAACATTCAATATTTGAAGAACAAGATTTTTTACTATTTTTACTATTGTGAGATAATATCTGAGAAGAATCTTAGGAAGGGGTAGCAAGGCAAGGTTTAGAATAACTAAAAGTCCTCCTGCAGAGGCTGGGATTCACTGCTTCTGACATCGATGCATCACAGCTAGAGCTCCCAGCCTGTCTGCTTTCCTTCTCAGTCTGCTGTGACTGGTGGAGATCATGACCGATGCCTTATTCTTCTTTGGAGGACAGTTTGACAGGAGGCCTGGAGCATCCTGGCTGCCAGAGGGGGCTCTCAGTGGCTGGTGTGACTCAGAGAAGTGAACGGAAAAGCTGTATTTTATACCCAAATGAGAATGTTTATGGTCCATTCCAGCTCACATTACATGTAGCAGGGGAACTGCATATCTTCTCTGTTCTGTGTTTTAAAGTCCCTCTTGCCCTCTTCTCTGGCTGCTCATGGCAGGAGGCACACACAGCTCCTGTGCCTGGCACCCTCCTGTGCTCAGTCCCTCGGGCTCAGCGGGCATGGCTGCCCTCTGCAGAGAGCTGGAGAACCTGCACCGCTCTGCCTTCATGCCTTTGGTTGCTGTAAATAGCATAACGTGTACTCAGACTTTAACTTTGACCCTGCAAAAGAGATGCTACTTAGCTGTTACTCGTTCTAGCTGCTGCATTAGTTGTGTTACTTGGTAACTAAAGGAGCAGCCTTGTTTGACGGTACTGCTGCCTAACAGATGTTATTTGCAGCTGTGTCATGATACAGAGCGTGTCTGAGGGCAGGAACTTGCAGTGGCCAGCAGTCACCTTGGGAGAGCTTACATCCTTCTGAGTGTGTCATCAGGGAGTCAGGATTGAATTGGTGCAGCCAATGGACTGAATTCTGATAAACCACTGGAAAAGGGGGGCCCAGAGAGGTGGTGGACGCCCTGATCTTTGGAGGTATTCAGAGTCAGGCACGACAGGCCTCTGAGCAACCTGATTTAGCTGCAGGTGTCCCTGTTCACTGCAAGGGAGTGAGGCTAGATGGCCTTTAAAGGTCACTTCCATCTCAAAAGGTTCCGTGATTCTACGATTCTGTGAATTTCCAGGGTGAAAAAGAGGAATAGCTTACTTATGTAAGGAGAACCTTCAGCCCACTGAGATCAGTGAGAGCAGGGAGTGAGATTGCTTGAGAAGCAAGACGCGGAGAAGAAAGGCTGATTGCTAGCTGTCTTTTGCCCTGGGGGTACAAGGACACAACCCTGGTCATGTCCTCTAGAAGCACAGGGGAGGCCCTGCCAAGCAGGAGGGCAGACTGCACCCAGACAGGGGCAGCAGCTGGCACAAGGCATCACCAGGGACAAAAACCCTTTCATCACCCCAGACCTCCTAATGGGAAGCCCTGTGCTCAGTGTTCATGTACACTGCAGAGGCTGGTGATTTTGTGAGCCATTATTTTTATTTTTTAATGATACATATGCATAAAATTGGAGTACATTCCATAATTGCAGGAAGATGACAGCTAACACTGTAAGGATCACAGATTTCTTGTAGGAACCATGGCATGCTTTAATGCTGGTTATTAGCACTAGAAAAGAGCATGTTCCCCAGACTGCCAGTATATTATTATCAAGCGAGAAGTTTTCTGACACTTTGTAAAATGCCTGTCACAGATCATAAGCTTGCAATACTTAAATGAACCCTCAAATATTCCCTGAGCATTTTAAGGAAACATAAGTCAACCTAATAATCTAAATATACACTGCAGAAGTGTGAGGAATAAAAAAATAAATAAATGACAGAAGTAACACAATCTCTTTATTTTGTTGTTCATGTGTTCTACTAAAGAAGTGAAGGCAGACTTTTAGAGAACGGAATGCAAGAGTTTAGCAGATGAACAATCTCAGGACATTTCTCTGATCACCAAACAAGACACCTGTGCAAATGTTAAGGCTGTGTGAGTTGGCTGTGTGATATAAAACCTCAGGACTCTCAGGTTCTAATGATGTGCAGCGTGAGAGAAACCCAAACACTTGCTATCTGGGTCTTGGTTGTAGGAAATGAACGTACTTGTCTGCTGCCTGCTAGACAACTGTTTGCTGCCTGCTAGACAACTGTTTGCATCGCTTTGGTCTCAAATGGCTGTACCAAGGGCTGAGGCCAAGAGTGATTAATTGCCTATTCCTACACCCCAGTCACTTGATTTCCCCTGCTCAGAATCTAAATGCTTTAAGGATGCAAGTGTGAGGACAATTTTTTAAATTGCCTGGGCTTAAACTTGTTGTGCGGATCTATGGAGGGCTTCCTTCTTGGAGAATGTAAATTTGGAGCATCTGAAATGGGTTTCAGGTTTCTGGAAACAGTTATTCATATCGAGGAGGAGCATTTTATTCCTGACCAACCCTCACAGCAAAATGTGACACTTGCCCATCTTCTACCTCATGACGTGTTAGCTGGGGTGCCAGAGCATGTGGCTGGGCTCTGCCGGATCTCTGCCTCCCTGGGGAGGGGTCACGAGGCCTCAGCTGGGTCTCCTTCCTGTGCCACCACTGCTCCAACAGCTCCTGGCGACCTTTATTATTTATTTCTCTTGATCAGAAATCTGTGACAGAGGCTGGGCCATTTGGGAGCTGCCAAACACCTGATAGGGGCTCTGCCCACAGTGAGGCCTACTGCAATGGTAGGACCCCATCCTCACTGCCAGCCCAAAGCCTAGTCTGCAGCAGGGAACCCCAGGCTCTCTCCAAGGATGCTATGCTGGGTTGTCGCTGGTTTTGATACGTTTACAGTTTTTTAATCTTTGTAATTCTTTTAAAAGTCTGTCTGTAATGAATAACGAGTTTACTGACTGTGAAAGCAACTGCTATAATCTTGTAAAACCCCTTTTTCTCCCATAAAAGGGCGAAACGTCACAGTTCATCGTGAGCTTTTCAATCGTGCATTTGATGCCTTATTATAATTGCAGCAGCGTTCTGTAAAGGTTAAAAAATAAAAGCCTGTAAAGCTGAGCTGTGTCACTGTTGTTATCTTTGCCCCTCACTGAGCTACTGGTCGCAGACAGAAAGTGCCACGCATGCAGGCTTAAAATTTGCCTACACAGGTGTCCCACCCAACTTTATATTTCCAGAAAAGCAGAGAAGCAGTGGGCAGCCGTGGCTATGTGAGCAGATGGCTGTGGGGTGCTTTTGTGTGAGGTGGGTGTCAAGCCCCTGCTCACGATCACCGCACACAACTCAATGCTGAGGCCGTGTCCACACCCCAGCCTTGCCATGACTTGCTCTTGGTTCGTGCATTTGTTTTCCTAAAAAACCTAGTGCTGAGCATGCCAGCTCAGCACCTCACCCTTCCTTGGCAGCCTGTGTTTCCACCCAAACAGGGTACAAATGTATGGTTTGAAGGTCATGCCTTGCAATGTCATTTTTCATACACTAATGAAGGGGCCAGACCTCTTCCTACTGCTGTCATGTTAATCAAGGCATGCGAGGGAGTGTCACTCCAGAGTCTCAATTCAGTTTGGAGCGGCCGCTGCCTGCATCTGTCTGAGTGTTCACAGTACCTGGTACATTAGGGCCCTGCTTCCCCAGTTGGGTTTCAGGCTGTTGTTGCTACAGCAGTAATAAATGCATCCCCAGGGGAAGTAAATTGACTGCAGTAAATTGCCCTCATGCCAGATATAGCCTATGGTATATAACCAGTGGTTATTAAGAGGTTAAGAGAGTAGGTGTATTTATAGATACGACTATCTATGAGCTTAAAGATCTAGGAGGCTTTCTAACTGAAAGCAACCACTGTATTTGTTATTAGTTTTTACAGGATTCTTTTTAAGCTTATATTTTTACATGTTGAAAGACTCATCATCATATATTATATGCACAGGGACTTTTTTCCCTTGTGCGTAAGTCCTGACAAGTTCAAGCGCCCTTAGACTGCATAGTTCTCTGATTTTCTTACTGGTTTAAATTAAATTGTGGCTATTACACCTTTGGATAAAACCAGACAAAACAATCTGATTAGTATTTGTTTGTTTAAACATCAGTGTTACCTACTTTATAGAAACACAGCCAAATAATGCATTTTTATTAGATTGAAATGCAATTACAGTTAAAATATTTTTGCAGACTTGCTGTATCATAGGCTTGTAGCAATTCTTCTAATTTACATGCAGAATTCTGCACTTCTATATATGGTAAAAATTCTGAGGTATTGCCAGTAACTGAGCTGCAGTTCGTGTAGCATTTGGTCATCTTTTTGAAAAATGACTTTGTAATCTAAAACATTTGTATTTGTTCTTCACTTACAGACCAGCTCTGAAAGTGCTTCTATGTGAATGTACGCAGCTTGAGAAGTGAGATCTCCTCTGGCACGATGCATAATGTTTATATAAAGTCTCCTGCACCTTGATAGCAAAGCAGTGTATAGGACAGATTCATACTGACCATTTTACAGATTAAGTGCCTTGCCTCTTTTGCCCAGAGAACCAGCTGAACAGCTGAGAACAGACACCAAGGCCTCTTAAGTCATAGCTGAGCACTGTGAGATAGAACTTAATCATTACAAAACCCTTGAAATAAATAAATACGTAAGGGATGGCAAATATATACATATATATATATTTTTTTTTGAAGAATGCTGTTGAAAAATTCTGTTTTGTACTAACCATTCAGGTAAAAAATACTTTAAAAAAATTCATAGCAAAGTCAATAGTTAAATTTTGTTCATATTTGCAGGAATTTTGGAGACACTTTGCACGTTTAAGGCATTTGTATTATAGTAAGCTTTTTTCAATGTTTCAAAAAATCAATAGGCTTCTGTTCAAATGATAAAACATAACTTCATACCAGTACAAAAAGCTTCTCTTTTCCAATAATAGCCTCTGCTTTGACAGATGTGTTTTCAGGAAAATTTAGCTATTGTTGAATAAAACATTTCCAGAAGCAAAATTGATTAAGTCCCATTTGTAAAGAAAAAAAAAATCAATTCTTCCCATTAGAAGTATCTAAAAGATGTTGATCAGCTAGAAATGTAAATAAAGTCCTTTAATCACTAGTCTCCAGCTGCAGCACATCCATCTACGGGAGTTTGTTTTCTGTCTCCTTATATCTTTATAAGACAAATTTCCTTCAAATCTAGCATGAAGCAGTTTCCAACACAATAGTCAGACTAACTATTCTCAAACGTAAATAATAGCGAATAGCTATCCTGACATTTTGGTGTTGCATTTCAAAAGGATTCATGCAAAAAATGTACATTTGATAACAATATATCCAGCTGGGAACAAAAATATATTCACTGAATATCAGCGTAGTGGAAAGTACATGACTAATTTCAGTTTCTATGTATTACCTTCTGATTGCACGCAACAAAGACAGCACTTTCAAGATCTCTTGATTAGTAATTGTTAAGGGCTGCTAAGGGTCATGGAGGGCTATTAGCACAGAGATGCAAAGCCTCTAACTCTGTAAGTCCCTAAGCTTTTGATTTCTAAATTGCTGAGACAATATGTTGGTGCACGCCTGTCTTAGACTTTGTTTTAGATACAGCAGGATGTGCAGCAGGCTACTATATGAGATAATGTCGTGATAGATGGGACTTTGATTTGATCCAGTCTGACCTCATGTTCTCAGAACTTTATGCATTGCCTACAGTGAGAATATCAATTAGTTGCTTTGCTGCTATAGCATCCCAAGGAAGGAATACAAATCAATAAGTCACAGCTTACCTTTGTTTTTCCCTTCTTACAGGATTGGTAGCAATGGCTGGAAGAGTTCTTGAGAGGTCATTTTCCAGTCTTCTGGAACTTCATTCACTTCCATCAGCCCTCAGAGATAATTGCTCATGGCTACAAGATTGCTTTACCCAGTTCCCTGGGCACTTCGGGGTGAATTTTATAAGGCTCACATGAGTTATCTGTGTAGTCTCTTTTTTAGTTTTCTGCTAGCCTAAGTTCTTAGTAAATTCTAAAGTCAGAATATAGTCTGATTTGGGTTAGACTTTTTAATGATGTACAGAAAAAAATATCAGAGCTGAACCACTTCAGCCTTCTGAGCATCATTTTCAGTTGTTTCCTTCTCTCTTTGCAAAGCAGAAAAAGTTTTTTTTTTTTCTTTCTTTCTTCTGTAAATATAGAGCACTTCCACATCACCTTTTCTTTCTCTTTTAGCAAGATCTTATTGGCTCTCCTTGTCTGTTGTCCCCACAAACATTGCACAATACTCTTGTACTCACTATTATGTATTTGTCCTAATTTCTCCATTTGGAAATTTATGAAATTTCAGGTCACTCTCATGATGAGCCAAACCAATGTTTACAATGTTTATTTTCCTTCACATTTTTGCATTCTTGTGCCCTTAATTTTGGTTAAGGATTTGCTAAATTTCCTGAATGTCTGTCTCCTTTAAGGTTCTATTTCATGGGAGTGAACTAACTAATTCTTTGAATTTACTGAAGTTCAATGTTCCTTAGGTGTTCTGTCTCCTGGCAGAAATAGTGTGCTGTACCAGCTCTATGTTGTGCCTGATTTCTTTTTCTGGAAGAGGTCCAGGTTACTGGGTTCCCCAGTCCAGCACACCTCCATTTGTTCCTCACCCATCTTTACTTTGATTCAGGCAGCAATGGTCTATGATTGAGATTTTGTGGCACTCTTGGCCACATGTTACTAGGGAAAATACTAAGGACTTACCTATGCTATCAAATGGGAGCACGTAGCTATTGAGACTGGAAGTATCTTCACTTAAACTTCACAGGATATTGAAACCAATCTCAGCAATGAGACAAGTTAGAGACAAAAATCGATATTGGACAGTACTGAAATGTCTGTGTTCAGCTGCTGTTTTAAGTGGTTTGTACAGACCTTTCAAATTAGGTTGCCAACGAACAGAGTAAATACAGCTTTTAAAAAGTCAGAGAATTATTAATAGTGTGCTTGACCTCCAGATCTGCACAGTCTACCAAAAGAGCATCATTTGTCATATGCCTAATGCCTTATGCCTAATTATGCAGGCTCTGCTGGGAAGCAGTTGCTCATAGGAGAAAAAGGTTGCAGAGAGTGAGGGTCAAAGCTTTAGGTCTGTGATGGACTGTGGGAAGGAAGGAGAGAGACCTCCTCATAGTCAGCCCCTGAACAAGAAGAGAGGGGTGCAGGAATTGTTACCTCATACATCATTCACAAGCTAATGGTATTTCTTTTCTCAGTGTCAGAGAAGAACATTGACTGTGCTGAGTTTGCACTTTCAGCTATCAAGCAGGGATAGAGGAGTATGGAGAGAAGCAAATGTTAGATCTCTTCATGAGGAAACAAACACTGCAGTGGCATCCAAGAAGCAATCTGGGGCCCGGCACTTCTGGCTGGGCTCCTAAGGGTTCTGGTCTGTTCTGTAGCATCTGTGCACAGAGAAGCAGCCCAAACCTTTTATTAACTTTAGCCACTGTCTATGTAACCTAAAGTGACAATCCATCTCTCTTATTGCTGTTGTTTAGTCAGGTTTGGACAATACCTTATCATCTGTGAAAAAAAGAAGAGGAGACATAGTGCAGACAGCAAGTTTCTAGTTAAAATTAGTCTGTCTGGGAAGGGGAGAAAGATGCCACATATTGGACTGAACAAATCTTTGCATTGATTTCTTGAAGCAGAGTCCTTCTAGGAGCACCACAAATGCATGTCTTTATTTAGCACTCTGATTCAAAGACCTGTCACAATTTCTCTTATCCAGACAACTCCCTCTTTGCTCATGTCTGGGGTGGCTCATGGTCATAAATTATTTTTGCTTGTGCTATTCTTGCTTTAGTCTTTGGTGCCAACTCCACAGTTTTTCATAAGCTTCACATACACATGCATGCCAACAGAACCACTTGAACACAACCACCTTGGTGGCAGTGAGCAATATCCAGCTGACACGTGGCACCACTGCGGCTCCAGGAGTACACATGTGATCCTGGGTAATGGAATGTATTTCTATTTTTATAAATAATTCTAACTATCATTTTAAATATCCATAGAGGTCTCCTTTGAACAGTTGTATCTAAAAGCCCAAACCTTACCTATCAGTGGACACTTGTGTTGAGTGCTCCACAGCCCAACAAAGAACTGGTACCTCCTCTTTGGCTGTCCTTTGCATTAGCCGGTTCTGGATCCTTAGCATAGGAAGAAAGACAGAATTAATTCATACATCCTCTCTAGTTCAGGTGGAATTAAGCCTGCCTTTTGGCAAAGTGTTGGAGATAATTTGGGATAAAATTTGAGGCCAGTAGTAAGTTCCTGCTCTACACAGAGCAAGATGAAAGGAAAGGAGCTGTGACTCAGAGAGATAAACAGCTCCTGGGGATACTCCACAGCACAGTAGTAATAGCTCAGGGCTCAAAACCACTGTAAACAGAACAGTTTTTAGTGACTTCTTTTTTTACAAGGTTGAAGGTTGGAATTCAGGCTGTGGAGAACTGGCAAGTTTATATAGTATTTAAGAATCCTTCACTGAAAATGCCCCACATCCCATTTAAAAGTGCTGCAACACATACAACAAGCTTACATAAATGACTACAGTCATTTATTTACACACAAGATGAGCCAGTGCATTACAGTTTGGGTGGTCAGTATTCAGACATCACAGGTGCAAATACGTCACAGCTCCATGAGAAAGGTCATCTGCCTTTAGCTTGAACTGAAGCTGTTGTCATGGGATCCCCAAGCTAATTGTGATGTTCATCCAAGAAGTGAATGTTACGTATGACAATGTTTGGTTTAGTTCCCATTTTAATAAAGTTATTTTAAGCATATGCATTCACCTGTGTATCTTTTTTATCTTGGTAAGCAAAAGGGAGTAAAAATAAGGAAAATATTTTTCATTTGTCTTTTGTCAGAAGAAAACGTATGGGATGTAAAAGAAGAAAAAGGGAGGGGGGTGAATGTCTTGTCAACAAGAAGGTAGGAATATGGATTCCAGAATTTAATTCTATCAATAATTACTGAGGAAACAGATTTGACATTTCATATTGAAATGAATGTAGTCAAGTTAATTTATGCTGTTGTAATCTATAATCTAAAATAATTTATGCTGTTGCAGGCTAATCAAAAAAGTTCATCCAAACAAACAAAATCAAATATGTGCTCTTACACAAAAATAAAAAGGCAAGTCACGATGTATCTATTTACTAAAGCTACTAGTTAGTTATTCTTTAAAGTAATTAACCAATTTTTCATCAATAATAAAATCCTGAGTGCGATAGCAGTGTCTTCTTTTGATAAGATGAGCTAGATGTCCTCAATGTGTTCACAGTCCTTATCCATTTCTATTTTAGTGGATTGGACAGTGAGTTATCAGCAGTTTCTTAGGCTAAAATGTATGTTTCTAGCGATGCTAATGGCAAAGACTTCTTTGAATTTACTGCTTAGGACAGACCTTAAATTCTCTCTCACATCGTTGTGTCATCTTTTAAAATAAAAATCGATTTTGCAGTTAATTTGAGGACACTCTGTGTTCTCTGTGTTTCCTGAAGTACCCCCAAGCCTTAGGCAGTGGCTTTATGAAGAGCTGAACAAATCCAGCAGCTTTCTGATGCTCCAAAGAGGGGTCTGGTTTCTCCTTACTCTTTTCTCTTCCACTCCATCTCCAGTTGTCTCAGCCATGCAGTCCCTCTCTACCTTCCATGCCAATTCTGATGTTTGTCACATTTTATGGCCAGTTCCTCTCCTCTCAGCTTGTTTCAGAACCAGATCCATACACAGGAGTTCCTGAGGAAGCAGTGCTCCTGGGAACTTGCTCCCTGGGACACAACTGTGTGTAAGTGGGCACTCAGACTCCGGCTTGAGCTGTGCCTGCATTTGAGCTAACCAGACACAGAGCCACTTCTGCTGCGGAGAAGTGCAGAGCTGCTATAGCATGGCACACTGCCCGAGCAATATATTTTGCCTCTCATCATATTAACCCAGCTATGTGGTTTGTGGAGTGGAAGAGCCTCATGCATGGTTAATCTAGGTTTCGGCAAAAGGAGCTTGATCTGAATGTGTCTGCCTCTGTATCCCTATGTCCTTAACCTTCGTGTTGATTGTCCTCAGTGCTTTGTTAGCTCCACCTGTACCCTTACCCTTCTCCTCCTTCAGCTTCCACTCTCCTGTGAATTCTCTCATGTTACTTCACAGTCTCTTTGCTATCATGAGCTGCATGCAAACACGGTGCTCATTGTTCAATAGAATGCTTTTCTGCTATCTAAATAAAATATGTGTATTCCATTTGGTTTATTAGCTAATTAAACTAATCTCTCAAAAACCTTCAAAATGTCTTCTGCTTTTCTGCAGTGAAGCTAATTTATCTGTTCAGTGCTAGCAGTACGAAAATGGTCCATATGCCCTGCAGAGAAGTTTGATTTTCATATACTCTTACAAGATCCAAAGTGTTTCAAAATAATTATCTACAAGTCAGATTCAGATGTTCAGTAACCTTTAGCTGAATAATCTGCAGCAAAAGAAGCATATGGAAACTATAGGCATTGTCTGATCTTATCCCTCAAATAGATAAATAGTTTACCAAAACAGAGATTGCTTTAGAAGTTAAGGAATTGCTTTCTTTGCTCAGAAACATGTCCCAATGGTTATTCCCTTCCTTAGAGTTGATCACTGTATAATACTCAGTGTGTCAGCCTGCTTTCAGAGTTTAGTAAAAATTGTTGGTAGAGAAGAATCCATTTCATATAACAAGAGGTGAAGGCTGGAGGGCACCTCTGGAGCTCATGTAGCCAGAGCAGGTTGCCCACACCTTGTCCTGTTGGGTTTCGAGCATTGCCAAGATGGAGACTTCTAGTCTCTCTGGGCTATCTGTTTCAGACCACTTGCACAGTAGAAAAGGTCTTTCTGGTTATTAAACAGAATTTCCCTATTTCAGTTTGTGCCTCTCACCTCTTGCTCTGTCAGCTGACAGCACTGAGAAGAGCCACCTCATCTTCTTTTTATCCAGCAGGCATTTAGACACATAAAGAGATCCCCCTGAGTTTTCTCTCCTCCAGGCTGCACAGCTCTCCCCATGCAGCATTTGACTATGATAAAACCAGAGCATCATACTTCCAGCAGTCATGCAGAAAAGAGCACAGTTACACCTTTTAACACCTTCTGCCAGAGTCTAGAGATCTCTGCCTCTGCAGATAAAAAGGGAAATGCTCTATCAAGGCAGATGTCTCTTAAAGAAAAAGGTATTTGTCCTCAACATGAGCAGGTACTGTATGGTGCTCTAGAAGGAGTTCGGTCATTTCTTCCCTCTAACAAAAGAATATTTTTCTTAGCTTTTGTCAGACTGAAATGAAAATACATGAAATGAGAAGCTGAAGCCTTTTGCACAAGCATGTTAAAATTAAATTTTATCATTTTGTGAATTTCTCTTTGTCTGTAGTCATCTAAAACTAGTCATGAACTGCAGTCTTTGCAATCGACATATCATCACACCACTATTAATCATCACCAACTCAGTTCAACATCTATCTGGTGTGTTTTGGCCTCATTTTTGTGTGGGCTTGATTCATGAGCACCAGAAATAAAATGCAGATATTGAGCACTTCAGCTTTTTTTTTTTTTTTTCACTGAAAAAACGGCTTCTAAATTAACAGTCAAATATCTAAGGCATATATCAGTTCATGCTACGCATCAGCAAAAGCATTTCATTATTTTGACACTTGCTTAGCTAACAAATGATGTCATGCATTTCTTATGTTTTACAGTGCAGGAGGTTGCAACATGATAAAATCCTTCTCTCCTCCAAAGTTTTTTAAGCTTTCCTCCCACCCTCCCTCCCCCTTTTTTTTTTTTCTTTCTTTTTTTTTTTTTTGCCAGAGGAGACTCTCAGCCTTTTTTAGATTAATAATAGTTTTTCTGACCTAAGATAAAAAAAAAAAAAAACCTGTAAATAATAAAAATCTATATCCTCCAGCTAGATCATTAGCACAAATTAAAAATGCAAACAGCTTGTAATTAGCTGCAGAGGTTTCTTCTCTGGCCCTAAATCAATGGGAGCTTTGCCAAAGGCCATGCCCGCATTCTGCGAAATTCTCCAAAAGGAAGAAATAATTCTTCCATAGCTGTGAAAATAGACATAACAGGAATGAAATTTGAGATTGCAATTGCGACTGATCTTACTGATGTGGCAAACCAACTCACGCTTGCTTGGCAGGACAGGATTTCCCTGCGGTGTCATTTCTGCTGGCCCCTTCTGTTCCCTCCTGGCATAGCAACGCCCGGAGGGCCTCACCGCGCCAACTGGTCTCCTGAGCACCAGCACAGAGTGAGTGCAGCTGACAGCACATTTACTTCTCATTGCTAATAAAGCTTTTCCAAAGATGTGTTCCTGCTTCTTTGTGCTGTCTGCTGTCTAACAAGGTGCGAGCTGTTGCTAGGCTTTTACCTCTGCTGCAGCACTTAAAAGGTCCTTGTCTCCTATTCAATTGCTAATTTTCACTAAGTTTAACAATATATATGGCATTTCTGCCCCTTCCAAATTAGACTCCAGTTGGGTAATGGGGTTAATTTTCGTGGAGAAAGGGTTTCCAACAGACATGTGCATATGAGCATACATACACAGTCAAAGTGCACGAGCTTCATTTCACTTTGTGGAAGTGGCCTACTAGACACTACCACTAGGACAAACCAGGCATTTTTAAATGTGTTTGAAATTTGGTTAAATTCACAGTTCTAACAATTGTGGGTTTCAATGTTAGTAACCATTCTCTGTTGCTGAATGTGATTGTAATAAACAAGACTTAATTTTCTATATGCATGCTTTCAGCATTTCCCATTCTTGCAGATTATTTGATCTGTTAATAAATCACCATTAAAATTATACCAGTGCAGGCAGAAGGAAAGGATGGATTAAACAAGGTCTAAACCAAAGGCATTTCACAGACCAAGTTTTTTACAGTAGTCACTCCTGGAAAATTTACAGGCACATTAATTACTGCCTTTTGCCTCTAAGTTCTTCTGTGCTTTCATGCTACATACCTACATAAAAAGACATCGAGAACATCTCCATATTGTCCTACACTGAAGGAGGGAAACAATGAGGCACACTGTTACCTACAATTCAATCAAAAATTACACTTGGATCTTTGATAAGCAAAGGAAAATGTAGGGTTATGATCTGGTCTTCTGAAGCAATGCCGGTTTCCTGTGAAGCAAACCGGCGCCAGGTCAGCTCAAGCCTTTGTCGCGACAGCAAAGCCCCTGTACAGGATGTTCTCACTCCAGTCTAAAAATACCTATTGGCAACCAGAAATTGATAGTAGAGTTACAGCATTTAGCAGATGGATTTGTGGCCTGACCAGCAGCTGGTATTTTAAGCAAGTGGGAGTCATTAACTGTGTGAACACTTTGCTTAGCATCTTTCTTCTCTGGAAGTTTTAAAATCAAGAAGGATGGTTTTACTAATATATTAGCAATATAACTATGCCTACAATTATAATAGATGACCTGTGTGCTGTGCAGCACAGGAGAGCAGAGAGGTGATAACGGTCTCTTGTGACACTTGCATGCAGTGGCTGATTGCAATTGCTCTTTGCTGAAGCCTCCATGTGCTTTGCTGGCCTGAATTAGAGCTGCTGGACCTTATGCAAATCCCATACTGTGACCACTTTCCTTCACCTTCCAAGGAACAGCCTGAGCATCCCTTCCCTTCTCATGTGTACTGCCAAAGAAGCCAGATTGGGCTCAGGGAGTGGAGAATTCCCTCCAACCCACGTTATGCAAACCATTGCTTCTCAGAAGAAAAGGGGAAGAGAGGCTGTTCTCCAAGGAGCTGCTTCTGGATCACAGTGTCCCCAGGTTACTTTGGAGCCAGGACTACCGTGTATCGCACTTACTTGGGCCTGTGGCTAACGAGGTAAATTAGCTCTCTATGAATAAAATATCTGTCAGGCAAAGCAGAGCAGCACACATTCCCCTGAAACGCTTGCGTGTATGTGTGCCAAGAAAGGCGATCTCTGGGTGCTGAGCATGCACAGAGAGGGGTTACAAAAGGCTGATTCTTTGCGCAAGCAAGGCAGGAAGGTGCCATGTCCCGTAAAACAAATTGCTACTGTTCCTGCTCCTGAGAACAGGCACCAGGAGAGGCTGCTATTGAGTGCCCTGACTATCTTACACTCTCTGCAGA
Source organism: Meleagris gallopavo (assembly GCF_905368555.1). Lineage (NCBI taxonomy): Eukaryota > Metazoa > Chordata > Aves > Galliformes > Phasianidae > Meleagris > Meleagris gallopavo. Next base: position 77,023,373 of record NC_139406.1, on the reverse strand, counting down.
TAAATGGCTGTTATAGAGTAGGCTGTTTCAGTATCTTTGGAATGCAACATCAGGCTAGTGGGAACAGGTAAGTGGACCTTATTTACTTACATCAGACTCTGAATTGTTGGATTTTGTTTTTCTTCCAGTGGGTGATCAGGTTTTTATAAGGTCAAGTGGCATTTGACTCCAAACATCCAATATATTCCAGAATGGACAGGACTGAAGTAGCCTAATATCAACTCAGGAAAAGATACACTGAATACAGACATACAGACAAATGGGCTTCTATACTGCCTATGCTGTAGTTTCATATCAGTTATTCTTACAAAGGGCAGAGTTTTAATGACAGATGTACCTCATTGTATTAAGCACAGTACTGTATAGCATTAGTTATTGTCTCTTAGATCACTTAGTGATTGGCATTTTCTACCCCTCTTACAGCAGTGCAGTAGAAAGGAGAGCCACAGGCAGCACAGAAGCTTTTCCAAACTCCTCCATTATTCTGTACAAGCGTTCATTGCAAAAGCATAAAATGTGTGTTTTCTCCATATGCTTAGTGTGAAATGCAGAAAAGATGAACAGAACCTCTTGGCTGAGATATATCAAAAACAGGTTCATCTTCCACTTGACAAATGGATGATCCAGTTTCCAGCTTATAGTTCCAAACTGCTCTGGGTTCTTCCAAGCAAGCACAGAGAAGCAGAGCCTTCTGCTGAGCCTCTCACTCTCTTTTTCTATGAGAGTTATCCTGATGCAGCCCTTTTCTCTCATGCTGTAGATGCATCAGTGCATAGGCACCAAATCCAGACCTAATCAGTGGTTCCTCTGCTGAGATTCACACACACATATCAAATGCTGCCTCTGAGGTGCTTTTTCTGAGCACTAGGCTGATTCCTACCTTTGTGCATTAGTACATTTGATAAATTTCCTTGGGAAAATGAAAGTTTAAAGCTACTGCTTAGAGCAGCCTGAGAGACAAATTAGGAACTGGGGATGAATTCTCAATAGACTATTGGAGAATCATGAGATGCAAATGTACCTTAGATGAAGAACAGTCTCACAAGACAGTTACCAGCACTGAAGCTACATGGTATTATGTAACAGTCTAAAGAACTATTTTTCACAGCTTAGGGAGAGGTATATAATCAAATTCATCTTTTCAGCTCAAATTATATACCATCTATATGCCTAGGGAACAAGTCTCACTTATTTGGGATACCAAATTGGCCAGTTACCTGACAAAGCCCCCACAAGCCTTGTATGGTACTGGTGAGATGCAAGCAGAGAAGGAGACACAGAGAGCCCTAAGGTAAACACTGACTGAAGAAAGATTAAATAATACACTTTTATTAAGACAAAACATACGTGTGATGGAAGGAGGTGCTGGGGATGAGTAGGGAGTTAGTTGTTAATAGATAAATGGCTTATCTTATGTCTAAGAGGATTTTTTCTTGAAGGTCACCAATTACTTATTAGACAGTCCCAGCTTAATAACTGTAACAGAACTGGCTATAGGAAACACACCAATAAAGCATTAATAGATATGCAAAATTAAATCTCATAGCTAGATTCATTACTCCTGCTTTTGTATCAGGTAAGGAAGTAATCGGATTCATAATGAACTGCAGTTCTGCACTTTGAACAATGAGAATGAAACAAAACACTGTTTCTGAAGTGTTATAAAAGGAAATCATCGCCTCATTGTGCATTCAGAAAGCAGTGATTCTGGCAATGTGATGGAAAAAAAAAAAAAAAGAATAAAGTATAAGATGACTTGTAAAAGAAAATACCTCATGTGAATTCCCAATTTTTAAGTTTTCCTTATGGTATATATTAATCCATAAAATTATTTGTGTGGTGCACAAATGTGCTCACACATTTCTGTAGTCTATTTTTTAACCTTTTTAATTCCTTCCTTCTCTAATAATAGAGCAAAAACATCTTAGCCTGTCCACTATGCCTTTTCAAAAATCAAGGATGAATCTCTTTAACCCTTCTCTGGCATCCAGATGTTTTTTAGTGATATTCTCTGTTGCCTTTTAAAAATAATGATAGAGAGTGCTTTTTACTTCATTGATACCCTTCTCCTTTAAATGTTTGTAAATTCTTCATTTGTCTCTCACAGACTTGACTTTAGTCAACAGTTTATAAGTTACCAGTTTATAAGTCTCCCTGAGTATTTTGGCATATTCTTCAGAGAGGTCTCTTGTCCAGTGTGGTCAATATTTCCGTAATTTATAAAAATATCTTAGGATCAGATCTATAAAGTGAAAGAAGCACCTGATTGTCTACTTTAATCTACAGGCCATCTAATACCTGAAAAGAACGAGGCATCTGAGAGTGAGACATTCAGACGTTTAAAACCATCTTGTCAGACATTCCCAAGAAGCCACAATTCTACCCTTTAATTTAAAGAATTTTAACTTGAGGATTTTTTTGGGATGTATTTTCATCTCAGCCGTGTTTCATGTCAGGAATCCAATGGCTTTCTTCTGTGCCTCCACCATGTTGCTGTGATAAAAAACAGCTGTAAGCACACAGCCATCCTTTCTTATCATTCAAGACTGCTGTGATACATAAATATATGCACTGCTTGTAATACCTTACACTGAAATTGAATACTGATGTCCTCTATGCTGAGAGGTCAATGAAGGCCATTTAAGTGCCCAAGTCATAACTGTGTTTCTTCCTTTTTATTCCACTGAAGTCTTTACTCCTTCTTTTCTGGAGCACCTCCCCTATGAGGACAGGCTGAGGGAGCTGGGCTTGTTCAGCCTGGAGAAAAGAAGGCTGCAGGGTGACCTCATTGCAGCCTTTCAGTACCTAAAGGGAGCCTACAAACAGGAGGGGAATCAACTCTTGGAAAGGGTTGATAACTGCAGGACAAGGGGAAATGGTTTTAAGTTGAGGGAGGGGAGATTTAGATTGGATTTCAGGGGGAAATTCTTTACAGAGTGGTGAGGTGCTGGAACAGGCTGCCCTGAGAGGTTGTGGATGCCCCATCCCTGGAGGTGTTCAAGGCCAGACTGGATGGGGCCCTGGGCAGCCTGGTCTAATATTAAATGGGGAGGTTGGTGGCCCTGCATGTAGGCAGGGGGGTTGGAGCTTCATGATCCTTGAGGTCCCTTCCAACCGTGGCCATTCTATGATTCTGTGATTCTTTCTACTTTACTCTTTCCTCCCATTTCTACATGCAGTAATCCAGTGCATTTGGGAAGCAGCTGCAAGATGCATGGATCACACCTCTCCTGCTGTGTTTGTCAGGAGCTGCTGCCGCTCATGGAGGAAAGGAGTGTCAGAAAAGTGGTCAGTAATATCTTGCTCCTGTACATTCTTTGCACCTTTTTTACACTTTGCTGTGTTTAAGTTACCTCAAATGAAACCAGGATACAGTTCAGGCTACATGGCATTGATCCCATATTAATAACTGTCTATTAAATCTTTATTTCTGCATAAAGATTTCATTGGGTAACTTTATGTAACACAGTTTTAAACATTTTACTTGATGATCTTTTAAATTTGATTAAAGATGTAATCGTTCTTCTATAAACAATTTAATCAAATGGCAAATAGGAAAAAAATATATTCCATCCCTTCTTGACTAAATTCTGTCCTCATTTATCTTATCTCATTCCTTTCTACCTTTCAGCCAATAATAAGAATTCTCCTAAAAATGTTGCTGTTGCACATTAAGAAGGAAGAAGATAAAAATGCTCAGATGCAGAGAGAGATGTTACATTAAAGACAAAACCCCAAACAAAAAGAGAAGGGGACATTAAACAAATTGCTTCCCAAACAAATAAATTTGATGTGTTCCATAGACATTGCTCCCTCTAACGGGAAGTTAGTGTTAAAGTTGCATGTAGAGTCTGCCTAATATAATCCAGAAACGTCTGTGGATACAGCTCACACCACCTCCTGGAGATTTCTGATTTTGTTTATTCACACTTGGAAAGAGGTTACCATGAGATACACAGGTAGTGAGAAGATGAATGCTGTAGAAGGGAAAGAGAACTTGAGTAGAGCAGGACTCACTGACAGTGGTTAAGAGAAGAGAAATGTTGCATGAAAATGAGACAAACTGCACCCATAAGTAATGGGAGCCTAGTGAGGAAGGCACAGAAGATGCAAATGTCTGCAGAAGTGATTGCACAAGAGTAAAGCTAAATGTCAGCTAGTGCCAAGAGAAAATGTAAAAGAGAGAAAGAAGTGCACCAGACTCAGGGCTTTGGAGTTTTGATGCACAGTATCATGATGACCCAGGAGTGTTGGTTGATGCTCAGCTAAACACGAGCCAGCTGTGTGCCTGGGTAGCCAAGAAGGCCAATTGCATTCTGGCTTGTATAAGAAACAAGCCAGCAGGAGCAGGGAGGTGATCCCTCTGTATTCAGCACTGGTAAGGCTGCATCTTGAATACTGTGTTCAGTTTTGAACCACTGTCTACAAGGAAATCATTGAGGCCCTGGAGAGTGCCCAGAGAAGTTCAGCAAAGATGGTGATGGATGTGGAGCACATATCTTATGAGGAGCAACTCAGGGATCTGGGATTATTTAGTCTGGAGAAGGGGAGGCTCAGATGAGACCTTATCGGTCTGTACAACTGCCTGAAAAGAGGTTTGTGGCATGGTGAGGATCAGCCTCTTCTCCCACATAATCAGCAATAGGACTAGAGGGAATGGCCTCAAGCTGTAGTAGAGAAGGTTCAGGTTGGAGATTACAAAAAATTTGTTCTCTGAAAGAGAGATCAAGTGCTGGAATGAGATGCCCAGGGAAGTGATTGAGTTACCATCTGCAGAGGTGTTCTAGAAAAGTTTAGATGTTGCATGAGGGAACATGGTTTAGTAGAGAAGCACTGGTAGTAGGTGGACAGTTGGACTAGATGATGTTGGAAGTCTTTTTCAACCTTAATGATTCTATGCTGCACCTACTTCTGTTTATTTTCTGTTTCAAGTTGCAAATCAGTTGGGAGCCTGAGGTATTCATGTGAAATCATCAGTTATTATTGGACTTCAGGAAAGAACATTAACTTTTGTTAAAAAGGATTTGGTTTTCTTGTTCCTCTAATTCTGTTTTTGCTGGGAAAGATCTTAACACATCATTGGATCTCACCTCTGATTCATCCTTTCCAGACAGATCTTCAGAGGAAGAAGGCACTAAAACCAAGCTCGGGAACTGTGGCCTGAGACTAACAGTTACCACAATTACCATCCACTTCCTGCAAAACTGGAAAAACAGAACCTCAGCTTTCTTCCATATTGCCTTGGCTGTTTTCCATTCAGTGCAATGCATCTTGTCAGATTTTGTTGTGGGAAGTGACAACACAAATCTTGCTGTTGGGAACATATTGGCTGCCACACTGATATTCCATCACTTAAGAAAAGGGTTAAAAAATTAACTTAGCATTGTAATCCACGGAGAAATTGTATTCCAAAGTCCTCTGACATCAGTGGAATGAATCCCACCATCGTCATTACTGGCTTAAGGCCTTAATAAATATAGTATTTATAAAGGAATCATTGTACATTGTGGGTGCAAAAAAAGATGTCTCAATAATTCAGTAACCACAACTGAGAAAGGAGCAGTGGCAAAGAATAAGGCAACAATTGCTAGAGGTGAAGGCTTAAAAATCATGGATACTAGTCCAAAGTGAGGCATGGAAGGGAATTTGAAAGACATGAAAGTTAGGTCAAGATTGGCCCAGTATCACCTATTCCTAGATGAAGGCAAGAAAATTGTTATAATGTGTCTTTTATTCCTTGAAGCACTGTTGCCTTTGCAAATTTCTTTTTCTTCGGCTGATATTCATCACTTCTTCTCCTGACCACAGCTGCACTACACACACAGTTAGAATAACACCATAATTTACATAATCAGCCCAAGAAGACTTCTTCCAGCCCTTCACAGTTACAGACACATCTAAACGTGCTGGCGCTGCAGCCCTTCTTTTGTACAGAGAAACAGCCCACAAAGAGGTGAGATAGCAGTTCCGTGAGTGTTGGGGTGTAGCATTCCCTGCATCTGACAGCTCCTGGACTCTGTTTAATAAGGATTTCTTTGTGGAAGTATCTAGTATACTGCATCTTCACATCAAGGTGTAAAGGGAGCTGCCACTGTCACCTTTTGTGAAGCCTAGTCAAGGGTTTTGGACAATTTTCAGAATTTTGCCTAACCTAGGACATAATTTTAAAGTGTTTTTGTTTGTTTGTTTGTTTGTTTTTAAATTATTTTTATTTTGCTAAAACTAGACCACAAACAGTAAGTTTGTATGACAGCTTGTCAAGCTAGCTTTTCTATTGTAAATTAGATCTGCGATCTTGTTATGGCCTGGTTTCCTCCTGGAGTTATCCATCAGATAAAACTCCAGTGGAGATGCTTCAGACATCATAAATTTAGAGAACAAAGTTCATAATTGTCACCAACGTTCATTGGTCATAGAAGAATCACCTCCTCACCTCCTCTTTGTCTGCATGTATATGTTTGATACAATATATGCATCAGGACGAGTTCATCTCCTAGATTATGCGGCTCTTCAAGCAGGAAGTCAGGAGGAGCAGCTCTGCGTTTGTAGGCATGAAAAGTACTGCATTTCACTTGAGGCCTCTGAGCAGCCACCAGGTGGCCTCTGAACAGCGTAACTCTGTTCTCTCACGCTGCCAAGAGAGAAGCGATGCTTGAACGAAAGGGTGCCTACACCTGGGGCTGCTTTTCAAGCATTACAGCAGAACAGTGAGAGATGTGGCAGTGCTGCCCTTATGTTGGTCCGAGGAGCATTCACTTTTATTATGCGTTTACTCTTTCTATCATCTTTTGCAATTTTCTGCAGACTGCGTCATTCTGACAGTTTCCAGCAGGGAGCAGCATTTGTTCATTTGTGAAAGATTAGAGGCTCCAGCGTGAAAGGATCAAGTGCAGAAGCTGGAATAGAGACTCAGAAATTCCCTGTATTAAACACAAATACGTTTGGGGATGGGTGGTCAACCAGAACTGTGAGGGGTGTTACAGGGGTTAAAGAATTGGCGCTAGGCCTCTCTTGTCCTCTTTATCTGTGTAATGCCTCTACAAGTACAGCTCAGTATTTGGGGTGAGAGGTTGGGTGCTCAGAGGCAGCGCTGGCAGAGAATCTGGATCAAAACGTTCACATTTAGGGAACCATTTTCATCAAAAAGTTTGGAGTGTGCTCCCTTGTTCAGAATAATTGCTTCAAGGACTGGAAATCCTGAATAAGCTCTCGCTAATGATGTGTGCATATTACCAGCACCCAAATACTAAGGCATATTTTTTTTCTTAGAAGATAAGTAAAGTTCTTCATCTACCTAGGACACTGGCTGTTTTAAAAGTTTCCCATATTAAAAATATCTTTCTAAGAAACTATTTCTTTCAGTGAAATCTTAACTTTAAAGCCGAAGTCTCAGTTCAACACTTTAAAATGTTACATCTTTCAAATCAGCCTTCCATAGAGGCAGAGACAGTCACAGATTATTTTAGTCCTTGGAAACTACAGCAGAAAAAAACTCTTCACTATATTAACAAATTTCTATTAAAAACAATATTATAATATTTGTTGCCAACCTAGTGTTCCTGGAATGTCTGTCTGTTTCTTCTCACACCTACATGTAGTAGAATATATTTTTACCTTGCCTACTTTTCAAAGCAGGTCTGAATGAACTCTTCACAGCAAACAGTAACAGACACTCCTTTTCAATACTGACAGCATTGGTGGTACTGCTACAATGCTTCCCACCTGTCTTGGTGTCATCCCACCCACTCCTGCTCTGCCCTGCTGAGAAGCAGCTGCATCCCACCAGTGGGCTCTCAGAGTGGTGAAACAGTTCAGGCTGAGGAGATAAATAATTGCTATAATCTATGTAGACATATCCACACTGGCTGCAGTCCACTAGGCTAGATCACAAGACCACCGAAGCTAAAAGAGCATTTGCTTATGTGAGGGCTCTAAAAGATCCTGGGGCTCTCAGTAGGTATCTAATAGCTAAAACTTCACACCTCAGGCTTCCAATCTCACAGTTAAATAGAGAAAAATAAGTCCTATCCTACCTCTCACTGTAATACTATATAACTCTCTAATACCCTAGCCTTCCCTCCAGTCGGAAATATGCATAGCCACAAATTACACATAGCTGACTTTTACATACTTATTTTACTTTTGTCATATTTATTCTCTTCATATTGGGGCTAAATGTTCCTTTTAATAAAATTGTTAAGGTCATTCAATTGTCTGAAATATGTGTTCTCACATCTTCATTTGCATAGATTTATTTTTTTCAGTATAAACTTTGTATAAACTTAACTTTTCATGTGCTGAATTCATAATGCTTGGCTCTGAGTTAGTAAAACATTCCCCTAACATTTTTTAATCCTCAAATTACTATATTCTTTTAGGAGTAACTCCAGATTAACATATCTTTATCCCTGGCATCTCTTAAGTGTTTTTAGATAATTAATACTGCCTTTGTGTTCTCTGTCTGAAAAGCCCAAATCCAATACCAACATTATGTTTTCACTGATTTGAAAATTAGTAGTCTTACTGTTATGGGAAAAACATGGGAGCAGCACAGGAATCTCTGAGTACTCATAATGTCCAGCAGCCTATTGCTTGGGAACTCACTGGGGAAGTGTCAGTGTCTTCATACCTTGTGACCTTCTGCAAATATTGTTTTCAGTGATCAATCCATCTTCTCCTGAACTCACGCCAACCGTGATCCTATGGCCTCCTGTGGGGAGGAGTCCTGCAGCTCTGCAACACCCTGGGCAAGGAGTTGCCTCCCTTTGTCTGTCCTGGACAAACCACACACTAGCTCCATTTGATATCTTCAGCTTTTACAGTGGGAAAGGTGGCAAAATGCATGCACCTACTCCATTCCACTGCCTTTATAGTGGTCCATTACCCATCTCAAGGGTCTCCTTGTTCTGGACACTCAGCTGCTTCTTCATGGGAGTGTCTCCCTGTGATGACCTTTACCACCAGGCACTATAGTAGGACAGTCAAGGACACTGACTCCACTTGGGGCTACCAAAGCCACCAGAGCTATGACCTTGACACCAAGGATCTGCCCCTCTGTTCAAAGCGTACTCAAGCTAGCAGCTCTCGAGGAACCATTCAAGCCCTGCTGTTCAAGCTGCACAAAACCCCAAGTTTCTTTGTCTGCAGCACATGCTGCAGTTTGGTGTGGTAATAGCTGAACTCCAGTTAAATGAACCGCAGCCTAGCCACAGCAGCACGGAGCTCAGCAGAGGGTAATTTACCCTGCCTCTTAGCAGGGATCCTAAAGAGCCATGACAGGTCCAAGCAATCTGTCAGAGAGCAGCCTGATGAGCCAGCAGGCTCTCTCTGGATGCTAATACATTACAAACAATAGACTCATTATATGCAAATTAGCAGGAGAGGTGGTGATTGGCCACTGCATTACAGAGCCAAATGCTCCACTGAAAAGTTAGCTGAGATCTTTGCTTGAACTACCCCGAAATGCCAAAGCTTACAGCATTAAGTTCCCGCAGCATGCATCTTTGTTGAACGACTGGGTTTCCTCAGACAGCCTGCACACAGGTCCCCTGAATAATGCCCATACAGAAAGCTGGAACCAGCGCTCAGTGAGTAAAACCCATGGGGAAAACAATAACAGACTGATTCGGACTGAGGTTCTGAAACAGTCCTGGTTTAGATTAATTTTAGTTCCCAACTCCATTACAGGTTTACTCGTTAAATGTCAGAAAATTCATCTGAATCCAAGGAGTGAGTTCTGTATTTGTGGAACAGATATCCTGGTGTTTTTTACACATCGCACACCAGGCTGAGCTCTAGGAACACGGCTGCAGTTGGACACTGCATGAGGACCTGGAGTGGGTTCCCACCATGGTTCAAAGCTAAACACAGAGCTACAGCCAACTGCTTACTGTTTTCTCTAGTGATATTTGACTGTGGGAAGGTTGTGTGTCTTCTGATGCCAGTGTGCAAAGATGATCTTAATTAAAATGTTCCATTGAAAATGTTTCATAAGATAGGAATACAAGACCGATGTCAGTCTGACACAACTCACTGTGTTGCCTGAAATCTGGAAGTGGCTGGCAGGTTGGGAGATGCTGCTGCCACTGCACTGCAGCCAAGAGTCCTGGGCACACGTTTTACCTTCTCAAAAGATGTTTTTTTCCTTTTTTATTTTTTTATTCTTTTCAAGCACACCATGTCAAATATGTTTCTGGTGCTTCTAGACAGATAAGAAGCCTGTAGGGTCCTTATGACCCTGATTTGTTCATGATAACATTGTGGAGGACAAGTAAACATTGGCTTCCACAGATGTGGTGGTAAATTCAGCATTTTTACGATCAAGTTGATAGGGATGCATCTCATTACCCAAATACACACATCTATTTCTGAAAACCTCAACCACAGTTCAGCAGAAGTTAACTCAGCAACTCACCTCTCCCATTTATTTCTCAGAGAAAAAAAAAGCTTCATATCCCTCTTCTCTGTGAAGAATTCGACATAGCTGGGTGGCTCAAGGCATCTAGGGCAAAGGCACACATAGGTGTGCATGAGACTTACCTGTGTTTCTGTTGTGTTCCCATTGTTCCCATTTTTGAGTTTTTTACATAAGAAAAAGCACACAGGATCCCAACTACCAGTGCTGTTTCATTAATGATGAGCATACCATACGGTGCACAGAACACTTTGCAGGCTTTTCCTAATTAAAGGCAGTACTAAACAGCTATTTCAGCTGTACACATAGGATAGGGGAATATGACTCAACCTACATAAAAAAAAAATATTTTGCACTTGCATTGTGCTCTCTTTCCAAGGATTTTAGTGTCTTTTCCAAAAGAATGATTTTAGCTTCACAATATCCCTATGTGCTTATTGAAGGAACAATTTCCTCTCACTCACTGATGGAAACATTGACAAAGAGGCTGCAGACCTTATAATCATGTGCTTTAAGTACAGAAATATGCATGCAAAATGTAGGCATAGAGCTGAAAATGATTCTTAATTTCACTAACTACACATGCAGATAACCAGCTAAACACATTATGGTGACTTTAATCCAAATCCAGCTGTTATGGGCAGGATATGCATTAAAAAAATATGCATGCAGATCACTCTGAAAGTAATGCCTCCTATTTAATTCCTTGGAAACAACAACAGATACAAAGAGCACAATAACACTGTTTGATAGAGAAAATTGTCAGTTACAAAACACTATTTTTCAGTGTAGTCACCACATTAAGTGTGCATTTTCACCAGCAATGGAAAAGAGCCTGCATGCTGTGCTCATAAAAATCTTCATGGTCATCTGGAATGTGACTTGTCTCTCCTGTCACTGTTGCCACTGCTGAAATGCACCACCCACCACCTCACTGTACTCACATCCACTCTTTGGTCTCCGTACATGTTTAGCAAGTATCAATGAATGTCAGTGGGTTCAATGATTTCTACATGGAGGAATTCAATTTCACGCCTTTGCTTCATACGCACTTCTACCTCAGATACCATTTTGTCAGTCTGCTCCTCTGCTGCCATCTGTCACATAGCAGCAAAATACAATAGAATAGAATATTGGTTGGAAGGTTCAACCTCTACTGACATACCATCAACATCACCTCTGATGTTGTGGGCCAACATAATAACATAGGAGGCACTACATTCAAAGCAGCCCTCATGTATTTGAAACCCTTGAACACCAGAACTTCAAGCTTTAAGGTCATGACGGAAACCTGCAGGTTTATATGGTGCTGCTGTGCAGGTATCTTCACTTACCCTACCTATTTTCTAACAGAAAATGTTTTCTTTCTAACCAGAGACATGAGCATTCTTGAATCTATCAAAGAAAGCCTCTCCCAGAGATTTCTGGTGATGCTGTTACTGAGTGTGGTGAGGATCTTCATAAAGAAGAGGGAGCAGGCACACTGAGAAGCCACACAGTCTGGTGGACCCAAATCAAAATTAGGGAAATGCACAAGCTGAAAACACAGATTCCTTTGCAAAGTTTTGTAAAATAATTTCTTTTTCATATAATGCAATAGGTTCTCCTTTCTTTCCCTCTCCTGCTCATTTTTATGATATTCTGAGTAATTTCCCATCTAAAATTCTTTTTCTTCCCTCCACAGGCCACCATCCCCAGAAGTATCATATTCAGCCTTCCTCTGACTGGATTTTTGAATGATTATTTTGGAGTCTGGCTTTATCTCCCCTGAGTCTCATATCTAGGGATCAGCGAACTGGCTCATATAACTTACAAACCAACCTGAACCATAATTTAGGACTAAGGAAATGTTTGGAGGTTAAAAAAATCAGTGTGCTTTTCACATTTGTATACCTCTCTACTTCCACCTCCTAGAATCAGCTGAAATGCCAAATGGTGCCAGGTGACCTGGTGCCTCAGGAATTTGCATGCAGTTTGGAAAGCTCTGGGGGTTTACAAAACATCTAATTTCTTGGCTTGTTTCTACACCAAATTGCCAGTTGTTAATGACTGTCATTGAGGGTTGTTTTGTTGTTTTTTTTTTCCTTTTTCTCATTTTCTTTCATTCAGCTATGTGATAACATCTAATTCATTTCATGTTTGGAAACATACGAGTCAGGGGCCAGTTGCATTAGGACAGTAAGAAAGAAATAATAAATCCATGGAAACGAATGAAAAGGAGAACTGTGTTCTTGACTTCCAAACCTGGTGGATCTAAACTTACACTGCTCCATACCTCTGATGCATGGATGCCTCCCACAATCAATGGCTGTATTTTGCCATATTGTCCTCTATTTTGCCTAATTTACCCGGTAACTAACAAACATTGCTCTCTTTAGAGTCAGTTATGCGAAGACGCAGGCTCCTCTCCAAAGGGGTAGGGAGGTGGAGAATCAGCAGAGTGGTTTTGTGAGTTTTGTTAGTTTTGCAATTACAAGGTGGCCTTTAATATTTCATTAGTTATATTCTAGTTAGCAATGACACTAAAATGCTCTCATTACAGTACAGAAGTTCTTTTCATTCCATAGAGTGGACCCACTCCAAGAACTCCATGTCTTTCTTTGTGCTGGGGCCCCAGGCCTGGACACAGTGCTCCTCATGAGGGCAGAGCAGTAGCAGTAGCATCTGCTATATCATTATTGGTTTTTTTTGAAACAAAAGTTCATCTGTTCACATATCATACTGTGTACACCAAGTTAACAAGGCTAGTTTGGAATATATTGCAGAGTTGATATGATATTGCTAAAATGACAGATATGCCAGTGGTTGAACTAGATATCCAAAGGGGTAACATCAAAACCTGCATGTCAACTGGCATTCATTTGAAACACAATGAAACTGCCCTGCTGCCTGTCTCTGCCTTTGCAATCATACTAAAAAATTGAGAAAAAACAAACAAAACCAAAAAGCAATTAATGCCCAAACAATTCTTTAGAATATCCTCTTATTTTAACTAATCATTTAACTATATGGCTGCTACTGTATCTTCCAGCTCTATTAAAATGCTTTGCTTTCTATACCATACGTCATTAAAGTAACTATTAATTGAAGGCATTTAGCAACACTTTAAAATTTACAAACATTAGTCAAAACTATTAGATATGACCTTGCCAGCAGATACATGATTAATAGTAAGTGAATGTTCACATAAATGGAGGTATTCATATTAGCAATCTTTTTTTTGTCAAGGGTTGCAGGTCCAGGATCAGGACTGACTGAATATTCATTCTGTGTGACAATTTCATTAGCATTTTAGCTCCACCATTTGTAAGTGAAGTGTCTTTTCTTTTAATATATTAAAATATAATGTTGCTTTTTTGCTTTGGTATTTGAGGAAAAATAAGGTAGTTCACAGATTTAATAAAACAACTGTAAGACTGAATTGCTTTCCAGGGGAACTCACCCACATGTCGTCCTGCATTTCAGCAGTGTTAATTCAATTAGTTCTACAGTAAGTCAAATAGAGCATTATGGTCCACACTGTTGGATCTTCCTTTGAAAGCATTTTTATCCCCATGAAAACTGAATGCCAAAAGCTAACTTAAATTTTCCTGCACCACTATGAAGAAGCAGATCCAATTCCCACTGCAGCTCACAAAGCCATTTCAATTACTCCTCCAGTAAGAACAATTTATTATGACAGTGTCTCACTCTTCATTGACCCCTGTTCAATTTATCTTCAGTGAGAGTACCCACACTCCCAATCTCTGTTAAACTACTACTGAAACAATTTCCCTCTCTTCACCTATTCTTATCAATTTCATGATTACTTCTTTCTCAAACCACTTTAAATTGGCCCTCACTGGATCGTGCTGATTGATTTCAGCTCAGTTAGCCAAGATGTAATTCTAAAGTTGATTGGATTTTCAGTCCTCCCAGATTTCCTTCACCCACAATTTGAAGCCTGCTATTGTCAGCAAGGCAAATATTGGGAACATTAAGTTGCTAGCAAATGAAGTAGAAAACTGTGTGCAGTCTTGGATTATTGGAACAGTGGGAGCTAATATTCTTGCATCTTTGCTTTATGGATGTCACAAACAATGTAATAATAAACTCAGAGCCACTTTGTCATTCACACCTTTGGCAGCTAGTTCCTTTAGGAAAGTGGCTGCTACTGCCAAGGTTTTTTATTGCCAGTGAGTATCACTGAGAGAATTACTGGAGGTGCAGAATGTAGGGGAAGAATAGCTACTCTATTTCTTGAGAGACAAATGGTACTGTTTTATTTGCAATTAACTAAGGACTGCTAAAGAAGATACCTTGGCTTGATGATTTACTAATCACTTAAGTACTCTGGTGAATTAAATACTACAACCAACACTCAGCACTAACTCAGCCTTAAGCTGGAGAGAGTTTTTGTGGCTAGGAGCTTATTATAACTAATATTAACAAAGCATTTTACATCCTTGAAGTCCTGGGAAAAAAAGCTGGTAGGCTTACCATTACTCATTAATCTATTTCAATATTATTTCATGGATCTCACTATCAGTGTAATGTTCACAGGTCCTGTGTTCATTTCGAGAACACTGTAGGATGACACTCACACTTAAGGCACTGCAGCTGAAGACATTTACAGAAGCAACAGAGAAAGGTCTACAATGCTGCTGCTCCCATGCACGCATGTAAGAACAGCTGTCTGGAACCAGAGGAAAGATCTGGTGGCCAAATTTTGTCAACAGTCAGTGACAAAGGCCAAGAGAAGAATCCAAAGGCAGGTCAAGCATACTTATACTGATGATTTCCCAGTCTCCTATTCCATTCTACAGTCTGCAGCTCAGCAACCTCCTTTCCAGAAGTGGGATCTATGCGTGCAATAGACCTTGAAGGAGTTCTCTCCCACAGATTGGCTGCTCAAGTTTAAAGTCATGTAACCCTTTTGGCATCCACTACTGACCATACAACTGTGTGTTCTACAGCCTCAATAGCAACGGATGAATAAAAACTTCTTTTTTATCTGAACTATCAACTGGTCATTTAATCGAATATTCTCTGTTTTTAATGGAGAGAGACAGTAAACAACCATTTCCTACTAGCATCTCTTACGCCATATATTGTTTTATCTATCTATCTGAAATCCATCTGTTCTATCTCTCTTCATTTACCTCTTTTCCAGGATGAAGAGTCATAGACCATCTGTTCCTCGTGTTGAAGTTCTTCTACATCCTTGATCATCTTTGATGTCTTCTCTGAATCTTTATTTATGCTACTATATCTTTTTGCTTGAAGTCCTCTGTAGATGTACTGTGGATATACATGATACAAAAACAAGCTGTTTTCTTACTCCCTATTTCCTGATCTTGCATCTGGTTTTTGAAAGATGATGCATTTTAAATCATTTTATTCATTTTGATAAACTGGCATTAAAATAATAGTGAGAATGAGGATTCAGTTCCTACTGACAGCTTTACTTTTCCCTTTGACTTCCTTGTTCTCCACATCAAATCTTTGATCTAAATAACCGTTTATTTATTTTCATTTTGACCTAAGGTAGCCAAACTGTCGCTGTGCCAAATAAGGAGTGTTGCTTCTCACTGTGTGTCTTCCACTAAGTTCAAACATTTATGTTTCCCCCTCCAAAAGTTCACAAAAGCAGTACTGATCAAGGATCTTTTTAAGAGAAAACACTTAAAATCAACAGTTGAAATAATGTATTGAAGGCATAAAATGTTAAAATAACAGGCAGTGGTCACACCTAGTCTCACTACCCTATGCATCACAATGTAAATTGTGTTCTGTTCCCAAGATTTTAGCTAGAAAGAACATTTCTGTAAGCAAAGTTTGGCTGGTAGAGACTGTACTACAGACTATGTTGATCTATTCAATCTTTCAATAGATTAGTCAAACTATATAAAGGCCAAATTAAATTACGCCAAAGAAAGCATTTTTATGTATTCTTTCACACTTACACTCTGAGAGGACTTTTGTTTTAGCTAAATCATACTCATCTCTTGGATCAAGGACAAACACAGATTCTATAGATCAAAGAGCCAGAATATAAAGCCCTCTGAGTAAGATGTGTCACTAGGCAAACAAAAACAACATCTACCAACAGCTGTGGGTTTTGAATGATGCTCAGGTGAGCCCCAGTGGAGTTCAAACCTGACTATTGTTTGTAGTCAACACAACCTAATTGCCTCACTGTGTTTCTCACCAGCCTGAGTACAAGAAGGGAAGCAGGCAACAAAGTGTTGATATACAGCAGTGAGACTTTGAAGCTTATGATAAATTTTACAATAGTACCATCTGGGTGATGAAAGACTGCAGTCATTCTGCTTCTGCCACACTCACAGAGAAACGCAAGCTTTGGCTTAAAAACGGCTGATAATGAGTAGAAACATAAAATCATTGAGGTTGGGAAAGACCTCTGTCCAAATATCCACCAATATTGCCCGCTAAACTATGTCCCTACCTATGACTACCACATCTCCATGTTTCTTCAACAAGCAGTGACTCCACCATTTCCCTGGGCAGCCTGTTCAGCACCCAACCACTCTTTCAGTAAAGCTTTTCCTAATAAGAAAAGTTAGAAAGGTGAGAGGATCTGTAACAATCAGCTTTTCTTGGTACCCTCTGAAAGGAGAACTTTTGTATTCAAGCTACAGAGTTTCCAAGTTCAGTTTCATCAGCTGAGATATCTTTCTGTTCTCAGCCAGTTTTGTGAGGAATTCAGAGGATACAAGACATCCAGGGGTAGCACCTAATGTGAAATAATTTGTCTTTGCAGTCCACAAGGAACTCAGACAGTGTTCCAAATCTGAAAGCTGTTCCTGTCAATTTAACATGATGTTCTTCCAAGTGTGAAACCTTATGAATACCACTGGTGAAGATACGGCATGTAAGTAGAACCAAGCCTTAAAAAAGATAATGAAAATGAAATATTTGAATGTAAAGCCAAAGTCACACTATCACAACTACCATTCCCTTTTCTGATATCAAGCAGGTCTGTGCGGCTATCAGTCTTAATGGCAGCCATCTGCACTGGCTGGCCAAATGGCCACTGATTTTTCAATTAGCTGGAATCCTAAGCCAACAACTATTCTCAGGGGAGATCTCTTCTTTTCAGACTTGGCACTGACTCTCTCTTCCTCTACTACAAGAATTACAAAAGTGAAATAGAGTGGAAAACATCAGATCACCAAGGTCATGTGATGTATGAGGCTATTAGAGCAATTAGATGAACAGTTACTGAATTTTATCTGTTTTGCTTCGTAAAATAAAATTTTAAGTAGACTCATCTATCTCACCACACCTGATTACTCTGGAGATCAGACTTGCAGAAAACATTTAGAACGGCATGAAAACTGCACATATGGGCATCAAATTACTTGTAAACACATTTTGTCTAGTCTATACAATAGAAGACTGCAAGAACAAGACCTAACTGCAATAAGGGTAAGGATCATTTGACCTAAGAAAATCTATCAAATGATTAGGAGTTTAGTTTAAGCCAACTCTCCATACTCATTCTGTAACCAAGGAAAAGAGCCAGACACCTCCAATAAAATATAATTCCCTCGTAAATTAAAATAAATGAGAAGAATCTGCAGATTTCTTTCTTTCTCCATCGCCAACAGAGCAACCACAGACATTTAGCTCAGATACCTAGCATTTTGATGACTGAAATGATCCCATGTCCACTGACTGAGCTATGGCATTTAGCATTTCATTTTGATGCATAAAGAACTCATACTGGAAGACTCAACTGGAATTAAATCAAGTGATATGGAGTAACTGCACCCATCCTTAAAAAGGACTCAGGCTTCATACTGCACAGCTACACAGATTCTTTGCTTGTACCAATACTCTTGCAGACAGGAAAACCAAATTCATATGGGGCTGTATTAAAATGTGTAGCTCACAGGTTGAGGGGAGTGTCTGTTCCTGTCAATTCCAAAGGGGACACTCATCTCAAGTGCCGTGGCCTACTTTGGCCTCCCTCATACAAGCAACACGTTGACAAACTGGAGGAATTCCAGGAGAGGGCTATGGAGGTTATTAAGGGGCTACAGCAAGGAGGGACATACAAGAAGAGGTTGAGAGAACTGGGATTTTTGAGTCTTAGGAAGGCTAAGAGAAGACATAATTGCTGCTCACAACTATGTCATGAAGGCATACAGAGAAGATTGTCCAATCTCTTCTCAGTGGTGCATGGTAGAAGAATGAGACACAAGAGACACAAATAACAACAAAGAAAATCCAGAATTGTTATAAGGAGAAAAATTTCCTAATGAAAGATGTCTTGAACTGGAACAAGCTGTCTAGAGAGGCTGAGGAGTGTCCATCCTTGGAAATATTTACTATTCAGCAGAACCAGTCTCTGAGCAACAGGACTAAGTTGGCTTTGCTGAAAGTAGGAGGTTGGACTGGATTATCTCCAAGCGTCCCATGTAACCTATATCATTCTATGTTCCTACGACTTCATGCAACAGTTTTCCAAAATAAATAAATAAACAAACAAACAAACATTATGGTTTATAAGGAACAGTATGGAATGTGATACTGACATGACTGGGTGATATACAAATCCAAGATACAGATTAAGGCTTGGACATATGGGTAGAATTGATCTCATCTAACCTTAACTGTCCGAAATGTCAATGTGAAATCTTGTAACAGATGCTATATTTCCCTCTGTAATTAAAAGAGACAGACAGACAGACCTCTTGGATGGAAACTGTCTGAGCCATTTAAAAAACTAAGTGAGATTTTCTCTGTATGTCAGTCTTCCTACCAAGAGATCCTATAAGACTTGGACTAGATACTGTCTAGTTACTGAGGAGGATAAAACTAATTCTTGTGTCAAACGAAAGAAATACAAATATATTAAAAGAAATATAGAAGTGAGTGATATGAACTGTTAAAAGAAAAATTTTGGGAGAGAGGAATGTCAAAGGAACAAATGTAAAGGGACATGGATATTCCAGGTTCTTTCACATTCTACAGTGGACTTTGAGAAAAAAAAATAAAAAAGAAGGGATTCAAGTGACTACGAGATATACATTGTCATCCCACAGTGCATAACACAGTGGACTTCACTGCCAACTGGCACCATCAAGCCAAAGAGGAAATACAAACACTAACAACATCTTTCCTTTTCTGAGACTAAGCATTCTCAAAATAATCCCAAATAGAATTACTTTGGCAACACTGAAGTTAAGATAAAAACAGCATCTAATCATATGCATACTAATATAATTGACTGTCCAAAGTAATTTCAAGAGACATCAACACAAATTAATCAGTTTAAGATAATGTTCTTTGGCTAACAAACAAAACTAGAAGATACCTCAGACTAGGCTCATGAGCATACACTCAGCTACTTTCCAACAGCTATACTAAATAAACAGCAGAATAGCAACCATATTAATTTAAGAACAAAAAAGCAAAAACTCAACCATCACAGAACAAGGGCCTCACTGATGTGAGCTAGGAAATTACTCACATACTATCCCATAGACAGTCTACTCTCCAATATATCTCTTTAACCACTCTATTGTTAAAGATTAATGCTGAATTTTGTGGTCTAAAATTTAGATATCTGATGTAATATACAAATGTTTCTGTGTCTAAATCCACTTACAAAAATTAACTATGTATTTTAGATCTTTTCACTAACAACATCTTTTAATCAGGTTGCTTTCCAAATTTTTATCTATTTATTTTTAATACATACTTTATGTATTTATACATAATCACATAGATATTTTAAGGCAGACACACCATTATGATAATCCAATCCTTCCACCATACAAAAATCTACAATTCTTGAGTCAAGCCAAACATCCTCAAGTTTTCCTTCACAGATGGTGGCCAACATGGGTTAACACCCCTTTGTCAGATTTGTTCTCCCAGTGATCTAATTCCCACTTCCAGCCTCACTACAGACCTTCTATGGCCAAAGCATCTTATACTGCACAGTCTGTTGTCTTCTTTTAACCAGTGTGATGGTTCCTCTTCTCTTATATAGTTCTTCTGACAAGAGCACATCCAAGTGAAATAGGACAAATTGTGTTAGTTACACAAAATGTCCTTGAGCCTGCTACACAGCGTGTAAAAATTTTAGGAAGATTTTTACTGAAATTTGAAAAACAAACAAGCAACAACCAGAAATGTAGAAAATAACTTTGTGTTGAGATAAGTGACAATGAATGGCTAGGATCATTTACCATTTGCAATCCACAATGCAACAGGTATGACTATGGGATGTATAGCAAACAAACAAAATAGAAACAATAAGTAATATTTTCCCACCACTGCTGAGGAAAGATCAGTGCAAGCTGTAGCAGATAATTTAGGATATATGTTGGTCAGTGAAGAAAATGGTGAGTCAAACTTACAGGAAAAAAATACAAATTTGCTGCAGCAGAATGAATAAGAAAACAGTATGTCTCATTTACATGAACAGGATTGTTGTCTACAAGTTCTTTAAGAGAGGAAAGACAGGCAAAATTATTTAAGATATCTCAATTATTTAAGATACATTAAAACAAAAAAAAGGAATCTTGCTATGAATACATTCTGAAGAAAATTAGCAAAATTTCTTTGACCATGAGAAGGAAAAAAAATTAAGACTCAGTTCCTATTAGAATCTCAGCTCCTCAGGAAACAAAACATATCTGTTTTTAAGTTACAGTTCCAGCAGTTTAGAATATATACCATCTTTGACAGTAAAAAATTATGCAAAATCTTCAAAGTATGTAAAATTTTTTTCTACAGTTCTACGAATTTTTTTGTGCTCAGAAAACTGTAGTGCATCTAAAAATAAATCTTTCAACTACTTGTACTACATCATTTCAGTGGGAAAAATATGTTACATAAGCAGGACTTCCATAATAGCAGAGTTAATCTTGAACAAAATACCATTCCTGTGCTGCCATCATTCACCTGGAGTTACTCAGAAAACTTGTATGTCTCCGAGTTCTGTCTTTGGCTTAGGACACTCTGCACATAAAAGTTTATTTGCATGTAGGGGAAAAGTCTCATGGACTTTGCATCATTGCAGAAGAGATTATAATTAGGTATAATTGCAGTTTCAGAGAGTAATTACTCAAAAATCACTCAGTGAGATACTGATACTATTAACTCTTGCATACAATTGTCCTGAAACTATCATTCTGTAGATTTATGTTAGTGTAATGTGAGCATCAATTTTCACTTAAGAAAGTATTATGAAATTCTCTATGAGAGTTATATCCTTAAAACGGAGAAGTGAGAAAATCCCACTAGGGAATTGATATATTTCTTCTGGAAAAGGTCAGCATTAAAAGTATGTGCAGGTAGATCCATTAACTGCAATTAAAAGATGCAGTCAGTCAGACTAGGATCCATAAGCACTCATACAGAAACGTTCAACTCCAGGTATTTGGGAATGCTTCATAGGCTGCCCTGTGCCTGACTGCTCTGCTCATGAATGCAATTTCCTGAGATGGGAATGTACCTTGAGAAGGACTGATGGATCCAGAAGTTAAGAGAAGAGATCCGGATTTACAGCAAGCAGAAAATGCATACAAATCTTCTACCATGGCTATTTGAGACATGATTAAAAGCTCCAGCTAGGGCTGGTACAAGATAACATCTGTGGATTATCTGTGGAACTACCCTTGCTAGACGTTGAGATAGAACTGCGCAGAATGGAAAGGCCTCATCAGATCTGAAGCAGAAGACAAACTTCAAATTCAGAACTGGACGAAGACCTGACAGGACAAACAGATTCTTGTACACTAATAGTTAAGGCTTCAAAAAGAAAGTGCATGAACACAGACATATTCCTGGCAAACAAACAAAGGGACCAACCTTTCAACAATGGTATCTAGTGGAGTCTGAGCCGTTAGGGAATATGGTTTTAAATCATTTATTTAAACAAGACAAGATTCTGATCTTGTCAAACTGATGAATATCCAAAGTAATTCCAAAATCTTCTAGACTGGGGTTCAAATAACTTAACATGAGGAAAATTTTTTTCTTAAAAAAAAGGTATCTCCTTTTTCAGAAATATTGACATAACAATTGTTTGATCTTTGTGGGCATATGCTTCAAATATTGCTTCCTTTTATTAGGTAGGAAGTCTCTGCTTTTTCTTGTTTTTGTTTTTTTTTGTTTGTTTGTTTGTTTTTGTTTTTTTTTGCCAACAGATAGTCCGTTCTACTCCTTCGCTGCTGCTGCTTCACTATTTTAAGATATCTAGTTTTTTATTTTCTGGTTCCACCCTTGCCAACAGTTTTATAGAGAAGTCTGCTGTATATGAAGATGAAAGCTCTCATCTTTAATTTAGCATAATTATCAGATGTGAAAAACAACACACACACACAAAAAAAAACATGAAAAGGTTTCTTTATATTGTGGGTGTGGAAGGCAGAGACCAATTTTGCAGTTTGAAGTTGGATACAGACTTGCAGCAGCTTTTGCTTTAGGGAGTAATTTTTACATCAGGCACACATTCTTCTAGAACCTCTGAGGATATCATGAGCAATTCTCCGGACCCTTCTCTACCATCCCTGAGCCACACTAGCCACCTCCTTCCTTGCCCTAAGAGCACTGTGCTTGTGAACTTTATACCTGGGAAAAACTGCACTGACTTCCCTGAAATGCATTCCCCATGCATTCCTGAGGGTGCTTACAGAAGCTGAACATGCAGTATTTGATTGAAAACCCATCTGCTACATATGACAGGCCAGATGCAGGTACATCCAAAGTATATCCCAGGAGCTCAGAACAGCCTGTAAGCAAACATGTGGCTCAAGGCAAAGGCAAGGTGCTCCTGTCAGCACCAGCACATTGCACTCCTCCCTGTGCATCCACCTACCCATAATGGTGGGGGCCGGACAGTGGGTATAGAGTTCACCCTCCAGGCAAGAGTCCCACTTGTATCTTTAACTAGCCACTTGAAAATGAGACAGACGTCTCCACAAACTCGTCCTCAGCTTCTAAACAAATGATTGATTGTTTTTAAACTAGTGCATTGTATATTTTGGGAAGGAATTTATGATTTACCAAAAAATTTCCTGCTGAAATAAAGCCAAATAGAGGCTGTTGTTGGTCCAAGTTGCTCAATGTTCATGAACAAGAACATGTTTTTCTTTTTCTCCCTTTCTTGTTTTATGCGTGTTTCTGGATTCATTTCATCAGCTGTCAGTATTTAAATACCATTTCAGCCATGGCTTTATTATTGCAATTTCCTCAATTATTCTGTTTGTTTCTGCTATGGTCTCTTGAAACAAAATCAATCAGCTAAAGCACAAATAAAGTATTTCCCCCTGCTGCTCCTTGCTAAGGGCCTTCAAGGTGCTACTTTTCCTGTGCTGCCTTGCACCTTGGAGACCATGACCTTAATGAGGCGTTTATTTTGTGTACTGCATTGCTGCTTTCCAAGGGACCTCACTGACTTTGGTTTGCAGTCAGTTCAGATCCTCAAGTCAAACTCAATGGCAATACAGTGCGTGATAACAAGGACAGGAATCCTATGCAAAATAAATCTGAAAGCAAGGGCCCTTTTTCATCACATCTACAGAGAAGAAAAACTGAACAGGTACAGTAATTGGAGAAAGCAATCTAGCTTAATGTTGCTGGCTAATTGATTATCTTAGACAAATGTAGGTGCTCATCTAACAGCGCGTGCCTTTCATATTGTTAAATTATACATACATAAAGTTTGGAAATGTCTGTTTTTAAAACTTACAGTAAGAGAAACAAACATTTTCCATTGAATGGCTTAACAGAGCAGAATCCAGCCTCAGGCAAATGGGACAAACAAGCTGCTCCATTACAGAGACTAGAAGAAGGCTTTGGTTGAGGAGTCTGGAGGTAAATGATCATAGAATTATAGAATCTTAGAATTGTTCAGTTGGAAAAGATCTTCAAGATCATCAAGTCCAACCGCAACCTAACCATACTACCCTAACTCTAACAACCCTCTGCTAAATCATGTCCCTGAGCACCACATCCAAACGGTTTTTAAATACATCCAGAGATGGTGACTCAACCACCTCCCTGGGGAGCCTATTTCAGTGTTTAACCACCCTTTCTGTAAAGTTTTTCTTGATATCCAACCTAAACCTCCCCTGGCACAACTTGAGGCCATTTCCCTTCATCCTGTCACCTGTCACCAGTGAGATGATGGTCCCAGCAACACTGGTGCTCCTCACTGCTCCCCCAAACCTAGTGCAGAACACAATGCAAGACAAAGATACAGAGCAAGGCAGCCAAAAAGTCAGCAGTCTCACATGTTTAGACCATGACATTAGCTTCTGGCTCAAGAAATTCTTATGCTGAATTCAGTTGCCTTTCCTCCAAGACACCTAACAGCAGATAACCTCAATTTATCTGTTTCTATTTCCAATATCATCTTTCTTGAATAAAAGCAGAGATTATTTGGCATACAAAAGAAATACAATAATTTAAAAATAGAAACTAAACAGAATCTATTTACAGCTTTACAATCTCCCTTTGAATAAAGCCAGTGCTTCCATTGTCAGACATTCACAATTGTGAATCAAGCCTTGAAAATTAGCATTTGGCTTGAAGAATTCCAATTTTTAAAAATAATAAGAGCTGGGTTTTTTTGTTTGTTTGCTTGTTTGTTTTTAATTAAATCTCTGCTTTTTGGCATTTGTACCTCTGCAGTCATTAGAATTGGAAATATAACATCTTCAAAACAGTGCTGAGAGTCTCCCTTGCTCACATGATACCATGCTATGGGGATATAAAGAGCAACCAGCAATTCTGAATCTAGCAATAAATTCTCAACACTAGTTTGTATTTTCACTACTCTGCTTGGACAGGTTAAACAGATATTGTAGATGCTCATATTAAAAACAGTTTGCGCCTAAACAGCTCAGTGTCTGGGTGCTTCAGTGTACGTATTTCACATGCATAAGTATGCTGTCATAAAGTGAAAGGATAATGAAGCGTCTGTAGATATCATCAGGAGTCTTGCTCTGTCTCAGAGCACTGCCTCATTTATACCTTCTGCTTGAGTTTAATCTTTAAAAAATAATTAAAATTAATAAATCTTGACTTTACTGTGAATATAAGAGGAGAACTGCAGACCATTTGTAAATCAACACCTATCCACTCTATTTGTGCAGTGTAGCCCTCCCTCATTTCCTTTGTGGATGATATGTTCACTTAATAGTCAAATCTGTCTGTGCCTTTATGTTTGCACAGTGTCCATCAAAGGTCTGATCTGATGGGACTGTGTTTGGTCCAGTACTTTAAATTTGCTATCACCTCTGCACTTCATGGTTGCAGCAAGCAATAAAGGCAAAAATACCAAAATACTGCAAGTGTATGTATTCTCACTTCTTTTCTAGCTTACCTAGAAGAGAAGGTACCAGAGAATTTGTGAACTCTTACAAGACTTCCAACAGCCCTAAACTGTCCAGATTAGATAAGCTACAGATAAATATCCAAACACTAGGAGGTTTATCTACATGAAATCAAACCATTTGAAGTTCATCTTTTACTACTATAGCTATTATCTGTTGCTTTGAGATCCTGCATCCTTCCCTATCAAAGTTATGTAAGCTCCCTGTGATGCTCATAAACAGTTCCCCCTATCATTTGTAAAATTGCAATTCCCCCATTAAATGCATTTGTGGCTTCAGCACTTGATGCATATGGTATTTTATTGGACTTTTCGTAGAAATACACATTTATCTTATCATCTGATACTTAAAATAATTACTACAAATAAATAAGGAAAAAATGTGTGCACTACAGAAAAAAAATAATACTATACAAAAGCTTTAGCTAGGCCAAGATTGCTTAATTCTGATTAGCAATGACCATTAAGCAATCATTTATGGATTTACTGTGAGTGTTCATAGATACTAATGGGTTTTAGAATTCCTTGCAAATCCTCAAAGGTCAAGGGAAGAAAATGAACTATGAAGTGATAAAAAATGTATTAGGTGACTAATGGACAGGTTGTATATAGAACGGTTCCAGCAGAAAATGTTGGATTTTATCACTCAGATTTAAGTAAGAGTAAATCTTAAGAGCAGTAGCCTTTCCCCACAAAAGTAACTAATGAAGAGAAAATAAAAATCCTTCATGGAGAGGCACTGCACAGCCTTTACTCTGTCACTAAGAATGCATAGGGTATGGCAAGGTCACTGATACGAAGTTAAAACTTATTAGATTTTTCTTTAGAGAAATAGCTTCTTGCTCTTTGTTTGGCTTACTTGTTTTTAACCATACATGTGCCTTTTCTCAAATGCATTTGCACTGCCATATTCTGTGCCATTCAAGACTCAAGGCCCTCGACAACTTTAATGACTCAACCATAATACTGCTTAGATTGATGCCATGGCTCCCACTTCCAAGAGAAAACAGGAAGATGTAAAAGCTGGAAGGAAGTAGCATGCCTTGCTGTAGGCACGATCCCAGGATCCAAGAACAGGTCTGAGCATCTGCCCCGCCACCACAGCCCTATAATCTCACTGCAAAGCCCCAGCGCTAAGGGCCCTCCAACCAGGCTGACACTTCTGAGGGCACATGAGTCCAAGTGCTCAACCAGCACAAACTCATTTTGTGCAGTCAGATATGTTCAGAACTTGCAGAAAGGGTGCCTTCATCTCAGCAGCGTGGGGGCCAGATCAGATACTGTGTGCTGGGGCTGCTGGAAGCTGGTGCCAGCTGCAGCGCGGCCTTGTCTTCTCGCAGCTGGCAGCAGGCCAGCAGCCAACACGCAGCCTGCACAAACACCACGGCCTCTGCTCTGGCTAATTTGACAGAAATGCAGGCCTGGTCCATGGTGTTTTTACACGGGTGGGCGATTCCATCGTGCACAGATATGTTATTAATGACTGTGGAGCCTTGCACACAGCAAATATCCAGGCTGAGAGTGGCCTGCAGAGTTTACTCAGCCCTCCTCCTGGCTGGAGTCACCTCGACCATGAAGTATTCTTCCCGGTATCATCACTCAAACAGTGATGACAAATCCAAAGGTTTTTTTGGAGAAAATTTCTGTGTATTTTTGTATGGTGAACAGCAATTTCACTGTGCAATAAAATGGATTTGGATTCTTGTTAGAAATATTTTCAGTCAGAGCAGAAGAAAGCAATCAGCAGTTAATACAACCTGCAATGTGGTATATGCCTGCTACCCACAGGAATCCTGAGGGCTGATACCATGCTATATAACTGTAAAGTTATGTTATTAAAATGAAGTAATTCCAGTTTTCTCAATAATTGATTCATTCAGGTGAATAAATACAGGCCTACTTTCTAATTTCTCAGCAAAGCTACTAAACTAAATAAGGCTGCCCATGTAGTAGGACAATTACTATTTTTGAGCTCATAAGAGCTCATTTTCTGAAAAATAGACATCTGTTTTTTAGGTCTGATTAATTCGTAAATTCAAGTTAGAGAGGGAAAGAGAGAGAGAGAAGGGAAGGCAAGGCAAGGCAAGGTAAAGAAAATGAAAGTGAAAGAAATATGATTAAAGGAAAACGGGGGAAGGGAAGGGAAGGGAAGGGAAGGGAAGGGAAGGGAAGGGAAGGGAAGGGAAGGGAAGGGAAGGGAAGGGAAGGGAAGGGAAGGGAAGGGAAGGGAAGGGAAGGGAAGGGAAGGGAAGGGAAGGGAAGGGAAGGGAAGGGAAGGGAAGGGAAGGGAAGGGAAGGGAAGGGAAGGGAAGGGAAGGGAAGGGAGGGGAAGGGAAGGGAGGGGAGGGGAGGGAGGGGAGGGGAGGGGAGGGGAGGGGAGGGGAGGGGAGGGGAGGGGAGGGGAGGGGAGGGGAGGGGAGGGAAATGTCCTGATTATATTGGGGAGGGAAAGATTGTTGATATCAACTTTTCCAACAGGAGCAATGAAGCATGCAGTGCTGTCAAGTTCTCCCTTCCCTCTGCTCATCCTCTCCAGCTCAGTTGTTAATGGCATGCATATGGCTTGTGAGAGATCCAAATTCCCAACCTCATGCTGTTTAATTCAGCGTAGGAGGCAGATCTGAGGTCTCCCAGTCTCCATGTTGGTGTTCTACCTACTGGATTAGGGGCTACACAGAGGAGGAACTCTTCCCCTCAAAATTAGTAACATATTGCCTGACTGAGAAAGTGACTGAGGAAGGTGCCAATACAGTCAATATACTGAAAAGCTACAAAAAGAAGCTATTTTTATGCAAAGTAGAATTTCTTCATGGAGAGGATTTAAGACAACCAGCCCATAAAACCTTGCAGTGTGCTGTCAAGGTCTGGTCCTAGAAAACAGACTCTTGGTAATCAGTGTAAATAGTGAAACATACATGGGAAGAATATTACTTCTCACTAAGTTTATGAATGTAATCTTCTGATTTTATTAAGCATGACTGCAAGTACTTGGAAGTATTTATTTAGTTAACAAAATAAACTGTTTCAGCACTACAGAAACCCTGAGTAAATACTGAGTGATTTGATTTTTCTTTTTAAATTTCAATTTACATAAGGAAGGGGAAGAAGGAAATAAAACCTGATGAAATGAATAGGTGCAACAGAGCAAAACAACTGAGGATTTATCATGGATAATATTGTAAGTATAAGTACTGCTTTATAGGGGAAAGATCACGCTGGCACAGCTAGTTTGCTAGACTTCAGTGTGTGCAGAGTAAGTAAAGCCTTTGATCAGTTCTGTTAATTAAAAAAACAGGCAAGGTGTTTATGTTCTTTCATCTCACTCACTAGCAAGGAATAAAGTAGCACTGAAAATGGGCAGAGGAGTCAATGTACTACTGGATGTTCATATTTGGAAGGAGAATAGAGTGTAACTGATCAGTGGTCATCCCTATCAATAAATATTTAACTGGGATTCTTCCCTTCCAAATCATTGTGTCTGAAGCTAGTAAAAGTTGAAAGGACGACGGATATCTGCAAGGATAATCTTTTAGGTGTGTGTACTTCTTTCACAGCTATTAGATCAAAGCCATTTACTGAACTATTTTATTATCAGTCTTATAAATCAGCCTCAGTTCATTTTACAAACATTAGTACTGCCATCAATTACATGCATTTAGGACTAATGGTTTTACAGGAATGTTAATAGTAAGACATTATTTCCTGAAAACCAGCACTGAAGGCTATTAAAAGGCTATTAATTGCTGTACGTACCAGAATTATTTGTTTCTGGTCTTAAACAATCAGTGAGTTGGCATGTAAGTAAGGGTATGTAAGTAATTATTTCTAAACAGTTAAAAGTAGTGGGTATCAAATTTAGTAAAAGTAAAACCATTTATAAGCTATCCTTGTTAAGTTTTCCTTCATGGGCTTGGTCTGGATAGACCATGGACATTTCTGCTGCTACTTTTTACAGCCCGGGGTCTTGCTCCAGGCACTCCACAGTTCCTGCAGTGTGGCAGTCAGGGCAGGTACGGTCCCAAGAAGAAGATGTTTTATTGGGCAGAAGCAAGTGTCTTCTGTCAGCCTGTTTGCTCAGGTACCAGAGGGATGAGTGCAGTACTGAGATGTGAACAAAATACGAATAGCACAAGCCTATGCTTGAGAGGTAAGGAGTTGGCAGGAGAGAAACTCTTTCCTGAAGAGGGTATACCTGCCATACCAGCTGCCCTTTGGGCTCCAGCTTATCCCATGCCTTAGAAATTATTAAGCATCTCCTACTTTTATCCAGGCCCCTCCCATTTCACCACCCATCAGCCCCTGCTAACGCAGTAGACCTCCTCCACAGGGGCGCAGGTTTAGCTCAAACTACTAAGCACAAAAGAAGATGTTCCTTCTTTTGTGCTGAAATTGACTGCCTGCCCTATCCAGATCTACCCTTAGCCAATACAAAGTGTTCCAGTTCTGCTTCTGATATACCAAATAATAATACAGTGAGGCCCAAGATGCAGTTGCTATAGAACTTAATCTCATCTCCCCTCCATTTCTAGCTGTGCTGTGAAACTGAGATCTCTGTTCATTAGTTTATGAGGCTATTTACACATAAGAGAAAGAGTGAAAGACAGATCCCGAAGCATGTGGATCTACGCCATTCTCCACCAGTTTAATGAACAACTATGCAGAGCTCAAAGCTAACTTCAGATCTCAGAGAATGAGCACTATTCAGCTTCCATTAGGTCAGACTTTTATGATTGCCTCAAAGGTTTGCAAAGTTGGAATCAAAAATTTCCAAGAAAAATCGTAATTGCCTGTTATAAACCATCTCTAGGATATTGCCTCCAGCTTTGCTGAGGAATGGATATAAACTGTTTCATTCATGGCTTGTAGTAAACCATGCTGCCTAAAAGAATTTCTGTAAATTGAAGCTGCCATTTTATGGCTGAACCTCTGTGTCAGTCCTTCATTCCAGAGCAGTTCAACGTTGCAGTGACCTTCACATCCCCCTTCAAATTGAATCTGTTACCCTCAGTGAATATAAAGGCTATAAAGAAGCACCTGATCATAAAATCCATTTGGAATGCTTTCTTAAACCTCCACCAATTATCCATTAAAAAATTCTGCTTTTTACAGGCTTACTTCCCTAATGAAAACTGAATAATAGTTTTTTTTTTTAAGTTTTTCTGGTTGTCTGGAGAAAAGTCATGACAACTTGAAATAATCATTGATTGATGTGACTAAACAAAATCATCTGAGTACTTCTATGGATAATAAGAGAGATTAACTATTGCGTTCTAAGTGAGGATCAGAACTAAAAGAAAATACTTGAATGGCCTGACAATCATCTCCCTAAATCACCCACCGGATAGCCTTGAAAAATAATAGATCTGGTAATGTAGAAAAAAAAAATTCTATTCAGAGGAGGCTGAGATACATCAGTGTGAAGCCTTCAGCAGGAAGCCTTTTAATTTGCCAGGAGCTCTTAGCCACAAGGACAAACAGCAGCAGAGCTGCAGCAGAGCTTACGGTGAGTCACGCTGAGGAAGCCCAGCGAAACCAGGAGCTGGGAAGCTTTGGCAGGCTGAAACCAGCCCAGGGCAGGGAGCTGGCCATAAGGATACAACAGCAGCTGAGGGGGGAGATTTTAAGGCACACTTGGAGCCTTTCTTTAAAACTGACAAAATAGGGGTTTTATTTTTCTTTGTCATTTTCACATTCTTCTTTTCCCTTAGAATAGAGGGAGAGCTAATCCCTGTGCTTTCAAAAAAAAAAAAAAAAAAAAAAAGCTCAAAAAGCTCTTCACTTGATTCTGCAGTTATCAGCTCATCACTTTTTCCTCTCAAAGAGCATTGACAGCTCTGCTTGCAGGCACAAGCTTTACTTCCAACTCCTGTGCACTGCTACCCGGGACTGTCTGTCAGGGAAGCCTGGACCTTACCTCTTGCCTCATCATCCTCAGCTTATCTGAAACTTTAACACAGCTGTCTCTGATCCTTTTCTCATTTGGTCACTTCTGTGTGTCCCGGTATAACTTCTGTGGTCTGACTGTCCACCATCTCTACTTGCTCATATCTCATCTGCAGAGCCTCTTCTCAAGGCTTGCTCTCAAGTAGCTTCAGACAGGCAACAAAGCCGCTCGTAACTAACTAAATATATGAGGAGTGACAAGACAAATCACACAACCCTTGGCTGCAATGCTTTCTCCAGATCTCACACACAATTAGCTATTTCCCCTTACTTAATGCACTGGTTTATCTACTAATAACTTAATCTGTGACATGGAAACTTATGTCATGTTTTGTAAGATAGATCTATGTGAAAATTACATCACTCTGCCTTTGCACTTCACTCTGTGATTGTAAACTTCCAAGGGCAGCAGTCTAATGAAGCACTTAATTATCATATGCATATATGACACTTGCATTTCTCTACATGTGAAGTTCCTACAAATCAGACAACCCGAGAACTATGGCTCCTGCTTTCAGAAAAGGAGAGACAGATTGAGGAATTTAATCTTAAAGAGAGCATCTCCAACAGGGAACGTGACATATTCTGATTGTATACCAGGCTAAATACCTAAAATCAAAGTTGAAATTTGCTGAGTTTTCTTCAGCAACCTTATAGCCTACCATGCACTGACATTTTTAACTGCTTCATTTCCCTGGGGCTAAAGGTTTGCTGAGGGGCATCTGCAAAGGACTGCTGAGCTGCAGGGGAGACTCTTATGCTGAGGTGCACAACCTGCAGACAACAGGACACTCCAGTAAGCCTCTCTGCCAGTCTCTCCCTGCTCATTTTGCTCTGCCAATGACAGAAGGCATTCCCTCCAGAACTTGGTTCCTTCCTTAAAGCATTACCTGGAACCAGCAGAAGGAGCAGTTGTACTTTGAAAGAAAGGAATGACCACAGACTGAGTCCAAGTGACTTCTCAGCTGACTTTCAGAGGAAGGTTGAAAATTCTATGCAGGAGACACTGCAGGGCACAGCAAGTGGTTTGGGGCACGTCCTTTCCCTTAGAACATTCCACTCAGAGGGACAGGATTTCCCCAGGTAATGCTGTCAGTTCCATGGATACCTGTGTTTGTTCCATGCCTCATCTGAGAACCCAGGTATTTGTTCTGGGGATGTTACTAAGATTTGGAGATGTTATATAGTGCTCTGGCTACAGGATCCTTAGTGGAGATTAGAGCAAAAATAATTGATTTCAGAAGGATTACAGAATCCATGCAGAGCCAAATACCTTCCTTAGCGAGGAGCATCCAAAGTGTGCTTGGAGTTTGCTTGTCCAAGTCACTTTTACAGCTAACAAAAATGGATATATTTTTGGTCTAGAAGCTTTAAAAGGAAAGTTGACGGCTGAGAGACAGAAGATATTATTTCTGAGACTAGTTTTTGGCAGGAATGGGAAGACTACCGAGTTTGCCTGAAAAATCTCTGGAAGTTCAGTGCTGTCCTAGCAACCATGAGAATGACTTTAAAGTTGATAGGGGTCCTGACCAGACCACAAACCCCACAAGTACCAATCCCCCAGCCCACTGGGCTCTTTCAAAACAGCTGACAGTGTTTTCCAGCTTTTTAAATTATCCCATCTTTTCTCAGCTGACATAAATCTAGACAATGAGCTAAGCATGGAGACAGCAGAAACATATCCAACTCTTCAGCTCCCCACTGAATGCTGACGTGGGACTTGGGCTGGCGAGAGGTTTGCAGTGAAGCTGCTCCAGACATTTTGTGATGCCAGCATAACAGAAGGCCTCCAATCCCTAAAGCTGTTTTAATTACAGAACAAAACAATGAATCAAACACTGAATTTGGTAAATAGTAGAAAACTCAGAACGTCTGGATGAGACAGATTGAATAGGTGGCTTTAAAGCAAAGCTGCAAATCTCCTTTGCGTGCTTGTAGTGCAAAGAAGATGTCTCCAGCCCTGGGTCTTGACAGTTTCCTGAATCTCACTGGCTCACATGCACCCCACTGATGCTCACAGCTTCCTTTGTTCAAGGGCCTCTGGGACTTTGCTTTGACTTTTAGCAGTTCCTGCTCCACCACGTTTCTGCTTCTTGTCCAAAATTCTGTAAAATAACTTGAGAAAGATTGCACACACCCTTACTGACCACTCCTGTTACAGATCCTCTGGAAATCAGATGATTATTCAACTCCACGGAGAGATGGCAAAAGATGGGCACTGTTTCTCCTGGTCCCTCATGCTTCCATCATGGCCAAAGCAGGGAACAGGGAAGGCACTGGGGGCAGCAGGCAGGGGTGAGGCACTGTGGTTCCTGCCTGCTGTGCCTGTCACTCATGTCCCCTCACCAGTCTGTGGTCCCAGTTGTCTTCAGCAGCATGAGGGGCCTCAAATCCCAGTTCTAACATGTACGTAAGAGGACAGAAAAAGCAGAGAGAGATGTAGATGAATCCTTATCCTTTGGAAAAATATCTAGGTGACATCCATCTCTTCTGGAGAGTCACAGAGTGAGGAAAAGCAATTCTTGAGACATTTCCTTTCTTCCAACCTCAAGAACAGTAACAGTGCCTTTAATATGTAGTAGTAGAAATTCTGTTCTCACCCTGAAGCTTGGAGACATCATCAAATCCATCTTCAGTTTTAATTCTTATTTTTGAGTAACAGTCAGGTGAGGCTAAAGGAGGCAAGAGAGCAAAAAAAAAAAAAAAAAAAAAAAAATAGGACTGGTTTATATCTCAGCAGGGAGATAGAATAGAAATGGCAGCAGGATCCAGGCTTTATGCTAATGAATATTTAGTAAATTGATTGGAAGTGGAACAGCTTGAAGAGGAAGCACAGGTGCCCAAAAGTACCACAAAGGGGATAGAAGTCTGGGCTATGTCCAGTTGAGCAGACAGGAATTTGTGCTACAGAACCCCGCGTCCCAGGAGGTGAAATGTCTGTGTGGTCCATTGGCTGGGACAAGAGAGAAGGAATGAATAGGTGGGGTGAGTCAGTGCCTGAGCATGGAACAGAGAAATGCCGGTGGGACATGAAGTACCTGGTTTGGGCATCCCGGCAGTGCCTGGATGTGAGAGGTGCCATGCAGCTGTCAGCTAATGCTGACTGAGGAAGAGAAGTACAGCATGTATTCCTCTAGCCTCCAGGTCTCTGCCTGCCCCTCTGAGCAACTCACTCCTCTGAGGTTTTTGGTATGGATAGTGCAAAGGCCACAACAGAATTAAATCCACTGTAACGAGTACAAGCACTGCAAGAATTTGATCTGGTGACGTTAATGAATAGCTGAAGAGCATGTGTCTTGGGACACAGCTCAGGCTTACCTGAAGGAGGATTAGTCAGCTCCACAATTCACACATCAGTCACACACATCAATCATTTGGCTCCGCGTGGACTTTTCGCAATTTTCATGACCCTTGATTTCTACTTCTGTATGAAGTTACTATCACAACAAAAACCTTAATTAATTCCAGGCATTATTCAGCACAATCCCTTAAAAATAAGATTCACATATTTACCTCTTTTCAGTATTTCAAAACTGTTTGAAAGAAAATACAAAGAAAAAGTGCATTGTTTATAAATACAAAGAAATTGGAAAAAATATACAGCAAATATTCACTGTGTTAGTTGGACTCAGCTTGGTGCACTGGGCCTTCACAGTGCTACTGAGAGCCATCTGAAGCCATGGAACTTCTTGAGGAGGAATGTGATTGTGCTGCTAAACTGGGAAACACAGTATTGACCAAAAAATATAATGTCTCTCAGAGAATGAAGAACTATCTATATTATCATGGCAAAGACACCTCAAGTCTTACTGATTTCACATCCAAATCAGCAAGTTGTGCATGCCAGTCGGTGCACTTATTGCTGGATACTGTGGATGGGGGACACATCAGCTCTAGCAGTTGCATGAATAATTTCTTCCTTAAGGAAGGTTGGTTCTATTTCTAATGATGGTAGTGGGAAATTCTAGCTTATGGGCTGCAGTGTCATCTGTAAGATAGGTCATAATTCATGATTGCTTGCATGTGTTATGGGCTAAACTTTGTATAAATATATATGCACAATTTACGCCAGGATGGGGAGCAGAGGCTTTATATCAGAACTTGTTTCAACCTTTTCCTTGAGGATGTTGATACGATACAAATAAGAATATTAATTAAAATGTTTGTATTTAAGCACTGCTAGCATACTGCCATTACTGTCAGATCAAAGCTACAATTGTGCTGAAATGAACTGTGGTAATGAATGAATTATCTTTTGCTATGTGAAGAGCTGGGAATCACATCTGTGCAGGATGTTTATTATACAAAGAAAGATTTGAAGAGTTCGGGACCAATTACCACGTCCTTAGCAAGGACATTTAAGAGAGGGGCAACACAGTTATTTTTCATTTCGTTTTTTTTTTTTCTTGCACCTGTGCAGGGTGTGAATAGGCACCACAAGCAGCAGCATTAGTAAGAACAAACGGGGAGAGCTAGTGGAACTGCAAGAGCATCCCCAAAGCTTCAGTCAACAGAGGCGACAAGGTGGGAGCAGGTAATAAGCTGACCCAGAAAATTAGGCGGTGGCAACCTTGTTCCTCCTCCCAGGAGCAAGATGGAGTGGGAACTGAAATGCGACTTTCATTGGCAATTTGAGCTGTGTTGTGTTCCTGAGGCAGCGAGCCCATGCCCTGCCCCTCACCTTAGTGCGGTTCTCAAAGTCAGTACTAAAGGAGATAACCAGCTGTAGGTCTTTCAGAGACCCTGAATTTAATCCTCCCATTGAGAGCATTCAGTTGTGTATTTAGAAAGGAAAAAGGTTTCTACACGGTATAAATCCTTGCTTGATAATCCCAAAGCTAATGGGGAAGGCATTCGGTAGTAAACTACAGTCCGTGGACAAAGACATCTGTAACTAGACCGGAGCTCTATGATTAAACTCAAATTCACAGATTGGTTACATGCAGCTAATTTTATTCACCAAGAATACGTGACCCCCCTAAGCGGATGTTTAAATTAAATAAGAATATTGATGACAAATGTTCAAAATGTAAGACAGATGCCGGCAACTTTTGGCATGAAATTTGGAACTGCCAAGAGGTTTGGGAATACTACTCTGGGGTCATTAGGAATTTGGATATCCAAAATGTTCCCCAGCTGCTGATCTCTTCAGAGGCTTCTATACATGGTCCTGGAAAAATATAAAGTCAGTGCAGTAAGTGATGTCATACACATAGCTGGGCTGGTAGAATGCATAAACAATTGAAGAAATATAGTTCTTTTCTTGGGAAAATGATCTAAAGAGATGACTACTGGTCTGTGTCTGGGGTTAAAATATCAGTTTTGTAATGAAAAAAAAAAAAAGAATCCCGCTTCTTTAACCAATAAATGTTTTAACTCTATGGATCTGGCTTCTCTCACTGTTTCTGAGCCCAGACACCACTGCTGGGAGTTCGGTCACATGTTGTGTTGCTGTTTCCCATGGGTGCATGCAGACCTCTGCTGCAGTCAGTGTCCTACCTTCCTCCTGCCCCTCTCTGCTCAGCTGGCAAATATGCACAGCTCATTCTCAGGTAAATCAACAGAATGAAAGTGGAAAGAGAACAGGATGAAAGGGTGATGTTCAGCCCACAGCAGACATGAGGTAGAAATGCTCAGTGTATGTGTGTGGATCTGATCTGACGCCCAGGAAGTTAAGGGAAAGAATTGCATGTGATTTTAATTAGCTTCACACTAGATTCATTATTGCGATGCTATAAATACAGCAGAGACACTTTGCGTGGATCAGGCATCAGACCAAAGTTGGGAATAGATTCTCTGTTTACTGACTCTACTCCTAACCACCAGACAATGCAGATTTTCCAGTGCTGAGTTTCATAGCTCCTTCATCTTCAGGGATTTGATGGAAGCTCCAGATTCTGCTTAACCACGCCAAGCTGCCATAGGTGTGGTCTTCAAGCACAGGACAACATGTACCACTGCTTGCCCAAGTGACCTGGGAAAATCTTGCCTCAGTTTATAAAGTTACTTGATCCAACTACACCAGAGCTAGGAATTCTAGAAGATCGGGGTGTTTGATGTCTCATTTTCCTGCCAACAGCCAGACAGTTTATCCACTAATAATGGTTTCATAGCTAGATTGATAACAAGGAACAAAAAAGGTGTGTGTTACTAATACTGTGTGTTACTAATACTGTGTTTTTCCTAAGATTGTATGAATACAGGCCAGAGGTACAGGAAAAAAAGCACTGAATTCCATTTTCAGAAAAAGGAGAAATGTCTCTTTTCTAAACTACTAGGAAGTTTAGATTTCCACAATGGCCACTGGCAGCTTTCTCAGCAATTCATTTTAATAATACACACTTTCTGGCAATAAAAAGGAGATAGCAACTAATATAATTAAGTCTGCAAAATAACCTCTAAACCAAAATTTGTCTCCCGACAGAAAAGCATAGGACTGTTCATTACAGTGCTCTCCAGGAATAACAAAAACAATTCCCAAAAATGCATTATTAATGGGTATTCCCAGAATTAATGATAAAACAAACCAGATGTTCTCGTACATTTGCCTCATAAATGCAAAGTCAATATGCCAAACCAAAAACCCACTTTGGAAAGCTATGGACTATTTATGAAGGTGATTTAACTGTATTTCCCTTTACTATAAGATATAGAATAGCTTATCTACAGTCTAAGACAACCTTGCTATGGTTATATGTCTATTAATGAAAAAAGTCTCTTGTCTAAGAGGAAATGCAGGTGAAATTTATGATTTTACATAGCTTGTGTTTATGATAGAGTAAATTTCAGACCACATTTCAAGTTATATGTGTAAGTTTCTGTAAAAAAGGGAAAATACAGATTTCCTACATGAAGAACACTCCAGACATAATCACGATGCCCTAGTATTACAAATCTGCTTAAAATATGGCTTAAGCCTAAAGAAAACTTCACCAAATAAATTTTAGCTGCATTATTTAGTATTTATCCTTCACAGAGTATAATTACTCACATGGAATGGATTTTATTCCCATGACTAAAGGTTGCAAAAGTCCACTGGATTTGATAGAAAGCAAATACTACTGATAAAGTACAAAGCAAATTATACATATGCCAATACCTTAATGTAATAATATCAAACATGGTGGGCCATCTGGTGTAAATCATCATAGCTCTGATGAAGTCAATGGACCTGGAGCAATTTGCATCAGATGAGGACTGACATACAATATTTCTTAAGCTTTTTTTTAAAGCAAAATGTTATTAAGAAAAATCACTTTTGCAAATTTACAGGAGTGTGTTAGGAAAAAAATTGAGAACAGGAATTAAGCTCATGGGCTGATAGCAGCAATTTAGTATCTTTACTAATAACACTAGGAGAACACAAAAGAGTTTTAAGGAAATATTAGGCTCCTGTTTTATATAAATGCTCAGGTCTAGCAGCTGTTATTTTTTATCATTGTACAGTGAGTGTTTTCAGTTTTCACTACTAAAACACCTTCGGCTGCCAAACACCACACAAACGAAGTGGCAGAATTGGTGCTGATGGATGCTGTAATGCCAGACTGCTGCAATGAAGCGTGCGGAGTGGGGCAGAGTCAAAGACACTGAGGAAAAGGTAGAGGCAACTCTTCACTTTGTGAACTTCTTAAATAAGACAGAGGTTGGACTGACTACCTGGTCTAACTGCAAACTTTTCTTATATTATTGCTTCTTCAATTGTCCAGTTGACAATGTGAACAACTAGCATGACCTGTATCCAAGCCTTTTACCAGTCCCAACAGGTAAAATGTTCAGGCTGACATTCCCGAATGCCCTGAGTGAGTGCTGTAGATCCTCCTAACAAATACATGCATGAAACATGGAAACAAGGATGGGAAGACTGATGGTTCATGGAGCATGTTGGTTTCTACACTCCAAAAGGAGCTCAGACACTGAACTGAGAAAAAACTTGCTAAAATCTGCTAAATAGGTCAGGGCGATTAAAAGTATGTCCTACTTTGATTTGTGTGCTTAGGATTCATCATCAACAAACAAACAAACAAAAAACAAAAAAAAACAGCAGAGGTGGATGCATGTATACACATTAAATGAAAACATTAAGTATTAAATAAGAGCAATGTAACTAAAAGAAGTAAATAACAATTTTCTGCTCCTCAATTTCACAGTTACAGATTATTCTTTAGTCATAGCAAAGATTGGAAGGACCTATCACAGTCACCTTGTCCAAACTCCAGTTCAAAGCACGTATTATGCAATGGGGAACGTCTCATAGTTAGGGAAGACGGATATTTTAAAGAGATAAAGAAAACAAGAAGATAAATGCAGGAAGGTATATTTCACTGAAAAACAATTTGGACTACATAGAATCATAGAATCCTTAGAGTTGGAAGGGAACTTTAAAGGTCATCTACTCCAATTCCCCTGTATTGAACAGGGACATCCACAGCTATATCGGGCTGCACAGGGCCCTATCCAGCCTTGCCTTGAAAGTCTCCAGATACAGAGCATCAACTACATCTCTGGGCAACCTGTTCCAGGACCTCACCACCCTCACTATAACAGACTTTATCCTTATATCCAACCTAAATCTACTCTCTTTAAGCTTGAAGCCATTTCCCATTGTTCTGTCACCACAGACTCTGCTAAAGAGCTACAGCTTCTTCCCTGTAGCTCTTCTTTAGATACTGAAAGGCCGCTATCAGATCACCTTGCAGCTTTCTCTTCTCCAGGCTGAAGAGCCCCAGCTCTCCCAGGCTGTCCTTGTAGGAAAGGTATTCCATTCTGTGAATCATTTTTGTGGCCCTTCTCTGGACATGCTCCAGCAGGTCCATGTCTCTCCCCTGCTGAGGACTACACATCTGGATGCAGTACTCAAGGTGTGGCCTCGCCAGCATAGAGTAGATGGGTAGAATGACCTCCCTCAACCTGCTGGCCACGCTTCTCTTGCTGCAACCCCAGACATGATTGGCTTTCTGGACTGCAAGGACACATTGCTGGGTCATGTCCAGCTTGCCATCTACCAGTAGCCCCAGGTCTTTTTTGTCAGGGCTGCACTCAATCTTTTCATCCCTACTTGCATTGGTAGTGAGGGTTTCCTTGACCCAGGTATGAGGTCTTGCATTTGGATTTGTTGAACCCCATGAGGTTCACCTGGGCCCACTGCTCAAGTCAGTCTAGGTCACTCTGGATGGCATCCTATCCCTCTGGTGTATCAACTCTACCCCACAGTTTGGTGCCTTTGGCAAACTTGCTAAGAGTGCACTTGATCCCACTGTCAGTGTCACTGATGAAGATATTAAATAGTATCGGTCCCAGCACTGACCCCTGAGGGACACCACTCATCACCAATCTCCATCCAGATACTGAGCCATTGACCACTACTCTCTAGACTCGATCCTGCAGCTAGTTCTTCATCCATTAAACAGTCTACCCATCAAATCATATATTTCCATTTTGGAGTGAAAGATGTTGTGGGGTACCATGTCGAAGCCTTACTGAAGTCCAGATAGATTACATCATTAGCTCTTCCCTTGTCCACTGATGCAGTGACACCATCATAGTAAGCCACTAGTTTGGTCAAGCAGGATTTGCCCTTGGATGAAGCCATGCTGTTTCTCTCATATCGACTCCCTGCTCTGTTCCACGGTCTGTCCCAGCAAAGAGGTGAGACTGTCAGGGCAGTAGTTCCTGGTGTCATCCTTTATACACTTCTTAAAAATGGGTGTGATGTTGCCTTTTTTCCAGTCACCAGAGACTTCACCTGATTACCAGGACTTTTGAAATGTCATTGAGAGTGG
Organism: Meleagris gallopavo; assembly: GCF_905368555.1. Taxonomy (NCBI): domain Eukaryota; kingdom Metazoa; phylum Chordata; class Aves; order Galliformes; family Phasianidae; genus Meleagris; species Meleagris gallopavo. The sequence goes on along the minus strand of NC_139406.1, from coordinate 76,981,876 downwards.
CTTGGCAACTACATCCACAAATTCCCTCAGGGCTCTGGGATGGATCTCATTGGGACTCATAGACTTGCAAATGTTTAGGTTCCTCAGGGGTCATGAATCTGGTCTTCACTTATAGCGGGAGAAATGTTGCTTCCCCAATCCCTTCCTATCAAACCAAACATCTGAGGGCTGTGTGGCAAGCAGTTATCAGAGAAGATCGAGGCAAAAAAAGTCATTAAGTACCTCAGCCGTCTCCTTGTCTTTCATTGCCAGCATGCTTGTCTAACTCACTAGGGGAAGTATGTGCTCTTGGACTTTCCTTTTCTGGTTGAGGTACCTGTAGAAGCCAAGGTATGTAGGCAAAGCATCAAAAAGTGAGCAAACTTTAAAAATTCACGTTCAGTTCTACAGAGAGCTGGAGCAAAACTAGTTTGTATTTGTTTTGCAAAATAGTCCATTTAGCTTCTGTTAATTGCTTTGCAGTGATTTTTATTTATCACTATTTCTTGCTATTCAATCTACAAATGTACACTCTTCTGCAGAATAGAATTCTAAAAGCAAAGTTGTCTCTTGCTGGCTGCCAGCACAGCTGACCTCATGGTGAGGGAGTGCTGAATGTAGTGTCTTCTATTTTCTTTGTTGTTGTGGTTTGGATTTTGCTAAAAGCAAGAATTTTCCCTTTCCATGTTCATCTCTACCTCCTTTTATTCAATGCCTACAGGACAGTCTGTAATATTTCTCTGTTGCTGATACACTGGGGTCCAGACCTGAGGTGATCTTGTATAAATATAGGATAATCCAAGCATAAATCAGATCGCAAAGCCATGGCATGGATCGTTAGGCCCATTTTGTGCATTTTTCAGAGATGACAGGTATAGCACAAGTACACATTTGTCTTAGAATGTGTTAACTTATTTTTTAACATCACAATAGCCTAAGTCTTATTCTCTTAGCTGCATCCCATCCAGAGTCTTTCTCTGATCCTTTCTGTCAAATGCCAATATTACTTTGGTGTTTTTATGTGAATCCCCCAGGTTTAGAGATAATTAAGAACAAATTAGTTGGCAGAAGCCCAACATCTGTAATTAGATGTAGTAAAGCTTGAAATGTCTCAATTATTCTTCTTTTGACAGGCATGCAGTCAAAACATGTTTAAGCAAAGAAATTTATCGTTCTCCTGAAAAACCTTCACAAAGTATTTACCCTAAGGTATAATCAACGACTGGTGAGCTGAAATCATCACTAAACTGTAAGTAAGAAACAAGTTCCCTTCTAGAGAGGGAAAACAGCAGTAGATAAAGTTCAAACAAGGAAAATATATTGTTGCTACCGCAGCAGCAGCCTCTGGACTCTTCCTTGGTATACAGACTGCATAACCCCTGGTTCCATGGGGAACTTGCAGGGGCTAATTTAACCCACATGATGGATTAGCTTCTGTGCACCGCTGCTTGGCTGTGCTACCCAGTGCCTATTAATTTTAAGATAAAGTAACACATGTAATACTTGTTCTTCACATGTTATTCTATCTGTAATTTACAGGCAGGAGGAACTGCAGAAGTGAATTATGAGTTATCATTCATGCTACAACAGCTCCCAAAAGTCTTGTGGTGCTGGGCCCTCTGTAAACCTCATGCTGGAGGCCAGCACTGTCTTCCAGTTGTGGTCAAAGGCAGGGGTCCTTGCCAATGGTCTGAGAAATCACTGGCTTGACCCCCAAACCAGAAACCTGAGGCTTAAATTAGGCAGCTGTGGGATCATATGCCCTGTGAGGAGTGACTAAAGCACTGGGGCCATTTAGTCTGGAGAAGAGGAGGCTGAGGGGAGACCTTATTGCTCTCTTCCAATACCTGAAAGGTGCTTACAGCAAAAGCAGGGCTGGTCTCTTCTCACTGTGACAGGTGACAGGATGAGGGGAAATGGCCTCAAGTTGCGCCAAGGTAAGCTGAGGTTGGATATTAGGAAAAACCTATTTACAGAAAGGGTTGTTAAGCACTGGAATAGGTTCCCCAGGCAGGTGTTTGAATCACCATCCCTGAATGTGTTTAAAAACTGCTTGGATGTGGTGCTCAGGGATATGATTTAGCAGAGGGTTGTTAGAGTTAGGGTAGTATGGTGGTTGGACTTGATGATCTTGAAGGTCTTTTCCAACCTGAGCAGTTCTGTGATACTATGATTCTATGATCTGTACAAGTGACATTTCCCTACTTGGAACAAGGATTTGGACTAAAGGGTCTGGTGAAATGGCACCTCATTGCAAGTATAAGAGAGGGAGAGGAAAACAGGTAAAACAGGCGTCCACCTGCTACACTGCAATGCCTGCACTCCTCACAGAGATGTGGGGTGTCTGAGACTGGCAGGGTCCTCCAGGTCCAATCCCTGCTCCAGCAGGGACACCCAGAGGAGGGGGCCCAGGCCCATGGCCAGGCGGTTTCTCAGCATCCCCAGGGAGGAGACCTCACAGCCTCTGGCCAACTTGTGCCAGTGCTCTGGCACTGCACAGCACAGCAGTGCTGCCTGGTGCTCAGAGGGAGCCCCTGCACTCCTGATGGTACTCACTGCATCTTGTCCTGGCATTGAGCATCCCTGAACAGAGCCCAGCTCTTTTGTCTTGGCAACTCTATCTGCAGATATTCATGTACACTGATGAAATCCCTCTGAGCCTCCTCTTTTCCACTGTGAACAGTCCCAGCTCTCTCATTTTGTAGCAAAGAAACTTCAATCCCTTCATCAACTTTGTAGTCCCGTATTGGACTCTTTTCAGTATGTCCATGCCATTCTTGTATTGGAGACTTCATCACTATACATAGGACATAATTTGGCCATATCAGTGCTGAGTAGCAAGGAAGGAACACTTCCCTCAAACTGCTGGCAATGTTTCTCCTAATGCAGCTCAGGACACTGTCAGTATTGTTTTCCCCATTTTCTTACCTGTATTTCCACATTCACTCTCTTATCTGGTCAGGCATGGTCAGCCACTTCTGACAGAAATGGCAGCCAAGCAGTTGGAGAAGGAACTCCTTGACAAAGCCCATGCAGGCCTCGCTCGCTGATGTCCCTTTGCTTTCCAGGAGACTCAGACATGCTTATTTCATGCTGACAGCCTTTTCCAGGCTGAAGATGTTGAGGAGAGGATCTTTGCTACACAGCCCTTGGCCACCAGGTCCTTGTCACTCTGGGTGGGGCCCCTTTGGGGCCATGCACCAAGCACACCCAAACACAGCACCTGGAGAATATTGCTTGCCAAGGCCTGTAGCATCACTTTTCAAACACCAAAGCAAGGAAAATGCAGGAACCATATCAGGCCCTGCTACTGTCTTGTTTTCACTGCAGTTATTTTGATGCAAAGCCTCTTCTAAAGTGTTTTCTCCGACAGTTAGGTGTGGGGATGAATTGTCACTGGCAATATTAATGATCATATTTTGGTCATGCTTTACAGTGTGACAACCACAGAGAGAATACAGGTATCAGTTTGCATCTAGCTGTTTTCGTAGAAAAGACATGATAACCAGAATTAAAACTTCTCATTTTCTGATCACGGCCTTCTGGTTTATTTTTAATAAGCACGAAGGCTGGAAATATTTTGGTTCTGAGCTTAACTGTTGCTGTTCCCCTCAGCATGAAGAACAGAGGTGCAGCATTTTCCTGCTGGCACATTCTCGCCCTTCCCGCAGCACAGGCAGTGGCCTCCAGCCGCAGCACAGCAGAGGCAGGGAGGGCTGGAAGTGTTTTTCTCGGTATAAGCTCTTACCCTGAATGTTTTTCTAAGTGAAATTTGAAGAAATATGTAATCAGATTTCATTCTTCCCGTGCCTCTTTCCCAAAACTCCACCTAAGTCCTATTTCAGGGGATTTTGTGTGTCCAGTGTTTTTGGAAATATTACACATCTGAAACAGAGAGTTATTATATGACCGTTAGCTACTTAGTATTGACTTAAAAGGGAGCACCAGGTTCTATTTATTTGCTAGGGGAAAAAAAAAAAAAAAAAAAAAAAAAAAGGGAATTAGTGAACAACGGATTTTTTAGTACTTATTCCATTTAAAGAGATTACAAACATGCTATTTTCCTCTCTAATAAAGCCTTCCTATTTTATCGCTGCTGCACATACATTTGAGCTGACATTCATGGCTTATTTCTTTCCTTCTAAAGCATCAGAAAGAATTCCTCAGTCACAAGTGCATGAAGACATTACATAACCCCACAGCCTACAAGCTTGATAAAAATAATCTCCATTTTCATGTTTCAAAGCTTTATCGGCAAACAAAGAGTAAGCCTTCACAGCCAGCAGCCAGCCCCAGTATATTACCTTAAGAGCCTGGAGTGGGAGAGCATTAAGGTTCAGTGTATTTGCTGGGCTTTCCCTGGATCTGCCTCCAGCTATTTACATGCTTTCACTGAAATGCCAGGTGGGATAGAGGAACAGGTAAACACACCTTGGCTGACACTGACATTCCACAGCTGGAAGAATGAGGAAACATTCTCTCTCCACACTTGTCCCAGGACATGTGAAACATAGGGCAGCTGGCACAGGAGGGCTGGACTGGGAGTCCTTAGCTCCTGCACCACAAGGATATTGTACAGCTGACCCACTGAAATTCCAGGTTGAGACCCACATACTCATTAGGCATAGCATGGGCTCCAGCTGTGCATCCTGTCAGGCAGACACATTCATGAACAACATCAAATGCCGTCTTAACCTCTTTAATGATCTCCTCTGCATTGATGAGAATCTGTTCCAGTAATGCTTTACCTCTGTTGGGTCTGTCCAGTACCTGGACCTGGAAATTATCCTGAGTGCTCTCCAGGAGTCTCCCAGATTGCTTGCAACTCACCATGTTTTTTTTTTTCAACCACACCTGAGTGGCTGAAATCAACCACCAGGATGAGAGGTTATGACTGCAATGTCTCGTAGCTGAAGCAAGGAGGCCTTGTCAGCAGGTTCCCCTTAATCAGGTGGCCTGCAGTAGACCCTGACTACCAGATACCCTTCACTGGTCCTATCCCTAATTTTAAGCCACAACCTTTCAACCTGTTTGTGGCTGTTTTTTAGAGGCAGCTCTTTGCAGGCTATCCACTTCTTAACATAGAATTCAATAACCCTACTCCTCCTGCCCTGCCTATCCCTTCAAAAACCTTGCAGCTCCTAATAGTAAGTGTTCTAATCGTGTCATTCATCCCACAATGTTTCCATGATAGCAATTAGGTCATAGTTTTCTAATTGCACCATAGCTGCCATCTCCTCTGGCTTATTTCCTGTGCTGTGTGAATTTGTTTTGAGGCACTTCAGCTGTGCTATCAGTGCATTACTCTCTTGAAGGAGCTCTCCCAGATTCCTCCGGGAATTCCCTGGGAATTTCTCTGAGGCTTTCTCTGCTACTTGCTACAGGGTGGCAGTGTTCACCAGTCCTTCTCTATCACTCAGAACATCCTGTTCCAAAATTGAATCTAGTTTAAAGCTCTGTTAATCAGCACAGCCAGCTTGTTGCCCATGTCTGTTTCAACATTTAAAGGAAACAAACAAAATACTTCAATATTTTAATGCACTTCAACTTGGCTTTGTTAATGGAGCTGGCACAAGGTATGATTTTACAAAGAAAATGCTAAAAAAATAGCAATGCTCCTATCCTAATTAGTTATCTTACATTTTTGAAAGATGCTTACTGAATAAATTGTGTTTTGAGTATGATTGAATTTCAGATTTGAGGGAGAAATAAAAAGTCGAAATGAATCAAATACCTTGCACTAGCGAGTGACAACTTTACGGCTCTTTAGGAATGAAAGCAACTAAAATTTCCTTCTCCTCTTTATAAGGCAAAGTTCAAAAATGGGAGAAAGGTCACTTTGAAACAGACACATTCCATCTGATTATTGTTTAGGTACCAAATGTGAAAGTCATCATGGATTTATGCAGTAGCCACCAATGAAATTCTATTAGATATAAATCAATGAAATTGGATCTATTCAGATGGATGGGGATAGGGGTCAGGGAGGCATGCCCATTCCTCAGCAGTCAAAGTGACAGATTGTGTAGGTTCTCCACAAATCTGACGTGGTTTCTTAATTAGAAACATAAAGGAAGCGGATATACAAATCCCACTGGTATCCGGTGGAAATGAGAGGAGAATGCCAAATGATAAACCAATATTTATAGGGGATTGTTTCCAAGAATTTATTACATTGTTTTTCCATTTAATTACATTGAACTGGTCCTATAGAATATAAATGTGCTATTAAGAATATAAATGTGCTCTTCTTTTAACAAAATTGGAAATTCTTGTTTAAAATGAGCTGATTAGTCTAACTAAATACATTTGAGATCTGCTGTGAAATCCCCAAGCTTATTCTGCTTACAGAATAATCACCTTCGCTGACATCTCTCACTGGAAAAGTCTAACCTTTATGGGGCACTGGGAAAGACGATCTCATGTATTATTCCAGCATTTACAAATCTCTAAGGCAGCTGGATCCATTTTTAGAATAAAATCATGCATATTGTATGATTTGTATTTCATTATTAGCATTGAAGAAAATAATTGTGCGTTTCCAAAAGAAGGAAGGAAGCAAGAAGCAAGAAAACTGTCACAAAAATCACCTGGATTATTTTTTTTTTTAACTTTTTTTTTTTTTTTTTTTTTCTAAAAGAAACCCTTAGGAAAATACTGGTCTTCTTTCATTTTACTTTAGCTTTTTTTCCTAGCAGTCTTCAGAATTAAATAGAGGCAAATATGTCTCACTTCCTCTCAGTCACATCCTTGAACTAGATTCTGGTTTGATTTTCATTTAAAAAAATGCCATCTTGGGAAGTTGCTGAAGTCAACACTTACTCTGAAACCAGACATAGTAGTCAAGAACTGCTATTCCAGAGCAATAAACGTGTAAAAGCACATATGAAAACAGACAAACACTGTGAGGCAGCAGAAGATAGGGTATATTTCCTACAGAAAGAAGTCATGTTGGGCACTTTTCTGAGTATCATTATTTTTGAAAAATAACTTGCATTACAATAACAACAACAGTTTTATTTACTGATTGGTCTCCTTTAAACATATGAGACATCCCCAGAAGAATTTGAACTCTAATTCACAAAACTACAGAGATTTTTATGTCCTATTAAAATTCATAGATGAAAAAAGCTTACAAATATTTGCAAACTTTGGCTTTTCAATCAAATTTAGACTCATAGAATCATAAAATTGTAGAATGGCCTGGGTTGAAAAGGACCACAATGATCATTTAGTTTCAACCCCCTGCTAACCACCAGATGAGATTTCCCAGACCAAAATCCAGCCTGGCCTTGAATGCCTTCAGGGATGGGGCATCCACAACCTCCTTGAGCAACCTGCTCCAGTGTGTCACCATACTCTGTATAAAAAACATCCTCCTAATATCTAACAAAATAGAACAAAAAACAATGGATAGATGCAGACCAGCGAGAGAGTATAAGTGAATATGAACTATTGGTAGACACTGACATTTCCTATTCACCTGATTTTCCAAGCAGTTACAATGCAGGCCCATGTCTGGCTACAGGGACTGAGGCGAGTGCAGAAAGGGATAGAGCTGCACAACTTCTGTCTGTGCGTTTGAAAAGCGGGTAATGAAAGATGGAATCAATCCCTTTGTAGGGAGTGAAGGACAAGAGGAAAAAAAAGCTTGGAAAGTTTTCAGGACTTATAAAGGAACTTATTTTTGAAATGCACAGAGCGAACCAGATACAGATTACAAAGAAAAGTGTCATGGTCAAAGCATCGGGACAGAAAAGTGACCTCTGCAGCATGCTGGGTGTAAGTGAAGGGCAAGACTGCATTTATCAAAACTCAAAAAAAGTCATGTGGGAGACATCAAGATAGGAACAGATGAAAACCAGAGGGAGAGGTTCAGCTGCACAGTTGGACAGGAAGGGCCACACCATATAGATGCGGGCAGACTTCAGCCCTTTCTTCCTTTTAACCTCACTCCTTTATCCAGGTGTGAAAACATTTGAAAGTGATGTGGAAAGATAATTTGTGGGTTACATACAGATAGACAGTGCTGCATCAGCAGTGATGATGACAGAGGGAAGGCTTATGAGGTGGGACACAGTGTATGCCTCTTCCTGGCACAAAGATAGCCCACTTATAAGTGGACTCTTAATGAACAGAACCAGGTAACAACCAGAAGACATTCTGCCTCTTGTCAGTGGATGCACAGAGAGCTGTTGCTATTGTAATCAGTAATTTGTGCCAGAACATTCCCTGGCTTTGCACACCACCACTCACATCTATGCAGCTGTATGCTTCTTCCTCCAACAGGGTGATCTTGTCATGCTGACCCCTAGATCAGCCCCTTGCTCATCCTCGTCCCGGAATTGCTGGGATGCTCTTTCCATGAAGAAATGAGACTTGTCACAACCCAAACCTTGCCAGAAAGTGCTATGGGTTAGGTGGTACAGCAGCCATGTCTTTCAGAAGGAGTAAAGATGGCTGGGGTTCAGCAGGCTGATGTTATTTCACTGGACCCAGTCTAAAAGAATTTCTTTTTCTAGGGGCCATAGAGGGGTTAGAAGGAAAAATGGGGAGGAGAAAGTCTGTAAAAGAATCCTCCAGGACAAATCCTAAGTTTAATTATCTTTCCGTCAAGAAAGGACAACACCAAGAGCCTCCCCCACTGCGTATTTACTACCAGCCAGAAAGAGTACTTTGAGGAGCAGTTTTCTGCACTAAGCTGGGAGCCTGGCTTTCCTTCCACTGCAGGCTGTGGGGCCAAATGGATCAACGTTAGCTGTTATATGGCACTTCAGACATATTAATCAATCATCCAGCACTACGGAGATGCAGACTAGCACGCTGCCCCTGTTTTACAGAGAAAATTAGGCCCAGATTTCTTTATGAAGCTGTGTGCTCATTGTGAAAGTCACGCCTCAAAGCCCTCCTGATGACTAGTATTTACTATCTGCACTGCAGTATGGCTCAGCTGTATGAGGTGCTATGTATAAAAGCAGAACAAAAAGATGTTCCCGTGTTCCAATGAGCTTACTCTGATCTGTCCGCTTAGCAATATTGAAATGTTTTGTTGAATATTAAGATTGAATAAACAGACAAGGTATGTGGCACGTTCTCAAATATTTTTTAATGAAAATTTCTGACCCAAACGACCCTTGAAAGGTAGAAACTGTCATCCTGAGAAATGCGTACAGGCAGGCGTCATCTTTTACAACGCAGAACCTAACACACCTTCAAAGTGCTGGCATTAACAGCAGGAGAGACTTGAGGACAATTTCTGGCATAAATATTGAGGAAAGCTGCTTAAGCACTGGAAGAAACTGAAAAGTTTACACTTTTTGAGAATTTGAACTAACCTCCGGTGCTTCAGGATATTTTCCTTCAGAATAAATATTCTGCCTTATATGGTGCTGCGCAACGCATACCGCAGAGGATACTGCATTTTGAGAAAGTAAGTCTCATGACACAAATTCTGCTCTCTGCACTTATGCAAACGTTCTTCACATTGAATCCAACAGGGCAACTTATGAAAAGTAAAGAAGAGAATTTGGTCCATTATGTGGCTATCAAATTTAAATTACACCAATAACTGAGATGCATGAGGTATCGGTGACAGGAACACTGGGCCTAGAGTGTATGATTACTCAATTACTCCAATGTCTGTTGGATGCTTAAAGGCTAAAACAATTTTGGGTTCCTTCCAGTCAGTGCATATCACTGTCAGCTCTTCAGATAGTTTACCTTTCCCAAGAAGCTTTTGCTTACCTTATCACCTTCCCAGATCTGCTGCCTGCATTCTTCAATTACCGCATTTAACTGCAAGCCACATTACGTATACTTTACACTTCATCTTTATCTGTTCCATTTCGGTGATGTGATATTAGGCAAACATCTTAAACTTACAGCAGTAGGCTTTAAGTCACTGACATCTTAGATTTATTTTCCCCAAAGCTTTCAGTCTTAGCAGGAGCTCAAATGCAGCTCTAAGAAAGTAGAGCACAGAGCCACATCCACAGCTGCGAAGACAGTTTGGCAAATGAAAGAATTCTTAACTCGAGGAAAAGGGGTAAAAATCTGTACTACCCTTTGTAGTCCCTGGCAGGTTCATAAAGGGGAAAACAAAATTGAACGTTTAAAAGAGAGATGAACTAGGAGATAATCTACATCAAAATGGAGAACAGTGATGGCGAAGTGTCTCATTTACCCAGGTTAAAGGAAATCTATACAAAGAAAATATGTTAACTGTAAATTTTTCTTAATAGTATTGTTATTTCTATTTAAAAATAAAATCTTAAATAAAATCAGCTTTACACAGAGTAAATAAAAAATAGACATTTCTTCCACTTCACAGTTTTATGTGATTTAGGTTTATGTTGTCTTACCACTACTGTAGTATAAGACATCATTCAGAGAAATAACAACCAATCTGTAGATTGCCCCTAAAATAAATGTGGCTAATGCTTAATATCCAAAATCAAACTTGTTCATTACTTCTGATTCATCACACGAGCCCTTCTGTGCGCATGTATAAAGAATCCATAACCAAGTGGCTTCTACTTCCGTATACATTCTGAGCACTAACTGTTGTTTCTTACAAATGCTCATTAATATTTTCCTTGGTTTGCTGTTTCTGTGAACACTTTTCTGCTCCAAAAGTAAAGGAATTCTTATGCAATGTGAATAATAGACTTTGTCAAAGACAAACTTATCGCAGCCAATATATGCATAATCTTATATACGAATAGATGGAAAAAGGAAGAAAATCAACACTGACTACAAAATCACTGAATTATTAAACTGCTTTTTTAGTATTATTTGTCATAGTATTCAAAACACTGTTGCAATGTGAAATAGTAATGGACACACTGAAAATACCATCTAAAAGTGGGGGTCTCCACATAGTACTCCTAATTCTTTTGCCTTTAGGGTAAGAGCTCAGCCCCACAGAGCCATTCAAGGAGGTCAAGAAACCTAAATACCTTCTCAGAGACTGGCGACAGTCAAAGCTGGGCCTCTGCAAGAGGCTTTGCAGGTACTGAATGTACTAATTTACGTCCCTCACTGAGTGAGTGACATGAGCTCAGACTAATATTCTTCATCTTCAGGGAAGTATCCAAGCATTTATTTGACCATAAGCAAATGCTTCAAAGCCATTGACTGAAATAACACATTTTCTTGGGAAGGTATCCTCAGAACAACTGGTTGCTTAACAGCTCTGTAAATTGTATTATTCCTGGAGGTGAGCCCTCTTTAAAATTAAAATATCAGGTCCAGATGCACATATGTACCCTACCCACATGTACATAAAACTCAACTGTATGAATTCATAGAGTTCCTTGCACAAAAATGCCATATCAGTACACTCCAATATTCATGATTTAAAAGAAAAAAATACCTCTCTGGATAGTTATATTAATCATCGATTAGAATTTTTCAGATTTTAGAGCTGGTAATCCAAATCTGCCTCAAATTAGAAAAAAAATGGAAGTGGTAGGAGTTAATGCTGAGGTGGAATTCCTCTGATTGAACTATTTATCTGGTGGTGCTTCAGATAACTAAACTGAGATCAGCAATATAAAAGGGTACAGTAATGGTCTTTTTTTTTTTTTTTTTTTTTTTTTTTTTTTTTTAATCTTCTAGCACTGCAAGGCTGCTGGGACTTGAAAATTATATGCAGGCAGGTTTGGAAGGGGTCCAATGTAGACCACACCGGACTCGGTAACATCTGGTGCATAGGGCTTCCATTTTTTAAAAGTGTGTCTTGACAGCTGTAAAATAGCAATGACATACATCTCTGAGTGAGGGCTGTATGTAAAGCTGGCAGCAAGCTGACTGCATGATCTTTGGGAAGGCATCGCTCTGGTCTCAGAGCTGGGCACAGCCATCCTGGAATATATGCAAAGACATTCCAGTCGTGCTGTAAAGAATTTATTTTACATTGAGTGAATGAGAAATCCTTGTAAAACCTTCATCTTTGACTAGTGTTTCTCCTGTCTCTCTTTCATGTTTAACAAATTGGGAAAAAAGCCCTACAAAAAAAAAAACAGAATAGTTCTAAGACACTGGGCCACACCAGGAAGTTACTGACAGACGATACAGCAATGACCTCAGAAACTGGCATGAGGGTATGAAGTGCTGATATGCATCAGTCTAATCACTGCTGAATTTGAACACTTCTATTTTTTTTTTCCTGAAAGCTTTCAAATAAGATTTTTATAATGTGTATGCAGCTTCTGCTATAAATCGTCTCTGTACTTTTCTCCACACCCGTATTTAAACACACAATTGCTTTCTTCTGTGGATCCGTACCATCACCTTCCCATCTCTCCTCCAGTGCACAGAGCAAAGCAGGGTGCAGAGCAGTGCATGGAAGGTGGGTGGCAGCCTCCTGCTGTCCCCTCAGAAAGGTCAGCTGCCAAAGGTGGAAGGAAGGCAGCAGAAGGCTAAAGTTTACCCTCATCCATTTCTGGACAGGTTCAGTGCCACAATTACTCATTTACTTGTTTTCTCCCCTCACCAGATGTTAGTTACAGATGTCTATTGCAAGCTGCCTTAAATAGAAATGCCTTGTGACAGATATCACAACATACAGCCATGGGGATCCTTAAGGATGCAGTGCCTCCGCTTCACTGCAATGGAATGATGGAGGCATCTCAGCTGGCAAAAGGACCATCCCCGAGAAGGCTTCTGTATTTGGAACGAGGTTGGAAGAAAATGAAGAATTAGTGTATTTGAGCACTAGTCAGAACTGGATATACAGAAATTTTCATTAAAATCAGAAAAAAAGAACAAAACAAAATCCCACAACAAATTATGTGTTTATGATTTCAAAGAAAAAGCCAATAGGAATAATTTTTAACTTCATATTTCTGGTGAGGAAAAGATCTTGTGAGGAAAAAGATTTTGGCAAGAAAAGGTTATAAACAAATAAAACAAATAAATTTGAATCACATCATTAAAACCATAGCTTTGCCTTAAAAAGAAGCTATTCATTTGGACCATTTCAAGTTTATGCATGGTCAGTTTTATCATTCTTCAAGGATATCAGTCACTCTTGAGGACCGCTACATCATGGTATGGGTACTGGTATTGCAGTAGTATGGGATGGCCTTAGCCTTCCACACTAACTTCCACTCAGCAGATACTCACATGGAAACCTCAGAGCACAACTGCCATGTGGCAGGTTGTGGTTTTGCCACGATGAAATTCAACCCAAATTTTCCTTGTCTGTACCTGGCCATTTTGAAATCACTGAAAAACCATTAGAGCTCTCTAAGGGGGAGTTCTCACCTTGCTGAGCTTCAGTGTTTCAGCCACTTCATGGCCCTGATGCAGTGAGTGAGCAAAGCACAGGGAGGTGCAGGTATGGCACTTCATGATCAGTCATACCCTACAACTTGTACAGATACCCCAGGACAAAGTACCTGCAAACAACATTTATTTCAGAAATACATATATCTACATATATATATATATATATATATATATATATATATATATATATATATATTCAACAGCATGTGAAACCATTAAGATAGCAAACAATAGTTTTCCTGAAAATAGAAAAAAATAAGCCAAACCACTTTCCTTCTAAAATTTGAAACACAATTCCTAGGTTGATTTTTATCCCGCATTTACATGTTTGCTGGTTTTAAATCTAGACATATCACAAACACTGTGGCTCAGTTTTAACTGTGTGTCAACTCCACATTAAAACTCAGTCACTAAGTGCAGTATGGCAGATTAGTTTTACCAGCAGTGGTTTATATTAAGGAAGAACTTAAGAAGGGTTAAGGAACTCTTTACAATAGAAATGCTCACCTCAAAAGTTGAGCAGGGAGAAAATTCACAGAATCATAGAACCATAGAATATCCCAAGTTGGAAAGGACCCATAAAGATAATCAAGTCCAACTCCTGGCTCCACACAGGACCACCCAAAAATCTGAGAACACGTCTGAGAGCATTGTCCAGACACCAATTGAACACTAGCAGCTCAGTGTCCGCTGCCCTAGGGAGCCTGTTCCATGCCTGACCACTCTCTGGTGAAGAACCTTTTCCTGATATTCAGTAGAATCACAGAATTGCTCAAGTTGGAAAAGACCTTAAAGATTATTGAGTCCAACCACAGACTTGGAAACAGGTCTGGCACCACTTTGTATCTCTTGTCTATCCAAGAGTTGGAAAAAGTGACGAGACAGTGAGAGACTGAGAAGGATAGGAGACCAAAGTTCTGAATGCCACAGGCTTACTTTGGGTTTTCTTTGAAAAACTATTTCTGAGATAAAACTATTTACAAAGAGAAAAGGAAAAGGATAATAGTTATGACTATATATGTGCATATTACATATATATATATATATATATATATATATATATATATATATATATATATATATGAGTGTATAACAAGCAATGCACCAACAGTTGCTCACCAGCCCATGACCAATGCCCAGTTAGCACTGAGCAGTGGAAGAGAATGAGATGCACTCCTATTCCCTTCAAAACTCCTTCTACATGATGTCATATGATATGGAATATCCCTTTGGCCATTTTAAGTCAGCTGTCCTAATTCTGTTCCCTCCCAGCTCCTTGGGTGCTTCACTGCAAATGGCCTTGGATCTGTACAACACTGCTTAGCAGCAAATATAAATATTGGTGTGTTATCAACATTGTTTTTCTCCTAGAACTAAACCATAGCATTGTACTGGATACTCTGAAGAGAACAATGCCGTCCTAGCTGAAACTAAGACAGAGCCTTAAGTTGTTCCTCTCTAAGCCTTCTCTGTGATAGGATCCCACCTAGGGGAGAAACATCCACCCCTCCCTCTGTGGCCCTCTGTGTACACCATCTTTTAGAAGGTCAGGCTTTAAAATACTAACAGCTTATTACTTTCACTTCTTTTTCACTTCTACATGAAAATACTATTCCAAGCAAAGTGTTCACAGTTTTTCTTTCCCATCTGAAAACATTCTTCCCGATTTGAGACACAGGGAGCATGGAAAAGATCCAACTACAGCCTGAAATACAGACCAGCTCCTAAGTAATACCACAGCCAGGGACGTCTTTACACTGACCTGTAATTCCAGAAAAGATTGATCAATTTTCATAACGCCTAAATATTTAGAAGGTCAAGAAAAAGGCAAACGTGCTTTCTATAATAAAATCTGAAAGGAATAAAAATGACATAAATCCACATCACCTATAAAAGCATTCAGTCAGCAGCTTACAAATGCACAACTACAATAAGGAACTGAGCTAAGGGTAAGATACAGAGAAGACCCTCCTGGTGCAGAAGGCTACTGGAGAGCAAAATGCACAACATTTTTCCATAGGACACTTCCAAGGCATGCCCAAATCCACTCACAAACCTGAACTTCATAGAATATCCTGTGTTGGAAGAGACGCATAAGGATCATCAAATCCAACTTCTTACTCCACAAAGGACCACCCAAAAATCAGACCATAAATCTGAGAGCCTTGTCCAGACACTTCTTGAACTCTGGCAGCTCAGTGTTGTGACCACTGCTCTGGGGAGTCTTTTCTAGTGCCTGATCATCCTCTGGTGAAGAACTTTTTCCTGATACCCTGAATTTTCTTCACAACCATGCTGGATGAGCACAAGCAAGCCAATGCTCAGATACAAGGCAACTCATTTCCGTGAACAAATGCTAGAGAGAAAACCTGAGCTCTTGGTGGTGTGGGTCAAAGCATCCATCAGCATATACCTTACACATATGATGCAGCATTACTGACTGGCAGTCTTTCAGTGCATTTAGGATCCCCTCAAGTTTTGTCCCTGTGTATTTTAGATCATACCTGTAAACAGCCTGCATAGAGTAAATGTTTGCAAGTTTTGGTATCTCTCCTGGCTACGTTCCTGCCATTGCATCTCGTTCGTGCCCCTTCTGGTCAACAAACCATATGCAGCCACAGTTGCCCATGCAGCAGTTTCAAGTCAACTTAGGCAGAATGGAAATTTACACAGTAGTTTATCCAGTATAATTACACTGGATTAGGTTTAATGACCCATTTAGCTTACATTGGTGAGCTCAGTAATGCCACAGTGACCTCCACCCATGAATGAGGCTGTGGGATCTCCTCCTTGGAGGTCTTCAAACAAAACGGTCTGGTTTTCCTTGGCAGAGTTGGAGTGGTTGATTTCCCTGGCTACTTTCCTGGGTTGGCTAGTACATTAACAATCTGACCAGATAACCAGGATAATGACTTTCCTAGATTCACCTCTCTCAACATTCATATATACAATTGCTAATAAAACTATGACTAAATAGAAGCCCTCCATATGGGTTGAAAAAAGCTTCTACTCTATGCAAGCCTGACTACAATGCTTTCTCACCAATTGCATGGAAAAAAAAAGACAGCAGGTAATACACACAGTGAGAAATCAGCAGTCTTTGAATAATTTTTGCAGAAATATTCTCCTTAGCCCAAATCCTGTCATTCAATTCATGCTAAAGTAATATTTATCCTCTCCTCCCCTCAAAAAAAAAAAAAAAAAAAAAAAAAAAAGACAAAAACCATAGGCTTGGAGGAAAAAGATAATACAGCATTAGACATAAAACACAGAAGTATATGGTTGCAGCCATAACTGCTCAAGCTTGACAAGTAGATGACAAGGCTTAGCTCATTCCTAGCCTAAGAGGAATAAAGCTCTCTGTCACATTTAGGTTGAACTCTTCCAGTTTCCAGCGAATCCTCTGAAATCCCACAAGCAGGAACAGAGACGTCTCCAGCAGCCCATGCAGTGTATGGGCTATACACACTCCATGTGCTCCTCTGGGCACCTCTAGGGCACATCTCACTGGTTTCACTGCTGAAGGTGGAAAAAACCTGGCATTCAAAAGCTTCTTGGCTTCAGATCTTCACAAGTTCATGGGGAATTCATCCCCAAGGCAGAAAACTCCTCTAAGCTCGGGTCCAGGGAAGGCTATCTCACACTGAATAAGCACGGAGAGTTCTGATATACTATACCTCATCAAGTAGATGGTTTATCAGGACTTAAACCTCACTATACTCCATAAACATGTCCTTTAAAAGAGCCACTCATAAACTGGAAACAACACATCCTGCGAGGGGAAAGTGTGGCCTACAGTTAACTTATTTATTCCTATCTAACATAATACAGACGCCCTGATTTTTACGGCATTACACGTTTTGAACCTTTTCACTAAAGTGGAGGTTTCTCATTTCAGCCTAACTGCTGTTAATCTGTTCCAAATGTTAACATTGTGAGTAAGGTCTGGTTACCATCTCTGCCCCAAGTCGATAATAGGAATAGAGCTGATCAGCATCTGGTTTAGTTCAGAGTACAACTTGCTGCCTAATACTGCAGAACTTGGGTTGGAAGATTGTTGTATTTCATGACCACCACAAAAAAAATTAAACTAACAACACTCACATACAGTCATGTGTCATTATTTATTGCTCTATAGCCTTGCTAAAGATGGAATATCACATTACTAATTTTGGCAAATTCCAGCACACATAAACAGGCCAAAACCTCTTAACGTAAATTACACCATAATAATAATAATTAAGAAAAAAAAATCAGTTGTGTATTTTCCAGACTTAAGATAGAAAAGATAGTTTAAAAATAAGAGAAAATTTTAAATCAGTTTTTTATTGTCATACACTTTGAAGATGTGAACTGCTATGTGTCTTATTCACTGCAAGCTATTTGACGATACAGCACTATGAACACTCAGAAAACTACGGTTATGATTGAAAATGGCCTGAAATGGATTTATAAAATACAAATTAGTATTTTAAGGGAATACAGTCAATGCCCTAAAGTCACAACACCAAGCTCACATCTAGATCAAAATAAAAACTCCTGCTGTGTTTAATCAGAGCAGAATCTGACTCCCAGTATACAGAATAATCCATCTCAAGATTAGCTGTAAGCCCTCTAATACTCAGGAACACTTCTTCCTTCTCCTCATTCTACCATTTTGCAGTTGATCATTTAAAGAATTCTGCATAAGACATATTTCAATGACATTTCTTTTGTTGATCTAGATGGTAGACTATCCTTCATAAACTCAATTAAGACTACAGGGTCAAGAGCTCTTGACATGTATAGAAAATAAGCCATGAATAATTAATGAAAGTTTGAAGTTAGCAAGACATGCTAATTTACCATCTATTCATAATAAAGTTTAATTTGAGCAAAATGTTAATGACCACCTGAAATATTAAGCCTTTTTTTTTTTTTTTTTAAACAAATGCCTAAAATAAATGTTTAAAACACCTGGAGTCTGTATAAACTGTATGTGAATTCTGCTGAATTTACCCTACACTTTCCTGTCACAGTAAGTACTGAGTGTAGTGATCCACATGACATACATTTCTTGTTATTTGTGAGAAGTGGCTGTACGCAGAAATTACTTCATTTCCAGAAATGCAACTAGTCGGTCAGCCAACTAGTAATACAATATTTATGATGTTAAGCAGGATAAAACAGATAAGCGCTGTATTAATTTCATGGTAACACCTACAAGCAATGGCTTCTTGTGCACAACAGATTCCATTGATTCTATTCTACAGCTGAGAAACCTGAAGCAAAAAAGCCTAAGTTACCAAATTGCTTTCAGTTGCAGAGCTAAGTCAACAACTTATCTCACAAAGCAGTGGGCTTCACAAACAGTACCACCTCCCAAGTATTTGTAAGATTTCTTTCATCTCAACAGGTTTACTGACTCCTCTGCCACTCTGCAAGGGGGAAAATGGTTCATCAAAGATCATTTCCAACAACCTTACTCCTTTTCTGCACTTGGCTTTCATGAGAAAGATTTTAAACTCTTTGAAGGCATGAGGTGTCATAACCTCACTGAATGACTCAGGAAGAAAGACAACTTCCTAAAACAGCATTTACAGGTTTCTTTTACAGAAAGATGGGCATAGTAAGGAAATGTATCATCTCAAACCAGCTGAAATCATATATATATATATAAATATATATTATTTATAATTTTATATATATATATATAAAAGCCTTAACAAGTTAAGAGAAACCAACTCCATCAGTGGATAAAAGCCACAATCCAAGCTCTGACGAGACAGCAAGGACATTTTTTCGCCTAGTCCCGATAGGTGAAAAATAGGTGGTACCTCTCATATTTTCACTAAGAGCTGTTTCCTCCATCACTTGACCTTTAAGACTGAGAGTGAGAAGATGATGGCCAGGACAATTAGCTGGGTGCTGCACCTATAGTGAGCCAAAAAGAAGGGAAAAGCGTATAGGAACCAGAGCTGCCCAAATCCACACACAAACCCTGATCCCTCGCTATTGGAGGAACAGAAAAGTGCGCACAGAAGAGGCATACAGGCTGTTCAGGATATAACAGTCCACCTTCGCCTTTTCAGACACCAGCAGAGCTCCATAAACATTTCTATCCCTGGCAGCCTCCAGCTCTCCCTGCTCCATGGAGCTGCCTCAAAGCCCAGCAGACCCATTTGCACCCATACCACACAAAGTGCATTACCAAGCAAAGAAAGGGCGCAAGCACAGACAAGATATTCTCATTTTTTTTTCTCTGTATAGTTCCAGATTTGTTAGCTGAAAAAAGTTGTAAATTACATGACTGTTTTTAATGCCATAGAGCCACTGTAAATTAAAGGCATGGTAAAGTCCATGCTCTGGTCATGAAAGATCACAATTTAATAGCGCTGTCATTAGAACGCATAAAAGCCAGATGCTTTTCACAAAAAAGCATTTGTTTCACTGAAGCTTTCTCAAAGTCAGATTTATTTTTGAAATTTTAGTGAGAGAGAAACACAACTATCAAAAACCAATCTCTCCTATTGAGTGCTTCCATTTTTCCAACCACAGTGGGACACAGACTGACTCAGCAACACGATGCTCACTTGCCGGGAATAAGAGAAATTCAAGCACCAAGATTCTCTTAACCAGGTAGACAACTAAGTGTAAATATCCATCCTCTACAGCCCAGGGAAATGACTCAGTCATTAGGTTACTGGTAATCCTGCGTAGGTTTCAACCCTGTGGGTCTGGCTCTTTTTGCAGTGAAAAGGCTTCTGTTTTTTTTTTTTTTTTTTTTTTTTTTTTTTCTGATGTCAAATAAAAACAAAAGTAAAACCTCAATTTTGTTGTAAAACAAAATTCCTGCATTCTGGCCAGTCCTTAATAATATCATTTCCCATTTAAATAGTCTTCTTTATTGAGAGAGGTCAAAGTGAGAAGACCTGCTCCCCTCCATTCCAGCCCTGTGGTAGAACTGACGAGTCAGCTCCAATACCTCCTGCAGACCACTTGGGATCTGACTGCAGACAGGCATCCTCCCAGTGTCTTCTGTCCCTTTGTTTCATTTACTTGAAATGATCAGAAATAGGTGAAGATTGCCAACATCTGGCAGCCTTCTGATATTTTCTGTTCACTGCCAAAGAATACGCCCCAAGTCCTTGCCCATCACTGAAATGGAAACAAAACAAAATAACAGGGAAAACAATCACCCTGAAGTGGCTAGATATCACTTCTCAGTTCTTGGGTATGTCGTGGATGGTCACAGCATAATAACAGAAATCCTGCCCCACAGAAAACACAGCAAAAGATGTTACCAGTGGGAGATAACAGGAAAGAGGCTGCAGCAATGGAAGGAGCATGAAGAAATGACCACGTGGCTCCAGAGCCTGTCACAGCACAAACTTTGTTACTTCTGTATTTCAAGCAGAATTTTACCTCTTTAAAATCTATCATTTCAGTCTTCACAGCTGTCCTTGCATTAATTTGATCCAAATGTTGTTCTCATTGTATCAATCACCTACCACATCTGCTGCTTTCTTCCTGTGATTCAATGTATAGATGTATATGGCCATAAACAAAAAGGTATTTTTCAATAGTTTACAAATACACAGCCAGGGACTCTTAGAAAACTATCATCATGCTTCCATTTAAGAGTCTGGCAAATGAAAGATTAGGAGAAAAAAGAAAAGCTGGTGCCTAAATTTAAGAATCAAATCCATGTCTAAGCACTTAAGCACTTAAATATGTGGTCTGATTCTCAAAAAATGAAATAAAAAATGTGCAAGCAAGGCCAAATGGAAGCTATGACTTTAAGAATTCAATCCGTTACTTTGTTGTCTAAATACTGAGAAATAGGGCCTCTGAGCTCACAAAAAAAAAAAAAAAGTTTGTACGTACATTGGCTAGAGCTGGTGTGAATAAATCAGATTATCAATACCTTCTGAACCAGCAAATCATTCAATTTTTTAAATTTTTTTTTTAAAGCACTATTCATGTTATAAACAAAGTTATTCAGAATATTGTACAGCACAAGGAAGCACTGGAAGGACATTGTAAAAGGTTGCTCATGTCCTAAAGGCAGATGTTAGAGCAGGGTGGCAAGCCCCACCACCCAGCTACAGATGGCCCAGGTGCTCTCTGCTTGGAACCCAAAGAGGATCCTGATCCTGCACTAGTATCAGCTGCTCATCAGTCTGTCGGATTGGCACTTGTCAAAATTCACTTTCTGTTAAATAGTTAAATAGCTGAAATGCAGCCAATCTAAATGAACCTTCTCTGCAGAGGGCTTTTTCTCCAGCAGACTTTACAAAAAGGAGTCTGAGGAAAAACACATAAATCTCTCGCTAGACTTCTTCATCCAATTCCCTCACAAGATGATGGCATCATCTATCGATTTCCTCTCTTAAATTTGTTCCCAAATGACCACATTTACATCTCTGCTTTACTAAGAAGACAGTCTGCGTTTGGAAAACCCTTGTTGTTCCTTGAAACTACGCTGATAATAGGTGCACTCACTTCTTTCATATGACTAATCAGGCTCAATGTTACTTGAATATGGGAGCTTCCCAAGAAGAATAAAATATCCATATTAGCAAAAGCTTTTTCCTTAGGCTGGGTGGGGCCTACACGTAACTAAATCAAAGTTTACTTAAACGCTTATTAGAGTTTTTGGCTCCATACAGACATCACATTTCTGGGAAGTTTTGATCAAAAAGCTTGGCCTGGCTACAATTAGAACATTGTTACAATTCACTAAATGTTCTTAATATGTTCAAAACAGGAATTCTGTGTTCATTTTACAAATAATTCATCTCAACTTCAGTCAGCGAGTCCAAGGTTTTACATTATTTTCAGATTTTTCATTCTGCCTCTGAATCTTTCAAATATATTGCCAGCTTACAATAAAGCATGCCAATAAATAATGCCCAAACAACCCATAATTATTCAATGAAGAAAATGTAAATGAGTAAAAAGGACATAGCATTTACTGACTTTCAATAGACCCATTAATATTTTTTTCATGTTTTTCATTCTTGATTCTAAGAAACAAAACATACTCCAACAGCTGTCCAGAAGAAGTGTTCTGGTTATGCTGCTGCCCACGTGGCGATCTATTCACATTTACTGATTTCCAAAGTCTAAACTGAAACAATCTGTCTCAGATGGCCAATGACAGCTTTGAGTGTCATATCTGTATTTAATGGAATAAAAAACACAAACCAACTTGTCAGACACACCACTGTGTCAAGCTCAATTACCTAAATAAACACAAGTAATGGTTAATTTTACTTGCTGCTCACTTTTCTGAAATTGCTTCAGTGCTGATTTTTGCAGCCTCTTCCCCGGAGGACTACATCTGCCTGGTTTAAAGTTTCACTTCCAAACACCATGTCCAAAAGCTAAAATCTTGCTACAGAATACAACCATTTACATTTGAGGAAAAGATCCCTCGTTCTTTAGGGAAAACTGGCCTTAATCCTAAGAGGAATCTTATTTAAGCAAGTACTGACAATGGGGCAAGTAGTGCTTCTATTGCCAATGCAAATAGGTCATGACCTGCAATGATGGAAGCCCATCAATAACTTTTCCCAAGAGAACAGTCACTCTAAACGTGTCTTTCTGCACTGGCAGCCCTGAGGCGGATGCCTCTGTGCTAGCCAAATGGCATGACAAATCCTAACATCAACAAGGTCACTCTGAAAACAGCTAAACTAAGAGGAGTACAATGATTTTTTTCAGGATTTCTTTTTTTAAATACAGTCTTAGCTCTTCCACTATTTACGCCATACAAAAATGTAGCAATCTTTGTGATCTTTTACAGGAAAGAGAACTACTGGAGCTACGCTGACTCATGCAAACCGAAAAGGTGCCCCTTCATCTGTCTCTCTGACCTTGGACAAAGGGCTTCCCATCTGGAAATGTTTTCACTAAGTTTTCACTCCATGCTCTCTCACACACAGCAGACGGTCCAGTGATCGCAAGAACTAAACTACAGACACCACAAACAACACATCTTGCTACACATTTGCGCATGGTTCAGCATGATAAAATCCACTGACATTCTTTATCAAGCATCCATAACAAGCTAAGCAGACTGCAGATGTTTAACAGGACAGGTCTTGTTGCTTGATGTCCTTTCAGTCCAAGGTAAATGGTTCTGTTCTGACCCTTAGGTGTGCACTAATAACTCAATGCACTGAAGTTAAGAAAGTGCAAAAGCTTTAAAGATCCAGGATCTATTCAGCAAAATGATTCAACTCTACCCTCACACCTCGGCACCTTCCAGTAAAACTGGTAAGGTTGCACATCAGCATAAATCATCTGCAAGAATCCTATCAAGTGGAGGCCAAGGGGGATAGAAGTAAAATGCTGATGAAGGTCTCTAGAAGGGCAGAATCCCGCAGGCAGATTGATGCTGATGTGCAACCCTGCCAATGGCTGGGTGAAGATTCAGGAGCTAGGGCTCTGGCCACCCACCCTGCAGATGGGCTGTACTGGTCTGGTCTTATTCAGCTCTTGTCAGCTGACAGATGCCTGCACACCAGGAATACTCACTTGTGGGATCCTAAACACAGATGAATGACATTTTCTTTCAGACTTGTTATAGAGTCCTAGTGTGGCACACAGGCTGAGCAAGTCCTTGCACTGCTCTCTAGACGTTCTGCATTCTAGGCAAGTGTTCAAAGGTTGATGCTACTTTATATTGAAGGGAAAGTTTTCTAATCACAGAACAAATTAAATTAAAATAACCTACTAAATTTATGGATAAAGGTCTTCCATTTCATATTCAGCAATTGGAAAACAACTCTTTACCAGACATGGGTGATTTTTTGGGGTGTTTCTGAGTTTTTGTTTGTTTGATCATGAAGAGGCAGGTAGATTACTGTCGATTTCTGAAAACTAGCTTCTGGATTAAATCTAACTTCCAGCTGGTGCCTATCAAGAAGATACAGGCCTCTGTGGGTCCACAGTCATTCCAGATAAGATTAATATCAAGTACTTTATTCTCCACAAAGACTCAAATATCTGTGATTAAATAATAGTCCTAAAGTTCTGTTCAAGCAGTCAGCAATGTGAGTAATGTTATGTCTTGAAACACTGTTTAGAGTAGTATTAGTTTCCTAGAAAAAAAAGTCCCAACATTAAACAATTGTTCTGATGCTCCTCTACTCCAACACTAACATGAGTGAGGTTGAGAGAGCTGTTCTGCTCTGTCCACCAGTTCCAGCATAAGTGCACACTGCACAGCACTGTTTAACTGAAATTGGTATATTTTAGATTTTAATGGAGCGCCGGTTTTACAGCTGAATATATGGAAGCTCTTGAGTTACAAGAAGGATTATTTCTGCAAACCTGATTACAGCTACAGTTGGTGTTCTTGGAAGATGAGGCTGCAAGTAACAAGAAGCTAACAATTTCATGCCAGTAAGTCAAGTTTAATTTGCTTTCCTTTCCCACTCCCTTCTGAAGCTGGCTGAAATACAAGTTCCACTGTAAATGCAGTGACTAGCAAACATGGATGCCATCACAAATACAACGCTGCCAAGAGGAAGTCCTCCGTTGACTAATAACAGAGTTTCCAATAGCAACTGCAAGATATTCTGGGCTCCAAATTTCAGAGATTTAGGGATATATTCTAAACAAGTACTTTTTCGACAAGAGAATATAACTGTATAACATTCAGGCAAAAAGACCAGAAAAAGTCACCAGAAATTTGTATTACAAATGCTGAACCAAAGCTTTTGCTAGCACTTCAACAACCCGTACTTCAACAGATAAGACTTAGCCCCCCACATCAAGCCTACTATTAAAGGCACAATATAAAGCCTTAAATCATTGCTACACACTAATAATTGCAAAGGTCTCAAGTTTTTTTCTGTTAACTGAAACAATGCACAGCCTTTTATTTTATTTTAAATTCCTTGTTATAAATTGCCTCTGAATAAAGCATGAGATACAACACTTTCCAGCACCTCAGTTGCCTGCTGCGCAATAATTCGGTACCTTGGAGTTAAAATCTCATAAACCTCAGCTGCATAATTCAAATTCCTTGTGTAAGTGACAAATATATGTGAGCTGTTCATCATTACAAATTCCACACAGTAAAATACTTCAGTAGCATTAATCACTTTATACAAATCAGTTTGATAACTCTCAATGTGAAGCTTTACAACGTGTATCTTCTACTACACTTCAAACTCAAAAGATCAACTTAAGTTTCTTTGTGCTACAGTGTCTACTGTAACACTCCCAGTAAAAAACACAGATTTTTACTGAATATTCCCTTTATTTTGTAAATGTATATTTACATTTAGGAAGGGAATATAATAGGAGGCTAAATACCAACTGTACAGAATAAACTCTGGTTACTGAACTGTTTCTTAGTCTAAGTGATTCCTACAGTACAGCTTCCCATCATTTTTCATTTTAGAATGCAACCAAATTATTGGAGATGTAGGTAAAATAAAAACAAGACTACTGAGGATTTAAAACTCTAGATGGCACACTCATACAGTAAAAGAGTAGAAATCTGAACGGAAATGCACATAGCTTCACGTATGAGATTTACTTGGTTTTCCACCTGAAATATACGTAATCTATCTGCAAACATTAATTCACTAACTGACCTGAAAATAACGTTATACAATTTCTATAGGTTAAAACTAGGTAATTTAATAATAATACTGCACAGTAATAGCAGTTTTGTAATTCCTAAGCACTGAAACAAGTTAATGTAGGATTCTAGACACAATTTACTCTCAGGTCATAGCACCCACCCTGTCACACTCTTATATTCACTGCTAATAATGTATTTCATAGATACTAAGAATGAGATCTTATGTTTCCCAAAGGCATGAATTCATACAACCACCATTTTCAAGATTTGAACTCGCAGGGGAAGTTTTTGTCGACACTTTGTTTTTAAGCAAGAGCTCGGCTTTATTACTCCAATCCCAAGGCTATAAAATGGACATTTCAATGCACAGACTTTAACCTATATAGAGGAGGCAGTGTAAACTCGGAGATCTGATCAGTTTGGGTGCTAGCAACAATCAGGAAAATGACATTGCAATTATTTTTATTCGAATCGTCAGGCTTACATTGCTGTTACGTAACATGACTGAAGCTGTCATAAATGATAGCTGTGCCACAGAAGGAGCACAAGTCAAAAGTACCAGAACTGCAAAATGCATGGATTAAGGTGGCTGGCTAGTTATCTGAGTAAACAAACAAGCTCCTAAAAGACAAATATGACACATGTTTACAGTGCACTAGATCTTTCATGCTTATGGATGTAAAAATACTTGCATTTTCCATAAGTATAAGGCAGTAGAACAACCTGTCTCATCCTTACACTGCGGGTACACCTGGTTACTGTAGAGGAGCTCATATGCCATAGTTTACAGCAGTACTGTAGGTACTGTAAAATTGAAACAGACCAGCAGGCAGTCCCTGTATTCAGATGCTTTTTAAATTCATGATGTGGAACATGTGTACAACAAAGGACACACAAAAGGAGTTAAAAAAAAAACACAAAAACAAACAAACAAAAAAACCCCATATATTTACTAGGTGGAGAACTAAGTGGACATGGAAGCATTTGCCCAGAAAGCCACAGAGACAAATGTCTCTGGCCGTAAGCCAGTACAGGAGACCCTCTGAAGAAAAGTATACAAAAAGTTCTCTCCATTTCTACAATAGCAGATATCAAATAATTCATAAAATCATTAATGTTTTCCTCTAATAAAGTGTATTCATGCAAAATAATCTCTTCTTGTATGGTAAATAGTTAACAAATTATACATCTGTAGCATGCTTTAACTCTTAAATATTCAAGTAAGATAACATTTTCTAACATATGTTATTAATCTCCATATAAATTTGTAGCTTCCATTGACAAGTTCAATACATCACTGTAATTCCTTTTAGTCATTTAACAAGTTTATTTCTACAAATTATGGCTTAAAAGCAGGTACTGTACATACAAAATCTAAAGAGACTGTTGTGCAACTCATTACATTTCTTTATGTCATCTACTTTGATAAGTTACTCATTTCAGTGGGTATCATCACATTTCAGATAGCAGCAATAAATAGGCATTTTACTTCTCAGAAAACATTATTTTAGATAGCCACATTAATCAATACAAAATTAATTTTTAACAGTACTGGAGTAACATAACCCAGAAGTTATTAAAGTTTGATCAAAGAATCTTAAAATTTAATATTGGACCTCTCTGTGCCAACCTAAGACTGAGTGATTTGCAGGGTCTCCAACATGTCTTCCACTGCTTTCAGGGAGTATTTAGTTTCTTTCTTACTGCGACCTGCAAACTAAAAAATAAAGAAGTAAATATATTTTCTTCATATATAAGAAAATACTCCGTGCAAATAAAGGTTCTAAGCATCAAGTATGACAAAAACAGCCCTAAAAATTATTAACTGTTCAAAAGAACAGCCTCTTTAGTGTTACACTAAAACCTCATCGCTTTTACTAGAACAAAAGTATATCATCCTTCCTCTATTAAGTAATGAAAATATAACAGAAATCTTAACTTCAATCATTCAATCAGAATTTACATACTGAGTATTAACAAATATTCCACTTTGAAAATGAACATTTCTCTAATGACAGAGATCTTCCCGTTTTTTTGTTTGCCCTGTGAGTCTTAACACAAATTTTGACTTAATTTTTGATGTGATTGAAAATAGATTAGCTTAAGTATCAAGTCTTGCTAATGTTTAAATTACAAATATGATTTATTTTCTATTTTAGTTACAGCGAGACAGAGAAGGCTCTACTTATCAAAATCTACTGCAGAACAATGCAATCATCCTATAATTACATTTTATGGTTCAAAGTAACTGAAGTAATGACCTCATGTTTGATTGTAACCTACTGTTACAACAGCAATTTCAGAGAGCATCTGAAATTCTGCTTTGATCTGAAACTCTGCCTTGATAACAAGGAAAAATACAGCTTTATAAATACTATTTTCCAGTGTTATGGCTTTAGATTCTCTAAGATATTTGCAGCCGAGTTTGGGAAAGGAAGGCTAAGAAGGGGAGGAGCTGCTGATTACCCCATGCTGACTTCAAAAGGAGTATTCTAACTGTAGTGATGGCTCCCATCACTCATCAGTCACACTGAGCACAGTGGATTTATTGATTTTACTGGTCTTCAGTCAAACAAAACTCTCAATCATTTCTAATACACCTTCATTTAAAAAGTTTTGCATTTGAGGCTGGGGTGGTAATGAAACTATAGAAGCAGTAACTGTAACTTGCAGTTAGTAAAATAGTCTATTATTTGCCTAATTGTTAACATCTAAAATTAAAAAATTATTGAGTGTTTATGTTTTTTATTTCAAATACCACTGCTGTCTTGCATAGTTTGCCCTTGATTTATAATGTGCCCCTTCTCTCTTGTAATTAACTTAATTTAGCAAACTCTTCATGACCTGTTAAGAAAGATTAAGTCATCAAACCCAGGTAAAATCACACCAGCAACAAGCTGCAGGACCTGTCAACCTGCTTTTGACCCCTAGCCTACAATTTAACACTAGGACTCTGCATCTGTACTGATCTTGAAGAAACAGCTTCAGTACACAAATGAAAAGATATTTCACATGAAATAGAAAAATGAAGCTCAGTTATTGTGACAATACTTCACAGTTAGGGGACATACTGAAAACTCCATATTTTCACATTTCATATTTTCAGAAGATTAACTGACATTCCCTGCTTTTATTCTAGCAATATGTACCATTTTCCAGGTTGCAAAGATTTCATAATGGCCTGCAATAGTCAACTTTAAAGGAAAATCAAAGCTTTCTTTAGACTCTCCCAGATGAGAGAAGAAATTGAAATTAATGCAATGCCCTCGAACTTCAACCAAAACAAGAGCAGTCCTAAGCTGATACTTCGGGAGGTCCAGGCCCTTTCA
Source organism: Meleagris gallopavo (assembly GCF_905368555.1). Taxonomy (NCBI): domain Eukaryota; kingdom Metazoa; phylum Chordata; class Aves; order Galliformes; family Phasianidae; genus Meleagris; species Meleagris gallopavo. The sequence continues at coordinate 76,952,689 of NC_139406.1, read as the reverse complement.
TCAAAACAAGCAAAAGTAAAAACAGAACATAAAATCTTCCACAGGAGAATTGTTTCTTATTCAAAGACTTCCAAAACAAAATAAAGAAGCACAGGAGTCTGAATATACTACGATCAAACATCATGTTTGGTAGGACATACAGAAAGCAGGCAGAGGAAAGCTTGAAAGTAAGAATTGTATTTATTTTACTTCTCTTTAGAGATGCTGAAAACAAAACTGACACGAGATATTAGCTTAAAAACACTACTTGTTAGTTTCAGGAGTGGCTGCCTTCATGATATTGACATGTACTTGAAACGGAACAAGTAAAATCAAACTCTGCATCATAACAAACACAAGTATACTTGGACATCTAATCACTTCAAATTTACCCTGACGAACAATTATTTTGTCTATTCTGCCATTACATAGCAATTTGACTGATTGAGCCAGGATCCATTTCTCAAAATCAAGATCTAATTTTCTGTTTCCCAAATGGTTTGTAACAAAATCACCTCTCCAACCATAAATACCACGTGGATTGCTAACACAGAAGAATTTAGCAATGTACCAAAGCAGTATATATCTGAAAAACTATTACAAATAGGATCACATTTAAGATTTTTGTGAGCATTAATCAACCTTCCCTGCCTCTGCTGAAATGCTTCTACCAGAAGACATGCTAAACTGATTACTTAATTGAAGAGCACCAGAGGTAGCCACAGTTTGTTCCAATGTTAAAGTAACAGTGGGACTCATGTTCTCAGTCACAAGAATGACAGTCTTCTCCACAGGATCAGCACAAACTGAATAATCCAGAGTTTTGCAGTGATAAAACAACAGTTCTTCAAATAATCAGTATCTATGTATTTTTTTTTTTCTTTTCACTCAGTCAGTCAAAATTAAGTGGCCTAGAGAATGACAGTGTTAGCAGCCAGCAATTCCAGATGCAAGTAACAGCCCTGGGTACAAAACCTGACTACTTCACCTCCCAAGTTAGGCATAGATGGGAAGCAGTAGTCAGCATGCATGGTTACACATATAACATCAAAATACTAACCACATAAAGCACAGCTATTCGATGCTCTTTAGAAACCAAAAAGTTAACAACACAACCCCAAACCAAACAAAATTACCTATAACTATTTTTATCACATTTTTCTGTAGAAACACTGTTTTACAGTCTGGCAAAGGTAAAAATACGGTTTTCTTTTTACACACAAATATTGATTTTTAAAAAGACAATAAACTAAAACATTCCTCAGATTTCAAACAAAAATGCACAGGAAAAGCAAAAATCAAGTGCCAAAGGAAACTACCTGTCACCAAATAAACTAAAATGAAGGGAGCAGTAAAAATATTTCAAGTAAATGGTATGAAAAACAACAACAAAAAAACCCATGGTACTATAGCCAGTGCTGAATTGAAAAAAATAAAGCAGGTTTTCAAAATTACTATTTCTACTGCTGGTGCTTCAAGTACAAAATCCAGACTCAAAATGGGAAAAAAATCTCATTGCAAGACAACTGCTTGAAAGCAATTTTAAAGTCACAAATGCATATAATTTGACTTGGCACCCATGTCAGGATTCTAAATGCATCTCATCCTCTAGACTATGACTCAAGGAAAAACTGCATTCAACAGCATAAGGAGGTCCAACTAATAAAAGAAGTTGATGCCAAGCTCAACAGACTCTTAAGGGTCTCATTTCACTTTGCAGAGAGCTTTGGATAATGCAAGGAAAAGTGAGGAGAATTTATAGAGACAATATAAGTAACTAGCTTATAACCTGGCTAGACAATCCTCCACTCATGGAGGGAGCCTGTGAGGGCTTTCACTGGCAAATGCCATAGAGGTTTCATCCTTATGTCTGAAAGCTGAAAATTTCCAACCACTCAATAAACTAGGGGAGCAACACATCAGAGTACTGACTCGTAGAGGAAAGTGCCACCCACCTACTACATCACCAGACACTATTTGGTGTAGCAGTTGGTGTAAGTCCCTGACATAAAAACTGGAGTGGCCAAGCCTTCCAAAATCATGTCAGAGCAACAAGCTCAGTAGGGCAGGGCTGAGGTAGTCCTGTACAGCTTTGGTCACTAGAGCTTCTCATGGTACCCTGAGGATGAAGGGCGTGTCCACAACACTTACTCACCAAATTCTAGGCTGAATAAATATGATTTTCTGCATAGCTAAACTCCCTCTGTAATTCCAGTTGGATATGGTGTTTGTCACTTCATGTTCCAAACAGCTAAAATGAGCAGCTAAGCTATGCAATGCATCACAAAAGTCAAAGAACTTACGACATGTGTTTTAATGTCATAGTTGTCTTAATGTGACCCGTGCTGCTAAGCATCAACCAAATATTCTTCACATAAATTCCAAAATAACTTCACAGAAATACTGAAAATATGCTTTCCAGTAAAAAAATTAAAAGAACAACAGAAGTATTCATATTTCCTTAGAGATTGTGATGCTAACAGAAAGCCATGTGGGGGAATAAAAAAAGATTATTTCACTCTGAGTCAAGTAACTACAAACTATCACTTACACTTTTGTTATAATGAGAATATGGAGATGCGTTTCTAGGTCTTAGTCTTGGTATGCCAGCAACCCACAGCCAACACTGACTTTATACTCTCATTCTGATGTACCCTGAAGGAGACCATTTCCCAGAAGAGCTAAGGGATGTCTACTCGCACTTTCAACCAGAAACTTTAGTCATAATACTCCCTTAAAACATATGTTTAAACCCCCCCTAATCTAAGCAGGTTGTTTAATTAAGACGTAAAACATGGAATAATAGTTTTCACTTAACATTTGGACATCTTTTAAAACTTGTCTTATTCTGTCAATGGTAAATTTAGCGTGTATTCTGCTCTTCAATTTTTTATTTGGTTTTCCCTCATAAATCCTACAGTACTTATGTTTTCCATCAATAATGTTCTTACTAGAACATTAGACATAATGAAGTCAAAAGAAGTCCTGCTTATTTATGAGAAATGAGATGAAGGTTGTAATTTGTACACACCTTCTTGTCATGAACAGTACATGGTTGATTAATCAAGCGTAAAAACTCATTTAAATAGTAAAACAGAGGATGAAAACTTATGCATTCAAGTAGAAAAAGCTTAATTATGTCCTCAGAGACACAACATATTTCCTACAAAACTGCTTCTAAAGAGATATTCCTCACAGTACAGTCAGAAGCTATAGGCTTAATCAGGGGAAGTGAAAACTACTTTAAAATTGTAATACGTCAAGAACATGTCAGTCACAAAAGTTGCACTTTTGGCAGTGGATTGACACAACAATATTAGGAAAATTGCACTGGTCATAAAGGAAAATCCTAATTTAACTCAGTAATAGATAAAGCTGGTCAAAAAGCCACTTGGCAGCATTAACTTTGAACAGCAGCAGTAAAATAACTATTGGACTCTGAAATATTACAGACAGAAATGAACAATTACATGCAAGTAAAGTCTCTTCATTTAAACCCAACATTTTTGTTCAGAAAAAAAGTTCTGGGAAGAACTGAACCGTTTGTTATAGATGTTAAGCTCATAAACATAAGCTTTGATTGCTAGAGAATATCTGTAAGGAGTTAAATAGACATATTATGTTTGGGATGGAAGGACAGAAGAACCTATTAGCTAAAATGTGTTTTCATTCACACTTGGAGAGGAAAAAAAAGTAAACAAAAGTAAATCTAAATGTTTCTACATGACTTCTCAAATACCTGAAAAGACTCCTGATGACTGTAATAAGCTTTGAACGTGGTCTAAAAAGTCTACATTTTCACAGTTTTACAGATAAAGGGTCCCTAAAGTAATCATTAGAAATATAGAATCATAGAATCACCAAGGTTGGAAAAGACCTACAAGATTATCCAGTCAACCATCTGCCTATCACCAATATTTCCCACCGTGTCCTTCAGTACAACAGCTAAAGTTTCTTGAACACCTCCAGGGATGGTGACTCCACCAGCTCCCTGGGCAGCCTGCTCCAGCACCTGACCACCCTTTGGGAAAAGTAATATTTCCTAACGTCCAACCTGAATCAAGAGGCACTTGGCAATGCCCTCACGAATGTGCTTGAACTTTTGACTAGGCAGGACGACCTTTGAAAGCCCATTTCAATTAAACTATTCTATTCAATTTAAAGTATGATTTTAATAATAATATTCCTTAAGATTAAATTGAAAGAAACCAAAATTCTAAAATTTTAATTTGATTTCTGGTGAAGAAGAAGTAGATAACCAAGTAATTTTAAGAATTGAGACATACTAAATTTTATTAAAATACATAACTTTAGAACTGAGTCTTGGAAGTGAGCATTACAGTAACTATTTAATTAAAAAAGAAATGCATAAAGCTTATACGTAATACAAATTAATAACTGTAAAGTATCAACCTTTTATTAAGTAAGGCTTCCAGGAAGACAAACAAGTAGAATGCAAAAAACTGAAAAAATTTACACTTATTATATCTAACCCACTGAACAGCAGTTGATAAAAGTGCAGGAAAGAACTACAGAAAATATTAAGAGCATCAGAAAATAATTAGATACTAACCTGGTAGGCTCTATTTATTTGATTTGCTGCCCAGCTGGCATATTTCATATTATCTTTTTTCATTTTTGCACTTGCTTTTGGATTGGAAGCAATATGGCTTGCAGACTAGCAAAAAAAAAGTAGAAAAACAGTATAATTATTAAAGGTATGTGCACAAAAATAAATAAATAAGTAAAAACTACTAGCTGGTAGACAGCATTCAATTAAGAATTACCTAAACTATTTAAACTACTTTTTGTTCTAATTCACTAAACCAGACTTAAGTCCAGGTACGTACTGAGTTAAGAACAGAATCTGGACATAATCAGCTAATTTCCTAAACTAAAAGTTACAAACTATTTTTTCCCATTTGATGTGTCAGAGAAGATATAAAATGCTCTGTCCGTGTATCTAATTGCCATTTTCCTCTGCAACATTTGGAAAAAAGAAAGTAGTTATAGTGTGCTGATACTCTTCAGAGGTTCATCATCCTGCAGAGAAGTGTATGATTTTAAATCCCTTGCAAAAAGTTACCTTCATGTGTTAATATTTATAATTCTATGGAAAAATGGGTAAGAATTATAGCTTAAGAGTACTTCATCTAAGAAAACATACAACAAATGCATAGATCAGCTTCTTCAAGTTGCAGAAAATGTCTACTCTCAAAGCATTTCTAAATTAATGTAATGCTCCAGTGATTGGTCCAAGAGTTACTCAATGTAAAATAAGAACAGAAATCGGAAAGGTCAACCCCTGGGGAGGCTGCTAAAGAAGAAAGAGGTAAGAACACACACACAGGTGTCATAACTTAAAACAAAAAACAAAAACGTACAGATGTGTATTTATTGCCAGCAAGGGCACAGAAAATAATGCAAATTTTATTGGCTGATACTGTGTGAGCAGACTTGCTGAGGAAATTTTGCTGCAATCTGGTTATCCTGTCCGGTAAGTACAAAAGAACTAGCATATGCTATGCTTGTCAGTAAGGCATTACACTGTATAGATAACAAAGGAGAGTTGGTATCTGGTGATGAAATTACAGTGGGGCACAAGTGAACTCATAAACATGGGGATTTACAGACATTTAAAGAGGATGAAGATGGATTAGCCTAAGTCACCTACTAGTATTGTGCAAGTGAAGCCTCTGGGAGTACTAAAGCCCAAAAGGGCTTGACATAAATGAAAATTCTTCCAAATAATAAAGATGAATGATAAAATATTTAAAAAATGAACTGATCTTTGATGAAATTGACTTGAAAGATGGTTTGATAGTGTAACAAACTTGGAAGATGGCTATATCAATCAGTGATCAAATTATGTGAACAAAGACATGTGGAACAAGAAGTCAAAAAAAAAGTTTGCGTTTATATATGGAAAGCATAGAGAGCCAAGAGTTTGCTTCCACAGGAGAACATTTTCAAAAGCAACTGAAAATTACTGAAAAAAGCTGACCTGAAAAGTTCAAACTTCTTAAAAAATGCTTTGAAAATTGATATAATGAAGTATCATTACCCCACCTGGGATTGGGATCAAGATGCACATACTGGAATACAGAAACTAGCTTTAATATCTTTTTATCACTTTTGATCACTGGCATAATGCTGTTCATACTTCATAGCTGACACTATTAACACTGTTATTAAATACTATGTTAAACCAAAAAGAAGAACATACAGCAAATACCAAAGGATGATATATAAGCATTATAGCTTACAAAACGTTAACATGAGGAAAAAAACAAACTCACCATGTAAAGCCCAAACAAAGCTCTCATATTTCTGTTGTTAAGTTTCAGTGCTTGTGCAAAATATTTTCTTGATAGCTCTAGGTTTTCAAGCCCCCCTTGAGTATATTTAACCTGTAAAAACAATAGGCTCCTGAAAGTTGCACATCATCCATATTTTCAATCATTCATTTTTGACTCAAAGTTATTATGAAACTTCTTGTCAGGTTTGTTTGACATGATATTCCAGGTGAGTTCTACCAAAGGCCAAACATTGGCTTGGGAGAAACTTGAACTCTTTTCAGTGAATTAATGTAAAAATATTTAACTGTGGGGAAAACCAACGTTAATTTAAATCAGCTACTATAAAAAAAGAAAGTGATTATTTTGCACTTTCAATACTTACAATCTTGGGATAGTCTCTTATGAAATTACAATGGACTTTCAATTTAAATCTAAGTTCTGACTGTTACAAATCTGTACTAACTCTATATTCCTTCAGCACAACATTATAACATTATGCAACACATTGTCTTTAATTAGCTATTTACTGAAAAATAGTACACAAAGTTTAAAGATCGCTCCATTATTTTTTCTATTAATTTTGACTGCTATTAGAGCAACAAAAGGAGAAAACTATTAGAAGACATGCTTCATAGTTTTTCTATCACAAGGCTATTTAGACTTTCAAGTTTTGATATTAACTCAATTTTATCCATGCTAACAAAACAAATCAAATCCATTCCAAGTAGTTAAAGCATAATTTAGGGAAAAAAAATATCACACATCTGAAAAATGGTTACAACTAGCTAAAATTCTAGAGATATGACTTCAGAGGATCCTCTCTTCACACAGTGAGTGTTCTTTCAGGCAAAATTTCCTTTGTGAAGGATTCCAAGATCTAGCTCCACAGTACTAGATAATATATTATAGCTTCATAGTTATGATACATAGCCATCCAGTACTGTGGAAAAGTTTAAATTCTAATGCAGTTAATTTGAAAAGTGAATAAACACTTCAACAAGAATAGCCTATTTAAAAGGAATTTTTATCTTCAGTAATTCCTGCCTCAGCTCTTATTTATAGTTAAGTCACACTGAGTAACAAAATGGCTTTCTTAGCGTGGAAGTTCTTTGAGAAGTTAACATTCACTGCGCACTGTCTTAAATCTCCTAGAGAAAATTTAAATAAATTTTTATTCCATTTTCACCGCTTCAGTAACAAAAAAAAACCAACAATATGTATTCAAACATAACTGATTTTTCAGAAAAATACTCACTTCAGCATACTGCTGACAATATAAGTGGTTATGTGGATTCGTCATCATAAGCTCCTCTAAGCAGAAGGCTGCTTTTGCATATCTGAAGAATATAATAACAGCGACATAAAAATGAAACAGTACACAGCTTACGTCAGTTTCTTTACAGTACAATAAAAGGAGCCCTACTTGTTTTGTAACTCCCCATGACTCACAATGTAAAGAAGCGTTTTATTTTTAAGTCATGTTTGAAACCACAAATTTTTTACATTAAGAACGGTGAAAAATACACGAAATGTAATGGCTTTAATGTATATGGAAAGCAGAAATATTTAGCCTTTTTTACTAGTATGTGTCATTTCTTATTAACAAAAGTAATAAGTAGAAACAGGCATTATGTAATAGAAAACACAAAACAAAGTAGTTCTTAGTTTTTTCCTACAAGATTTTTCAGCTACATGGTGATTCCTACTCCACACTATATATCAGAACATGGTTAACATTGTCAGTCAGCTATCTACTCAGACTCAACCACAGAAACCCCTCAGAACAGTAGTAAAACTCAGACAGTCTAAATATACGCGTATGAAAATAGCGCTACCCCAGTCGAAATAACAGCATGTTATCATTGTAAAAGAAATTCTAGTATTTGTTCTTTAAATGAAAGCCCTCCAAAATAAATTACAAAGATAATCTTATGTGTTTGTTTGGGTTAATAGAAATCCTAGCTTCACAATCTTTCAACTAACAGGGTTTTTTCCTTTAGAATTTGCAGGATATTAGAGACATGATAGCATTGATGCTCATAGCTTAAATGACACGATGCTAAAATTCAGAGACAAAGTTTATAACGCCAGTGTTGGTAGATATGATCAGAGTAAAAGCAACTCAGCAACAATAAGAATATTAAAACACAAACAGTCAAATCTTATTTCCTAGAATAAGCAAACTGTGGGTTTTTTATTGTAACAGTCACGTATATATTTCAAAAGTTAATTTGGAAATAAAAGGATAATAATCTGACTGTCCAAAAGCAGAAGCCACACTCCTTACATCAAAACAAAATGTGGAACTAAGGATTACGTACATCTTGTTAAATAAGGCATGTTTATGAACAATACTAACACCATGGTGAATTCACCAGTAAGGCAGAATTTCTGAAACTGCTGAACAACTGATAATATGGTTGTTTTTTCTCAATTAGCAATTAGCTGCATTTTTACACAAGATTCATTTTCTTTTATCTACATCAAAATAATTATAATAATAAATGATGGTTAAAAAGGAAACAGTGAGCACAGTCAATTTTTTCAATGAACTAGAGAAAGTTCAGTTTTTTTACTTTTGAATTACAGCCCAAAGCAAACACAAGCAAAACCAATTTCTTTCTCAAGTTTTATTACACGATTTTGTAATAAAGACTGTTGCAAAAAAAAAAAAAAAAAAAAAAAGGAAAAAAAAGAAAAAGAAAAAACTGTAATGGTGTAATGGGATACGTATGTTTGCTCCATTGCATCATGCACAAAGAGATTTCACTGCCTGAATATATTTCTAACCATATACATATATTCAATATTTAATTCTTAAGTCAGCATGTGAAAGAGTTTAGCAGATGCTTTCTTTATGAACGGGGTAGATGGTGGACAATTTTTTCATCATTGTGAGAAAGGCTATTTCTTTCTGGAGAATCTGATTCACTACTAGAAAGGAAGGAAGAAAACAATGTGGTATAATTCAGGCTGGGCTGAAGAACTAAAGAAGTGAGGGAAAAAGATACGCCTTTGGGTGGAGGTTAGAATTAATACTGTGATATTAGAAAACTTGCACTAAGGCTTTGAGCTAATCCTCTCACACTGGGATTTCCTCCTGTCACTGCAGCAATAAAAAAAGCTAACAAAAACATTAAATATCCAATAAGCAAGTTACAACAACATCCAGCATTCTTGATTGCACTGGGTTTTGTACCCAGGCGACCAAATTCCTCCAACTTTGGATCCATGCTTTATTTATTTATTTTTTAAAGGTTACTTAAAGTTCCTGCAGAGGTAGGCTAATTGAAAATAAGAGTACTGCACATAGTTTGCTGTGATCGATTGTTTTTAGAGGCAAAGAATTTAAAATCTATACCCAGTTAAAAACATCACTTGAAAGAAAAATTAGAGAAAACGTGTGCTGTTCCTTGCTACACTTAAAACATTTATTTAAAAAAAAAAAAAAAAAAGTTTAATAAGTGATGAAACATACAAGTGATTAATGAAATTTGTTCCATTTTAAGATCAAATATCTTATTAATGTCCTAGCAGTCTGACAAGGCTGTTAATTATTTCCTGAGAAATTTTGTTATCTTGGAAATGAGACTTCATACTTTCTAACATCAGTTCTTCAAAACAATCACTGAGGTCTCTGACTTGCACAGAGCATATTTCAATTTAACATTTCTTATGAAGACTTCGCAAACAACTTACTCATGTTCATTGATGTAAAGTTCTGCAAGTTCATGCCAAGCTTCCTGGTCTCCAACAAATCTGTACAGAAAAGACAAGAGAGGAAAAAAGGCAGAAAGAAAGAATGTGTAGAGGGATTCTGTAAATGACCAACATGGAAGGAAAAGCGCAAATCAAATGCAAATTCCATTTTAATTAAAAAGATTTATGAGAATAGCAAAACACAATCTGTATTCTTGTGAGACACTCACTGTTCCAGATACTCATTCAGCTCTCGGATGGCCTCAAGATTTTTCCCCTGGGCTTTTCGAATGGCAATCTTACGCTTCCTTGCTGCCTATGGGTTGACATTAATAAAGGATTAGGGTCTCATAATTCCCTGGGTTTTTGTAAAGAAAGCAATTTGACTGTGCAAATTATTATCTCAATACCAGTGGAATTCCACTGCAGAACAACTGCTAGGTTGGAGTTTATAAACATACCCTATGACATCCCACTGAGGGACTGAAAACCTTTTCTTACAATCACATTATGTATGCTGTTCTTTGGAGGCACAAACTGTATGCATTATTTCATTCAAAGAAATGACTGTCCAGATTCTGATAATTAAAAAACAGCAGGAGATGCTAATCTTCAGCCATTCCAAAGGCCCCCACCTTGTCGTTCACAAAGTCCAAGACTATAGAGGAGATGTGGTGACCGAGTTTCAGAGAATCTCACAGATACATCTTGGTTGCCACTGTATAAATATGGCTTTCAGCCATTTTGAAAGATTCTCATCAAAGTGCTAAATGCCATCTTTAATTGCTGCACCAAGTGCATGAACAAGCTTCTCATCACTTTTGGAGCACAAAGTAGGCCTTTCAATGTAATCAGAATATAAAAAAGCTGTTTTGATGGCAAAGGCAAACAGTACTTCAATATGTGGGCAGAATATGTATTTCAACAGAAACAATGTAAAAACAAACACTTAATAATTATACTGTATTGAAATTTTGAACTCCATTAGACTTGTTACGGACCACCAGGAGAAAATATACACAGCATTTTAATAGCTAATTATTATATTCCAGTCTCCAAAATACATCGGTTACCCAGTCTCCAAAATACATCGGTTACACAGACTCCTGACCTCTAGCAGTTTTAAATCAGGTGCACTTAAGGTGTAATTCAAACCAACAGACATCTTCCCAGTAGTCTGACAGAGTTTGGAGCAAACAGCAATACACCACCACCAGTCTGAAAGTCATCACATCCGGAATCTGACAGAATAAGAGATCCAAATTCCAGCATAACCTGCCTCAAAGAGCACTATGGGCCAAATGCCGTGCTTGTAAGCCCTGCTCCCTGGGTGATCACAGCTGCTGTCAGACACGAGAAGACAGATGGTCTGTTTTGCATGATGTATCTGCATGTACACGCACACTTAGATGCCTTTTGTCCGTGAAATAATTATATTCATGAAAAACTTGTACACTGTCCCTGTAATACAGTCCCACTGCTTATTCCCCTCATAACTCTCAGTCCACTTCATTCCTTACAGAGAGGTTATTCAGTTGGGTATAGTCTTACAGAAGTCTTGGTTGCACAGAAACAGAGAGTTCTCACATTAGTTTTTTCATGATGAACCTTCCTAAGATTACATTCACATATACCCTGAAAGAGTTTGCATATTTTTACAGTGTTTTAAATATGTCTGTTCTTTTAAGCAATTTCTTATTCTTAAATGTCATTTGACAAAATTCATTTATCTTGGAAGAACACTGCAGTGCATGCATCATTTATGTAAACTACTTCAAGTAACATAAGAAATCAGCATAACCAAAGATGTTTTTAATGCTAACTGTGGGTTTATTCTTTCCTTTGAGTTTGCTCTCTTCACTTCCCCCAAGTACATACTCATTGCAAATCCAGTGAAAATCATTCAAAGAAAAAATATTTCACTCCTCAGTTTAAACACAAAGCAGAGGTAGAAAAACAATCCCTAAAAATGAGAAGAATTAGGATATAGGCAGCATGGTGGGTTTATCACAGTCGCTTTGTTACCCATTGCGTCTCTCGAACTGCAACATGTGAAATGACATTCATCTTTCTACTTTTATTGGGAGACATTTGGCTAAAATCCAAAACTGACTCTGGAAGTTTTAACTGCTGACCACATTTATCACTGCAATGATAGTATACACTGTTTATTTTATTAGAGAGCTTTTAAAAGAAAGATAACAGCATAATTAAACTTTCTTAAAGTTTTTTTTGTTAAGTGTAACAAGAAACAGATAACACGTTTATCAACTGCTACTATTACTAGACCAAAAAAAAAACAAAAAAAAAAATACCACCCCAAATCCCAAAACACTAACTCAGTGACTATCACATTTTATGAAGAGAGTTTTCATGAAGCAGATCGTTACCCCTGCCGTGGGGGAAGTGCTGCAGCAGCATTAAACTGCCCGCCCAGGGCTGGGATTACCCACAGCAGGAAACCCCAAAGAAGAGGGAGTGGGATAACCACATAGAAAGCCAAAGGAGCACAGCCTGCAATAATGGCTTACAAAGACAGAAGGTTTTTTCCAGGTGACAGACTAGCTACTTTAAGATGTAACTTTTGGACTGAAAATTCAGTTGCTATTTTCAAAATTTTAGGGGAAAAAAAGCCATGAAAAGACTGATAAAAAATAACCTGAGAACTGAAATAATCTGTTTAATATATAAAATCAATCAACGCATCTCACAGCTTCATTTGCAACAACAAACAGGAACACTCTACAAATGAGCCATCTTCTTTTTTCATTTCTAACATAAATCCTTCAGTTGCATGGAAAGGAAGTCTTCCAAACGTGCCTGCAAACAGATTCTCTCCATGGCTGTACTCCCACAGTACTCCCAAATAACATAAATCACCAGAACAACAAGATGTTAATTAAGGACAAGCTACAACTATTCCTCGTCAAAGATTTCAGCTGATGTTTACCTATAACAAAAATGTCATGTAATTTAATTAAGCATCAAGGGTAAAGGGGTAAGACATAATGACCAAGTTCTGATGGTAACACTTCAGAATAAGACAAATTATACATACATTTAAATGGAGTTTATTTGTTTCTAAACTGCACATAAAATTTCTTCAAAATAACACATTTTGTTTCCTATTTGAAAAAAGTAGTCCTTACAACTTCCAATTTCAATCCCCTTATCAAAATTAAAACAGCTTGTGGGCATGAAATCTGCAGTCTCCACACCCTCATAACAGCTGGGGTAATTTAGTTTATTTACAGAGAACTCTTCTTTGACAAAGACGCACAGATATTCAAACAGGTGCTAACATTCAAAGGAGAATCTGGGAACTGGAAACACAAAGTGTTTTGAACTGGCTCAGAATTTTTATAAGTATTAAAAATAGCTGGGAATTAAAACACAAGGTTTTGGGGGGGGGTGAGGTTGGGTTTTTTTTTTTTTTTTTTTTTTTTGTAGTTGCCTTTTTTAAGGAAATTCATATAACTTTTTAATCAGCAAAAAAAAAAAAAAAAAAGTAACAAAAATGTTCTGAACACACAGCCAAGAGACATACATGTAAGGCAGGTGGTTCAGTAGAAGAGATCCAGATTGCTCAGATCTGTGATCCCAAGCAGTCTTAGGACTGATTGAAAAATAAAGACCTGGAAGCAAAAAAGCACTGCTTTAGCTATATCCACAGACTACTCTCCCATCACACTTTCTAGCTCTTCTTTAAATACCATAAAACTATCAGATTTTTTTTTTTTTTTTTAAGTAATATAAATAAAGAAATGAAATTCAGTATGACTTCAGGAGTGTCTGTTTTAAGAAAATCAGGTGTGAGAAGGCATGCACTAAAATCAGATGTGGGCAATTTTGTATGCTGTAAACTTCTAATCCTTCTTCTGATTTATGCTCTGAGTCCCTGTGTGCCACAGTTTCCTCCTCAGTGAATAGGGCTTCACATCCAGGCAGCTTCCTGAGCATCTTGAGGAAAGTGAGGTAAGTAATGGCACACAGAGTGTCATCTTCTCTACTTCCATCAATTTAAACAAGATGCTTTACTGTGCCAAACCACCACCAATGCTAACAGTCACTCTGCCATTCAAAAACTGGTTACTTTTCAGAGAAAAGGTAAATTCTCACCCATACTATAGATTTAGCTGGCATATTTTATACATGCAATTCATTACCTGTTTTAATATCAGTAGAACTATTTTCAACAACCTGATTTGAGATTATTTTGAAGTTTACAGAGCATAGTAAAATAGTTGTAACAATTATGCTAAAGAAGATAGAAAAATGACATTCACATCTTACTTCCCACCTCTTTAAAAAAGTAAGATTTCTAAGAACTAGTCTGACATAAGAACAAAATGAATCTATTTCTACCTTAAATAAAAAAAAAAAACAAAAAAAAGGACAAAATTTTCTGTGTTGCAACAAGATATGCAGTGCTTGACTGCACAGAACATACAGTATGGAATTCCCCCTATCCATTTTCCAGGGTTTAAAACAAAATATTGGAATGGTTATTGGTTCATTCTGTAAATCCAGCATTCTTAATGGAAAGATATATGCCATCTTAAAGAAACACTTATACCGTAATCAGCATCATCTGGACTGAAGTACTTTACTATGTCACATTTATTAAACCACAAACCTTTCCGAGCTATTTCTTTTAAAGACAAATAATCCCCAATCTGGCAGAAGTACTAATCTCCCATTTGTCATGATTCCTTTTAATTGGCATTAAGTAGACTCAAAGTGCAGTGAAGATTTGAACATTTATCAACTTCTGCACTTGATTAGTAAACCATACCATAAGTTGTCTTTTTTAATGATTTAACAACTTAGAAAAGGTGCATTAGTCTAAGAGTCTGACACATTAAAATACTTTCCTTCAAATTGCAAAATACAAATCAAAAGAAAGGTGTAAAAAATTACAATGGAGTTAAAGGAATTTCATAGACGCCAAAAAATACCAATACCAAAAAAATAATCTGAATACAACCACAGTAACAAATATGCTGTTACCAGACTTTTTTTTTTTTTTTTTTTAATTAAATTAACCATGTAAGAGAGTTGCAAGTTCCATGCAGGAAAGAGATTCTGACTTGAAACAACTATGTTATGGATAGTGTCAAAGCATAAATAGCTATATTGAACACAGTTTTTTTACAGAGCTCCAGAGGTAAATCTATGAAACAGTAGGACATCGTGTCTGCAACCAGCACACAGCAAATTGGTGGAAGCCATAAAGGCCAAAAAGCTCAGGCCTAGAACTGGAAATCAGGACAAATGTTATTTATTAAAGGAGAGTAAGAACAGTTTATGTAAACAAAAATAAGGCTTCCCAGATCTACTGGAGTTCTTCAAAGTAGTCACTAATGGCTTGGATCAATAAAGATCCATTTAAAAGTGAGCTTTGATTTCAAAAAGAATTTCAACAGGATCTCTCACACAGCTCTAGAGGAAACTGCCCTGGACTAATAAGGGAAGTTCTTTGTGTGGTACATAAGTAGCTAAAAGATACCAAACACAGAAAAGTCAGTTCTCCTCACGGAGAATCCCAGGGTCGTATGTTCAGCATAATTTTAAGTGATCTAGCACAGACTGCCTCAAGTTGATTGATGATAATGAGTTACTCAAGTCTAAAGAATAAAAATCAATTGCAAAGAATAACATTCACAAGAGCAAATGCTAGCATGAATAAACAGCCCTTGAAATTTAATCCAAATGAAGGGATGCATGCAGAAAGGGTGAAACAATACTAATTTAATGTACTCAGCAAAGCTCTCCAAATTTGGCTAGTCAGGAACGATGCTGGAGTTGCAATAAACAGTTTCGTAAAATGCCAGTCCAGTGTTCAGTGGATGTCTTAAAACAAAACAGAAAATCTTCCCTTAAAAACCAAACCCCAATGGTGCTGGAATTATCAGAAAAGAATACAATGCATCATTTTTCTGTTGTAGAATTCCATAATGCTCTTGCTTTTTAATACTAATGCAGATGTGTGCTCTCCTTTCTCATGTAAACAATAAATAAAAGTACAAAGGACACTTGGAGAGAAGCAGGATTTCAGGACACAAAATGGTAACAAGAACTGCTAGACAGATTAGGACTTCTCAGTTTAGGGGAAAAAAAAGGCAAAAGATCCACAAAATCATGAATAAGAATGAATCAAGTGAACAGAAAACATCTACTGATTACAGCAAAGGTAAGAAGAAAAGAAATTTGCTCCGTCAGTGAATAAATGATAAAGTTTCATTGCTGAATGATACCATAGACACATGCACTGCAAACTTACTACAAATTTAAACAAGTTCAAAAGGCAGGTAAAAAAAATATCAATTCAAAAACTTCATGAAGAGCTATAAAATATAGAGTTAACACTTCTGGCACAGGAAAACCATAACATGAAGATTAATAGAAACTGGCAGAGCAGACTAGAGCATAATGTACGATTGCCCAGTTCCTATACACTTCTTCCAGTATCTGCTATTGGTCACTGTCAAAACAAGACAAGCTAAATGCACTTTTGGCACAAATTCAGGATAGCTGTTCTTATGTCTTCAAATACTTTATTTCAAGGAACAAAATCTCCACTAAGGTTTAAGAAAAATGCTACACCCACAAAAGGAAAACATGGGAAAAATGCTGGAATGTACTCTCCTATCTCAGTGCACTATGATTAAACAAGAAGGAAAACAAGTTTTACAAAGGCAGATGATGCTCCAACTGTCAGAAGACGAAAACTTTTCTTCAGGATCCCTGTTCTGCACCCCCAGTTTAATCACCAGATCTCCTTGGGGGACTATCCAAAGAAGCAGCTGCAGCTCTTCATATCTCTCACTAACTCCATCCTGTGTCAGGCACAGTGCCAAACTTTCTTCTCCAACTTCCCTTAAACGTACCACCATACAAACCTAAAACTGGGACTAGTTGCACCTTTCCCAGCAGGGCCATCAATGTCTATGATGAAGCATACACGTCACTTCACAAAATTCCCTCTATTAGCAGGTATTTCATTTGGTAAGCAATTTTCCCTTTTGAAACTTAAAGCCTCCAGTAGACAAACCTGCAAGAACTTCAATGGAGGCCTCTTCAAAATAAATGCATTGTTACTGCAGGAACTGTAAAGAATTATCACTGTTCAGACTATAAATAAGTATCGATGTTTAGACAGTGCTCATTATTCTTACCTTGATCAATAAAGATAAGGAATTGGAAGAAAATAAGTTACCTGTATAGTCAAGGTGATAGTAATACACAATGATTAAAAAAAAAAAAATGCTAGGAAGCTATTTATGATATCTAATTCCTGCCTTTTTACATGAAATACAATCCTAAGATTTCACTCTTATTTTTTTTCTAGTATCTGGACTCCAATATGTCTTTAGTCATCTCAAGATAGCTTGGCTAGTGAAAGAATCTCAAAATACTACAGAAGTGTGTTAATTCATGTGATCCTATAAATATACTTGTTGATCATTCCTGGAAACACAGCTGTTAGCACTCTGGGTGAATTCATGGTCTTTCCATTTTCTTAAGTAATTTACTGTCTTGTTCTTTAAACTCCATTTTTAATTCTTCATTCAGTGAATGTTATTTTACTAGACCATGAAGGTAACAAGATTATCCACATACCCTAAGCTAAGCAAGCATATACAGTGTCTTCTTGCATTAAAAGCTTAGTTGAAAAAGTGGCAAGAATCACACCAATAAAGACATCAGATTTTCTGGGGATTAGAATTAAGGCAGAACTGTGTGTCTTATCTCACTTTCCCCTTTTCTTGACTAAGTGCTCTGCAATCTTATTGATGGTTGAGCTGAGGTATCAAGACAAACTACAGCTGTACGAGGATGACAGTGGAGTGGTTTAGACACCAGCACAAAACTTGGACATTTGATCTCAGTTTCCTTTTCACCATTAGT
The DNA here is from genome assembly GCF_905368555.1 of Meleagris gallopavo. Classification (NCBI taxonomy): domain Eukaryota; kingdom Metazoa; phylum Chordata; class Aves; order Galliformes; family Phasianidae; genus Meleagris; species Meleagris gallopavo. Next base: position 76,934,801 of record NC_139406.1, on the reverse strand, counting down.
CTTTGCACTTCTGGACAGGTCATATAAAGAAGGGCTCAATTCATAAAAATACTTATGTATTTTATCAAAGTAGATGGGTGCTCATGCAAATTACTCTCCAAAAGCAGAAACCTTTGCCAGGGTACAGTAATGCAAAAATGCATTCAACATAATTTGATACAGACATGTACACATGGTTTAAAAATTATATTATCATTTAAAATCCATTACAAAATTGAAATCAATGGCAAAATTGGAAAGTCATTTACTTTGAAACTGAGTCCTAAACAATTTTGCAGAGCTGTTTTCATCTGCTCTACACATGTAAAATGGTAGTACTGTTTCCTTTCACGTGGATGCTGCAGACAAGCAAGAAGTAGAAAACCACTCAAGATACTATTTTAATTTGTAAAATTTTTATGCAAAAACCTCATCCCAAGAAATTAGATCTTGAGTATCAAATAGAAAAATATAGATATGTCAATTTCTGAGCAGATTTCCCATTACATTTTACAAAAACTATCCAAAATTTAATTGCTACTGTAGTGTCAGGACCAGTAATGAAGATCCTGAAAATACTGTGAAGATCAGTGTACAGATTAAAAATAGCTAGAGATTAAATGTGCCATTAAATTTCATATTACAAAGTTATATGAAATTTTATCCTTCATTATCTTAATCAATACAGCTCAATAGTACCTACTAACTCAAAAGACTAAGACTACTGGTCATTTTAAGAGTTTGCATTTTCTGGCATTTTTAAAGTAGCATACCTGAACCTTCAGCATTATCCTCAGGAGATATGAAGTAAACCTGTCTTCTCTTTAGTGAAATAACAGAACTGCAGAACTGTTTCCTTGGTATATGCCTTCATTATTAGACCCTAAACAGTTACTGACACAACTAGTACATACCAGGTTCTACAGGGAATGAGACAACTTCCACCAGTAGGTCTCAAAGCCGTTTATTGACAGAAGAAAACAAGTGCTTGAAAGTAAAGTGTTAATCTTTATTTAAAAAAAAAGAAAAAAAAGGAAAAAAACCCAAAACTTAAATGTTAATACAAATTGCTCTTTTCTATCTCTCATCTACCCTTCTAACCACCTAACTTTTCTGTACCTGTCCCTCTCTCTTTGGCACTCACGATTTCTGCTTTATTCCCTTTTCACTCTGTTCCTTTGGGATGTTCTTTCTTTTCCCATACTCACCACCTGGGTGCAACTCAGAAAAGAAACAAGCCTCCCTGCTTTCTTACCCTTTCCCACAACACTACAGTAATGAGAAACAACATTTTCTCTCCGAAGCCTGGGACAGATCATGCTCAATACACTTAGAAGATGTATTTAATAAAAAAATTCAGCAGTTTCTACTGAGATCACAAAATGAACACATTCAAATACTTGTAATTTAGACAGATTTGGATGTTTTTCCTCATAGAATACTAAAAGTTGCATTCTACTAACAGTTGTTTTCCTGTTGGTATCCAAGGCTTTACTCCAAAGTACAGCAGGATGAGGTCTCCCCAATAAAATAAATTAACGGCAAAAACAAACAACCAAATCTTTTCTCCCAATCCTTATGAAAAACAATGTCCTCCTTATTTCGTTCTGAGAAACAGCATAAGTATGCTGGTCTATAAATAACTTGGCCACTGTTTGGCATCAGTATAAAGACTTTCAATTGGATACTAAATTAAATTTTAATTAATAAAAAAAGACCCGCGATGGAAAATATTATGCAGCCTTAATAACAGAATAATCTGCCAACTACAGCTCTAATATGCCTGTATTTCATCTCAAATGGGCAAGAAAGGAAAAGGTTGCCAGGCTGATTGCATTAAAATGCATACAAGTTGTGCTTTTCACAGAAGTCACATTTCATTCAAAGATACTAACCTCCTTAGAGAAGAGACTGACTTCCTAACGCCTACCAGCTTTGGAAAATGAAACATGATTTCCGAAACGACAAAACTAACTTTGCTCCATTGTTACACAAATAATCTTTTTTAATATAGAGTGAAGTTTGATGGTTGAGAGATATTGAGAATTGAGATGGTTGAGAAATACTGAGAGATTATCATATTTTAAGAAAACTACTTTGAATTGTATTTTGAGAAATGAAATCTAAGAATTAGTGTTAATTTAAATTTCAAAATTTGCAACAAAACCTTATCCAAAAGCATAAGTGCCCATTATATAATTTGATTTCAAGGCTAACTGATAATGGAGAAGCCTGTTAGGAATTTAAAATAAAAGATTTTTCTTGAAAATGCTTCTCCCATGCTTCTCACCAGTTGAAATTGTCAGTTGATGCAGTGTATGATTTTTGCATGATTTGTGTGAACAAATGTCTATGTTTCACTCACAGCACTTGCCAAACTGTTTAATATATATAACCAACTCCACGTGTCCACACATCAGAAGAAATTGTTATAAAGTAAGGTGACTGCCAACACAAACTGAGCAACAGCTTCTTTTTAAAAATCTCGATTATTTTCCTACAGCAGTCACATGTGTGCATGGAAATAATTAACAGATAAAAGACACAAAGAAACCTACATATGTCAATTTCTCCAAACTTTATATTTAATTTTCACTTTTCACAGGCAAGACTGAGCCAATCTGTCCAACAGTTATACAGCAAGAAACTTCTGCTCTGCATTTTAAACTGTTTGCTTCTAGTCTCAGATTTTCAGAAATCCAATAAGTGATGGAACTATTACAAAATTTACATCTTATGTTTCTAAGTATTAATGTTTTATGGATCTTAATGATTTTCTCACACAGAAAATCTAAATTAGGCCTATTACTTAAACATATTACGTTGTTCTAGAAAACTATCCCACAAACACCTTACTCAGATGACATTAGCTATGTTGAGACAGCTGAAAAGTGAAACAGACAAAAACACACTCTTCAAAGACCTGTGGTCTACAGATGTCACTGTAATATGGTGCTCCATTCTTCAAAGGCTTTAGCAGAAAGCCATAAAATGTGCACCTAAGTGACCTACTCTTGTGGCTTCACTGTAGGTGGTTTCCCTCTCATTTTAACATTTGTGACTTTGAAGACTTAGTGCATTTTTGGGTTGTGCACTGCTAAGATCCGTGAAAATATATGGCAATAATCTACACATCTTATGTTCAAACTTTTTGTCATAAACATTACAGACTTACTAAGAAGATCACCTACGTTTGTCTTGCAAACAAAGTTCAGGACAGACTAGTTTAGGGAAAGTGAAAATTAGGAATGAAGAATTGAAATAGCTCTTTTTACCTACACACCAAAAAACTGTTGAGTTAAATCAATGTTAAATGACTGACTTTAGTCTATCAATGTTGTCTGAGAGATCAACTTGGTATTATTACAAGATGCATTGCCCTAAAAATAATTTGTCACCATCCCTTTTTTGTTAATGGTTTACTTCATGTAAGTGCTTGCACTTTATATATATCAATTAGCCTTGCTAACCCCGTAATCCATTTCAACTCCTGAATAACAGACCACATCAAATAAGACAAGTGCAGAAAGGCAGAGGTTTAAATTGTACCAGTGAGAGTTTATAAGAGACAATCAAATGTCTACAACAGCCAAAGTATTTTACCTGCACAGAAGTCTAACCAATACTGAGATCCAGTTCCTCAAAATCAAGTAACAAGACAAACATATCCTTCAAACAAGCAATTGATAATAATCACCGTTAACTGACATCAATCTAAGTCTTACTAAGGATTACTGGAAAGGTTAACAGCTATAATCCTATGTCTTCTAAACTCAGTATTTAAGCAAGTATTAAACCACATCATCTCTTCATGAAGAGAATCTTATTTGTTATAAAGGCAACAAGGTAACACTCATAGTTATAATACTAGGAAGCTAAAGGAAACAAATACAGTAATACTGACAAGCATTTTTCCGCAGTGAAACCCACAAAATGTCAGTTTCAAATAAACCACCGCAGTTAAGAAAAGCTTTTTAAACTTACTGTATTGGTTGCATCCTCTTGTAAAATTCTATCATATAATTGGATGGCATCATCGTACCTGTTCGAAGAAATCATTCACATTTATTTTTGCTAAAACAGAATTTTGACTATATGACTGCCCTTGCAATAGTTACTAACACTCCTGTACTTTTTATACTGAATATAATTATGCAAACAAAATTGTGCAGACAAAATTAAATAAAATAAATGGCAATTTATTCATGGAATACAATTTCAGCAACTAATACATTTTACACCAAACTTGTCATACTCCCTCTTTCTGTTCTTTTCTTCTGTACCTCATAGATCCAATCACCACAACCCAAATCTCTCTTCTTTCCCAAGAAGCAGAAATCCCAAAATTTGACAGGCCATTCAAAATAATGACTTTTCACTTAATTACTGAAATTTAAAACTTCTCATATATCTCTTTTGTTATGATTTTGTAAATTTAAGCTGCAAAGAATAAACTGCAAAGACTCGTAACGCTAGAGCAACCCCTAGTCTTTACCATAAATCATGAAAGGAAACTCTTTTCCACCACCAATACATAGGTTTTATTAATTAATTCTGCTATTTCAAGTTTGCTCAAAGTAAATTACTCCAGTTACTATAAACACTGTGCGCCTTCTGTAGGAAGTAGGTTTATGTGTTTAGCTAGCCATGTGCAGAACCCAAACTGGACAAATTAAACAATTCAACTCAAAATACATTGGACTACACAGCTACCGGGCTATCACCACACAACCAAGGCATGCTTTGTCTCTTCACAAATATTTTGACAAGCAGTTTATCTGAGGTACTGCTGATTTTGTTGCTGCACATCACCTTCTTACCTCAGACACCCATTACATACTGGTACTGCTTTCTGAGCACTGCCACAACATGCATAGCCCAGCTTTCCAATCCAGTTACCATAAGGTGTAAGCACAAAAGTGAAAAGAAGCACAAAAGCAGCAACGAGTAGAAGGTGACTGCTACTGGCAAGTTGAGCAGAAACACCGTATTTGTGTTCCCCATTAGCTGCTACTTTATCCTATGCATTTCACAAGGCTGAACACAAAGCCCATAACCCCAGGTTAACTAAGTCAAGTTCCAGAAGAGTATTCTCTTGATCAGCAAGCGTCTATGAGGATGTTCCTCTTTATTTCCCTTTTCTGGTGAGGAAGGCAGGATTTTAACAACTCTCGAAGGCACTTGGAATTTAATGAGAAGTGCACTTCTACAGAGCATGTGATCACCCCAGACAAAGTCTCCTTAGGCTTCATTTATAGGCAGTGGAAAGAGGCAGGCCTTTCTAGGGCACAGTTCAGAACAATCATAGGTGGGCTTCTGTACACAACAACCCACACCTAAAGCCCATTCTTCTCCTCCAGCTTCTAGAGAAAACCTGTTGACAAGTAACCTTGGCTTCTGTTATACTGCTCCCCTCATAGTTCAGTCTCAAGGATTTAAACTGACCACAACACCAGAACAATTTAAAAAAACACTATTGAAAAGCTGAAGCTCAGTCCCATTTCATTGCTGAAACAACACAGTGATTGGGAGGTATTAACTCCTACAGAGATCCGTCTCCATGCAATAGCATCTTCAGTGTAGACAAACACACCTGAACAGAATTATGATATTTTGCACTTTTGGACAGATTTTGGGAAAAGGGTGTAAAACATCTGCTAAGCTGCTAAGCTCTCAGTGTACTTGTACCCCACATCAAAAGGAGACTGCTAAGTTTAATGGAAATTTTTCAGGATGATGTAGAGCATAAAATCTGGAATTTCTAGTTGCACTAAGACTGCTTCTGTGCTAATGAAATCCAGTTATCCTCCCTTTTTTTTTCAAGCAAAGGACTTTCACTCATGGATCATATCAAACTATATTTTCAAATTTAATTTTGCAAGAAAATAGATAAAGAACATCTGCTAAATAAATATATTTTTTAAAAGTATTTAGGCATTCACTTCAAAATTCCAATTCCTTCATTAAAGATGGGCCAAAGGCTCGAAGTCCCATTAACTCTGTATAGCATGAAATGAAGGTCATTCCTTTTGGAAAAGTTCTCAACTGTTCATTATTTTAATAATTCATATTACATTTGGTATGTTATAAACATTTTATAGGATATTTTACAATTTTTCTTCTTTTAGTTTCTGCCATTTTTGAATTGCTTCTATGAAGAACTCTATAGTGATTCATATTAAGTTCTACTTGACTTATGAAGACTTGGAAAACAAAGAAAAAGAGCTCCATTTTGAAGCGTTCAGAAGCACAGAAGTACAGTTAAGCAAAAAAAGTCTGTCAGTCATTTTCATATTCTGCTCTAGGTCTGCAAGATGAAATGTATACCTCACAGATGTTGCCAAAAAAGTGCCTCATGTTTTACCGTATAATAACTTAGACTGTCAAGTAATAGATCTTTCCAATCTATGAAGTCTGACAGAACATTGCAAAAATGTAACATTGTATAGTACAAGCAAAAACACAATAAAAAATGTCTAAACATAACATGATCATGCACACCATTATTTTCTTTATAGAAACTGGATAGCATTGCTTTGCCATGCTTTTACTATGCCTGAATTCCTTTTTAAGAAATAGCATGCATCTTTCCACATAGAAAATACATTAATTTTTTTTTTTTTTTAAATCAAGGTTTTACCTTTCCATAGCTTCAAATCTCATTCCAGTTAATCGCTTAACTCTATGGCTCCCAGGAAACTGCCTCCTTAGTTCCTGAAGACAAAACTGTACAAATAAAATAAAAAATACTACAGTGAATACAGAAGTGGGGAAAAAAGAAGTCCTTGGCTGATGAATTCAACAGCCTGAAACGTGACCTTTGATTAAAAGTTAACACCTGTTTTTGAAATAAGCAATAAAATGTACTGATAAAGAGAAGTTCAGAAACTGAAATTTTGTCTGTTAGAAGACTAATTTTAAGAAATATTTTCCACATAGTTTTTTAGATCATTGAGGCTTCCTGGAAATAGTTATTTGCTCTGAAAAGTAAACTTACTTACTATAAGTAAACTCATTTACTGATGCTATGAAACACTGAAGTCTACTTAGTTTCCTCATAATAACATAAGACAGTTAAGAAAAATAAAGACAGTAAGAACTTATGTGATACTTCCTTAATAAATGGGTATCTTACAATGGAACAAATGATGTTAATTCTGGGCTCTGTGTTTATTTTTTAAATAAAACTTTGAAATCCAAAGAAAATGGTTGTCACTGACTTGAACAGAGCCTGTTGGCAGAGGAGGTATAACTTCTAACTCCTGAAATCAATGAGACATCTGGGCTGGATAAAAGGAATTCAACACAGACAGATTTCTCCAGATTAGCAAAAAAAAAAAAAAAAAATTAAAAAAAAGGCATGTTTGACAGAGGGACTGAGTCACAACTTCCCCAGAGCAAACTGACGAATCATATCATAGCTGTGGCTACGCAGCAGTGCAAGGTTTGTAGCTGAGTTGTTACTTTTTGATGAGAAGCAGAGTAGAGCCCAATCTCTTCAGAAGACAAACAGTTGAAGTTTTGTTAAAAACTTCACACACAATGTTCCTTTTCAAAGCACTTATTTATAGAACTGAGCTTAAAAACTTGTTCTTCAAATCTAAGTTTCTGGCTAAGGTCTATCCACATAATCTGTTCCATTTCATCACATCTGCTGGTGAAAGTAAGAAATGCAAACAGATAAGTGAATCAGTAAAAATTAGCAAAATTAGCACAAACGCTGTGTTGCTAGATGAAGGGCTGCTGGTGAAGTAGAAAAACCTTCACTGCTTTTCTCCAGCACTTGTTCAAAAACTGACAAAACTTGTTTGCAGTAATACTGGATCTCACAAGCTGCAGATGGATTTCACCCAGAAAAAAAAAACAACAAACGATTAACCCAAGAAACGCTGATGAAGAATGCAGAAGTACTGGGAGACTAGAACCACTCAACACAGACCCAACTAGGTCACTATCCAGTTGAATTCAGGAGCTAAGAGACCAAAATAAATTCCTGCAGATTAAGAAATCAAAAGAAATAATCTGATATGAAAAGTTGTGAGAGTGCTCTGAACAACTTGCTGTAGCACTTTTCAAAACAAACCAAAAGAAGTCCCCTGCATGATAAGCTAGACTATATCTTACATATTGCTCTCATCACAGCAGTGCAGAGTTGGATTGATTGACTTATTAACTTGTACTCCCTGTAATCGTGTATTATAATATATTTCACATATATTTCAATATATTTCAATCAAAGCCTTTGACACTGTCTCCCACAGTATTCTCCTGCAGAAGCTGGCAGCCTGTGGCTTGGACAGGTACGCTCTTGGCTGGGTAAGGAACTGGCTGGAGGGCCGAGCCCAGAGAGTGGTGGTAAATGGAGCTAAATCCAGCTGGCAACCTGTCACGAGTGGTGTTCCCCAGGGGTCGGTGCTGAGGCCTCTCCTCTTCAGTATCTTCATTGATGACCTGGATGAGGGCACTGAGTGCACCCTCAGTAAGTTTGTGGATGACACCAAGTTGGCTGAAAGTGTGGATCTGCCTGGGGGTAGGAAGGCCCTACAGAGGGATCTGGACAGGCCGAATAGCTGGGCTGAAGCCAATGGGATGAGGTTCAACAAGGCCAAATGCCGGATCCTGCACTTTGGCCACAACAACCCCATGCAACGCTACAGGCTTGGGGCGGAGTGGCTGGAAGATTGCGTAGAGGAAATGGACCTGGGGGTACTGATGCTCAGCTGAACATGAGCCAGCAGTGTGCCTCGGTGGCCAAGAAGGCCAATGGCATCCTGGCTTGCATCAGGAACAGTGCTGCCAGCAGGAACAGGGAAGTGATTGTCCCCCTGTACTCAGCTCTGGTGAGGTCACACCTCAAGTACTATGTCCAGTTTTGGGCCCCTCACTGCAAGAAAAACATTGAGGCCCTGGAGCATGTTCAGAGAAGGACAATAAAGCTGGTGAGGGGTCTGGAGCACAGGTGTTACGAGGAGCAGCTAAAGGAGCTGGGATTGTTCAGTCTGGAGAAGAGGAGGCTCAGGGGAGACCTTGTTGCTCTCTATAACTACCTGAAGGGAGGTTGTAGTGAGCTGGGGGTCGGCCTCTTCTCTCGTGTAACTGGTGATAGGACTAGAGGGAATGGCTTCAAGCTGCGGCAGGGGAGATTCAGGCTGGAGGTTAGGAAATATTATTTCTTTGAAAGAGTGGTCAGGAGCTGGAATGGGCTGCCCAGGGAGGTGGTGGAGTCACCGACTCTGGAGGTGTTCAAGGAACGTTTGGATTTTATGTTGAGGGACGTGGTTTAGTGAGAGCTATTGGTGATAGGTGACTGGTTGGACTGGGTGATCTTGTTGGTCTTTTCCAACCTTGGTGATTCTATGATTCTGAAATGCTGCATTTTTTAACAAGAGCCTCTATCAGTTCACACAGAGAGAACTGGTTCTACACAACATCAATAATCTACTTTTCAGTTTCTCTCAAAAACTCAGCAATTGCAATGGCAAATCTCATTTATTTGTGAAACTTCAATTTGCAGTTAATCTGCTTTCTGATTTTTTCAGCAACATAAACTTTTAATTTTAAAGGTATGACAAAAGGTAAAGAAATATACATCTGAATTTAAGTATGTAAACACTGGTAATACAGATGCTTACCAGTAACAGGCACTTTCAACAAAGAACAAAACAAACAACAAAAACACAAATCAAAAGCTAGATAAATCATAGAATGGTCTGGGTTGAAAAGGACCACAATGATCATTTAGTTCAACTCCCTGCTGTGTGCAGGGTCGCCAACTACCAGACCAGGCTGCCCAGAGCCACATCCAGCCCGGCCTTGAATGCCTCCAGGGATGGGGCATCCACAACCTCCTTGGGCAGCCTGTTTCAGTGTGTCACCGCCCTCTTTGTGAAAAACTTCTCCTAATATCTAACCTAAACCTCCCCTGTCTCAGTTTAAAACTATTCCCCCTTGTCCTATCACTATCCACCCTCATAAACAGCCGTTCCCCCTCCTGTTTATATGCTCCTTTCAAATACTGGAAGGCCGCAGTGAGTTCTCCCCAGAGCCTTCACTTCTCCAAGTGACTGTAAAATCCATCTCAGCCTCCTCATTTGGAGAAATTGAGATCCATTCCTCTAAGCACAAACGTCAAAATCTCTCTGCTAAAAAACCTACTTTGGGGCTATAGTTGTAGGAGAAAGTCACATATGATGCTGACTTGCTTGAATTAACTACTTCTTCATCATAAATCAATGTAATAATAATAATAATAATCTCTGTTTTCCTCTAACCCTTTAACCTCCTTTCTGAGCTGCATATAAAACGTGCACTGCCTCACCCCGAGCACTATCTCTTAGAGGGCACAGAAACAAATTCAAGATCCTTGCCACGGTCAGTAAAAACAAATAGCGTTTCACAACTGATCTTTCAGCACTGTCTGCCTCAACAATTCCATGAAAGTCTTCCTGAAAATAATGACCAAAATTGATTTAGATATAAATCAGAACACAGAAATGCTTTTTTTTTTGTAACTGAACAGAGAACTATACTACAATGGTGTCTTCTTTTGAGTCACAAATAAAAGGGAAGTTCACAAGGTTCACAAACAGTTCAGTGTGGTGTTCTCTATTTTCCAGTACTTCATTGTGCCATGTATATATGAATCTCAAGATAAACTTGTCTGGTTCTGCCTACTTTCATACTGTCCTTCTCCCACATACAACCCCTAGTCTGAACCCCTGCATATCGCAGACCGTTAAGTTTCACCCAAATGACACCACCTGAAGCTCAAAAATGTTACATGGTGTCTTTCTGTCTGCCAGAGAACAAGGCATTGGGAAAATAATTCCTGTGAAGGACCTGAACCTTTGAAAGTGTTGTTTTTCAACTAGCAAGCAGCTATTAGGAGTTCAAAACAGGCTCATTTAGTCTGAATTATTTTTATAATTCAAATAAATCTGCACACAAAGTTACTAAAACCAAATAACCATTAGCAATATTTATATTAAGAATTATTGAATAATTTGGATCAGAAAGGGCCATTGGAGGTCACCTGCATCAAATTCTCACTCATAACAAAGCTAGTTTTCAACTTAATGAGGGTGATTCAGGGCCACACAGCAACGTGTTTCTCAGAATCTCCAAGGATTACCACTTCTTTTCTGTGCTATGTGTCCTAAAGTGTTCACCATTGTTGCTGTTAAACTCTTTTTTTCCTAATACTGGATAGTGGAATTTTCTTTGCTGCCATTTATACTTATCACATTTGTCCTTTGTTGCATCAACAAAAGTTTGTCTATACTTATTTTATAACTTTATAACACCCTACAAATCTGTAATTAGAGATTTTAAGATAACAAAGATCTCTTCTTTGCCTCCTCACGACTTAACAAACCTATATCTCTGAGTCTTTTAATACATATTATGTAGCCCAGCTCCTTACTGACCTCAGTGGACATCAACTGGACTTGCTCCAATGTGTCAAGGACTGCCAGCAAAGAAAGCATGACATACTGTATAGATATACGTGACAGGGCATTTTTACCTCAAAACATTAAAAAAACTATATATTTTGAGAATATTTTGATAACCAAAAACTTTCTGCACAATATGGCAGCGTCAGTATTTGTGAAATTTAGCCCATAGCAAAGTAGCTGTAAATATTTTAATGGCTCTTGGAAGAGACATGATCTACTTAAACATAATACAAAAGGTGGGTGGAGGCAGTTTCTTCACAGCAGTCTATTTCTTGATATCCTACAAGGCGAAGTTATGGAGTTCAGATTATCCTACAAATGTCCAAGGAACTATCCAGAAGAGGTACTCAGGAAGAAAACTTTAGGTTTAGGAGAAAAGTCAGCTTAAAAACTTACCAGTGCCAAATCATCTCGACTGCAGTCCAGGGCAGCAATCATCACCTGCTCGTATATTATCCAAACTGGACACAAAAGAGACATAAATTGAGGTAACTGATATCATTATTTTTATTTATTTATTTTTTTTAACATAAAGGGAAACACCTATAATGAAAATAAGATCAATGAACTATGTCCATATATTTTTCCCCTGCTTCTTCTGTGGATCATTACAGAACAACGGACATTTCAAGAAACTGATGGAATCAATTAAAAATGCATTTAAGTAGTTTTATTGCTGTCAGTACCATAAAGTACCTTCTGACATTCTGAAAGGCAAAAAGCTCAAATCCTCTGGTATTCCTAACATTGTAGCTGCAAACTTTTAAACAGATCCCCATTAGGACGTGCCCTCTGATGAGACCTGGAGAACAGCCGTAGGTTAGAATGAAAACAAATTTCCCTTAACTGTTTCCTGCCAGGAATTTACTATATTGTTTTCTTCCTGGAATGGAACAATTTTTCTAAATCAATGACAGATTATAGTAGTTCTGTTCTAGGTCCATTAAGTTACTGAATTTAAGAACTTAAGAGAGCAACTATACAAGCTATAGAAAAATCATATTACGGCAGAAGAAAATATTAATACATGTACTGCAAGTGCTCTAAACTTACTAGGTACACCTGATTTGATTTACATACATTACAGAACAGAAACAGAAGCTAATGTCTTCCAAAATAGTATTCCAAAATAAAAAATGTTAAGATTTGAGCAGGACAAGCTCCTCAAGAACTCCTCACTAAAATGTAATTCTTAAATTACCAACAACATTGTAACTTGAGAGTAAAATCAAGGTTAGTTTTCAAATGCTTTTTTTCTAAATAAGTGGGAAACATTGACAATTATTTTGTAGGTAGCTGTATTAAGTCCATCCTGCAGCCTACCAACCACATTCCTCACAGCTACAGTGTAACATCTCTCAGAGTAGAGCAGAGTGCCTTCAGGTACTGAATCTCCCAGAGGCTCTTCATGACGTTGCTTTCCTGACAGAGCTATGTGAATTCTGGAACACCAGATACAGTCAGGTATTCAAGATTAAAGTTAACTTACTAAAACTAAACAGAGTTATTAGAATACTGTAATGTATTAGTACATACAGTGCATTAATATGACTCCAAAAATCCACCAGTTTCTACACAACACCAATTAATAAAAATTCAAGGACTAGAAGAAATACATTAAGCCTATATTAAATAATCTGAATTATAAAAAAAGGTAAATGAAGAAAAAACACCTATCATTAAAATAAAAACCTGCTTGCGTGAGATTAATACCCAAACCAGTAAGTGCACGCTTGGTAACATTTTCTAATACTTTGTTTTTACATCATGCTTATAGTAGAGTGCTACTTTATGCCTGTGACCAACCACAACAAACAATTCTTTTTCAATATGGAACACCATATGCCAAACTTCTGTCTACTGAAATTAGTATAAATTAGCTAAAGTTATATGAAAATAACAATTTTGTGGATAGTGAAAATGTAGACTTAAGCTTCATCTATAATATCACAAGTGTAATGCTATAATGAAAACAGCTTTAATATTAATTTCTGCAGGATATATGACTTCATGGTGGAAAATCTTTCTCTGTTATAAAATGACGATGATCAGAGGGCTGGAGCACCTCTTCTATGAGGAAAGGTTGAGGGAACTGGGCTTGTTTAGCTTGGAGAAGTGAAGGCTCTGGGGAGAACTCACTGCGGCCTTCCAGTACTTGAAAGGAGCATATAAACAGGAGGGGGAACGGCTGTTTATGAGGGTGGATAGAGATAGGACAAGGGGGAATAGTTTTAAACTGAGACAGGGGAGGTTTAGGTTAGATATTAGGAGGAAGTTTTTCACTCAGAGGGTGGTGACACACTGGAACAGATTGCCCAAGGAGGTTGTGGATGCCCCATCCCTGGAGGCATTCAAGGCCGGGCTGGAGTGGCTCTGGGCAGCCTGGTCTGGTGGTTGGTGACCCTGCACATAGATGGGGGGTTGAAACTAAATGATCGTTGTGGTCCTTTTCAACCCAGGCCACTCTATGATTCTACGACTACCTTTTTCAATTTTTCAATGCTGCTGAAGAACAGAAAATCAGACAAATGAAAACTAAATGAAATATATATACATATGCTGTTTTCACATCATGGTCTAGCTAATAATTAACTAATAATAAATTAACTCACTAAACTAAATATTTAGTAATTTTTACATCTGTCTTCACTGAAGCCTGTATTTGGGAAAGAAATAGAACCTGGGAATTTTGGCAACCTATTAAGACTTTAAAAAGTCCTATTTTCCCAATCAGATGCACGAAGGCAACAGGGAAGTACAAAACAGAAGTCAAAAAGTGAAAACCAAAATCAGATAAATGAAATAAAATCTAAAAGCAATGGAACTCTGACAAACATTTCCTTACTGTCATCTCCAAGCTTAGATGCATATTCATTAATTAACTCTTCTCCAACATCCACTATCTGCTCACTGTTTCGGTAGTTTTCTTCCCTCCATTTTCTCATTTTATCACGCATATCTGAAGTAAAAAGAGAAAAGAATTGAAGAGAAAATATTCAGATTTCCAGATAGGAATGGAATTTGAACTTTATTTCTTAAAATATGCATACAAAGCAAGCTTTAGAAAGCAATAGATCTGAAAAAGTGATTTCCATTAATAGAAGAGAACTACTAGAGAACAGATGTGTGTATGTATGAGACCTCTGGAGCTGTATCACTCAAGCCTTGCTCGTGCTGTAATATAAATAATTCAACTTCTAGCTTTGCAGGGTGCTGGTTACTCAGTAAACAATAAAATTTAATGGATGTTGCCCAGTTTTAAGAAAAACAGCCTTCAAGAGTTTTCTTTCAAGTAGTTTTACACTTGTATTTACAAACAACATCAAAACTATTTCTGCTCCACATGAATACATTTTCAAGTAAAGAAAGCATTAGAATAACTATGAGAACTCAACAGCAGTTCACTTTTATCAGTGTAAGAAATGGCATAAAATTCCATTCTAAAAAGAATCTGCATGTTTTTAGCAAAACAAACTACAAGACAGACATGGAAGCAAAAGCTTTTTACCTACATCACAGAAGTGCTCAGAGGTAAAAGCAATCGTTGCTTATTTAGGTAAATCAGGATGGAAAAGGTGATTTTTTAACATTAGGATTTTTGTTTGCTTCCAATTTCAAGACTTTTTTACGTTTACTACAAATCTCCAAGAGTGTAGGCAGACACAAAGTCATCTAGAGAGCACTTACTCAGCACTACCTAGCTGAGGTTTTCCTCATTCTTTGGAACAGAAAACTGCTAAGAATGACTTTGTGTACGTATTTACATCTGGACACATGTATGTGTCCCGTACACAAGAACACATTTTGAGGAACTAAAGGAAAATAGTTTTCACTATTAGACAGATAGTGGTTTTACTGAAAAAGAACATACCATGAAAATTGTTGCCAGTTTCTTTTTTTTTTTTTCCTACTTTACAGCAACTGAGAAAGCAAATGCAATGGTAGTTCTAATCACTGGCAGCTTTTTTTTGCACTTCCACACACAGTTAACATGACTGACAGCTAAAAACTAAGCACCAAACTTTGTTCTATCTACCTAAAGTGATCTTGGATCACCTATAAGATTGCTTTTGTGCTACATTTTGCTTTTTGAATTTCAACCAAAACCAACGTATGCCTATGTTTCTATGCACAAGTAAAGTTAAATGGTTCTACACACATGATGCTGCCTGGAAATTCAAAGTTAGACAGCAAGAATGTGAGAGAACACAAACATTCACAAAAACTGACAAGCTAAATGCATACAAAGAAATAAGCCAACTGATTCTTAACTATGCATTTACTTGGAAATTCTCAATGTCTTCATTCCAGTGCACTTCCAAACAGAATTGGTGCACGTCTAAATTACTTGCCACAGTGTTTGTTGTTCCCTAAAGACACGCAGCAGTCTACAGAAAGCCAAAGGAAATAGTGCCTATTTTGTTTTTGTTCTTGTTAAGGTGTCAGGCAATACGGGCTGAGCAATCAGATAGTATGCAACCCTTTTATAATGACTCGTATGTATTCAGCTGAACCACAGGTTTCAAGTCTTCATATCTAAAAGCACCTCATGAAATGAAGGTAGTTAGCCCTGTTAGCAGAGACATATGAAGAGAAACATACAAGACATACAAGGGAAAATGTGACATTAACACAAAAATCACTGCCCTGCTCAGTCCCTAGTCATTACATTCCTGGAGCTCATTTTTATATCGCCCTTCTGTTAGAGATACCAGATCTCCCACCACACCTCAGCTCAACTCTCTCCTCTTAAAATACCAAGCAAACAAACCCCCTCGGCCACATCACTGGCAGAACAGGCTCACCTCCACCCTCACGGTCTGTACAGCCCTGGCTCCTGCTATGGGCAGGTCTCCAGCCCCAGTCCTTGCCCCAGCCTGACCGGCACTCTGCACTTGCAGGAAGAGGCAAAGGAAATTCAACTGGCAGTGCTGATGCTGCCTTTGGCTGCAACAACTCCGCTTTCAAAGCGGCCTCAACTCAAATCTCAGGATCTCACCTTTGCCTGCTGTAATCACATCAATTCGTACATAAAATCCAGAGTAAACTGGTCTGTCCTTTGGTTTTGGCAGAAAATAGGAATACAAAGAAGCAAACACAATATGGAACACAACAAAAACATTTCATCATCATTTAATTGCAAACAGATGATGATAGAGAGAAAATGTGAGACTGTTTTCTATTTTTGAGTCTTCCCATACATAGTAAATGTGAATTCAGCATCTAAGTCAGAGGAAGGAAGCAATTTTGTCATCTAAAGTGGATGTTTTTAATGAATAGAAATGCTGAAGTCAGTGTTCAGCTTTACAATCCATTTGGGATTTTCTCTTTGTTGTATATAATGTTCACCAACACACATTCTTGCAAAAAAAAAAAAAAAAAGGCTTCACATGCACGGACTGTTATATAAGTCTTGTTAGTAATTTCAGTAATTATAAAGAATTCCTTGAAAAACTTCTCACATGAAAACATCAAACTCCTTAATGTACCACCATGTAAGCTTAAACAACAGACAACACAGGAGCTATTTAAAAGCTTTTAGATTGAAAACAAGTGAAAATAGAAATTCAAATAAATGTAGCTTAGAGCATATCTCATCTCTCTCTTGGTTTTCTGGTTTTGATATTAGGTGTAGAATGATGGACTGCAACAAGAACAGCACTTCAGATATCCAGAAAGCTCATGTCTCACTAGCTTGAAGTCTGCTTCCTGCTGGATGGGTTTGAGATGTTATTGCAATTATGCCTTAGTACAAAGATGAGAAAGAAAAGTGGGATAATTCTGTTCCATTCTGACAATACGTCAGACAGCTTTTCTGTGAAAGCCAACTGTTGCTCTATTAGTTCTTGACTGCAGTGACCAATACTTGTTTGCAGGTCATGCTAATCCTGCACACACAGGCTAACTTCTGTGCTACAAAATCAGTCTTTAAAATAACTTTATATAGAGCGTATCTTTTCAAAAAAAAAAAAAAAAAAAAAAAAAAAAAAACACTTGTGGGCCAAATTCATCTTTAATGTGTCATTGAAATAACGTTAAATATTTATGAATGGTCTCCAAGACCTGTTTAGCTTAAGAAGCTCCTGCAGGAGGCTGCACGTGGCCAGTTGGTACTGACAGGCTAATCTACAGCACTGTGCTGCTTCGCCAGACCAGCAATTCTGGTCACTGCACAGTTTCTAATTCTTATACATATTTTAATTCTTGTATATATAAGCAAGTAGGAACTATAATATCATTTTCCATGGGATAATTATCAACAACAATGGGAAAAAAAGGCATACAGCCTTAGTCTCAAATCATTAGATGTAAATTTTAAGATGTATGTTCACATTCTTTTAATGCAATAGCAATCTGAGGCCACATTCAGACTATCTAAAGTCATTTATCAAAACTCTGAAATGGTTTTCTTGCTCCCCAGATTTCAAAATACAGGTTAAAGCCATATTATCAGCTTATCTTTTCTAAAGATGTGTACAATGCATTTACCTAAACTGCAATTTCATGACAGTTTAACAGCTAATTTTGTCACAGAAAAAAACAAGTGGAAAATGAAGTAGGGTACAAAATATACTTCACATGCCTCAGATTCATACTTCTTCCAAAACCCCCAATCCCCTTTTCATATTTGAGCAATATTTAAGTAAGTCATCCCATTTATCTAGGACTTAGTACATAAAGGACACTTTTCAGACAAATACCAACCAGACAGCTGGTTGCAAAAACAAGCATTTTAGACAAATTCAAGATACACTACAACCACTTCTCAGAGCTGTGTTTGAATTCTCTCTTACGGATCAGTTCACAACCCTCCTGGAATGACCCTGTAATAAAAAGCCTCATCATGCTGGAGACCTGCAGAACTAGAGAGAAACGCATTTTTCTCTGTGAAGAGTTTTTCTACAGTCTGTTCAAGAATTTCACTTTTACTCTATTATGCACTTCCTAATGACAGAGAAAAATTATTTTCAAACGTGTGTTAGACTTTGGGAAAGCCTTACAATACTGCTAGCAATGCTCGACTCAACTTTCCTTCCCAGACAATGGCCTCCTCACTACTACTTCACAGAATCATAGAATCATTAATGTTGGAAAAGACCACTAAGATCATCTTTTCCAACCATCAACCCATGACCCATGCCTGTGACTGCTCCAGACCATGTCACTCAGTGCCACATCTACACTTTCCTTGAGAGC
Organism: Meleagris gallopavo; assembly: GCF_905368555.1. NCBI lineage: Eukaryota > Metazoa > Chordata > Aves > Galliformes > Phasianidae > Meleagris > Meleagris gallopavo. The sequence goes on along the minus strand of NC_139406.1, from coordinate 76,916,169 downwards.
CTCAACCACCTCACTGGGCAGCCTGTTCTAAAACCTCATCATTCTTTCAAAGAAATTTTTCCTAATATCCAACCTGAACCTCTCCTGGAGCAACTTAAGGCTATCAGCTATCATTACATTATTGTTACTTGGGAGAAAAGGCTGACCTCCACTTTGCCACAGCCTTCTTTCAGGGAGTTGCAGAGAGCAGTAAGGTCTGTCCTAAGCCTTCTCTTCTCTATACTGGACAATCCCAGTTCCTTCAACTGCTCCTCATAAGACTTGTGTTTCTGACTCCTCGCAGTTTCTTTGCTCTCCCCTGGATACACTCCCAGACCTCAATGTCTTTTTTGTAGTGATAGGCCCAAAACTGAACACAGCACTCAAGGCGTGACCAGTGCCAAGTACAGAGGGATGATCACCCCCCCTGCTCCTGTTCACTGCACTACTTTTGATACAAGCCAGGATGTCACTGGCCTTTTCAGCTGGCTGTCAATTAACGCTCTTTTCCTCCCTGCAACTTTCCAGCCAAAGTTTCACAACTGTTACAGTAACTTCTCACAACATACATAAAAAGAACTTGTAAAAATAACACAACTTTACTGAATTGCCCTTACCAAACAGATAATGGTATGAAAGACAGTATAAAGCATGATAGGGAGAGATGCTTTTTCTAGCGTTTACCCAAATTTTGAATGAAAACGGCAAGGAGAAGCCTGCTCTGGAAGATGGCAGCAAGAGACAGCTGGGCCCAGATATCTCCAGGGACTGCTGTGCCTTCAGCAAGGACCCATCAAACTACCAACAGCCTGACATCCGAGCTGTGATCTCTGGGGACTCTGGGAGGAGGACAGGGCCACGATGTGCTGCAGGCCCCGCTGAGGAGTTCTTTTCTTTACGGTTGGACTTGATGACCTTCAAGGTCTTTTCTAACGTGAGCAGTTCTGTAATTCTATGATTCCCAGCAGGACACAGGGATGCGATATACCCACTGAATGCCACGATACTCGGCTCAGCTCATTCAGCGGGGAAACCCACCCCACGCCATGCCGGCGGCGCGGTGTGCACGGCACGCGGCTCGCTCCCTCCATGTTTCTGCGCTGCGGGCAGGCAGGGCCCACCGCGCACCGACTGGCTGCGGCAGGCCGCCGAGACGGCCCCTCCGGCGGCACAGCCCGAGCACCCGGCAGGAGCCGCCGTCACCTCGCCTCACCGCCCGGCCTGAGCACGCCGGCTCCGGCGCGCAGAGGAACTCCGAACCGACCGCTTGGGCCGCACCGAGGCGTGGAGCCCTCTCGGTCCGTCCCTAGCCGCGCCGGCGGCTGTTCGCGGCGTTACCTTCCCAGGTCACGTCGTACATCTCCGACACCTTCGCCATCTTGGCGGCCGCCCGCGTGACGCGGTGCCGTGACGGCACCGGCCGTCATTGGCCTCCCGCCGCGGGGCACCGCCCGCAGCCCGCACCGCTCCGCCCCGCCGCGGGGCTGCCGCCGGGCGGCCCAAACGAGCGGGTTGCCCGCGAGTGTCAGTCGTCCTGGTGTACTGAAAACTCGGAACGCGAGGCAGCTGTGTTGAGTAGACTGAAGGCCCGTCCATCCCAAATCCTGTTTCCTGCAATGTCCAAAGCTGGTGCTGAGGAAAAATACGAGACAGGGCAAACATTCACATCCTTGTCTTTAAATTGGAGAGATACAAGTGCAAAGCGTAGTCTGCACAGTGAATAAGGAAGTGGTTGGAAGGTTGCAACCGGAGGGTTGTGGTAAATGGCTCTGTATCCAGGTGAAGGTCGGACACTAGAAGTGTAGCCCTGGAGTCTGTCTTGGGACTGCTACTCTGTAACATCTTCACCAGTGACAGGGGTGGTGGGATTGAGTGCACCCTCAGCAAGTTTGTGGACAACACCAACCTGGGTGGTGCAGTTGATAGGATAGAAGGAATCGAAGCCATCCAGGGAGACCTGGACAGGCTTGAAAAATGGGCCAATGTGAACCATGTGAGGTTCAACAAGGCCAAATGCAGATGCTACAGCTGGGTTAGGGAGATCCCAAATATATTTACAGACTGGGAGAAGAACTCCTTGAGAGCAGTTTGGCAGAGAAGGACTTCAATGTCCTGGTGGATGAAAGACTTCCTGGGCTGCATCACAAGAGGGGTTGCCAGCAGGGACAAGGAAGGAATTGTCCCCCTCTGCTCTGCCAAAGTAAGGCCCAATCTGGAATGTTCCACCCAGGTCTGGGGCCCCCAGCACAAGTAAGATGTGGAGCTGTTGAAGAGGGTACAGAGGAAGGCCACAAAGATGCTCAGAGGGCTGTAGCATCTCTTCTGTGAAGACAGACTGAGGCAACTGGGCTTGTTCAGTCTGGAGAAGAGAAGGCTTCACAGAGACCTGATTGTGGCCTTCCAGTACTTAAAGGGATCTTATAAACAGGAGGGAAATCAACTTTTTACACAGGTAGATAGTGATAGGACAAAGGAGAAGAGTTTTAAACTAAAGGAGGGGAGATACAGATTAGATGTCAGGGAAATTTTTCACAGAGTGTTGTGAGGCACTGTAGTAGGTTGCTTAGGAAGGTTGTTGATGCTCCATCCATGGAGCTGTTCAAGGCCAGGTTGGATGGGGCAACCTGATCTACTATCTGATTTAGTGGTTTGCAACCCTGCTCATGGCAGACTGTTTGGAACTAGATGATCTTTGAAGTGTGGCACAAAGATACCTGCTTTTATTTGTTTGAAGCTTACTAACCACTCTTTTGCTCTTCCAGGGCTTGTTTTGGAAAAGATGAGGAGCGGTTGATTTCTGTTAGCTTTCTCAAACCATTGGTTGTTTAATAAACAGTGAAGATGACAAATTTTGGGCACTGAGTCAAGGAGCCCTGAGTTAGGCTGCAGCCAGAGCTCTGCGGGTGACCACAGAGTCAGGCCACTTTTGTCTCCTCTGTGTCTCCTAACACCATGACTTGTTCTTGCCACAGCCATGCAGGTGGAGGGATTCATAGTAAAGAAAGCTCTCCATTTCAGTGTTAGAAATAATTCTAGCTTTCCTTATAGGGTAATATGAACTTTAAAAGTTCTCAAAAAAATGGTTACATGTTTTTAACCTCAGATACATTAAAAGAACGATTTTTTAGAAAATGTCACTAGGAACTTATCTCACATTCACCTTCAGTTCTGAGAAGAGCTGTTCTGGAAAGGCATCAGACTCCTTAATCAAAGTCCATTCCAACCTCCATTGATAAATGTCCCCTATTAAATAATAATGTTTCTATATTTAGGTTGTTTACTCTGAATTAGAAAAAAACTAATAATTCTTAATAAAATCTATAGTGTAATTAAGTTTAATGCCTTTGACATCAGAAAGATTTTAACTGGAATTCAAACTGTGGTCTAGAAAGACTGCACTTACTTTTCTCAAAGATCATTTTTAATATTCTTCTAAGTCACTTGTTTGGAAGAACTAACATTTAGTCTTTGTGCAGCAACACTCAACTTCCAACTAATTCTACAGCATCTGTATTACCTGAACATTTCAGAAAATCTTTATGCATTTTTTCTCATAGTATTTCTATGGAGTAGGTAAATCTTGCTCCTCCTTTATAGATAAAGGAATGAATACAAAATGGTTAATAGTCCATAAAGGATTTAGTACACACCTGCTCCACACATTACAGTATAACACACATATAACTGAGGTAAAATGAGAAATTTGCTTGCAGAGTACAACACTGCTGGATTGCTGAGCTAGCTGTATTGCCTAATGTGGAGACAGACAAAATTTTATAGCACAGAAATCCAAAATTTGGATCCTTCTAAAAGCCTTGTCAGCTGTCACCTGATGCTGAATATACAGAAATTTGAGAAATGTGTGTTTGAAGTGTTTGGGAGGGGTACTGACTTTCAGTTCCCTGGACACTGAGCTTTGTGCTTCTGTACCTGCCCAAAACTTTCTGTCTCAGCAGGACTTAGGAAATTGTGCCTCACAAGCATGTGGTCCAGTTACTGTTCTCAGAGATAACTCTGATCTCTCTGTTAGTTAAATCTAGACAGCTCTCCAGTTCCTTTTGATTGCTTCCTAAGACATGAGCACTCCACCTGCGCTATAAGAGTCTGGATCCTAAAGTAAAGTGCTGTAAGTGTTGCCTACTGCCTTTTTGGATCTAGTTGTGAGCTACTTGCCTAAAATCACATATGTTGTGTTCCGCCGAGCTCAAAACTGACCCTTCCATTGCATTCCTCTCTTTGTACTGTGGAAGAGAAAACCTTCCACACTCACTAAGCGCAGGGAATTATTGTTACAATATCCATTTATGCCAGATAACTGTTATAGTTGGAAAGAGAAATGTTTTTGGTATTAAGCTTTTTCTTCTTGGAAATGAAAGCAGTGGTTTTGAAAACTGTTTTGTAGTGCCAACGAGCTCCATCGTTTAATTCAAAGTTGAAAGTGTTTTGCTAATAAAGCTTATAAGGCTCTAAAAAAGCAATAGTCATGTGAAATCTGTTTTCTGAATCTGTCATGTTTTGCTCTTGTGCCGCTTCTGCAGGAACCAACAGGAAAGGTAGCAATCCAGATTCTACTTAATAGTGTTAACTGCAAGGTTTTTTGAGGGGAATGTTTAAAAAATGTAGAAAAGCCACTCTAAGCCTTTTGTAGATGTCACAGCTGATTTTACATATGAAAATTAAAAAAAAAAAAATCAACAAATACATTTTTTTTTGCTCAGTTTCTAATGAAAAAAAACTTTCTATTTTATTATGAAACCTACCAGCCAATTCAATGATAATTCAGTCAGAATTACAATTCAGAGAAGTGACACAGACTGAGGAGAAAGAAGATGGTAATTTAATAAACAGCTTATAAATAAAATAAAAAGCATGGAAATCTTTGTCCAGTATATATATCCAGAGATACAAGGCATACAGAGATACTTGGGCTCATCACCTAATAAGGTCTAGAAGTTATTTTAGTTCAGTAATATTGAGGGTACGTAGTAATGTAAGAAGGGTGGCATCCTTGAGGCAGATGCCAGGTAAGCAAAATCAATTCTGAGATATCTGTGTTGCAAGAATGAATGTACATGTGTAGGATCCAGGGAAGCTGGGAATTAATAAAGTACATGTTCTACTTTTTCTTCTGTGTCAACCAAATTATTCATGTGCTTGTTCAGATGCATTTCTTGAAAAGTAATTCAAGATTATTGACACATTTCTCAACAGAGAATTTATAGATATTATTAACTTGTGTAGTGATGGTAAATATGAGTCCCAGAAGATAAATTAGTAGATGAAAAATACAAGAAATTCAAGATAGTTGAATTATATGAATTAAGGACTCAGTATTTTAATGTAGCTGCCCTTGAACTCAACCCTACCAGACACTCATGTATTGAATTTGAAACTTTACAAACTGCCATACATCTAGTTACGAATTTCCTAACATGAAAGAAAAATAAGTACGAAAATAAACTAGTAAACTTGCAGCAAGTTGAAAATGTTTTGCTAATAAAGCTTATAAGGCTCTAAAAAGGCAATGGTCATGTGAAATCTGTTTTCACAGCAAGTTTACTAGGGCAATGTAGAGAGAAGAGCATTTTAACTTGCTTTTGTGTTTTACCACAGCATCACCACAAGTGAGAATTTTGAGTAAAATTTTTGTAAGTCATCTTGGAAAATTTTTCATCTTTTTCTTATTTTGACCAGCATAAACAATTCTGTATTTGGAAAACAGCAAAAAACTGTAACGTTTTGACTTTCTAATTCAGCACTTGTATTTATAGTCCATCTGAAATTAATTCTTTCTAACTCCTAAGGTAAAAGACAAGAGGAGGTAATAGCCACAGGAGGTTTTATACACAAGAGATAAATCTTCCTAGCTATTGACACTCAGAAATAGAGAATACTCCCAGAATTACATCATTCAGCATGCCAGGAAAAAAGGCAAAGAGGAGGCAGCTTAGGGAAAACAAGAAATATATATCAACTTGATGAATTGACAGCACTAACAATTCTAAGCATGCCAAACAGCATTTCCTCCACAATGTGATACTCTAAAAGATATCCTGAAAGCCTCCCGAGACCAATTTTAAAATGGCAGTGAATGTTACAGATCCAAGTTTCTGTGTTGAGATGATAAGGCAGTACGTGTTTAAATCTTAGCATTTGCTAGCTCAATGTACACAAGCTTGGAATAGCTGTCCCGAAGACTGCTCTCTCCATGCTTAATTAAGAATTTTTGTACAGTCTTAACTAGATCCTGTGGGCATTAATTAAGTATAGGAATCCATTAATAATAATAAGTTGTGGAAGTTTAAATTAGATTGGGCAGTGTTGGGAGCTGTGATTTCCTCTAACTAGAATTAACAAAATTTTGCAGTAATGAGTGGCTGCTGGAGGGGAGCTCTCTGGAAGGCAGGCCTGGTGCCCACCCCCCATGGGGCAGCTGCCCTAGTTTTGGTCCTAACAAACACAAGGAATGGGGCCAGCCCAACTGGGAGATGGGCAGGGCCACCCTGAGCTTCCCCATGAAAGATGCTGGAAGGGAGTGGTGCACTGCAGTTACAAGAGGACATAATGCCATCAGAATGACAAAAGACACATGCTAGACTTTCCTTATCTGCTTTAGGAGAGTGCTTCTACTGGGACAGGGAATATTTCAGTGCCCCAGGGCTGCTGGCTGTGGTTGAAGCAGGTGGGGAAGAGCCCAGAGGTGCTTATTTTGGGGATCTGCAGCTGGGCGGGTCCCAGGGACATTGTCCAGCCTGGTGGGGCCTTCAGCAGCTGTATGCCTGTAGGCCTGTGGCTGCACAGAGTCATTTGGTCCCTCCTGCATTCGTCTCTCCAGCTCCCAGCCCAGTTACTCATCTCCTCATAGCTGCAATAGTGTGTCATGTACATTTGGAGTCTTCTCTGTCTGACTTGAAATAAATTGTACTGAAGTTAAGGGAATTACAGCGCTCTCCCCAGGCTGAAGTCTGCTTCAGAATGTTTTTTTAACACCCTCCTGACATCCTGCCGTTTAAAACATCTTCTCATTTCTGAACCTTGTGTCTGTCTAACAAGGAATTCTCCTGTGCTTTCCCCCCAATCCTTAGTTATTAATTCTATTCCTTCTTCCAAGTTTTCTCCTTGTGTTCAACTATGTCTCATTATTTCTGCAATGTTTCTGAGATGCTGTTGTCAGGACAATCATTGACCTTGGAGTGGAAATGATCTCTTTGTAGGGCAGCATGTTTTATTCATGGATACACTGGATTCTATTTCTATCCTTAAAAAGAGAAGTAACACAGAGTGGAAAGAAGGTCTGGCTATCATGTGCTAGACAAATGATGGTGATAACTAATCTATTCTGACTTCAGCAGAAGTAGAAATGACACCCATGCCATGCCACGAGAAAGGTACCTCCTCACACTGAGAGAAATTATACTTCTCTATGTGTTTCAGAACACCCCAGAAAGATGTGTTATGTACAGAGATGAGAAAATCAAAATACAGGGAATTGCTGTAGTTTACCTAAAATCATAAAGTAGAATGAAGAACGCATCTCTCATTCATATACAAACCATCTAGCTGTCCTATTTGGGAGCTCTAATTTCTGTTTATAACCATACCACTATAAAGGTTGCTCAATATTCAGACACATTAGTATTAAGTTCAGCTCAGTGTCAGGTGCTGCTGCGAGTAGTGTAGGTTTGTGAGGTGAAAAATGTCAATGTTATTTTTTCTAGATGCTCCAGCCTTTCCTCTCCCTTTACTTCTTAGAAGTTTAGTGGCACCATGTATCTTGTTATCCATCATTTAATTTCTCATTTTCCTAACAAACTGTTCTGGGCTGCTTGGCCTACATTTATGAATTTCTACACCACCACTGCTTTACCAGCACATTTACTTGCTGTCACACTGAGTCAGTAGTTAGAAGTATGGGGTACCTGAAGCACAAGGAGTGCTGGAGGAGGTATACTGACCACCACCGTTGCAGTCAAAACAGCAGTAACACACTTTAGTATTCGCAGCAGCCTCCCCTGCTGCGTTTTTATTCTACCAAGCTGAAGAGCCATGACTGCACCAAACACATGAAACAACTCCACAGGAAATTAAAGGGAATTCATTGGAGGGCCAAGAACGCCTTGACTATATACTCTGCTACAAAGAGCAGTCCTCTGAATGCTAATCTGCCGACTGCTTCATCCAGTTCTTCTTCAGCTTAAGGCTTCTTTTTGGGGATTGAAACAGAGCACTGAAGAACAATATTAGAACATGGAGACTGCACTGGCAGAGCACTGTGGCTTTCACATGCATGGAGTGTGTGCTCTGAAACAGCCAAATTAGTTGGTTCTGTACAAATCCTTCCAGCATTGCAGCCCCAGCTGCATCCTTGGCTACAGAGCCAGACCATTTTCTGCTCTCTTTGATTTTGGAAGAAAAATGTCTGGAAGTTTTCTCATGAATTGATAATGGGAAAAAAAAAAAAAAAAATTAAGGAGAATTCTGGTTTTCATAGGGTGTCACTAGCTTTGATTTGGGATAGAAACTTCCATAGATGATTTACACATCTTTCCCACTGCCCTAACATCTCCCCCGCTTTGCCACATCCTTGGCAGTATGGCTACCAAATGAGAGAAATAGCAATTTAAAAGCACAAGCCAGGCAGAAAATGTCTCATAATAATCAAAACTGTGATTCTAATTACCATGACATTGTTACACACTGGAGCTGTTATATAAGATTTAAAAAAGAATATACAGTACATCATTACAATCTGCATGAGTGAGTGTTAATAGATTGCAGCTTCAGAAAAAAAATAATCAAAACAAGGCTGTAATTTTGCCTGCAAATCAAGTGCATTCTTTTTTGGAAAATGCTCACATTAAAAGTCAGCAGCAGTAGAATTCATCTCACTTCACTTTATATACATACAATGTAGGTGTCTATATATAAGCTTATATATATCTTAGGGTCCACTTAACCACTAGCGGAGCAAATTATGCATTTATGGGGAGCATCTCATCCTAAAGTACGTATGCAAAGCCTAAGCTAAATCACAGCCTAAAAGAAACTTTCTTTCCATTAACTATAAAGGGAATACAGAGGACTAGAGAAATGCAGATGTCTTCATTGTAAATGCCTGTGCTTAGTTAGATGAATTCTCTCTAGAGGAGTATCTCTTTTCTTTGCTTGAGCCTTGCTACAGCCATTGAAAATGAGAAAGACAAAACAATGCTATTAGCATCTCTCTCTCAGGGAATGAGTCATTAAAGTTCTTAACACAAAGTTCCTGTGAGTTTTCTCTCTTCTCCATTGGCAATGGTCTTCTTTTCTTTCACCACTGTTAAGAGGTGACATTTGCAAGCTTTTATATAATAAAATATATCTAATTTGTGAGTTACAGCAATAATTATAGAATCACAGTATGAGTTGGATTAGAAGGGATTATCTAATATCAACGCTCCTGTCATGGGCATAGACACTCCGCACTAGGCCAGTTTACTCAGAGCCCCATAAAATTCTTCCAGGGATGGGAAATCTGCAATTTCTCTGTGCAAAACAATCCGATCATTTCCCATTGTTCATATATATATTTTGCAGTCACTGGACTTGCAAAAGGACGTCTTTGAAGGAAGTTCTTCACTGGCATAAAGTGGCACTGTGCTTTTTCAGCCAGAATATCCATGAAATATTTACGTTCCTAGCAAGGGAATCAGCTTGAAAGGGAGCAATGAAGCTCTGTCTACTCAAACAGGCCTTTTATGTCAAACATTACCACATCCCATTTACAGAAAAACTACTTTCCACCAAGATGGGACACCAAGATACTGGTAATGATAATTAAGTGCAGCAAAAGACTGCTTGGGAGGACTGTCGAGTCCGCCACTGAAGAGGATGAAGAACAGACAAAATAGGAATAGGATTACTTTAGGAGATGGATTTCATGTTTCTGAGACTTTGGATTCTATCTGTATGAAAAACAAGAATCTGATACAATTGCAGTTGCTTTGCCTTCCAGTGTTCATTCCTGAAATAATCTGTCACAGATATGTGTAGACATGATAAAACTATAAAATGCAAGCAGTTGGTTTGTAATGTTAAAGATGGGATATAAGAGAAAAGGAGGAGAATTGTACGCAATAATTATAAAAATAAAATCAAAACATGGGATGGGGTATTTTTCTTTTCTACTGGAAGCATCTGGTGTTTTGTGGAGTGAGCCACCTGCTGATCAACATGAATATGCCATTGCTGCTGCAGATGACCAGAGGATTAATCTTGGTGCCCATTGCTTGGGACTTGAACCTCAGCAGCTATAAGACTAAAGCTGTCTTTTCTTCTTTTGCAATTGTTTGCTGCAGAAATTTTGGGAAGGGAAGTAGAAAGCAAAAGGGAACTACAGTACAGGGCATCACTTTGAGGGGAGCATATTCATGCCATGTGTAGGACTAGGCTGCAGGGCTGATCTAGGTAGTTGCCTGTCTACATCCAGATCTATTCACTCATCCCTGAGAACACAGCCTCACTTTAGTTATGCTGGTGCAACTGTCTGCTGGTTCTCAAGCAGTTAGAATAGTCAGGTGAAAAATAACCCAACAAGTGCTTTAAAAGAGAAGGATCTTTTGGTCTGGTTCAGGACAAAGTGTTCTGATCTATTTGTTATATCAAACACATTGAAAGAGCAATGCACTGCAAAGATAGGAAAAAATGACTAAGGATTTCCTTAATCGTGAAATGATGAATCCATTCTGTTTTGGAAATATAGCCTGATGGTGTGACCATTCTCCTCCTGAACTTTAATTTTATACACACTTTAGTTTTGGAATTATTCTGCGTTTTAGCTGTGCTGAATCTCATTTGCACATTATTTTAGCATTTAAAAGCAAACACTTGTTTGCTTTTGGCACAGCTGACTGTGGGCTTGTTTAGCTTTCTTTATCGTGTGTATTTGCCAGTTTAATAAAATTCAGTGTTTGTTGAACTATTTATTGCTGCAAATGCATTTGCAATGAAACAGAAAGCCTCAAGACATTACTGAAATATTACAAACCACCAAGCAATACGTACAAGCCTCAGAAATTATGTTTTGTGATCTCAAAATTGCAGGCAGAAAGCTGCAATTAAATGAATACTCAATTCAGCAGAAGAATCAATGTTTTATGTACTTTGAGACTTAGAACTTCTCTGAGATAACATCTGCCCTGCAGATCAGTATCTTCTTCAGTACAGCATTGCCATGGTAGGAGTACTTAGAGTCTGTGGAATAGCACTGAAGTTAGCAGGTGACTTCTTGAAAGCATAAGTATGTGTGGCATGAATGTGAACACATACATACTCGGAATGCCATATGGGCTGTATTTATTCGGTGTATATATGCAGAAGAGAAAGAACTGCGTGTGTTACATTTCATGTAATAAAGCAGGTGTTGTTGCTTTTTGTACAACACTTTTTGTCCTTCTCATGCTTTTCTGTGAAGGCAGAAAAAGCAAGCAGAAAAAAAAAAAAAGACAAAAAGTAAAGAATTTCAATAACAAATGTGCCATAAAAATGCTATTGACCATGAAGTGATCCTGAAAAGTTTGTAATCATTATACACTAATAAATTTCTAGCGTGACTTTCCTAATTTCCCTAGTCTGCTGAACTTGGACCTGCATTACTTTGGGGAGCCCTTTCCAGATTTTCAGATCGGCTAATGAGTTCATCAGTATCCAGGTATTATTCCAATAAAAAACTACCTCCACTTTCCCATATGTTGCAACAGATAAAGCAAGTCACCATTGCATATAGTGTTTGTAATACTGGCATCCAAATGACTCCGGAGACCATGCCTTCTTGCCTCCAGACTTCCCCATAAATAATCCACCACCATCCAGCAGCTGTTACAGGCTGCAATGCTATGCAGCGGGTAGATGCACTTTGTGTATATTTGGATTCTTAAGTCCTGGCAGGGGAAACTTGATGAAATTCCTCAAAATAACAGGAGGCACCTGTACCCTACTGTGAATGTTATTAGGGGGAGAGAATAAAGATCTCAGCTTGCCCAAAGGTCTGTGTGTCTTATCTTTAAACACATATGTATATCTTGCCAGTGCTCATAAGCTTGCTCCATGCTCCTCAGGGCTCTTAAGGAACCTCTCACATTCACTTACTCACTGCTTACTTTGTTCAGCTTCTCTGACCATCTGCCTGCCTCACAGACATTTGTTCCACACTCTGGGAGTTTCTTCTGATGGATCTGTGGTTGTTTGCTTCATACCACATGACTGTTTTTTTCTTTTGATTTACAGCACTTCTGTGAATTTTTTATTTAAGGTGATAAGAATCATTTAACATCTATTGTAGCAGGAACTGTGCCATGGCACTTAACCATAAGTGAAGAACGGATTTTGGACTTTTTCTGGTCCCATAGGAATACTATTGTTTGCTGACCTACTTTTTCCAGGCTTGAAATTAACACTATGTTTACATGTTAATCCTACTCCTCTGTTCTTTTCCATTGCGCATATCATAATTATAACAAGGGCTACTCTGTAAAACAGTCCTGCTTTTCCTCAATGTGGGTCTTAAGTTGCATTTTTTCTATTCTCCCAGCTTTCTGATATCATACTACCTTTTGTTCTTTTTGATGATCTCCTAAATATCATCATAATTCCCCATTAAGCTGTTATCATTGACTATCCACCATATTTATTCTCTTTTTCTTAAGCCAGATTCTCCTTTCTGTTTCATCTTTTGTTTCACCTTTTCGAACTATCATAAGGCAAACATGCTAATAATTCTTTTCTTCTCTGTTGTCCCCATGGCTATATGATGCATAACTGTTCCCATTCAGATATCAGTTTTTCAGGTCTTCTCATCACGATGTATCTGCAAGTCTTATTTTTTTCTTCTCCTCTTTTCAGGTACTTCCCTCCCTGAACTTCACAGTGGACTGAAGACATTTCTGGATCTTCTCTTCCCTGGGGCCTACTGCATGACCCAAGGCAGCACAGACTCCTGTTGAATACTCAAGGATAACATTCAACCCACAACTGCTGTATGCAGATATTGTTATTATCTACCATCTTTCAGACTCCCTCCATGTTTTTAGCAGTTGTCTTCTTTTCCCTGTCTTACTTTTCCCAGAAAAACAATAGCAAAAACAGAGCCCTTCACTTTTCCTTCTTTCTGCTATCTGCCTGTTGTTCTCCCAGACGAAGGATTCTCACCAAATTAAAGTTTCCTGTGAAACTTTCAAAAGAAATGCGTTATTTTGGAAATTAAACATTTGACATTTGGCAGCTCTAAAGTCTCAGAACTTTTATTCCCAGAAAAGCACGAACAGAGATAATCATACCATTGATTATGAAAATAGATCGCAAAATCTGAATTCCCTGCCATTACAATGAAGCAATTTCCTGTCATTTCCAATGAAGCATTTTCTAATTTCTACCAAGGTCCATTCAAGTATCCAACAGAGTTTCCCTGCATTAACCCCAAGTACAGCTGATGAATTACCTATGTGCTTATGGAGGAGATCATATATGCTTCCCATATGTGGGGTGATTAACCTCTGCACAGCTTACCTTGTGTGCACAGCCAGAAAATAGGGGGGCATCTGCCCTTTGTACCTTTCTCACTAGGCTGTAAGTGGCCTCAGCTTTGTAACAGCTTACTTGCAAATGTTAGCAAATTGTGTGGGCTGCTGATATAGTGCACTTTAGTATATGCTTCTTTGCAATCTACTGTACAAATGGATGTATGCCTCTTTCATTTTCCATTTAGAAACTGATAAGAATGAGGAAGTATTTCCCAAGTTCCTAATAAGCTGTTTTATTTTGAAATGTATCCGAAGAGGCTTCTTGTGTCTTCTGTCTCTTGCTAGCTTCCTGGAAAAGGCCAGTAGCACAAAGTTAAAGGGGATTTTGTGCTACTCAAAAACTGTATACATTTGCAATCAAGTTTCTCAGAAATTCAAGGACATATATTTTCACACACTTGGTTTTGTTTGTTTGTTTGTTTGTTTTTCTAATCCTAAATTAAAAAAAAATTAGGTTAATACTACTGGGAGAAGATCATGCAAGTACACAATCAAAACATCCCTCTGCTTTAATGAGATTGTGCTGTAAGTATAAATTAAAAATGCATTTATTTCCCTTTAAGTTCAGTGATAAATTCTGTTGTCTTTTTTTAATTAAATAGTTTCTCTTTACTTATTTTTTATCAGTCATTTGCTGTTCCTTGAAACTGCAAGTTTTGGAAAAGGCAACAATGAATGTAAAAATGCATGGTGTGTCCTTAGAGGTGGATCATAAATACAACTCCTGTGTAAGATCTGTAAAAATTAACATATTTGAAGGACACAAATATGAATTGCATACGGTCACTTTTTTAGTTTCTGCTTTTCTCATATTCAGATCTTAAATTTTAAAATCTCCAGATGATTGTCAGTGGCTATGCAATCAGCTTAATAGAGAACCCAAACACTTCCACAGCCACATAGATGATCAACTGTCTTTTTTTCTAACTACAACTTTTCTCAAAGGACCAAAGTATAAGGGAATTTATAATCTCAAGCTGCACACCAGACCTGCCTCAGACACAGCTTTGACGTCAACAGCCCTTCCTTGCAACACAACTGCTTGTCTTCCAGCTCCTGAAAGTAAGTTGCAGATGGAAACTTTGACCAGAAAGGAACACAGATTACGTGCTGAAATTGCTTACTGTGGAAACTCAAGGAAACTGTGCATATGTCTTTAGCATAGTTTCGCAGGCAAGAAAAAAATCATTAAATATATACATTCTAACAGTCCCTGTCAAGTGGAAGAAACTACGCTGTATTGCCGCTTACTGTGTTTCTCACAGTATCCTTCTTGATAAAATGTCCAGCAATAGCTAGACAAAAACGTAACGCAACGAATGAACAATTGGCCAATAGTTGGACTCACAGGGTTATAGCAAATGGAGTTACATCAAACTGGCAGCCACTCACTAGCAAAGTTCCATTGTAGGGCCAGTTCTCTTCAGTGTTTTCATCAATGACTTGGACACAGAACCTGGAGGTATACTAACTTTGTGGGCGACACTGAATTGGGAGATGTTACTTCTCTTGAGGATAGAGAGGCCTTGCAGAGAGATCTTGACAAATCACCAAGTGATGTGTTGGTGTTCAACAAGACTTCATAAAGTTGAACAAGAGCAAGTGCTGGATTCTGCCCCTGGAATGAGGCAAACTTGGATAAATGCACAGGTAGGGGAATGAGAGGCTGGGAGTAGACTTGTGGAAAGGAATTGGTTGACAGGAAGTTAAATGTGAGTCAAAAGCATCTGACAAAAATGTCAGCCGTACTCTGGAGAGCATCAGGCCTAGCACTGCCACTGGGTGAGGGAAGGGATTGTCCCACCCTGCTCTGTGCTGGAATGGCCTCACCTTGAGTATTGTGCGAAGTTTTGGACACCACAGTATAGAAAGGACATAAAACTATTAGAGAGCATTCAAAGGAGGGCTACAAAGAAGGGGAAGGGTCTAGAGGGCAAGATGCATGAGGAGCAGCTGAAGTCATTTGGTTTGTTTGTTAAGTCCAGAGGGGAGGCCTGACGGTGGTCTCCTCATAGGGAGCAGAGGGACAGCACAGAGCTCTGCTCTCTGGTGACAGCGACAGGATCCAATGGAACGGCAATGAATTGCGTCAGGGTAGGGTTGGGTTTGGTGTTAGGAAGATTTTCTTCAACAGGGGGTCATCAGGCACTGGAACAGGCTCCTCAGGGCAGTGGTTGCAGCACCAAGCCTGACAGAGTTCAAGAAGTATTTGAATAGCACTCTCAGAAATACTGGGTGTTGAGTGGTCCTATGTGTAGAGTTGGATCGAATGATCCTTGTTAGTTCCTTCTATGTCAGGATATTCTGAGATTCTATGATTTACACTCTAAATACCTTTTAAAGAAATGGCATCACAGTGACTGAAGTGAGAGGTTATGTCTGTATAACCCCTAGATGCAATACCAACCATCAGGACACCGAGAGAGAAAAATCTTCATTATAGTTCTGGAGCGGTGTTTCCTCTAGTGAGTGAATAATGGGTGAACTCAAACACACTTGCCATGGAGTCAGTGCTTCTTGGTTGAAGACTCCTTGCAGTGAGAATTTAGAGGGTTATATGCTGTGAGACTCCTTCTCTGTTTTTTGGCTCAAAGCTTGCTTCCTGAGGTATTTCTTGTGATAAGACTCTGATTGATTTGTTGAGGAGGCAAGTGATGGGTGCTACCGTGTGACAATCGACATCACTTTGGGAACATTTAAAAGCCCCTTCCTCCAGAGCTGCTTGCTTCTGGAAAAGAGTGCTCAGGAGTGTTTACTGGTGGATGATCTAGCCTGTGACTAAATAGCTCCAGCTTGATATGGGAGAATTGGGGAATGATACCATCATGTCCTGTGAAAAACAGGATGCAGATGGGCATCCCTGCTCCCTCTTATCTGCTGGCAAGGCCCGGAAGGTGGGAACAAAGGAGTTTCTGCTGAGATTCCAGAGCCAGAAGCTGCCACTCCAAGGAGAGCTGACTCAACCACTTTGGATTTGAGCTGTCACTCCAAAGACAGCTGACTTGACCACTTTGAAAGCATTGAAAAGGGGCCATCATAGCCATGGCCGTCGTTGCCGTCATCAACAGAACAACAATGCCCGACGATCCATCACTACTGAAGATCAATGAATTAACTATGAACCACGCTGGATCCATGGTGGTGACTATCTCCCTCTTGCTGCCTACAAAGACTCCTTGTTTCTTCTTTCCTATCTTTTCTATTGCCCTCCTTCCCTTCCCCATTACCCTAATTCATAATTGTGTGTCCTCCCCTTCTCCATCTCCCTAATTAAGATCTGTAATAAACTGGTCGGACCAACATTTGAACCGTTGTTTCTTAATCTCATGCCAGGTATACAGATATTAAAAGAACCTCATCTCCCTCCTATAAATTGGAGAGAGACATATGTACATCCCTGGTAATGTAAAACAAGCTCATGCTTGAGGGTACTGCCATTCAGATGCTCATTTTCTGAGAATAGATTTTTACTCTGTGACAATCCTACATATTATTGCCAGAGTGATTACATGCATACTCAATGGGTAGAAAAGTACTCTAGAAAAATAGAAAAACTTGGCCTTCATTGTTTGGGGAATAAATTGGCTATGATTGTAGTCTCAGTTGAAGAGGTATCAAGGAGAGTTTTGATTGCAAAAGACAAGCAGAATCTGGATCAGTACATGTGCAACAAATTATTTAGTCATCAGCACTTTCCTTTGCAAATGGATGACTGCTAAAATAATAGTTGTTACTGTCTTTCCCTCAATTGCACAGTAGTTGTACAATGAGTACCAGAGATGGATTAGTAAAGCTATTGAAAATTTCAACCACAACATTCCTCTCAAAGGTATCACTGGTAAAAACCCAAGGGTCATTATGTGGAAAAGAACAAAAGCTTATTCCACCATTTCTGAAATAAAGATGTGCAAAAGTTGTCAAAAAAATAGCTACTGGGAACCTCACCATATATAAAGCATTGTAACTGGATCACTTCTTTTCTGAGTAGTTCAGATTTTACTAATATTTTACTTCTGAAAATCAGAATGAAAGAAAAAGTTCCTACTGAAGAACGGAATTTATCATTAGCCTCAGTTTTGTCTTTCATTTTAGTCAGCTTACTATTTATTTTGGTTTATACTTACTGACAGCTCAGTTAAAATATTTTGCTATCAAATGACAAACAAGAAAGTATGACCTCATGAAATAGCTGATATTCACTGCTGTAATGAAAAAATCACAACTTCCTGCTAGTAAGCAAGTAAATTTTCAGAACTTTAAAATGAAGGAATCTCTAAATTCCTTAAAAATTTACAGCTTAGGGTGTTTGAGGTGGTAAATGAAACATTTGTAGCTCTTGATTTGCAATGCCTGTGAATTTCCTGCTTGTGTTTTCATGTACGGTTAATGACTCTTAGCAACTTAACTGAAACTTAACATTTTGTACTAAAAGTTTAATAATCTAGATTGTATGCATTATATACCATTAATATCTTCTTACTCTTCTCATTTTTCATCTTTTTTCAATAGTATGAATGCATTTTGTTTCTGAAGGAGAGGAATCTGGGATGCCAAAGAAGTTGTACCTAAATTCCTGCAGTAATTCTAGGCAAAGATCTTAGGATCTACGCTGTACTTAAATGTGAATGTTACTTCATTTTACATTCTTCAGACTATCACAATTTCTTGACGTTTTTTTCCGTCTCATGTGGCAACGTAGCTTTTGCATTTTCTGAAGGCAAAAAAAAAAAAAATTGTGTTGGAGTAATTCTAAGCAGAGAAAAAGAGCTGTTATGTCCTTTCATGCAGTTCTAACTGAACTTGTTTAGTCACAGCTACGGGGAAACTTGGCTGAAGTTTGAAAACTGAGATGCCACTGCTAAATTGACTAGACAGCTGTAACAGCTACGTTTGACTGAAAAATCCCTTCTGAAAATACTTGCTGGACATCTGTCAAAAAGCACCTCCTCACTCATCATCTCATATAGGAAATGGGAAGGGCATACATTATTTATCTGCTGAGATGGATAAAGCTGAAACTGAAAAAGCAATTGTGTCAAAAATAATGTGAAAGTCTTATTACAATGCTCAAAACAAGTTGATCTGAAGAATTGCTACCTTTTCTTATGGGAGAGGGTCTAAGTGCACACAGGGAGCGTTTTGAGAGGTGGTTCTGTGCAGGCAAAGCACAGAACCATGGTTACAGCATCACCCTATCCTCTTCCTTCTGCACGTGCATTCCAGGAGAGCAACACATTCAAAATCTATGACACGGCAGGGGAAGTGTGTGGCAGTAGGTTTAATGTCGTTTTTCAGTTTCAGTTGTTCCACATGTACAATGCACTTTTGCAATATTTCACTTCTAGGGAAATAATGGGAAACTCATTATTTTTCATTGTGTGACATTTCTCTGTGACAGCAGTGTTGGTTGGGTTTTGCCTTTACTTCACTGCTTAGACATCTTTGAACTCTATGAGCCAGTAATTCACTACGGAAATTAATCATTGCAATTGCTCTATACATTTAGGAATTCTTGTTTCCAAAATTAACTTGTCAGCAATACAACCATTAAATCCCAGTCAAAGAAGCCACTGTCACACTTACAATCCAACGAGGTGTTGCAAGCTTTAGATTCCTAGGTTTGAAAATCTCGACTAAGTGTACCAATCTGTTTTATAAAGATGGGGTTTGTGAAACCACGTGGTCCACTGAAAGCTAAAGTTGCAGGCACATCTTGTTTTCAGTGGGAATTGTTATGAACTTGTGATTGCAGTGTATGTGCTGTGCATGTACTTGGCTGAACACTGTGTGTACCAAAGGAAAGAAATCACTTGTAGCCACTGATAGCTTTCACCGTCATCTAGAAGTAGGCTAAGCTCTGTTGTGGGAAAACCTTATGGGTAATCCTCCCTGCCTCCCATAGCTGCTGTTCTGAAGGAAATGAGCGCATCTTGCGAGTACTACAAATTATAAAGATAAACTTGGACAACCACAAAAAATCATTAAAAATTAAATGCAGCCTGACTCCTGTTTCATTTTCCTCTTGGAGGTACACAGCTCATTGTTTGTGTTGGTGTTACCTAACCACAAGCAGCTTTCTCATCTTCTGTGAGCTTCATTTCTGTCAAATGATAGTGACGACCCAGACCTCTGTCTAAAGATGTCAGGAGAGGAGAAAAACCAGACTGCTGTAAGTGACACAGTGAACACTCCTTTCCTGTTACAAATTAAATATTAAATCTAAGTAATTACTTGGCTGCAGTGATAGTCAGGCTACAGGACAATAAGTTTACAGACATTTAGAAACAGCAGTTTACAATAATGCTTGCATATGGGTTTGATATCTCATGTTGTTAAAACAAATCAGCAAGTCTAGACTGTAATTTGCTGAAGCAATTTATGGTTATTTCATGCTTCTTTTCTCTAAGCAGAGGTGAATACATTTGACTGTCTTAAGAGGAAGGATGGTAGTGCACATTCTTTTCATTTTAACTGGCAGGCTGATTTGAAGCAGAAGCATTAACATGCTCATCTCCATACCACAGGAAAGCTGCCCTAGACTATTAGTGCTTTATTCCACTATGATGTTTGAATATTTTACCAACTGCTGCTTAATCCTGAAAACAGCAGTGCAAGGTGGTCAACACAGCTGCAGCCATTTCTTCATAAATTAATAAATTGAGAATGTCAGTACTCATTGACAATACTCGAAGTCAGTAGCAGAGCAGGGGAAAAGGCCCATCTGGGAACCTCAGCTGCCTTATATTTGTGCTGAAAAATCACAGAAGCAGAGTAGTCTGCAGGAGCTGAGGATTCTTCTTAGCTCCTCACTTGTAGGCTAGTGTTTCAGTAGCAAGGTGAAACAAATGCTGTTGTATTTAGGGGAACATTGTTTTTCCAGCAAACTTGCTGATACTTTCCTTCTGGGTGAGCATTTGCAGATAATTGTGTCACCTTATTTTTCCAATCCATCCCACACAGCATCAAGGTCTGCAAAAGCCTCGGAGAAACCATTCAAATTCTGCCTATACGTGATTGTATTTCTGAAGAATGTACACAATATACAACTATACAAAGAACAGAATTCCCAGAATTATGGAATACTTTCTCAGTGAGAGTTTTCCTCACACCATTCAGCCAGGAAGATGCCCCCATTCCCATGGCTGGTACCCAGCACCCCAGTGCTGAGCCCTCACATGGGTGAAGCTGACAGACCCAGAGGGCCCTGGGGTTTGCAGCACACTTTCACAGGGACTTTTCCCTGTGTAGGAGCTGCCTGTCCGCCGCAGAGCAGCCTTCCTGAATAAAGTTGGCTGTAGCTTCAGGGTACTCCCCAGCAGAGGAGGACACTTAGCACAGGCAGAACAGAAATTGGCTTTATTCGAACTAGTCTAGTAATCAGAAGAATATTCAGGCTGTATCTTTCTATTAAAATTTTGCAACAAGAAATGCAAAAACTTAGCCTATGGAGACCTTCACATCTGCATGGACTGCAGTGTTTTCTGGAGGTAATCAGTTATTACAATGAAGATCCTCCTGGATTTCATGGAGCTTTGTACTCTTCCACATTCCTTTTTCTTTATTTCCCTATTTCTCATGGAGATACATATGCATTACATTCTCAGTAACAACCTAATGTATAGATCAAGTGCTTCATGTACTGTGGTTGCCATGCTACTGACAGGAAGACTTTGGAAAAACAAATCACAGAATGCACTTATTATTCCTGGCAGTGGTCAAATTTAGAATTCACAAGGAAGTGTGTCATTTAGAAAAAAGATAAAATGGGCATCCTCCTCTATTGTCAGGGGGAAGCTCTTTACCAAGAGAATGGTGAGATGCTGGAACAGGCTGCCCAGAGAGGTTGTGGATGCCCCGTCCCTGGGGATGTTCAAGGCCAGATTGGATGGGGCTCTGGGCAGCCTGAGCTAGTATTAAATGGGGAGGTTGGTGGCTCTGCATGTGGAGGAGGAGTTGGATCTTCATGATCCTTGAGTTCCCTTCCAACCTGGGCCATTCTGTGATTCTGTGATATTGGTACAAAGTGGTGCAACTCCACTAATTTTGATTACTTGGTGCAGTATTTTGTTTTCATTGAAAGTCAAAATCTTTATGAAATGCACAACCATATACTAATTGCAACTAATACGCAAGCTCTTAAGTGACCATCTTAGGTTTGCCATGGGTTACTCATTTTCATCCTTCAGATATATCATTTTGTGATAAATGAGATAAACCTGCCACTTTTGGAGCACTATGTGAGGAACTCACAGCACTGTACAAACTGTAACCAATGGAGCCTTTGAACTTCCCAGGGCTGAGGAAAAGGAGTTCTTTTCCAAACAGACTGCAGTTTGTAACAAGCCACCTCATTTCAAATTATTGCTCTTCTGATATTATTACAGTTTGGGCTGTGTTTGGCTTCGCTTACTTTGCACAGCACATATGGACAGCAATTTTTCTGTAACTTAATCCTAAAAACATCAGTTCTGAGAAACGATCCTCCTTCAGGTAAAGAGACGAGTTTGTTTATCAAGGTATCAAGAAACAGTCTGGTACTCAGAGTTATCTGACCAGGTCAAAAAAAGCCTGCTTTGATGGCCTAAGAAAACTGCAGTAAGACATGAAACTATACGATAGTATTGGCGTGATCTACAAGTAATAGCTGAGTACTTATCTCAGTAGCTCTGAGAGATGTGCCGGGTTATTAAATCAGTGATCAGAAGTGAAAAACATCCGAGGGCTCACGCTGGTGTCTGTAGAGAGCCTCAGTCCTTGTCAGATGTTTTTGCAATTTCAGTGTGACATTCCAGGATATGTGTCATGGCCTCTTCTGAGAAGAGTGAAGTCACTTGGCCTTTGGCCTTGTGACTTCCAGCACACCCCAGGAAAGGAGTAACTCCATCAGCATCACAGATGAATTGTCCTCGTCTGCAGTTACTGCCTTGCCTGTGCCAAACTGCATTAACCCTTATATAGTGGCACCTGTTGCTGCACTCCGAGAAGCCCGCGCTTAGGCAGTTCTTAAAAAAGCATCCTACAATGTCTTTACCTGTTACAAGAGCTGATTCCAGCATGAGTGAATGAAGTCTGTCCAGTTCCATAGGGTCTGATTTATTCTTTTATTTTTCAACATCCTTCAACTAACACATAGTTTTCAGATGGGATAGAATCCAACAAAAAATCAAGAGAAATGAAGCTCTACAGTCAAATCACAATCTGCTCATGGTGCTTGCTGCCATGACTTCTGTGAATGCACAAGACGATGACACCGAATGTGACCATGATACCACAATGACCAGCAGTGTCATCAGACCAGAGCCATCACATGCAGGGTCACTCTGACTGTGGCACAGACATGCACTTAATCCTTCTGTCACTTGTGCCACTTGGTAGAAGTACTTGTTCTGTGCCATCTTCCCAGCATCCTCTAAGCAAGCAGCCATGTTTGTGTGTATGTGACAGTCACTGTATCAGGCAAGAAGCATTGCAATTCATTGTTTCTAACTAGACTCATGTCACCTACCCCTTTATAAAAGAGCTAAAACTTTAAGATAAGTAGCTAAAATTTATTTGTGTGTTCAAGCAAATCCTCTACCTGGTGTTTTTCCATAGCTCCGAACAATGTTTCTGACAGCACCTTTCACGATCTCAAGTCCAAATGTTGTTTCACGCCACCTGCCAGCAAGAAAGAGAGAAGAGGTCCAGGTGTCATGCTTTTTCATTTCCCTGCAATCCATGTAGAAGATCAGATGGAATTTATTTTCTAAGCATTAGAAAAGCTTGCTAGTATGAAAACAGAAATATTGATTAATGAAATGTCCCCCATGGGCTTCCCTTATTTCACGTTGGCTAATTAGCACGCCAAATTAATTTTGTCCTGATTATCACTGACACAAAAACATGACTGGTTTGTCCTTTTTACCAGAGTCCTCACCTTTCATCGGGCAATTCAGTCATTGTTCCGGATGAAATGAAGTTTGACTAATAACAGGAAACAAGTGTTAGAAAATGGCATGTAACATACCAGGTACAATATACATAGCAATCAATCAAGACTAAGGCATTATGGCAACTGAGCCATTTATCACTGTTTAAAACATATGTAAAGCTTTTCTCAGGGGAGAAAAAAAGAGAAAGAAGTGCAAATTTTTCACAGTAGGCCTATTAAGAAAACAATTCATTACAGAAAGTGTTTTAAAGCACTTTTCTCAGTGTAAGCTCATTTTGGCTGCTGCTACTCCCCATTCTTATTCTGATTTTTAGGGCATAAGGCATTTTTTGGCCCATGGCCTGAAACGGCCCTCCCTCTGTTCTCAGGAACTCTGTCAAAAATCCATCAGCTGCAGCAGAACTATCTTAGGCATTCGTCTTCTTAAGATACTTTTTCAAAGTGAACACAACCAGCAATCATAAAATAACAACTCCCACTGGCAGCTATAACAGAACATTGTTATACATTGGATCCTAAAATAAAGCATTTGATGGGAAAGGACCAGACTGTCTTGGGCAGTGCAGCCATGTTGGGTTATATTGGGCCATAAACTTCCCTATCCTGTCCAAAAATTATATTAAAGAATGTTGGAAACTGGTCAGTAGATTATTCTGAACCTGTTGCTGCTTCCTTCAGGAGAATATTACTGGAGAAGGGTGCATCTAGCAAGAAAGCTGGCAATTGCCATACAGGACATCTTCAGCACTTGTTTATGAATATGCTTTTCTAGTTGTTCTTAAACTTGTTTTGAATTCCCTGGTAAGGATGCACTTGATCCCTCTATTGAGAATAGCATTTTTCTTGTTTCTAAGTGTTTTATTGGGAAACCATTCTTCAAACTCTCTGCTCTCTGTGGCCACAGCGAACAGCTCAGAACCATAAGCAGATTTTGCACCTCTGGTGTGAGGCTTGGCTCTCTGTACGGTGATCTCAAGAGCTCACATAGATAGCTTTGCCAAAATGCATTTCCTGGCCTCAGTTTTTGCCTCCCAGAGCATTCAGCCAAAGGAAAGTACATTGAAATGGTGTTGCACAGAACCATGCAAACTTTATCTTGCATACTGTGCACATAAAGAAGATTCAACAGGGGTAAGCCACCAAAGAGGTGTGGTAGGCTGTGCCATGTCTTACAGGCTTTATAGATAAGAAGTATTAACTCTAGTATATGAAGGGGAAGATTTTTTTCTATTGCTTTCTGTGGCTGTAAAATAAGTCTTTGAATTCTTAGGCAGAATTAAGACCAGAGAAAGGGAGCCCCTTGGCCTCTTGCATAACCATGTTACTCTGATACCTGCCAAAGTAACCAATCTAAAGGAGCATGGGGCAGTTGACTGACTTCTGATTGCCAATGAAAGAGCAATGAGGGGGAGAGGAACAATAGACTGAAACCAGACTACCCACAGCACATAAGAAACACAAAGCAGGAGACTAACACCAAAAAGATCTGTATGAGTGGCTGCTCTCTGCAGGACTTCAAGCACCATCACGTTCACCACCAGACTTTTGGTTCATGTTTCCACAACCTGAGCCTACGAAATAATTTTCAATTTACATAATGGAGAATTTGCAGGATATTCAGCAAGGCATCAGAGGACTCCTCTATATAGGTGGGACATAAGTACTGCTCCTCAACAAAAACTGTCTAGGAAGAAAGCTTGGCTCATCTGCTCTGTTTTGGACAAGGGAGCCAATACCCATATGCCTAACAGGAATGAATTTTAGTATGAGGACAGATTCTGCTCTTGAGGAACTACACAGAGAATTAACACAGGAACACAGCAAATGGACCCCAAAGGAGCTCCTTAAGTAACCTCACTGAAGGTAACCCTGGCTCAGCAGCAAAGCATTCTGTAGACCTGATACAGTTGTTTGTTTCTACTTCAGCTGGAAGGATGTTCTGGAACTGCACACCTTGGACGGTAAATGTCTCTGTCCTGCTGTGTAACAACTGAGCTAGGTTATCTCAGCATGACTATTCTAAATAACGTGGTAGGTTTCTGGGAAGGCAGAAAGAAGCTGATTTTAGTAGATGATTGAAGAAATAACTCCACCCTGGATACAATTTCTGCAAATAGAATTGAAAGAATAAACATAATCTGATACCAGACCTGAGAGGAAAGCATTCTATAACAATGCCAAAATTATGATGAGAGGGGAAATACATTTGTGAGGGGAGACAATACTAGTCATATGTACTTCAGTTGAGTTGGTAAATGGAAAAGTGTGCCACTGAAGATGCCTGTGATCTGGTTTATTCTTCCACCAATCCATCAGATATTTTTGGAGCACAGTCTGCCATTATCCCTTTGATTTGATGTTGCCACTTGTATGTCATGTGAAATATAATTTCCATGCCAGGGCATGAAGATTCTCGTACACGCTGCTGACAGCTGTTTTGAAACTAAGAATCTGACGGATGCTACATCTGGTGGTGTTGGAGTACAGACAATGGAAAAGTACAAATTCTCTTTTAGAATGGCTGGGAAGGGCATACAGTATCTAAGTCCCTTATTCAGGATAAAGGACTACATAATGACCTACCCAGAGAGATAGCATTGTGAAATCAGAGCCAAAGACTGAGTTGAGTATGTCTGCAATGCTGGTTCACTCTTTGTTATCAGGGAAAATGACAGAGCACATGAAAGATGAAAAAAGTTTAAATGTGTGACTAAGTTAAGTAAGTGAATCAATAAAAGATCTAAAAATACTTTTTCATTAATTTTCATGACACAGATGTGACTACACCAAGCCAGGCATCATGTGTACTCAAGCTTAATAAAGTCTAATACCTATGACTCAGTGGCAGAAATGGCAGTTGGCTCCCTGGAAACTGCAGTGAAGGGATTAATTAGGGGATTGTTAGTTTTGGGTCTACACTGTAGACAGTATCGAGTAAAAGAGAGTAAAACCATAAATACTGTGCTTTAGAATGTTTGGAGTGGAACAGCCAGGTGAACAGCTTTCTCTCTGCTAGCTCCAGATGTATTTTTTACAATTGATTTTGGTGTGTATACGTTTGTAAATACTGGTGATCTGAGTGTCTGTACTGATCCGCTCTCCTCCTACCCACTGTTTTTACAAAAGAAAAGTTATCACTAGACAGAAAGACTTAAGTAGCATCAGGAGACAGCCTAAGAGAGGATATGTTTCTTTTTTCCTTTTTTTACAGAGACAGAGGTGTCAGGCTATGGTGTACGAATGTCAGACATAGTGAAGGTGTTCTTGGTTCCTGAATTGATTCAGGATGATCAATCAAGTATGTGAACTTCAAAACAGGTGATTGCTCAGCACTTGTAAGACAGTGCCTTCAGTACTAAATGAGTCTGAGTTGATAGACAAATCACGATGTTAATTGTCTAATCAGATATAAATTTTCCTTTAAATTAAGGTTAAAATGGTAGATGTTTGACAAGCTTTGTAACTCTGCTTGACTTAATTTAGGTAAGGGCCATGAGAGCTACTGAGAGAGCTGAATATACTTCAAACAAGAGAACTAAGGAATTTTCTTTTCAATTGTGTTCCAGTTATTTGGTTTTATGAGTAAGGGGAAATGAGTATATCCACACAGAAAAGAATTATCCAAGTAACACAAAATACAAAAAAATTTAGTTACTTTTCTGTGGGTATGCAGGAGGTTTATGATGAATAGTCCTGAAAGAATAGAATAGATATAAAGAATAGATAGATAGAAAGAATAGAATAGTTCTGAAGCTTTCTGATTGCCACAAATAAGTGTACATATTTATGAGCACACAAAGTATAAATGATTAAAAATGTACAGAACTACGTTTTAAATGACAAGGAAATTATAATTCAGGCTTTCATCGTATTATTTTATCATACTAAAGATAACTGTTTTGATTCCTGAATAATATGTAATATTGATTTAGCATTCAGAATTAAAAAATGAAAGATTCAAATTCAACCACAGAGTTTCTAGAAGCCATCTATCGTCTGGGTGCTGAATAGATTTCAAGCCACCCAACAGTTACTTGGCCATCAGTTATTCAAGTAAAACCTCTCTAGCTTCTGGAAGTCTGAAGGGCTCACAGTCTTTCTATTATGAGGGAAAGCAGAAAATGAACATTTCATAAGGGTAAAACAGCAATTATGAAACTTCCATGACATTTCTGATTTTAAGAAGCAACATTTCTTAAAAATAACATGCCAGGAATACACTGGGTTCCCATATAATGCATAACATCAAATTTATGATAAACAAGGTTTTTCTACTTAAGATGTGCTGTGAGTGAAGCTGACTGAGCAGCTTTGAGATTTTCTCCATTTTCTTTTCCTACCAGCAGCTTTCATTTAATGTAAAATCACTCTGTGGCTGATACTCAAGTCCTTTAAATATGCAATTTTAAAATACACAAAACTAAACTCAAGTTCTTTTGCCATTTCTTTAATATGGATTGATTAGATGGAGTGTCAGAACCCAATTAAAACCATATGAAGATGGAGCTTGCCTGGGGAAAGTGCGTACATCAACAGCCATGCTAGTATTTCATTTCAAATGGAGAAAATCTTTCTGTTGAGGTTGCACGTTTCTCTGGACTGGAACGATTTGGATAGAATTTTGCCCAGAAAATACAAACACATTTTGTACTTCTATGTGTTATAGGGTCTTCAACAAAGAGCTGCAGTGTTGTAAGGCTGTCTTAGGTTCTGAATGTTTTGAAACACAACGAGAGTGGAAGTTTATGTGGATGACTACCTTATTCTCAGCTGACTGATTTTGGCAAAGATTTCTGAATTTCCAATGCCAGTGACATCAAATGAAAATACAGACTTGAAACTGGAAATGAACAACAAGCATGAGGCAATGCTTGAACTGGAATCTGATCAGGTACAGCTACAGAATGAAGCACTCAGTAGCAATCATCATTTGAAATACAAGAGGTAAGACAAGTCTGGGTTTTCTGTATTAACCATTACCGTAGCATCCAAGAGCATCCCGAGAAAGTCTGCAATTGGCTTTGCCAAGTCATAAAGTCATTAAGGTTGGAAAAACCCTTCCATATCAGTAAGTCACCAAAAGGGGTGGCCAGCAGGGATAGTGAGGTGATTGTCCCTCTCTATTTTGCCCTTGTGAGGCCCCATCTGGAGTACTGCATCCAGGTCTGGGACCCCCAGTACAAGAAAGACAGAGAGCTTTTGGAAAGGGTCCAGAGGAGGGCAACAAAAATGATCAGAGCGCTGGAGTTCCTCCCCTGTGAAGACAGGCTGAGGGAAATGGGCTTGTTCAGACTGGAGAAGAGAAGACTGCGGGGTGACCTCACTGCAGCCTTCCAGTACCTAAAGGACCTACAAACAGGAGAGAAGTCAACTCTTTGAAAGGGTAGATAACAGCAGGACAAGGGGAAATGATTTTAAGTTGAAGGAGGGAAGATTTAGGCTGGATATCGGGGGGAAGTTCTTTACCAAGAGAATGGTGAGATGCTGGAACAGGCTGCCCAGGAAGGTTGTGGATGCCCCGTCCCTGAGGTGTCCAAGGCCAGGTTGGATGGGACCCTGGGCAGCCTGGTCTAGTATTAAACGTGCAGGTTGGCGGCCCTGTCTGCAGTGGGGGGTTGGAGGCTGATGATCCTTGAGGTCTGGATTCCAACTCGGGCCATTCTGTGATTCTATGATTCCAACCTGACCAACCTGACCTGCTGACTCTCACCACAATGCTGAGTCCTGTCACAAACGTTCTGATCCCATTTCCAGAACCTCTGAAGTCTCACTATTTCAGGCACTGATGCTTGGGTGTTGGAGAGAAAGAGCGCATCTCAGTGCCTTGCCAGCTCCTTCACAGCAAAAGAGTGGAACTGGGCTGAGGTTGGGAATGCTCTCTCCAGCCCCAAGTAACACTTTGAAGTCAAGCTGCTGTTATGTGATACAACACATCCCTGGAGAGGGATAAGTGTGGACAGAGGAGATCCTGTGCTGCCCACTGGCTGCAGCCTTTCTTCAGAGATGTGTTCAGGACTCCTAGCTGGTGCTCAGTTCACTGGAAACACCATCCAGAAGGATGAAAATACTTGCACAGCCTTAGAAAAAAATCAAGAAAATTCCAATAATAAGCTAGTGACCTTTCCAGACAGTGAAATAAAGCAAAAACAACTGCATTTTTGTATGGCACTTCATTATAAAGAATTAGTAAGTCCATAAAATTAAAACTTTCTTGTAACTATAAGGACATACCGGTTTTAGATGATACAAATGTTTGAAGTAATAGTGTTTAACTGGACAGGACAGTAAATCATTAATAAAGAATCATCATTATCCCAGACGAAAAATCTCAATGGATCAAGTTTAAAAAAAAATAACTCTTCACTTCCACATTCCTTCTTTAAGACAGACCTCATCTTAATTAAGGAGGTTTGAATTTATTCAGATTAATATTATTATAATTTTAGCAAATCTCCAGTCATCCATAAAGTCTGCTATGAATTTGGGATCTGATTTCACAAAGACATACAGTAATTAAACAAAAACATATTTTAAAAATCAGAAGAAAAATCGAACAGGAAATGTGTACCTTTTGGCTCCCATTTGAGAATAGCATAGGCAATTTCCATGAGTCCTCTAACTGAATATTTAGCTTGTTTTTACTTAACTTATTTTGTAGTATCCCAAAATGTGCCATAGAATGTTTGGCTTTGATTTTGCAAAGGCAGCTGCCTGAGTAGATCCTTATGGAGTCCCCTTCCTGAATAGTATAGCTTAGATATAGTAAATCTATCCCAGTCATCCCAAAAGAGAAATTGGACTTTTCCACTGTCTGAACTCAAACCTCAGCACCTCCAGATGCAGCACGCATCACAGTCTTCGCTTCAAAACAGCTGTCAAGATTGTGTTGCAGACTTTCAACTGTCATGCCATACAGACAGGATTCCATACGACATACAAATGGCAAAATAAAGTGAAATAATTGTACACGATATGAGAAGAAAAATGCAAAATAGTAGCAGTCATGCTCTTAAAAAATTCAGAATTTCTCTGCAGGAGTGAGTATAATATGATACAGCCCTAAAAACAATGATGCTAAGATGTAGCATGATTTGCTGGGAGAATAACTCTATCTGCCTAACATATATGAAAAGAGGTGTTCTGGAATTTATCTGGACTATTAACTTCTTTAAAATTGTTAAACTTGGAACAGGTCCAGAAGAGGGTCACTAAGATGATCAGAGTGCTGGAGCACCTCTACTATGAGGAAAGGCTGAGGGATCTGGGCTTGTTTAGCTCAGAGAAGAGAAGACTTTAAAGAGACCTTATTGTGGTCTTCCAGTACTTGAAGAGAGCTTATAAACAGGAGGGGGAATGACTGTTTACAAGGGGGGGATAGTGATAGGACAAGGGAGAATGGTTTTAAACTGAGACAGGGAAGGTTTAGGCTAGACATTAGGAGGAAGTTTTTCACTCAGAGGGTGGTGACACACTGGAACAGGTTGCCCAAGGAGGTTGTGGATGCCCCATCCCTGCAGGTATTCAAGGCCAGGATGGATGTGGCTCTGGACAGCCTGGTCTGGTGGTTGGCGACCCTGCGCATAGAAGGGGGGTTGAAAGTAGATGATAATTGTGGACCTTTTCAACTCAGGCCATTCTATGATTCTATGACTATGAAAATACTGTTTCTAACTTAGCTATTATTTGCAGTATATAAAGTTCTGTGCATGAGCAAAGAGGCAGAGTTTGTGACTTGCAACCTTCACATCATGCTGTAAAAAAATCCCTGAAACTGTTTTTATACATAATTTGGAATGATTTGGCCAATTACCAACACACTTCCTATATATAAGTAGAATTTTAGTAAGTAACGTATTTGATGAGGCAGATTAAGCTGACAACTTTAATTAGTCAGACATACAACCATTGTAAAAATTTTCCAAACCAAAAGGTTAGTCTTCAGAAATTAGACGTTGATGTTGGCAGATTCTGAGATACTTTTTCAGCTTTATAAAACAGTACATCTGTGCCATTATAAATGACTCAGAAAGTAATATATTGAAGCATATACTGATGGCCTGATGCTGAAAGATGCCAAAAAATAAGGAAAATTTAGATGGCTCTGTTCAAGTGGTTTTATTCCTATATATGTCAGATGTTATGACAACAGCAGCAGACAAGTAGAGCTGAAATTCAGATAAATACTAAGAATTAAGTTTTTTAATTGTCTTTCAAATAAACGTCATTAAAAAGGCTATTCAAGAGGTATATTTTGAAAATTGTTTAATACTCTATTTGACAAATTATTTCATTTTGTGTAATAGCATTGTAGTTTATTAGTTATACAGTATCAAATAAATTGAGGAAGAGCCCTCTCAGAGGACTCACTATACATTGCTTTTATACAAGATCAAGTCAGGCCAAATGATCTAATAGTCTCTTGTGACAATAACACTTATAAATCTATGAAAAAGTTTAATAAAATATTAAGACCAAAGATGATCTTGTGTTTCTAAGTCCTTTGAGCTTTAGCTATTTTCTCCCCTTTTGCGTTTGTCTTAAACCAATTCAGTTTTTTATTTCAGATTTTCTTGTATATTTAAGCACACTGGCTACACTGGTTTTCCACTTTTCTCTTTTTATTCTTGAATTCAGAACCTACTAGCCACAATTTCTATGTTTTTATCTAAGCATTTAAGCTTCTTGTACACTGTTTGCGTATTCAAATAGAAAGCTGAGAACAAAAATATATTTGATAACCCAAATTCATCAAAATTGTATTTCAAATGAATCCTCTATAGACTTTTACTACATCCTTTTTGTAAAACCTGTTATTTATCTTAAAAAAATATTCATTGTTCTTAAATAAGAACCTTTCAGACACAAATCTTCATTGCCATAATGCTCTGTAAGGTTAGCTCTAAGTAATGACATGATCTGATTATTATAGCATTTTAGGAAAGTTAAAGAACCATAGAATGGCTTGGGTGGGATGAGACTTTAAAGATCATCCATTTCCAACCCCCCTGCCATGGGCAGCATCGCCACCCACCAGATTAGGCTGCCCAGGGCCCCATCCAACCTGGCCTTGAATTCCTCCAGTAATGGAGCATCCACAGCTTCCCTGGGCAACTTAGGCCAGTGCCTCACCACTATCTGAGTAAAGAATTTTCTCCTAATATCTAACTTAAATCTCCCTTCTTTAATCTGAAACCTGAAAGATATAGAAGACATGTGTCAGCCTTCTGAGCATTTCTGTGGCCCTCGTCTGGACACACTCCACATCTCAGTATTCATCATCTACTTGGATGGCCTGGATGCAATACTCCAGATTGCACCTTACAAGGGCAGAGCAGAGGGGCACAATCACCTCTCTTGGCCACTCTTTTGAAGCAGCCCAAGATACTTTTGGCCTTCTGGGCTGCAAGTGCAGATTGCTGACACATGGTCCAGCTTTTTGTCTACTAGAAACCCCAAATCCTTCTCCATATGGCTGCTCTCAATGAGTTCTCCCAGACTGTACATATATCTGGGGTTGCCCCAACCCAGGTGCAACACCTTGCACTTGGCCTTGTTGAACTTCATTAAGTTCACATGGGCCATCTCCTCAAGCTCATCCAGGTCCCTTTGGATGGCTTCTCTTCCTTCTGTCATATCAACTACACCAATCAGCTTGATGTTGTCTGCAAATTTGCTGAGGGTGCACTTGATTCCATTGTCTATGTCATTGCTAAAGGTATTGAAGAGCACACATCCCAAGATGGACCCTTGACGGACACCATTCATCACCTTCAATGAGCATAAATTTTGAGACCACAACTCATTAGTTGTTAACTGTTCGTATAGCCCGTCCTTTTGTTTCTGCCCAACTGCACTTACCTATTTGTTTAGTAAGAACTTCCCAAGTACTAGCTATTTTGCAAGTGTTACTCAAGAAATACTGCAGTATTTCAACTTTTCTTGAGCATCAATCATGCTGGTCAAAGAATTCTGAATGTATTCCTATATCATAACAGCTTTTGTATAGTATGTCATCTACAACATCATACAGAATCATAAAGAATCATACAGAATTGCTGAGGTTGGAAGAGATTTCTGGAGGTCATCTGATCCAAGCCCTGCTCAAGCAGAGGCACCATTGAGATCATCATGGGTATTTATTTCATTTGTAGTATTAATTCAGAAAATATTTTGCAATAATAAGAATCAAGTACTACTAATGAATATCTGTTTAAGAGTCTGAGTAAAAAGATGGACTAAATTAGTTCTTATTTGATTTTTACTCATTAAACAAGCATTGGAAAGCACTCAAAATCCCCTGTACTTACCTGAATTTTTTTGTATACCAGCTCCACAGACCCAAAGAATTATGTTTAAGTGAGCTACCAAACCTGGGTTTCTCAGTCAGCCTGAGTGCTCTCAGCTTATCAACAGCTTACATGCTGTGCTATTCTAATATCCACATCCTTGCTATACAAGTGTGTTTCCTTAAGAAGCAGATTTCAGAGTCACTGAAGCACATCCACACTTATCAAGGTGTGAGGTGTGAGCCTTGGTTAAAATACACCCGGAAAAGGCTGTAGCCTACAGCACACTCTAGTAGTCACTTGAGTTTCTACCTGTGTTTATGATTTCCAGGATGTGTTGGAATCACTAACTTTTTACAGGTATTTGTATCCAAGCTGACAGCATGCTCTGTAGCCTAACACTATTCCAGTTGTTTGCCAGCAGAATTTGTGCCAGTGGGCACAGGCTGGACCTGATTTGGAGGATGGAGATGGAAATAGGGATTGTAAAAAACACCCCATTATCATACGGTCTGGTAGTTGGCTACAGTGCTGGTTTACTGACATGATTTGGTACAGATGTTTCATTTAAACTCTAGGTTTATAAAGGTACACATTTTTTTGGTTCACTCTGATTATAACCACAGTCTACTCCTCCCCAGTAATCAACTGCAAGAATTTGTCAAGTGTTGTCATTTAATATGTGGGTCACTTCCAGTGCTGTGTTTGTTGCATGGAATGCTCCACTTCCATAGAAACAGATGTTTTAACTTAACAGCAAAAGAGCTAAACAAGTGCATGTGAAGGCACTGTGCAAATAATGTGTTTCATTTCTGTTATTTATAGCTGTCCACAGCTATCATAATTTTTTTTATTTGAAAATTATTAAATCAATTACAAGAAGTTTATCTGCAGATGCTGCCAACAATAACGCACGTTAGGAAACTGCTTCTGGGGGAAAAAGTGGCTGCTTCTTGACTGTTACAGAAGCATTTAACTGAAGTCAATGCATATCTGAAAGACTACAGAATGAGTCTATGCATCAAGTCTCAGAGTACATGCAGAATAAAATAATTTTTTTTAGATCCCCAAATTCCATTGGCAGATATGCCCAGTGGCAAGGGCAGTGGAGCCAGACCATAATATCTCAGCATATTTGAACAGGTGAAGGCCAGCAGAAATGATGGAGGAAAAGAAGATGCTCAGGAGAGAGAAAAAAGGCAATTTCACTGAAATACTTCCCAACTAAACTGGGAATTATGGTTCTATGAAAAAACAGTACTTATTTTATCTACAACGCAAGCAGAAAATGGCAAGTTTCAGGTCACTGCAGGAGTCACAATTTTATAACGAAAGTGATGTTTGAAAATGAGCCATACCACAGGTTTATGAAAATACACAGCCAGAGTAATTTTCAACAGTTCTGTAATAATGCATATAGATGCACTGACGACATAAAGAAGGAGCTGTGTGCAACCAAGGTAAGGGCTGACAGTTAATGCTGCCTAACATCTTTTTTCCAAACTAATCCCAGAATTTCTACACTTGAGCCGGGCTGAAAGTACAGCCCAGGCTATTCCAAAAGTTCAGCATGTTCCTTGACGGCCCACCCAAACACCCCGGACATGTACTCCACCCACCTAAACTGGGCTTTCTGTGCAGAAGACAGAGCCAGGCCAGATGAAAGAAGTATCTGTAGTTGGAAAACCTCTGCAAATGTAGGACACAAAAGCAGTAAACAAATCAAATGGGATGCCAGACCAAATGTGTTCCACATTTGTGAAAATAACAAAGTTCAGTCAGGAAGAAAGGTTTATGTGTCTTCTACTCATATAATCCTTCCCAAGGTACTTTCCTTCAATCCCTCACAATATTAAACCCAGCACAGACAGCAGCAATATCTGTGAAATGAGCATGAACACACGGCATCACCAAATGCCTCACAAAGCCACCATCAGCTCCACATGGCTTGGCACTGACCGATGCTCGGAAGCCCAAGCAGATGTTTCCTTCCAAGCCTTCCCCCATGCCTGCTCTGAGCAGCAGCACACTTGGCAGGGCTGGGAAGAACAAACATGCATACTTCTCTCACCTGCTACCTGTAGCAAGTAGTTGCTCGGGATCCAGGCTGGCAACCTTTTCCTACAGAACTGTCAGATCTATCCCCAAGCCTATGAATTCCTGTATGGGAAAATCTTACCATTCCCCCTAGCTGTGAGAAGGAGCTAAGGAAGCCTGCCTCCATTAGTGGCAGTTCCTGAAGGCTTTTTCATACTTCCTTCTAAGGAAATCATGAAGTGATGTGATCCAACGCAGCTCTCCTGTACAGATCCCTCAGCACCAGACATCTCCACTGTTTGGTGTCCAGTAGCTAAACTACTGCTACAGAACTGCTGTTCAACATCAAATTTACATTAAATGTTAAATATAAAAAGCATAAATTACTGAAAAGTTTGTCAAAAGGTTTCTATTAATTCATTTTTCCATATAAATCCTGATTTGACAGAAAAATCATTTGGAGCTATTCATTAAAGATGTGCCTTTGCATATCCATCATGAAAGATTTATTCAGGTTGGATATTGAGTAAAATCTATTCTCCAAAAGAGTGGTCAGGCTCTGCAACAGGCTGCCCAGGAAAGTGGTGGAATCACCATCCCTGGAGGTGTTCAAGAAACATTTAGATGTGGTACTAAGGGACACAATTTAGTGGGGAAATATTAGTGGTTGGATCTTGGAGGTATTTTCCAACCTTGGTGATTCAATGTTTCTATGGGAATTTTGGAAGATTGGGAAATCTTCCAATATATAATATTAAGATATAAGGTTATATTATTTACTCAATAAACTCAGACTTCTCAATGATTGCAAGTTTTCTACAGAGTAAGTGCTATAAGTTTGTTTCAAATTCATTTTTGTATAAAAAAGTTAATATTACAGTACAATTTACATGCATGAAGCTATGCATTTATTATTTCAAATGTAGAACTTCATTGTTCACAGGAGTCAACTCTCATTTTCAATTTTTGCTGAATGGACTTAACCTTTATAGAGTGGGCAGAAGGGCTTCATGACTTTACTGGGACCTTCCTTCACGTAGAAGTCTGAGTAAAGAAGGAATGTGTATTAGAACTGAATACTAGGACATTACATATTTGTCTCGATTTCTTTACTAATAAAATCAATATTTGCCTATGTGTACGGTCATATAGATTTAATACATGCTCTCTGGCCAAATGAACCAGAAAAACATATTGCAGTAAGACTCAACTGATTTAGTAGACCTCAAAATTCCAAATTCTTTTTACGCATCAGATATGCACAGCTTTGCCTGTGTATTATAGTCACATTCATCTTTCTTCTCTTTATAGTTACTTGTCATAGAGCCAAAATCTGGAACAAAGATTTGGGAATCCAACTTTACATTTCAATGAGAAAAGAAGTCTTACTCAGAACATTAGGTGTGGCCTTTTCTTGCTTTTTCTTCTGTTATACCTGTTTTCTGTTCACTAGCTAAATTACATTCTCAACTCTGTTCTACCAGCAGCTCACAGCACTGCAGTGAATACACGCTTCATGCAAGTTTTGTTCAAGATTTCCCCTTGTATGTACATTAAGATGCATTATTAATGCAAGATGCATTGTCACAGCTCACAACCAACAAATTCTAAACTTCAGTCCAGTGGTTTTTCCAATGCATATAATCTCCTCTGGTCACATACTTCTGTCTGCTGTCAGGAGGACTAGGTTGTCCTGCAGCTACAGGAATCATCTGGTCTATGGTCAGCCTCTGATTGCAAAAATCAAGCAAACAACGAACTCCTTCTCATATACGTAGATAAAGCTGAAGCAAAGCTAAATCCAGGAAGGCAAATATCTCTCTACCCTGTTCTGTCTCCAACAAGCTTGCATCACTGAGCTATGGTATTCTTCTTTGAAATCAGTTCCCTGAACAAATGGCTCCTGTCCCATAGATCTTCTGTATTTTTCATCCCTGAGAAAAGAATTTATTTGTACCAGGAGCTTCCATATTCTCTGAGCTTCCTTTGCAACTGCACTCATGGGGGCATCGACATTACCCAGCGAACGGTTTCCTCACAAGAAGTTTGCTATCAATCTCCTGTTTGACAACTCCAAGCATTCTCTGGAATTAAATAACTGAAGGAACTAACCTGAAAACTTGATAGTGCTGAATTTCTCAGAGTGTTTTCTAGCTGCCCATTTATGCCATGATTCAATTTTAATTAAAATTTTGCAAAGTTCTTTCTTTTTCCCCCTGGGTAATGTGCAATTTCATACCATACCATACCCAACATTAAAAAAGAGTTATTTCAACAAGGATAAGTAGTTTATTTTTTCAACATATCACCCTATACTGATAAACAAAGGCTTAAATAAAAATGGATGAAAACTAAAAAGAGATGACGTGCCCAGGGATGCAGCATGCACCACAAACAATTGTTCTGAAATAAAGCTAAAAGGAAACCAGTTGAATTCTTCTGAGCTTAATAAACTTTAAATTAGATCAAATTAGGTATGAGTCAGAACTTCTCCATGCTCATTGTGTAACTGATTTCTACTTTCCTTTTTCCCAGGATGAAAAACATTGAAATCGATTTATCTTTGCAGACTCCCAAGATATCTACTTGAATTGAGTTTTCTGAGAGCGAGGAGACAGTAGGTCTGCAAGACAATATGATTGTAGCACACCTGACAACAACAGAGGCAAAGGGAATGGCAAAAAAAAAATCATGATGGTGGAAACAGAAAGACTTGCCACAATGTCACCTCGTTGTTACTCAAAAAACTCCACCATCTTCTCTACCTCTGAATAATAAAAGGATGGACCAGCAGTTTCCGTAGTTACAGTGCTCTATAAACTTGGAACTTGGGCTGGTAAGGCATATCGACTTCATGATTTTTCTTAATTCCTGTGCAAAAATAAAGCACATGTGCTTGAAATAACTGTGAAGCAGCAGACAAAGGCAATTTTGAACAAGTTTGTTCAAACGTTTTATTCTCATTTTTAGCTGCTTTGGGGGACTCAGTCTATTAGTCAGTGGCCCCTGCTCCTGTGCAGTGCTTTGTTTCCTTTAGTACTTTGGCACATGGAGTACTTTTAGTACTCTGGCACACAGAGTCTTGTTTAGTTCCGTGGCAGCTTTGGACCTCTCTTTGAGATCTCAGCTGGGGAAAGTCATCTTTCCTGCCAGCAAGGCAATGCCAGCTGTGCATTATATTTAATGGCCTTTTATAAAATTTGGTAGCTGTCTCAAGGGTTCAGAAGAAATATGAGGATTTCATTTAATGAAGTAATTTTATTACATAGAAATCAATCCCTTGCTAGGATTTTCTAACTGCAACAAGATTTTCTACTAAATTTTACAGAACCTGTACCTAAATCAATCTATTAACTTAGGTAGAAGCAGATAGCATCTATGGGATCTTCATTAAAACACCAATATGAAACATTTCAAACTGTGTTTGCAGCCCCTTCCTTGTTTAATATGGAGCCCTAAATCATAATTATCATCAACAGGAAAAGAAAAAACAGAAATTTCTCATGCTGGCTCCTGAGTCATATTTTTCTTGAAGAGTACTCTAAATCTGCATATTACAACTACATTAAAGCTTAAATGTTTGAGGTCTTAATGAATCTGAATGTTGACATGGAATGGTTTTAATCTCCAATTTGTTTATTGCAAGTGTGCTTCCTGAAGATTTTGCTTTTGCTTCTTGCATGCTGGAATCTATGTTTTTTGTTTGTGCATATGTTACAAAGGAAAAATTCTTGTACGTTTATAAGTTCTCTCTCTTTAAGATAATGTTATTTGGTAGGGAAGAGGGTAATTTTAAAAATGAGATAGTGAAGATAATACAAAAGTACAATTTCCTTTCATGATACTTGTCTCTCTCCTTCTATTCCTAATTCTGCATCTAAATTCCCTCTTTTCTTTCACATCTCAGAATAAATATTTGCAAGGGTTTCCCTTGGATGCAGAGTCAGCCCAAGACCTGGAATCTGTACATAGATTTTATGCACAAATGGATCAGTTTCATGGGATGTAAATGTCAAGAGGAAACTTGATTGCGTGTACGCATATGTATACCAGTGACTTGTCTCAGTCAAATAGATGGAAGCACATATTTTTAGATTCTGATCTGTAGTTCAGCCGTGAATAAAAAAATTGCAAAATACGCCTTCTATGTAATACTTGCTTTGTCCATTCTTTTTGATTTAAGCTAAATAAAAACCTGTTCTATAGTGCACTGATGGTGGAAAGGTGCATTCTCAATGAGAAATAGTATTTCTCAGTAAGATCTTACATTCCAATATTTTTTGTGGTCTAAGCACAAAATGTTAATTTCCCTGGAGAGTCAAAGGTTATCATATTCAGGCCCAGGCTCATGAGTTGAATTTCAGTGGTGTTTTCTTCATTCTTGCAATGAATAATGAGCTTCTCATGCAATGACTGAGACAGCACAACATGCCGAACTGCTGCAAGCTTGGCATCAACAGAGAGCAGCTTGCAGCAGTGCTGCTTGAGTGCTGATCACATGTTCTTTTGAGCATGGTGCATAATTATGTTGTTTTTTGTAAAATTATGAACTATTAAATCTGCGTGACATGTAGATGAGAGAAGAAAAGTTCAAAATCCCACTGTAATTTATGAACATGTGGTGAACAGATGTTACATGAGATTTTTCTTCCCTTTACTTTAAAAAATTTGGATTATGTTTTCTCTCCTTTTCTCTCACTCATGTTCAGACTCTGTACTTGATGCTTTATTAGATGTCTCAGCAGGGTAAATGCATGATTAATAATTGTTGATGACAGAAATTTGGTTTCTATAAGCTATGGAATGAAAGATAAATATGATGGGAACAGTTCTACCTAAGTATATATGTTTATGACAACTAAGCCTCTTTAAGACTGTCTGTGTTAGGGTTACTCATGATTTATGGGGATGTCACCACTGACCCTAGATCTGGAAAATCTCTTGCAATTTCTCTTATTGTAATCATCACTTTTTCTTCAGATACCTGGGGAAAAAAAACATCCCCCAAAGAAAGAAAGAAAAAGTTAACATTTTCAGGGTCAGAAAATATTCTATAAGCCCTTCAACTTCTAATACTGAGGCAGTACAAACTTCATAACAATACACGCTGTGTGCTACCATCTCTCAATTAACCTGTGACAACAAATGGTCAGAATGAGAGTATTCTTCACATATGCTGGCATTCTGAACTGAAACACCAGTTCAAGGCAGACTCTAGTCACAACTTCACTGTTTTACTGCGAAGAAATAAAGAACATTCTGACCCCCTCTTGAACTGAGATGATCTTGATCTTCTAGTGCTATCCACCAAGATAGGGTTTCCCTTCAAGATCATTTATTTTCTAATGAGAAGTAGCAGGCCACAGCAAATTAAATCAAATTTCCAGGCTGTTAAATTAAAGGAAAATGTATGATAAGATAGGAAGATAGGCAGAAATAAGTCAAGCAATTGACAAGCTAATACAATAGTCTTTCTTAATTTCGAAGTCTGTTACACTTGAAAATACAAAGTTGTAATTTGATTATTTCTGTTTCTTCAGTTTATTGGAGAAATAGCAAAAACAAAAAAACAATTTTCTTGGCAGTGTTTTCCATCTTCTTTAGGCCTACACAGTGTAAGTTTCCTAAAAACAGTTAAAAAATGTTGCCACTGTGATATTAAATTGCTTCTCATATCAGCTACTGATAATTGGAGACTCCTGAAAGGAACCACAACACGTATGTGCAAGGAAGTGTACTGCCTAGAAACAGAGATGAAGGAGAAGAATATTTGAAACATTATCAAGGAAAATCAACTGTAACAGCTGGAGAGGGAGGAGGGGGGGAAAGTGTGTTATGAACACTTCACAACTATACTAGCAATTCCCATGAGCTAAAAAAAACTATAGGCCATTTACTTATCATTATTTAAAAATACAAAGCTCCCTTTTGATATGTAAGCAACTTCTGAAGATAGTTTTCTCACTCAAAGTTTCCGTTCTGCAGAAAAAGACATTTTCTGGAAACAAACAAACAAACAAACAAACCCTACTGCATATATGGAGGGCTGAGCAATCAACAGCCACATGAAATTTAACAAGAACAAGTGCTGGATTCTGCACCTGGAATGGGGCAAATCTGCAAAAATGTACAGAATATAGGACAAGAGGCTGGAGAGCAGCCAAATGGAAAGGGAGCTGGGGGTTCTGGTTGACAGCAAGTTGAATATGAGTCAGCAGCATGCTCTGGCAGCCAAAAGGGCCAACTGTGGGGAACATCAGGCCCAGCACTGCCACTGGGCGAGGGAAGGGGTTGTTCTGCTCTGCTCTGTGTTGTGCGGCCTCATCTCAACCACTGGGTGCAGTCTGGGGCACCACAATATAAAAAGGGCATAGATTACTATTAGAGAGCATTATAGATCACTATCACAGCGCATCTACAAGAGCACAACAAAGAAGGGAAAGAGTCTGGAGGGCGAGATGTGCGGGCAGCGCTGAGGCCACACTGATGTGCTCAGCTCAGAGCAGAGGAGCTGAGGGGAGGCCTGATGGCGGCTGCAGCTGCTCACAGGGAGCGGAGGGACAGTGCTGAACTCTGCTCTGTGTGACAGCGACAGGGCCCGAGGGAACGGCATGGAGCTGCGTCAGGGGAGGGACGGGTGGGGGTCAGGGACAGGGTCTGCACCAGAGGGAGGTGGGCATGGAACGGGCTGCCCAGGGCAGTGGTCCGAGCCTATCGGAGTTGAAGAAGCATTTGTGCAACACTCTGAGATGTAGGGTTTGATTTTTGTGTGGTCCAGCCAGGAGCTGGACTCCATGATCCCTGTGGGTCCCTCCCAGTTTGATATATGATTTTGTGAAATTACTCAGACTCCTACTGTTAGTATTGTCTTCCACTGGGTCGGCAGGAGAATGGAAACTCTGCTTTTCTGCGTCTCTTCTCTCTCATCTCCATGAAATTTTCACCAGGTAAGTTCGCATGTAAAACTGAGAAATATACCTCCAGGCAATATGTAACAGGCTTGGGAACTGTACCATCTGTTTTGGGATAGAACATTATGCATGTGTATAGTGCATACATAAAGACCTTCCTGCTTAAGAACCATTGTTGAACTATATTATATAAATTATTCTTTCTTATTACCAATTATGCATAGTGATAGAAACCTTATCTAATTTATGGTCCAAGAGAGTACGAAGACTGGTGAGGAGTTTTCAAATACGATACAAAGCCCACTTTCTGTCATGCTAAGGTTTGTACTCTATCTTTGCTTTGAGTTCAAACCCACATATATCTAAAAGTGTAAAACAAGAATAACTGAAATAAGCAAGTTATTCTGAAAAGACAGGAAGGGTCTGCTCTGTATTCCACACTGGCTGCCTCCCCCTCTGAGGCTCTTAGAAAAAAAAAAGAAAAAAAAAGAAAGCAGATTTATTTTCTCTTATCTGCAGCTTTGATCTGAGCTGCTGGGAAAACGTTCCTCCTCAGTATGAATTACCAAAACCAATGGAAGATTCCCATTAATTTATTTGGCTCTGAAACAGCTTGTTCTAAACATTACTAAGTTAGCTTTGAATTGGACCACAATTTTACCATGGACAGAAGAGGTAGAAAAGTCAGAAATAAGGAACCTGTGCCAAATGTTCCTATCAACCTCCAG
The DNA here is from genome assembly GCF_905368555.1 of Meleagris gallopavo. Lineage (NCBI taxonomy): Eukaryota > Metazoa > Chordata > Aves > Galliformes > Phasianidae > Meleagris > Meleagris gallopavo. The sequence continues at coordinate 76,872,741 of NC_139406.1, read as the reverse complement.
AATTGGTTTCACTGTGAAACTTCATTACGTAATGCTGAAGCAAAGTGATAGTTCTTAATTGCTTTAGCAGACTGAACTGTCTGAAGTACAGCACCACTCATGAAATGGCTCCATGGTTGGCAGGCAGTATTTCAGGGTTACTGAAAACTGTGGGTTCTCAGTAGAAAATGAGAAAAACAAGTAAGAAAACAGAATAACATTGCTTGTTTTAAAACATGATTTCACTTAATGTTAAGGCCCTCAGTTCCCATGGCTGTGAAACCCAATGTGCAGCCCTTGTAAATCACACATGGCAGTGGAGGGTCCTGTCCTGTCTCTTTCCACCAGCTGGGACAGCTCCTTCTCAGCCTCTCCTAAAAGTTAATTCATCATGCTAAAGCCACCATCTAAATCTCAAGGGTGAACCAGGGTCTCCAGAGCTAAAACCACAATTTCAGCCATGCAGGCTATTTTGTTCACCTCTCAGCATTTTAGAATAAGTTCCATTATGTAAATTATTTATCTTTGTGAGTGAGAATTACTGTATTTTAATTCAGAGATTTTTCTCTCCAGGGCAAGGCTTTCATTTAGCAGTACAAAGCAGAATGCTTCACTACATGCTTCCATGCCAAAGGACTGGCGCACCCAGATGGTTCTCCAGGGGTTTCAAGCTGTTAGAGCACTTGGTTTTAGGTTGAACAGTCTGGGTGGGGCTGCAGCTCCTAAATTTTCATGCCACCCACAAGTGTAGGCTGAGATGGACATTCACATTAATTCTAGGTCAGTGAGGTTAACGATAATGAATAAGTAGATTGGATAGGTTGGGAGTCTTAGCAACTGTGGAGGCTTGACAGCACTGACAGGTTTGAAATTACCACCTCTGAATTGCACTATCTTACAGTCTAGTTTATACAGCATAAGAAATAGGACAAGAATAATTCAAGAAACAGTCTGGAAAGAATTCATCCCACTTTAGATGACCACTGCAGTATGCAGTATACAAGGGTTCTTCTGAAAGTAATGCCTTTTATTTTATTATGTTGGCCCACAATGTGTGAGGCAGATGTTGGTGGTACAGCAGTAGAGGCTGAACTTTCCCACCAGTATCCCATTGGATGTTGTTACCGTGTGACAGATGGCAGCAGAGGGGCACTCTGACAAAATAGTGTCTGATGTGGAATGCAAATGAAACAAAGGTGTGTCACTGCATTCCTCCATGCATAAAAAACTGCCCTCAGCGACATTCACTGATGCTTGCTGAATGTCTACAGAGACCAATCAATGGACGTGAACACAATGAGGCAGTGGGTGCAGCATGCAGGCTCTTGTTCACTGCTGGTGAAAATACACATCTAATAGTGGTTACTATGCTGAAAAACAGTGTTTTGTAGCTGAGAATTTGCTGTATCAAATAGCGTTATTGTCTAGAGGTTGATCATTGTGGTCCTTTTCAACCCAGGACATTCTATGATTCTATGATCTTTTTTACTTATTTACTTATCTAATTTATTTTTTATGGAAATGAATTGGAAGCATTAGTGTTGGAATGACATTTATTACTTTTGGAGTGACCTATATACATATATATATGCAGGAACACATTTCTGCTGTTTCATACCTTTCATCTGTAAAACCCATCTCTGAGAGTTGACTGATATCAGTCCATATTTAAAACATAAAGGCCACATGCCAGTATTACAAATACTGATATCTTACATAAAATCAAAACTAATTTTTCTCCCTGGTCATCTCAGTCATATCTGAGACAGTATACTTCTTCCAGATGGACTGACTATAGGTAATGTAGATTTTTTCAGAGGTGGAAAGATAGAGAGAGACAAAGATGATTAGCATAAAAATATAACGTATATTAATTCCTCTGTTTCACCCATTTTTGACAATTAATGATAAAGACTATTGATCCTTTCAGATATTTCTGACAATCTCACAGTTCCCACCAACGATGTAGAAGAAACCATAAGAAGAATAGATGTAAGAAAAGTTAGCAACATTGGGTATGTTAGTACTTTGGAATCTGGTAAAGTGTGATGCTGCAGACAGCAGATCTGTCCAGCTGCAGAGTAACATGTGTTCTTATGTTTGATATCCTGGACAGAGATATTCAGGAAGGTCTGAAGTATTGTCAAATTTAGGTGCAAATCCCACTCTCGGCTTCTGCTTTAGATTGCCTCCAGAATCCTCATGTTAGCAACTAAGAACAGAGTGTAAAAGAAAGGAAAACATGCATTTTATAAGTGTTAAGAATAAATTCAGGATTTATTTCTATCTTCTAAGGACTCATATATAAATTTCAAATATTTTTGCTTTGTTTGATATATTTCAGACATGCTGCCCTGTGCTAATGAGAAGGAGAAAGAGGATATGCTTCCTCTTTTTCCAGTTCTCCAGTTGATCTGAGCTTAGTGCAAACATAAGGCTCTGAAAACTCTAACTGGTTCCAGCTGAATCCTAGAGAGCCTACAAAGACCTAGTTCCTCTTAAGCAGATTGAGGAAACATAAACTCCTCTTCTGACATAGCGGTGTGAAGCACTAAAAGCCCCTACCATTGGGAGAAGTTCTGCAGAGCTACGTAAAAGCTTATCAGAGACAGAACTGGAACTGAGTATGCTCTTAAGTAAAAATAATAATTAAAAAATAATTAAAACACATAAATATGACACTGCAATAACTAGATATACACAAGAATGGACCTCATCAAGAAAGTATAAAGAATTATATCCCATGAGTTATTTAAAACCAGACTGGGCAAAATAATGCAAAATACACTGTATTGAATGATCTTTCATTAGGAGAAAGAAAGATACAGTGAACTATCAAGTCATTTTTCTTATTATTAAGGTCTTATATTGCTTTCGAAAATAATCTTGCTTGCCAGACAGATCCTTGCTGAGGGACAGAAAACCCTCACATTTATAATGACAGATACAAAGAATGAGTCAATGGGGAACCCATTGCAAAACACATTTTTGACAACATTTTGCAAGTTGAAATGTTGCTTTTTAGGTTATTGTTCATAAGGAAGTACAAATCCAAAAGGTAAATTTTAATGGCAGGCATTGTGAATAACTGGAACAGTTTTCTTGTAAATTTGTCAGTGTATTCAAACAAATGAACCAAGACAGAATTACGGCAGTGAAATACAAAGGTAAAAATCAATATAATTCTGAGTAAAACTGGTGCTCTTGCAGTATACATCTACTGGGATTTAGTTTAAAAGTTTTTTCCAATACCCTAGTATTTATTTCTTTCCCAGCTGTTGATAGCAGATATCATATGCTTGTGCTGATGACAAAAATGGCAAATATTTGTTTTTATGGAATGTCTCATTTTAGCTGTATGCAAACAAACACTATATTGTAAAGCTGAACTGGAAGCCTTTCACTGACATGAAAATATGGAAGAAATTTAATTGCTTCCATAATTCCTCATTTGAGTTAAATAAATCTGCTCAGATGTGTAACCTGAAAAAAATTGCAGATGCTATGAAGTTAAACCTTTTGTGCTTCTTTCAATAGAAAATGTGAACTGAGAGTGTTTATGCAAACATACAAGATAGAAAATAGCACACTTCTACTTTTTTAGCTCTACTAACAGCTTCCAAATATCATCTGTAAATATTTAAGCGGGGACAAAAGGTACTCCTTTTTACAGCATTTCATTAAAAACAAAAGCAATGATCTAGTATATTCAATTACAATATCATGCTGGCAATTGACTGCTGCTCCATCCAGTATTTTCTCATAATGTCTGCTATTTGCTCCCATTTTGTGATTGCTCTCAATTTCTCCTTTTATCAAAAACAGGCCTGAGTAAGTTCATTTTATTTCTTTCTGTAGATCAAGAAAGAAAAGGTAGTATAATTTCCATTAGACTTTGGAATAAACTTTCCTTTGTACCAGCAAGTGTTTTTTTTCTTTTTCTAAAAATACAACATTTATCCATCGCTGAAGCCTGTTATAAAATAGAAACTGAGTTGGCAACACTGAGTAAAACCACATATCCAAACCAATTCTTTTACATCTGCTTTTATTTTTTGGACTTCTTTAACCTTGCTCAGATTTTAGCTCCATGTATCAAATAAGCATGAATTTTGCATGGATAAAGCCATGCAGAGCTCACAGGGAAGGTTCTGAGGATTCTGAGGGGTCAGCATAGACGGTGTGAGACTCCCTGAGTACATGGGTGTGCCAGGCATTACCCGTGGGCTCTTTCTAGCAAACACATATACCATGCCACCCTGTGAACACAATTACAGAGTAATATAGATTGTTTATTTTTAGAGTTATTTGATTAGTACTGCTATTAGCTATTAGTCTTGCAAACACTGTCACAATATCACAGAGAAATAAGGATGGTCCCCAGATGAATTTTTCTCACATGTCTGAGTAAAGAGTTATTGTTAGAAAAGAGTGTCTTAGTTTCATTTGGGACAGAATTGTTTTCTTCAGTGTCTGGTATGATGTGGGAAAGCATTGGAGGTAGAAGGCTGTTTATGGATTTCTGCATGACGAGTTGTAGAAGCTACTGAAGGAAAGGTTGAATTGAGCCAATTTACAGAAGTGAAGGCCATCCAGCTGGCTTTAGACATTGCTGAACAAGAAATGTAGTCAGTGCTCTACCTCTACACTGAGCCCTGGATGGTGGTAAATGCCTTCTGGAGGTGGTTACAGCAATGGAAGCACAACTGGCAGTGCAGAGGCAAACTCATCTGGGCTGCTGGTTTGTGGAAAGATACTGCTGCTGATAGAGAACATGCGTGTAAAGATACATCACATACCCAAGAGTTGTGCCACTGAAGAACTGAAACAACCAGCAGGTAGATCAGTCCTCTAGGATTGAGGTGGTTCAGATAGATCTGGACTGGCAAGAGAAGGGTGAAATATTTCTAGGTCGATGTGCCCATGACACTTCAGGCCATCAAGGAAGAGACGCAACCTATAGATGAGCACAGGACCAGGGGATGGACTTGACTATGGATGCTATTGCACAGGTTGTCCATGAATGTGAAACGTACCATAATTAAGGCAGCCAAGCAAATAAAGACCTTTGGTATGGAGGACAATGGCTGAAATACATAAATATACGGAGAGCTGGCAAGTGGATTATATCACACTCCCACAAATTCACCATGGCAAATACCATGTGCTTACAGTGGTGGAAGCAACAACTGAATGGCTGGAAACATATCCTGTGTGCCATGCCACCACTCAAAATGCTATTTGGGGTCTTCAAGTCTTGTGGTAACATGGCACCTCAAAAAGAATTGAGTCATACAATGGGATTTATTTCTGAAACAATCTCATAATCACCTGGGCAGAACAGCATGGCATTGAATGGGTATAGCACATCCCCTATCATGTACCAGCCTCTGGGAAAATGGAACAATACAATGGATTGTTAAAGACTGCGTGGAGAGCAATGGGTGCTGGGATATTCAAACACTGGGACGCACACTTAGCGAAAGCCACCTGGTTAGTCAACACTCAGGGACTCAGGGATGTGCAAACTGAAGTGGTCCTCCCCAGTCAAACCTCCTGCATACAGTAGAAGAGGATAAAGTCCTGGTGGTGCACATAAAGAACATTATGAGCATGACAGTCTGAATTATTTCTGCCTCAGGTAAAGGCAAGACTATTAGTGGGACTGCTTTTACTCAAAGACCTGGGTGTGGGTAATGCAGAAGGATTGGGATGTCCACTGTGTACCTCAGGGTGATTTGATGTTGGGTGAGAACAGCATAATTTAAACTGTATGATGCTAAATTGCTACATAATACCACTGTCATCATTATTATGATTATTATGTGTCTTGTTAAAAGTAGTACAGTAGGAATTACTCAAGTTAAAAAATAACAAACTCTGAAGGAACCAGAACTAGCTTCTGCATGCAGGAACCCAACACTGTGAATCATCCCTCCCTGAGTGATTGCTAATGACAGATGGAGTCCAAAGTTATGAACTAAATTAATAACATGGACAATCTACATGGATGGCCCGTAGACTATGGGAATAATATATGTGTGTGTATATACCAAAAAGCAAGATAGATGATGGTGATTAGTTGGGATGTGTAGAAATGGCAGGACCAGAGCGTGATGTAAATGGTATGGAATAAGAGGTGGATATTGTCTTAGTTTCAGCTGGGATAGAGCTGTTTTCTTTGGAGTGTCTGATACCATGCTATGTTTTGGTTCTAGGAGATAAACAGTGTTGATAACACACCAGTGTTTATAGTTGCTTGCTAAGCAGTGCTGTACAGAGGCAAGGTGATTTGCAGTAAAGGGCCCAAAAAGCTGGGAGGGAACAGAATTAAGACAGCTGACCTAAACTGGCCAAAGGGATGTTCTGTATTGTATGACATCACATAGGAGGAGTTTTGAATGGAGTGGGAATTCATCTTTCTCTTCTACTGCTCAAGGCATGGAATGGTGAGCAATTGCTTGTGCATTTGTTGTATACATTAATGTATATATTATGATTAGTTGTCATAACTATTATCCTTTTCCCTATCTTAGTAAATTGTTTTATCTCAATCCATGAGTTCTATTTTGTTTTTTTCCTGATTCTCTCCCCAGTCCCTCTGGGAAGGGAGAGGAGTGGGTGAATGACTGTGTGGTGCTCAGCCACCTGCTGAGTTAAACCACGAAAGAGAAAATTTAATTAAAAAAATGACTCAGCAACCTGAAGCCACCAGAAAAAGGTGTCTCATCTTCAGAGGTACCTGTGACTCACCTTCATTGAAGTGGTCACTGAAGTGGTGGGAATATTTAGTTCTGATAGAATTCCTCCTTAAGCCAATAATGCATATATACTCATCACTCCTGACATATCTTGATATAGCCTTTAGCCATCTCATTGGAAATGAGAAAATAATTTTCAAAGCAACTGCATTTCAGTTATTAACTTTAGAGTCCTGCTATTCTGCTTTGTGTTCCAGTAGTCAATTAACTGAGGAGATGAAGAACCAGAAAAAAATATGAGTAGTTGAAAAAGAAAGCACTGTCATGATTTTAAAATAGGTTGCTGGCATTTAGAAATTTCTATGTATTCAGATTCAGTATTTTCAAATATGAAGATCATCATTTAGTATTAATATTGAAACTCTATGCTGGATAGGGCCCTTCTTCCAAATCTGCAGATACAAAGACACATTCAGTCCCTGCCCAGAAGTGCTTGGAAATAATATCCTGTCTGTATAACTTGAAATAGAAAGGTGCTTATTTTTACAACAGTAAGTGCTTAACAAGCAGTATCTAAACCAAAACTATTATTTCAAAAGTATTTAGAATAATATTTTAATTATCCCAATGTTTATAGAATTGAAAAAGCAGGAACTTTTAGCTACTAATAATGGCAGTCTCCAATACTTGTAATTTTTAAAAAAATCCGGAGACCAGTATAATGGTTGAGGCTTGTTAAAAAAGAAAACAGTTGGACAGAGCAGCTCTTCCATTGCAGAATTTAGCTTGAAGGACTGTAAACAAACCAACATTCTCTACAGGGCAATTTACACCTATCAGCCTTCAGAAATTTGTACTGTTAAAGAACTCTGGGGAGTTTTACTATGCCAAGCCAGAAAACACTGGAATTTATTTATACAACCAGCAAAAAGACAGTAACCACACGAAAGAGAATGCAAAAGTTTGTTCAGGTTATGTGGGAATACAGTACATCAAAAGTAGCAAGGATAAAAGGTAAGTATATGGACCCAGGAAATAAAACTGCCTCTTCAGATAATTCTTATCACCACAAACACTGAGAAGCATCCAGCCTTCATCATCAGTCACTGTCATCTGATTCTTGAGAAATGAATCATTCATGGAGTATCTGTGATTCTCACAGCACGCCTGTGAATGGAGACCTAACAATTCTTTGACTATTGCACAGCTCTTCTGGGCTCCACATTTTAAAAAGGATGTTAAGATCTGCAAAAGCATTCAGCATTGGCAACAAAGCTGCTAAATGTGCAGGAAGGTGTGCCCTGTGAGGAGAGGCTGAGGACACTGGGCTGTCAGCCTGGATAAGGCCAAGACGTGACCTCACTGCTCTCTGCAACTTCCTGAGAAGGAGAAGCAGAGGGAGGTGTGGGGCTCTGCTCCCTGTGAACGATGACAGGATGTGTGGGAAGGGCACAAAGCTGTGCCAGGAGAGGATCAGAGTTGACATCAGGAAAAATTTCTTTACCACCAAGGTGGCCAAACCCTGGGACAGGCCTCCCTGAGAGGCATTGATGCCCCATGCTGTCAGCCTTCCAGAGGATTAGGGCAATGCCCTCATTAATCTGCTTTATCTTGTGGTTAGCCTTGAAGAGGTAACTGGACTAAAAGCTCTTTGAAGACTCCTTCCAATTGAATTCTTCTATTCTACCGTATAATCTACTGTATAACCAACACGTATGGGACACACCAAAGAAGAGATTCACAAATAGTGCAAGTGAAAAATAAAAAAGCCCTGTTTGGATAATGCTACAATATGGACAGCAGAGAACAGCTAGCGTGACACCAGTATTGAGTGGAGACAGGACTCGGCATTGTATTCCCATCCCAGCCGCTCCACGCACAGTGCTGCTGCACACCCAGCAGCTGTCCCCAGGCGCTCCCTCTCCTTGCTGTGCTGCTTGGCTGCTGAGCAGAACAGGAGTCTCATGTGCAGGGAATCTACTCCCCTGTTTGTCGTCTGGGCCCTTGCACAATCCAGTCCCACAGAGCAACTCCTGCACAGCCAGTACGAAAAAGCTAAAAGATGAAAATACTCAGGAGAGTACAGAGAGAGGAAATCCCTGTTTTAATATACACCACATGCACAACATGTCTGTGCTACAGCCCAAGGGAGTCATAATTTTGAATGTTCTGACTTTTGTGTGTTTAAAATCTCAACTGCAGCATTACGACTTTTTTTTTTTTCATTTATTTTTTTTCCTTAAGAAAGAAGAAAGTATGCTTTACCATATAGTCAAAAAGACTAACAGATTAACAGTCAAATAAATATCATCCACACATTTATGTGCAGGATTAAGCCATCGGACAGTCAAGAAAATAGAATTGAGTGTATTTATTTGAATAACCTCAAAGGTATTTGGTGGTACATAAAGAAAAAAGTGTTAGCAAGACATAGACCTTTTCATTGTTTAAAACAGTGCAACTCTTGAGTAACTCCTCTGAAACAAAAACAAAATGAATGAAAGAACAAGTGACACACATCTGAAACACTTTCTGCTTTCCCCATTCTCCCTCTACACCAAAAAGCTGCTGATTTTAATTCTTGGTGATGTACAAGATACATTACAAATATGTGTCTAGACAAAGTTCAGTGCCTTAGTGGTTTGCTAGATATCCAACACAAGATGGCACAGTGCCCACACATCCTTGTTTTATTAGGCGATCATGAAGCAAAACTACTTTTCAAAGAGATAAAGAAGAAAGAAAGACAAATGGTTCTTCTGTTGTTTTGTTCTTTTCCTTAAAAGCATTTAGTATTGCATTGTGCACTGTGGCTTCCACATTAACAAAAGAGCAAAAGGACAGAACTGATAGAGTTGATGACTTTGGTAGAGCAGATCACTTGGTGTGGAAGACTTGAATTCCACCGAGTACGCACAAAGGGTTTTGTTGCTTGTTTTGTTTTTAAAAGGACTTCTGGAGGAGCTCTAGACAAGTCCCATATGCTGAATGCCCTACTTGTAGCTGGCAAGCATTAGGTATGTTCTAGGAGTCCATCCTCCAGTTTAGTTTAACCCAAATGAATCTAGTCCATATACTCCAAGACAATGAGAAGCAGAGCAGAGTCAGGATGGACAGCTGGAAGTTTTGTTTCAAAAGTGCACTCCTAATTTGCCCTACAGTGTTAACATGGGCACACAGTGTGAAGTGTGGAAAGATGACTTGGGCTGATGAATGATGCCTTCTACATTTTTCTCAGTGAAAAAGAATAAACTGTAGAAAAAGCACCTAATTTTTACTTCTTCTGTATGTGGACACATTAATGAACCTATCATTAGAAAAGCTTCATGAAATGATTGTGATGATTCTTCCAAGGAAGCACGTATGAATTCAGACATTAGTCCTCTGTGACTCAGAGCCGGTATGATGCTTAGTCATTACTCCTGTGCTAGTGATGACAGAAAACAATATCCAGAAGCATCCAAATACCCAATGGATCTTATTTTCACTATCTGAAACAATAGTTTCATTTAACAGTGGTGAGAGAACTGAACTGAGTTAAGGCCATTCTGTACAAAATCACAGGAATGGGGAAAAGGATTCTAAGATGATGATCATAAACAAAGAGATGTTTAAAAAAAAAAAAAATTCTGTCAAGCTAAGGAAAATGTCTTAAGCCATGCACTATTTTCCTTATGGTTAGACTCATGACCAAGACCACAAAAATAGCAAAGATTGTAACTTCCAGACCTGCTGAAATCTGGTGATTTATAATGGAAGCAATAACCTCTCCTGAAAACTGCCCCAGGAGCTGGGTATTGTCCTTTTTGTCATGCAAACCATCATATCATCCAGTAGATTGTATCACATGGGGACAGTCCATACAGCTCTTCGATAAACTCCCAAGTCACCTGATGATCAACAATGAATAAATGATAATTTACTCTCCAGCCTTCATTTGAAGAAAAACAGTTTCCTCCCCTTTTAACAAAACAAGTGCCCCTCTGTGCACAAGTGCACTGTTCATTGCTCCTAGAGGACTGCAAGGGCACTCCTTGGGGCTTGTGCCACCTGGCACATCAGTGCAAAGAAGGAACACTTGAACCAGTTCTGAAACAGTTAACACAGCTACCCAAAGAAGCAGTAGGTGAGTGTGCAGTGGGCTACTTACGTAGCCTCTAGAACCTGAGCTACACATTCAGCACAAACTTGGAAAACTTAGGAGAGAGCAGTGTTTTGAAAAACAGTTTGACCTACCAGGAAGGTAGGCAGAGTGCAAACAGCTTCTTCCACCTCTTCACTGCTCGTTATCCCCATGGCATCTTTATCTGCATTGCCCGTTCTGGCCAACACAGGTAGCTCCAGACCTCCTATGTAGGGGAGCATGGGCCGCATGATGAAGTGCCAAGTTCTAGGAAATCAAGCTACAAGGCCAGGTAGTGCCAGATGGCTATAAATTGTTTTCTCTGGCAACAAAGTACTGGTCTGAAAGTCTGTGAATACATTATTACGAAGTCTGCTTTCCTACAGGAGGTTGGAAACACGTATCAGTCAGGTTTATTGGCACCATTCAGGTGACTGGCAGTCATAGAGCAAATGGTTTAATAAGGAGATTTGTTCAAACATTTATGTCTCTGTTCCTTGAGGACTAATTGAGATTAAAAGCTGCTATGATTATTAGTAATAATAAAGGTTAATAGCCTGAATAAAGATGGACTCCAAGCTACACTATGATGCTCTTTTACAGATAAAACCAGTCGCTGCTGTGAAAATAAGAGCACTCTTTGGCAAGAAGTGAAATTAAAGCATGTTGAAAATATTTAAAGCAATATAAGTTACAATAATAGAAATCCTTAATTATCCTATCATATTACTGGGAGGGATTTCATTAACTCCTTCTGAAACAAATCATTTCAGTTATCCAATAAAGATTTTAATGAGCAATCTAAAATGAAAGTGAACTAAACCATAACTTCTGCAGATTTCTCATAACTAATTACAGAATATGACCTGCCAGTTATCTCCGAACTGCAAGCTTAGCATATAGGGCACTGCTTCGAAAGCATCTGAAATTCATCAGACACCTATTTCAGTGCAGTTTTAGAACTCCATTTCCAGCTTCTTGCTGAAAATGCAAGAAACTCAGTTGCCACAAAGCCAAATGGAAGTCAAATACAAGAATATAAAAATCCTTTCTGCAAAAATTTTAAAAAGAAAGAACAAGACAAATAACAACAAGAAATACCACACCAACCACCATTGTTCACTGCAAGATAAAGGCTTGAGCTAGCCAGTACTTAAGTTTAACTTTACAATTGTAAACTTGCAATCAGTTATGCAGATTTCCCCTGGCAAGCCATGACTGAACTTCACTCACTGGGGCACTGACTTGAGTCTCTCTCCTTTAGTATCAATTTTCATGAAACGTCTAAGACCTTAATAGTTCTGAGACCTCTAATCCTCAGTCAAATTTAGTTAAAATTGACTACCAGGTTCAGAAATTACTTATAAGACTATTAAACCAGCAGATGGATAAATGGAGGAACAAAAGAGCAGTGTAATCAATAATTTGCTTTTTCTTATAAAAACAGTTTAAAAGAAAACAGGCAGACAGAAAATAGGACAAGAGTCAAGGAAAAAATTCTACTCATGTTTCCTATTTGATTATCAACAGTCTTTAGAAGAAGGTGCTGGAAATGCCATCCCTTGAAACATTTCAGACTTCACTTAACAAAGCATCTGTGAATATATTATAATAAATAACCCTTCAGTCAAAATATTCTTATAGTGAATAATAAAGCACTTTCAGTAGAATTGGTCAACTTTAAACAGAGATGATTCCTGCCATTTCTCTCATGGGAGCAAATGTATATGCATACAATAAAATTTTATTGAGATATGAAACAATTCCTAAATGAAAATCTCCTTCAGTAATTTTTTTTTAGGAGATGAAAAAATACATCACTATATCAGAATGGTAATACATAAGGTTTAAAAAGAAAATTTCTATGTCAAACAAAAATTTGTCCATGTTGGATGCCATACTCTATCATCAATGCAAATAATTGGCTTTACTTAATATTTATAACCAAATGAGTCATCCTGTTTATATGTCCTTTGTCATTAATCATGCTCAAAACAATCTTAATCATCTCCAAAAGGTACATATACGTACATCTTTATTGACAAGAATGCACCATGTCAGTTAATAGAAACCTCTTGGTTTGTACGGCTACTATCCGCTAACGTTGTGTTCCTCTAAAAAAAAAAAAAAAGGAAATTTTCTTTGCTTAGTCTGTTACTGTAAAACAAACTAATTTTTTAGTTCAAATCATATTCTCCTTAGGAACTTTATCCTTAAATATCACCTTTGCAAAAATTCCTTAACACTTGGAGCTGTGTTTCATTTTCTTTTGCAGATCCAACTACAGCAGTCTGCAATTGCTCTGAATCCCGCAGTGTACACAACGGCAATAACATTTGGCCGTGTAAATGCAACATGCATTCCAGGGTCATTACCCAGCAGGTGGTGTGAAGCTTCTGACATCACGGAACCTAAATGTATGGTCACGTAGTATGTTACAAAAAGCCCCAAAAACATTCATTGGCACGCGAAGCCTGACAGTCGTAATATCATAGAATGGCTTGGGTTAGAAGTAATAATAATACAGGTTAAATCAAACGAGTACTGTCTCTCTTTAAAAACAAAACTCTCCGATGTCACATTTGTACATTGATTCTGATTTTTTGCTAAGTTCTATTTTTGTATTAATCTTTTTCTTATCAGCAATGGCAAAGAGAGAAAGCAGGCAATGATACAGCACACAAAAGAAAATCCCAGCTGGCTCTGGTAAGCAACAGAAAATGTGCACTTTCAGGACATTTTTAGATGACTATACAATGTTTTTGAATTTTTATGTGCTCACCTTGAGAATAGCAGGGGTTAGAAGGCACCTCCAGAGATCACCGAGTCCAACCCCCTGCAAAGCAGGCTCCCTACAGCAGGCTGCACAGGTAGGCATCCAGGTGGGTCTTGAAAATCTCCAGAGGAGAATCCACAACCTCCCTGGGGAGCCTGTTCCAATGCTCCGTCACCCTCACTGTGAAGAAGTTCTTTCGTATATTGGTGCAGAACTTCCTATGCTCCAGTTTATAGCCATTTCCCCTTGTCCTGTCCTCACAGATAGCTGAAAAGAAGTTGGCCGTCTCCCTTTCACTCCCACACTTAAGGTATTTATAAACATTAATAAGATCACCTTCTTTTCTCAAAGCTGAACAGACCCAGTTCACTCAGTCTTTCCTCACAGGGGAGATGCTCCAGGCCCTTTATCATCTTTGTGTCCCACCGCTGGACTCTCTCCAGGAGATCCCTGTCATTTTTGTACCGGAGAGCCCAGAACTGGGTACAGTACTACAGGTGAGGCCTGACCAACTCAGAGTAGAAGGAGAAGATCACCGCCCTTGAGCTGCTGGCCACTCTCCCTTGAATGCACCTCAGGATCCCCTTGGCCTTCTTGGTCACCAGGGCACACTGCTGGCTCATTGCCAGCCTGTCATCCACCAGGTCTCCCAGGTTCTTCTCCGCAGAGCTCCTCTCCAGCAGGTTACATCCCAATCTGTACTCATACTTGTGGTTTTTTCTTCCCAGGTACAAGAATCTACACTTGCTTTTGTTAAACCTCATTAGATTTCCTACTGCCCAGCTCTCCAGCCCGTCCAGGTCTCGCTGAATTGGCAGCACAGCTTTCAGGTGTGTCAGTCATTCCTCTCAACTTTGTACTGTTGACATACTTGCTGAGGATGGACGCTATCCCCTCATCAAGGTTGTTGGTGAAGATACTGAACAAGACCAGACCCAGTACTGACCCCTTGGGAGCACTGCTAGTCACAGGTCTCCAATCAGACTCTGCACCACCAATCACCTCCCTCTGAGCTCAGCCAGTCAGCCAGTTCTTAACACACCTCACTCTCCACTCATCTATCCCACACTTTCTCAGCTTTGTTAATCAGGATGTCATGGGAGACAGTATCAAAAGCTTTGCTGAAGTCAAGGTAGACAACATCCACTGCTCACCTACCCAGCTGGTGATGCCATCACAGAAGGCTACAACACTGGTCAAGCATGAGTTTCCCTCGGTGAATTCATGCTGACTATTCCTGATAACCTTCTTCTCTTCCAATTGCTTGGAGATGGCATCCAGAACAAGATGTCCCATCACCTTTCCAGGGTCAGAAGTGAGGCTGACTGGCCTGGTAGTTTCCCAGATCCTGCTTCTTGCCCTTTTTGAACACTGGAGTGACACTGGCTATCTTCAGTTTTCAGGCACGTCTCCTGTTCTCCAAGACCTGTCAAAGATGATAGAAAGTGGTTCAGCAATCACCTCTGCCAACTTCCTCAGTACACGTGGATGCATCCCATCAGAACCCATGGGTTTGGGCACATTGATGCCACCTAGATGCTCCTGGACCACCTCTTCTTCAACCAAGTAGTGTAAGCCAAAGTCTTAAAGGGGAAACCTCAGTCCTGCTCAAGTCTCTGGTATCCTGCCTTCAAACCTTCCCATCAACTGCAACACAGGCAGGGTTTAATCAGCAAATTTTAAAAAAGAGGTTGCACACATTACTAGAGCTGTATCAGTACCAGCTGAGTCAGCTCTTGGCTTCAAGTATCAGTTTAATTTCAAGGCCTGACAGAAAGCTGTGTGGAAATGCAGAGCCACAAGAGGTCCAAGGAAGCTCCACATCTCACCCTGCTGTGTGACAGCCCTGTGCCAGGGCCAGTGCACTTTTACACGACTGCAAACAATTTCCTCCACTCCTGCCATTAGCTTGTAAGGGCCAGCAACTGATGAGCAGACAACAGAAAGAATCCTGCCTGTGAACTACACCAGAGTTCTGACAACATTTAACCACCTATGCAAAGGAGAGGAACAGCTTAGAGGACAAAGAGTTAGTTGCGTATTGCTATGAATCTTCCAGCCCATCACGCCTACAGGAACAATATTATTTTTTTCTTTCAGTGCAGCTGATGAAAATTGACTGATATTTGGCAAACTGCTTTGTGAAACTAGCAGACTGAAAGTCCAGAGCACTGTTTGGTTTTACCAATACCTCTTCATGACAGCCCTTAGCACCATCACAGCCTTTTCTCTTTCTTGTCAGAATGCTGCACCAACACCTGGAGCTTATCAAATAACCAAGAAATGCAGCCCCAAACGACAGGAGACACAGGGAGGACAGCAGAGTAACTGAAAAAATGGCAACGCCTCTTTGGAGCGGTACAGTGTGAGATGAAGTGTCATTTAAAACAAAGTGGAAAATGATGTTATTTCAATGCAAAGGGAACTGAGAGTTGCCCACTTTGTCCAGCTATCCTACATGTCTGTCAATTGCCTCTAAGTTACTGAGTAACAGTGACAAAAAAAAAAGTTACCTGCATTGCCTGCACTTCAATAAATTAAATCGCTCAAACAACTGTTCAGTAGATAAGCAGAACTTACAAACTGCCTCTCATAAACTCAGTGTAACTAATGTAAATAGGAAAATATACAGTGTTATTAGTGAAATCTGAAATACAAATACATTGAATTGGATTCCTAGGTAAGGAAATAAATGGAGAAGTGAATTTTACTTCAGTGAGCTGAAGTGGCATGTGGTTGTTTACAAGACAGCGTGTTGAATCATCGCTTACTTCCAAGCCTTCAGCTTTAGGAGTAGCCCAACCATGCCTTTACTAACAATTGATGATAATTCAGTTTAATTTCTGGTAGCAAACCTTACAAGTATGCTAAAATATGAAGGAATGAAAAAGCATGCAAATATGAAAACATTCTATCAGAGAGTCTACTATTGTTCTGAAGCTTTTGCAAACTGAGTTGCACTGTAAACTCGGGAAGCTAGTATCTGCAAGAAGTTCTGCTTTTGGCTATTTCATACCAGCTTCTGGTATCAAGACAGGCAGCTCATCACCCTAATGGCTTCATTACAAAAAACATATAGTGCCTTTATTCATGCCAACATTGTTTAAATTATCTTTAACATTTTCATTAAGGGATATCATTAAACTTTGTACCTTCATACACGTTTGAATGTTTTTAAAAAAATTTCTCAGGATTTCAGCAGTTCCTAAAGTCTGATACACAGAAAGGTCTTGTTAGAGACTGTTTGTAGGTTGGCTGCCAAAGGGATCAAATGAAATTTCTTGAAGCTTCATCGATCATATGGACCCACCTTTTCTTTTTTAGAGGACGTATTTTTTCTTGACGGTTTCCAGTGTTTTAAAACTCTACTATATTAAGGCAAATTTATAATCATTTCAGATAAAATTAGGATAACTGCAAGACTCAGCACAGAAGTCCACAAAACACACTGTCCAGAAGTGCTTTGATGTTGAATTTCTTTAACTTGTACGATGGTATTTTCAACTGCAGATATGCGAGGTAACATTTTATTAATGGAGTTTATAGTACTAGAGTTTAAGGTTTTTTGCACACAATCAGGTGCAATCAAATACCTCTTCTTAAAGCTCGGTTTCTGTTTTTTTTCACTTCTTATAGCTGAACTGTAGCAGCAACAGATCCCTGCACACTCACTCTGTAGCAACAGTCAGACCCACACACTCTTTTTGCTATTATATATTCCAGTTCTCCTTATCTATAAGGGCTGCTCTGAAGGTAATGCCTCCTATTTCATTATGTCATCCACAACATTAGAGGGGGATGTTGGTGGTATGGCAGTAGAGGTCGTACCTTCCCACCAGTATTCCTTTACATTTTCTTGTTATGTGACAGATGGCAGTAGAGGGGCACACTGAGAAAATGGCATCTGACATGGAAGTGCCTATGAAGTAAAGGTGTGGAATTGAATTCCCCCATACATGAAAAATTGCACCCACTGATATTCATCAACACTTGCTGAATGTTGATAAAGACCAACCAGTGGATTTGAGCACAGTGAGGTGGTAGGTGATGCACATCAGGAGTGGTGACAGTGACAGTGGCTCACCTCTGCTGCTGCAGGTATTTACAAGCATGGCATGCAGGCTCTTGTTCAATGCTGGCAAAAATGCCAACCTAATTGCGGTGACTACATTGAAAAACAGTGTTTTGTAGCTAAGAACTTACTCTATCATAGTATTATTGTGATCTTTGTACCTGATGTTGTTTCCATGGAAATCAATAGGAGGCATTGCTTTGAGAGCAACCTGCATACTTTTATTTGTTTTTTGTAGGAAAAGAGATAGAATATTCAATACCCTTCAGGAAGGCACATACCTGATAGACTGCCTAACATGTAAATGTTGATCTACTTGATTTTCAGCTGTATTTCCTGGCATCTAGCTTTCTCATCCTCTGGTAGATGAACAAACACTTTTATGGGCAACATTCAGTCCCTGGAACGACTGTGGAAGTTTTTCCTTCTGATATTTCTACCCTACTTTCCAAGTTGCCTGAACTGGCCCACAGGTTGAGCTGTTACAGAGAGACTAACAGAACTACCTACATGCCTGCAGACACCTTACTTCTCAGCAAGCTTAAGCTAACTAAGTCTGATCTCAGGAGTAAACTACATGTGAAGCAATGGCTGTTGAATATAAGAATAACTATTCACAGGAACAGCTTTGCAGGATCACTCATAGGCAAATGGTTAACACAGCCTTTTGCTTCTCCCAGCTTCCACTATTTTCAACTCCTTTAAAGCCACTGAAGCCTAATGTAAAGGGTCCCACAAAGGGATGTGGGACTTCAAATCCTTGGCAAAGAATATCCTCATACATCGGAAAATCTTCCTTGAAGTGTTCCCCATCGCTACCTGAAGGAAGAATGAGAGGGACAGAACAGAAGGTTTATCCATTATGTAGCATTACTGAAATTTTAAAGTCAGAATGTTCTCCTAAAATAGGAAATCATGTATGGAAAATGTTTCAAGTTTCAGGCAGAAAAGCAGCAAACTAAAAATCAACAATATAATGCATATCAAACAATAAGAAGCTCTTAAAACAATACTTAGAGGCATTATAATATTCACCAAAGTTAATTTTTCAAATTGTGTGGGTTTATGAATGTAAAAAAGTGGAAACAGAAGATACCAGTACTGCAGAATCTAGAGTATAATCTTCCAGAAGTCTGCAATGCAAGCAGCAGTTTCTTGTGAAACCCATGTTGTACTTAAGCTTATGTGCCATGTAATTTTGTCTGTAATTACAGACCTGCAGCTTCTATTATTTCACAGCAATCTCATTCCCAGTCTTCTTATTCCTTAACAATGCTGTCATTATCTGAAAGGAGGCACCAAATTCATTTCAATCCCTGAAATGTCTCCCTGTGATTTCCAAGAAAGCTGGACATAGTTTCATATGAATTGTATTTCTCTTGTATAATGCCGTGCATTTTATGCCCAAGTTAAATACCAAAACCCCTAACAGACACCAAAATTCTTAGAAACCACTTTTTGCTCTGACTTTATTCCTGAAAAGCAACCCTGAATAGAAGCAAGCAAATCTAATGAAACAGTTTTGGGCAAATTTTGCCCATTAATAAAAGATAATAAACATTTAACTAAAGTAGAACAAGTGTGCTCAGTGAAAACTGAAGCTTGGAAAACCAGATGGGAAGCTAGATACTAAACTGTCCGCTACAGAAATAGCACCAGAAAAAGAGAATCCATATCAAATGGCCTATTAATATCCACAATTAATGTGGACAAGTCTAAACAGCTGCTATATCATAAAAACGGCTGATTTATCTGCAAACTTTTCTTGGAGGAACACTGGGGACAAAATGTTATGTTTAGTAGAAGTGTGAGCAAGACATAGGGCTAACTCCCTAGGGCCTCAGCAGTGCAGTCTCCCCCCATTAGCAAGATATGATGCAGCACATGCACTTCAGGAATGGCCATACATTCACACAGCCTCCCCCATTCCGCCTGCTGCTGCATTTGGCAGCTAGACAAACCAGAAGGTGTTGGCAGAAGCAGAAAAGTTCAAGAGAAAACCACAGTTTCTCCAAAGAGCAGAGATAGCAGCCCCACAAAACAAGAGCATAGGCACAGGGCACCCAGAACAATAAATGTATGGTGTACAGCATGTACATATCCAGCAGGTGCAAACCTCCTGCATATCAATGTGATTTACAGAAAATCTTCCCAATGCTTTTGCCACTTGTACTGTTTTGTTCAGGAAGCTCATCTTTCTCTTAGTAAATAAACTTCAATTTAAAGTGCTAATTTCATGTGATCACAAAAGAGCTTACTTTTAAGCATAATTCTTGAATGCAGGGAAAAAAACATAACCTAGATTAATTACAAGAAAACTGTGAACATAATTTGCTCAAGCTTTGCATGCATGCATAAGATCTTTAGCATACACACAACTGTGACAATTACATTGTATTTGAAGTGTATGAAATTATCTTCAGATTTAAATGTGATCACAGTATTAGAAATACTATGTAAATATATTATTGCTGTAGTCATGCTGCGACTGCTGACCAAATTTCTTTAAAGTTTGATGCAAAGATTGAGAAGACTTCACCACACCCAGGAACACTCTGAACTGTCTTGGGAACACACTGCCCCAAGCAACAGCTCTTTTCGATATCTACGTGCAAGAACATGTTTGAGTTTTCACTATCCTCTGGATTTGTTCCCAGAATAATTTCAGAAAATTTCCAGACCTTTCTGCATAATTAAGCTTTTCTAAAATGCCCTTTAGGAATATACTGTAGAAATAGAGGGATCACAAACACTGGACCGCAGCACGAAACAGATTATTAGCTAAGTCAGCAATTAAACACACACTTGTACTTCCCTAGAACTTTTCTTTTTTGTTAGGAAGCAATGAGTGAATGGGTGAAGAACTAACATCACTTGTTTTGGTCTTCTGAATTGTCTAAGTCCCTTCTGTCGCATCGAACTGTATTTGCCTGATATCTCCGTCCTGCTTACATTCATGATGTTTGCCAAGTCTGTGCTAGCGATACAATGGTCTGCCTTACTTGATTAAGTAATTAATTAGTTTTCACAGTACCTTCTTTTTGATGCACAAACAGAAGTATGCTTCCTAAAACAGTTCTTCGGCCTTTTTTAAAGGAGCAGCCATTAGGGATTCAGTGAGAAAATGGGCTCTTCCAAAAAATAAGGTGAGAAAAAAGAGAGAAGTCAGTGTTGAACATCAACGCCTATTAATTCTATTTCCCTTGGGAATTCTACTAGTTCTGTTTTCCTTGACATTACAAAAGATAGATAAATGTGGATTATATTCTACTGGAGCTGAGTATGGAAATATGTTAAAAAGCAATACCTCCGCAATTGGATTTCCCAGGTCCTGCTCTCTCAATCAGCTTTTCTTGTATCTCACATATAATTTTAATCAAAACTTTTCAGCACTGAAAAGAGTGAAATATATTTACGAATCAAAGACCTGTTCCCAGTATTGGGCACTTGATTTTCCTGTGAATGTTTCTAAAAGGCTGCAACAGAAATTGATTTTTAGAAGTATTTAATGTAAAAAAGTACTTATTTACTGTATTGAACTAATTCTCTCACTACAGTAATTTTATATTTATATCTGCATAGCTATGGATCAAAATTTACTTAGAATATTTTCATATGAAAGTTTAAATATTGATAGAGGAGAATGTTCGTAAGTGCAGTTATATTCAAGCAAATGTTTGTAAGACAGAACATTGATGTATAGTTAAATAGCTTGGCAGTCAAGAGAGGCAATATTTCAACAATTCTTCAACTTATTGTTATCTTGGCACAAAAAAAGCTGATACTCCCTTTATGGAAAACACTTCTTAAGTCCCAGTGTATATAAAAAACATACAGCAGCATTTTTGGCTCATTAAAAATCACATGAGATTAATGTCTATTTTTGACGTTAAAGACAGTAAACTCTACTAAGACTTCTAGGTAAGTTTCTGATCTACCTAAGAATTCCATAAAAAGTTATCCTTCAGTGAAATGCACATATAATGGGAAAAATACACATAGTACATAACAATTATGTAATACAGACTAGTTTTTGCTAATTTTATTCATGATTTCATTCTAAATGAGTACTCTTAATAAACTGATTTTATTTTAGCATACAATCATCTAGTTTAATTCAATATTAGAAGGAGATAAAGCATTAATAAACACATGCATTTTTTACTGTTTTGTAAATGAATATTGAATAGAATACTGCCACCTTTTGGCTATGATCTGGACTTAAAATATGACTTCTTTGTAGAACTTTTAAAAACGTTTGACATAACGATTATTCTAAAGCATTCAATATGTCAACAGGCTAATGTTATGCTCATCATTAGCATATTGTTGATGTAAGCATGAAAAGTCTTATTCTTAACTGCACCGTATTATCCCATTATTTCTCGATAATGAGCAAGCACTTTCACAAGAGCTTTTGTCTTTAACAGAAAAGAAGCAGGCATAGTTTTGACATCAAACTAATGGAACTACTACTTTATAGTCATGGCAGTTCCCTTCTGCTTAGAGTAACAGGACAATGCCTTCACGTAACTCTAAGAGCTTTATAGACACTGATTGACTGATTCTCAGGAAATTCTTACTGGAGATTTCTTCAGTATCACATTAACGTATAAGCACTTAAAAACACAGGTAAAAGATGCATAAGTCTTTCAGCAGCCCTCCAAAAGAAAGGCTCTAAGGTTTCTTACTGTGAACAAATGATGCCACTAGAAAAGGCAGTGCAGAAGAATATGGGGCCTGGGATTTGGGGATAATCCCTAGCAAGTGTCTCAAGTCACTGCAGAGAGATTCTCCCAACTGTGAGCTAATCAGGTTTCAATTTAATTCATTTATGTTGAATAAATTAAAAAAGAGAATTTGATCCATCTTTTGGGATGAGATTCCTGATTAAAAAGTTTAGAAAAACAAGCACTCCCCTTTTTGTTTCAGTATTTGTTTTACTAATTGGTGTAACTGGCTATGAAGCTATGTGGAAGGGCTATTGCCTAACTAAGGGGTATTTTAATTAAATCAAAACCTGTAAGCCTACAGCATGCTTACTGTGAACTCAGCTACCTAAACTCTGTAAATAATAAAAAGTAACTTGATGAAAAATACAAAGAAAACTCTAAATTCCTCAAACTTAAAAGAAGAAAGGTTGTTACACAACTCCCTACAGATTGCCAATGCTGCAGTTAAGTGGAATATGCTTTTTAATAATAAGCATTTTCATACAATTATGCTTTAAAAAACATGTTAAAAAGCAATAACCACAAATTCTTTTGCTACTGCAAAAGCACAGTTAATGTATCAATCCTTTATCTTAGCATTCCAAACAGTTTCTATAACTATGATATCGTTTATTAAAGTTTTTAAGCAGGGGGAATTTGCTAGACTGGAAACTTCCATTTCCATCTACAATAACCATTGGAAATGTATATCGAGGACATTTTGGAATTGCAAATCATCACTCACATTTACAGGAGATCAAATGGCAGAATACGCCATTCATTTTAACTAATAATACATTAGGTTTCCTTCTTACACAGATCCTATTTAAAACATCTCCATTGTTTTGAGTACTGGCGATTGGCATATGGAATTTGTCTTTTAATACAGAGGGACCATCCTATTTTTCTTAAACTGTGTGGTCTTCTCTGTTCTGGCTCTGTTTTCTGTATTTACACAGAAAACCATTTCTTCATAATTAACCAAATGAGTAATTAATTTCAGCTTAGACACTTTTTTCCATCTGCCCTATCCAAAGCCATTAAAAAAAAAGAAAAAAGCAACTAAATAATCTGAAAACAACAACTAATAGTATTTTCAAGCTACTTATTTTAGAAACAACATTTTAAGCAGCTGAATTATTTAACTTTGACAAATAGCCTTCACTAACCTTTACAAATTTGCCTCTGGGGTTAAAATGACAAATGACTCTCACAGTGGGACTTATTAAGCTCCTAGAATATTGTTCCAACATGGCCCTTCAGGAAATACTATTTCAAATTATATCAGCACTTCCATTTTTCAAAGGCTAACAACTCAGCTTAGAAAAAAATGGAAATAATAAGCCCCCACACCTTCCTTGTGGGCTTAAAGATAATGTAGCATCACAAACGAAGGCTGTTTCCACAACTTAAAACATAGGACTTCCACAGTTTTATAACCGTCCTATACCCGTATGCATCTAGTGCTGCCTGAATTTTCTCAAATGCAATATTGTAAAAGATCAGCATGAGTAATTGATATATTTTCAGTATTTTGGGAAGGGAAAGGAAAAATGGACTTCTTTTATTTCCTCAGACATCTTAAGGTAATTAAACACAGCGTGGGAAATGTTATGCTGTTGCAGACAATAATGTTATCTGTCAGGCTAATTCTCTGGTCAAAATCTCGTATCTGTTTCTGATCCTTCAAAATCCAGTGAAATCAACAGATTCATTCCACCACCTTCAACAGCCTTTGCATAAAACTCCCTAATATTGTATCATGACGCAGAGACTTTTCCACAGATTTCCAGACATTGAGATTGTCCTTGTTAGGACAGGATAGTATTATTACTACAACCAAAGACATTGCATGCCATTGACTGAAAAGTTGTGTAGATCAGTAACATACTATGTATACAACAATGAGAAAGGAAAGACAGCTCTCCCTTCTCCATGCTTTGAGGCTGCATTTAGAATGGTGATTCTGAGCCAGTTCGTACCACTGGAGGCACTTACAACACTGCAGTCAGCAGCTAATCTTTTATTTTCACAGGAGAGAGAAGTCCACAATCACAGGGTGATTTCATTAATCTGAGAGTCCTCCTTCCACTGCCTGTTCCTGTTGCAAAGCATCCAACTGGGTCTTCACTTCTTACAGAATCTGCTAAAACACCAAGTGGTGTTCTCGGTAGGTGCCTGTTAATAAAAAGTATCTTGACCTTATTGAATCCTTTAATTATAACAACAGTTTATCTGGCTGCATCTTCACTTTTTTATCCATTTCTTTAATTTTTTTTTGTTACAAAATCTTCCAAAGTGTTCTTGAAGCGAAATTCAAACTGCCAAGAAGGACAGCACAACTGACTCACAGTAAGAAAAGAAGAGCTGGGAAATGTGAGAATACTCTCAAAGTACCTTAGAAAAGAGCTTCTTTTACTAAGGCTAAAAGAAAAAAGAAGGAAAATTCTTTGCCTGCTTGTTACCATCCATATATCCCACACCCTTTAGGAATGATCTCCTATCTACTTGTGCTCTGCTTCCCATGCTCTGAGCGCATCTCACTCAGGAAGGCAGCAGTCTCTCCTGCAGTATCTCAGCACCTCGGCAGCTGTATCCAGGCTGCCCTGCAAGCTCTGCTGCATGTCTGCTGGTCCCAACCTCTCCAACAGCCAAACCCTGCCCACACACCTGAACTTCCCAGCCAAGGGAAAACAGTGGACTTAGTTCCTGTTCTAGGATGAAAGAAAGAGGTGCACAAGGAGTGCAGGGCTTTTCATAACCATGAAGAATTGGTTTTCTTTTCTGTCTGTGAACTATTTTCTGTACATTTTCTGCCTTACCTGTCTGTAACAATTCATGCCCTGTTACGTGATCTGTTGGAGGGACAGCTGTATTTCGTTTCCCACCCATTTTTAGCCCGGTTTGGATCTGCTGTCCCCATTCCATTTTTGCACCCCACTAAATTTGTCCTTAGCTTATTTCTTTGAGCTGTCTTTGCATAATTTATTATCTCCATATGATCTTCTAGTAATAGTCTTACACAACTTTATCTCATGTATCAATCATCCATCCTACATATTGTCCCATAATTATCACAATGAATGTAGGCTACTGCAGCTGTGGAGGAACAATGCCTTCAAAGACAACTCTTGAACAAAAGAAAAGGAATGAACATCTTCACCACAACCCCCCGCGCCGTGAGAAACTCTGCCTTTCCACTGTCTTAGACTCATTACCGACTGGAGGCCCCTACAACAATTAAGTACTGCTAGAGACCAGACTGAGGTCAGATCTTTCCCTCTTTCCTAGCTTCTGCTACCAGTCTATTGTGCTAGCTCTGAGTAAGTCTTTATCATCACCCTGCTTCAATTTTCCTCCTCATCAACTGTGCAGACAATGTTATCCCTCCTGGAGAAGCTGATTTGAGATGAGTACAGGGAGAACTTTAAGGCTGGACTGTTTTTGTCACAGTCAGCATGGTGACTCAGTCCACTTCTCATGGGCAAAAAACGAGAGCAGCCAGCTTCATTTTGTATTTTCAGGCATCTCTGGTTCATTATCATCGTAAGCAAAATAAAAAGGTAACTACAAAAAAAAATATTTACTGAGCAACTGATAACTGGGTCTACACTTGTGTTCAAAACTGAACTTTTAAACTCTTGGAGGGCTGCTACTTCTCAGGTGCTACTGGTAAACAAGGTCTGCAGAATGGCATCTACCAAATCCTCCAGTTCATAGCCAAACCCTCTATGAGGAAGCTAATCACTTAGACTGGGAAAACTAGAGGTGAAGCACCTCAGAGAAGGGTTCCCCCAAAAGATAAGACTTTGGAAAGAAGAAAGAGGTGTGAAAAGGTGGTGGTGAAAATCCCAGCTGAAGTAGAAATCCTGGAAGTAGGGAAAGATTCTGGGGATCAAGGTTAATATGTGGAAACAACTGCCAAGGGTGATCAGGGACCATTTGCTCATTTTTAGTTTAGATTGAGAAACATTCTCAACTTATCTGCCTCACTTGCCCTGTCCATGTACACAGCAGACAACTTCAAGTTCCTGGTCTCCTTGACCCCATCTTTCTCACAGGAAAAACAAGCTATTTGGCAGCACAGTGGGGGCTTATGAAAAAAAATTGTAGGTGGTAAAGTGAGAAGCGGAGGAGCTACAGCTCCCTTCCACTCAGTTCTGACTCTGAACAGTTCTTCTGACGAATTTAAGTTTCTGGCTAGGCCTGCTACTACTGATAGTAGTTGTATAACAATGGATTTTAAATCTAAAAAGGAAGGAATACACGTCAAGCATCTTCCCCCATGCCATGATTTTCCCCTTAAGCTTGCTTGACCAGTAATTTATTGAGTTGATCTTTCTGTTTTTGCTCTAGTTAGGAGGACTTAACACAAAGTTGCTCATAATGAGCTTTAGACCTCTGAGTCAGAGCTTATTGACTCCTAATGAACATGTGGAGCAAGCAGGGTAAGCACAGCATTTATATCAGTACTGCTTCTTTCAGCTATTTTAAAACTCTGTATTTAAGAGTCAAAAGTAGGGTTGTGAGTGTTACTCATTTGCAGCCCTTATTACAGCAATATGGTACCTACAACATGCCACAAGTACTGAAAGGAAGATGACCAGTTTCATCACAATCTTACTTAACTAGTGCAATAACTAAAAAAGCAGGAACAAAGTATTTGCACTATTCTAAAATAAGAAAATGCAACAGAAATGAATTTCTCACGAGTTGGTAAACTTCTACAGGTATTACTCCTGACATACACGAATGTGATTTTACCTTTTTTTCTTTTTAACTAGAAAAAAAAGAAATCTAGTCAATCTTCATTTTTAAGCAATGTGCCTATTTGCTACATAACGTTTCAAGTCTGCAGCCTCTACGCTGAAGTCCTTGAAAAAATTAAGCATCCTTCCATTAAGAAGTTTTTAAAAACGCTTTAAAATATTATGAACACCTTAAGATAAAATAGTTTCAAGTCCTGCTTGCTTTAAAGCTACAAAGAGAAAATATATCTGAGACTATTTAACAGTAGTCATTAAACTCCTGGCTGAAAGCAGGTTCATATCAAATTCAGATATTTTTCAACTTAAGAAGCCTGGTCCTATAAACAGTTGCAGCACCTTCAACTCAGATTTTCATGTACTGTCATTCTACAATTGTTTATTTTTCTTACCTGAATCTAAAACTGAAACAAAATTAAAAGATAGAAAAGCAAAACAGTAAGAGTCTGTCAGCATGAAAAGTTGGGAAACGTTTCTATATTAACCTATTCTATCCCCAGTGCTTCCAGAAGATAAAATGTTTCAAAATAATTGCCCATTGGAATTTTTTTTCTCCCTCTCTCCTTAAAAAATGAATAAATTTTCCTAACAAACTTTAAGCTACTCAACAAAAGATTCATTAATTTACAGATGGTATTGACTTGTAATGCTATACCGTTATTTTGAAAAATAACTTTACCACATGAATATTTTGAAAAACCTCATTTGTTCCTCTGATCCTGAGTTGGAGTACCTTGGACTTTGTGTTCTCTCCAAATCTGCCTGCTAACAACTTGGGAGTAGAAAACAGAACTGGTTTCTTTCAGGCTTACCCATCATCACCAATAATAAAGATTTGAGACTGAATTATGCCCTTCCTCACTATTCTGATTCCAGAATGTTGGGATAAAAAGCTTTACTTACAATTTCCTTTGTCTTGTTTTGTATATTTAAAGCATACTATGTCATACTTACAGAGCCAAATTCACTTATTCTTAACCAATCCAACTAAGCTCAACGAAATCTTCTGTAAATTCCAGTTCTACTTCTGCTTTCTAACAGGCCTTTCAAATGTCTTGAAAGCAGAAAACTGGACATAGCAGAAACAGCTAAATTTGTTATTTTCAAATTAAATAATGCTTTCTCTTGCCTTTTCTCGCTAGCTTTGAAAACAAAATCAAAACTGTAGCAAAAGATTGGAGAGACAGAGACTATCTGTAGATGACACCAAGCTGTGTGGTGCACATCAGAGGGACAGGATGCCATTCAGAGACACCCAGACAGGATCGAGCAGTGGGCCCAAAAGAACCTCATGAGTGCAAGGTCTTGCACCTGCGTTAGGGCAACTCCTGCTAACAGTACAAACTAGGGGACAAGACAGACTACAGCCTTGATGAAAAAGACTTGAGGGTAGTGGTGGTTGGTAAGCTGGACATGAGCTAGCAATAGAATCAAAGAATCCTTAGAGTTTAGAGTTGGAAGGGAACTCTGAAGGCCATCTAGTCCAGCTCCCCTGCAATGAACAGGGACACCACAGCTAAATCAAGTTGCCAGGGCCTTATCCAGCCTCACCCTGAAAGTCTCCAGGGACAGGGCACCAACCACATCACTAGGCAACCTTTTCCAGTGCCTCACCACCCTCACTGTAAAAGATTTTTTTCCTTATATCTAACTTAAATCTACCTTCTTTAAGCTTGAAGCCATTTCCCCTTATTCTATCACCACATACCCTGCTAAAGAGTCTGTCCCCTTCTTTCCCGTAGCTCCCCTTCAGATACTAAAAGGCTGCTATCAAGTCACCTCACAGCCTTCTCTTTTCCAAGCTGAAAAGCCCCAGCTCTCTCTGCCTATCCTTGTAGGAGAGGTGGTCCATTTCACGGATCACAATCAATGTGCCCTTGCAGCCCAGAAAGCCAACCGTATCCTGGGCTGCATCAAAGGAAGCATAAACAGAAAGTCAAGGGAGGTGATCCTGCCATGCTACTCTGAACTGATGAGATCTTACCTGGAGTACTGTGTCCAGACATGGAGCCCTCAGTACAGGAGAGACTCAAATCTGTTAGAGTGTTATCTAGAGGAGGACCACAAAAATGATCCAAGGAGTGGAATGCTTATCCTATACAGACAGGCTGTGAGAACTGTGGGGACCCAATAGCGATCTTTCAGTATCTAAGTGGGGGGGCTATAAGAAAGAAGGGGACACTGTTTCATAGGGTCTGCTGTGAGAGGACAAGGGGAAAGAAGCGTGTGGAAGAAGTGTGCAGAAGATAACTTCCTGACACAGCTGGTAAGAGTGCCCCACTAGAACTGCTGCTCACAAATAGAGAAGGACTGGTGGGGATGTGGAGGCCAGGAGCTGCCTTGGGCAGAGTGACTACACAGAATCACAGAATCACAGAATTGTAGAGGTTGGAAGGGACCTCTAGAGATCATCGAGACCAACCCCCCTGCCAAAGCAGGTTCCCTACACCAGGTCGCACAGGTAGGTGTCCAGGCGAGACTTGAATATCCCCAGAGAAGGAGACTCCACAACCTCCCTGGGCAGCCTGTTCCAGTGCTCTGTCACCCTCACCGTGAAGAAGTTCTTACGCACATTTGTGTGAAACTTCCTGTGCTGCAGCTTATGTCCGTTTCCCCTCGTCCTGTTTCCACGTACCACTGAAAAGAGACTGGCCTCACCGCTATGGCCGCCACACCTCAGATATTTATAAACCTGGATCAGGTCCCCTCTCACTCATCTTTTCCCAAGGCTAAACAGACCCAGTTCACTTAGCCTTTCTTCATAGGGGAGATGCTCCAGGCCCTTCACCATCTTTGTGGCCCTCCGCTGGACTCTTTCCAAGAGATCCCTGTCTTTTTTGTACTGGGCAGCCCATATCTGGACACAGTACTCCAGATGAGGCCTTACCAGGGCAGAGTAGAGGACCTCGACCTGCTGGACTCGCTCTTTTTAATGCACCCCAGAATGCCATTGTTCTTTTTGGCCACGAGGGCACACTGCAGGCTCATGGCCAACCTGTCATCCACCAGGACACCCAGGTCCCTCTCTGCAGAGCTCCTCTCCAGCAGCTCATCCCCCAGCCTGTATTGGTGCATGCAATTATTCCTCCCTAGGTGTAAGACTCTACACTTGCTTTTGTTGAACTTCATCCGGTTTCTTACTGCCCAGCTCTCCAGCCTGTCCAGGTCTCGCTGAATGGCAGCACAGCCTTCAGGCGTGTCAGCCAATCCTCCCAACTTTGTATCATCAGCAAACTTGCTGAGGGTGGCCACTATCCCCTCATCAAGGTCATTGATGAAGATGTTGAACAAGACCAGACCCAGCACAGACTCCTGGGGGACACCACTGGTTACAGGTCTCCAGCCAGACTCTGCACCACCAACGACGACCCTCTGCGCTCTGCCAGTCAGCCAGTTCTCAGCCCACCTCACTGTCCACTCGTGTATCCCACACTTCCTCAGCTTTGTTATAAGGATGTCGTGGGAGACATTATCAAATGCCTTTCTAAAATCAAGGTAGACTACATCTACCGCTCTTCCCCCATCCACTCAGCATGTGACAGCATCATAGAAGGCCACCAAGTTGGTCGAGCACGACCTCCCCTTGGTGAACCCATGCTAACTACTCCTGATAACCTCTTTTTTTCCCAGTTATCTGGAGATGGTATCCAGCACAAGCTGTTCCATCACCTTTCCGGAAACAGAGGTGAGGTTGACAGGTCTATAATTACCCAGGTCTTCCTTCTCGCCCTTTTTGAAGACCGGAGTGACATTGGCTATCCTCCAGTCTTCAGGGACCTCCCCTGTTATCCAAGACCTCTCAAAAATGATGGAGAGCGGTTCGGCAATGACCTCCGCCAGCTCCCTCAGCACACGTGGATGCACCCCATCAGGTCCCATGGACTTGTGGACCTTAGTACTGCCTAGGCGCTCACGCACGTTCTCTTTCCTGACTAAAGGGAAGTCTCCCATTCCCCAGACCCTCTCACTAACCTCCAGGGTGTGGGAAACCTGAGGGAGAGCCTTTTCACTGAAGACGGAAGTAAAGAAGGCATTCAGTATCTCTGCCTTCTCAGCATCCCCAGTACACAATGTACACAATGGTTCTTAACTCTTGGTGAAGTTTGGAGGGGGATCAGCAAAATCACTAGTTTAGACTTCCAGAGGGTGGACTCTGAACTGTTCAGGACACTGGTAGAGAAGGTTCCTTGGAATTCAGTCCTACACAGTAAAAGGAGTCCAAGAAGGCTGGTTCCGCAAGAAGGAAGTCTTAAAGGCAAAGGAACAGGCTGTCCCCCTGTGCTGTAAGATGAGCTGGCAGGATAGACTGGCATGGATGAATGATTCCAGAAGAAAAATAGAGGATCTGCCTTCTGTGGAAGAAGGGAAGGACAACCAAGTGAGAGTACAAAGAAGTTGTTAAGATATGCAGGGAGAAGATTAGAAATGAAAAAGCCAAGCTTAAACTCAACTTGGCCACTGTAGTGAAAAAGAACAAAACATTTTGTTACAATTATATTAACAGTAAAAAGAAGGCTAAGGAGAATCTCCAGCGTTTACTGGATGCAGTGGGGAACGGACCACTGAGGATAACTAAAAGGCTGAGGTTCTCAATGCCTCCTTTACATCTGTTTTTAAAAGTCTGATCAATTATCGTCAGGATAATCAACTCCCTGACCTGGAAGTCTGGGATGGGGAGCAGAATAAATGCCCCACAATTCAGGTGGAAATAGACTGTTTTTTGAACATGAAGAGACACACCTTATAGCTCTCTACTACTTGAAAGAAGGTTGTGTCAAGGTGGAGTTTGGCCTCTTCTCTCATGTAACTATCAAAAGGACTAGAGGGAATGGCCTTAAGTTGCACCAGGGGAGGCTTGGGTTGGATATCAGGAAAAATTTATTCTCCAAAAGAAACGGGCTGCACAAGGAGGTGGCTGAGGAGTCACCCCTGGAGGTGTTCAAGAAACATTTAGATGCGGTACTAAAAGATGTGGTTTAGTGGAGAAATAGGTGGTAGGACAGGTTGCCCAGAGAAGTGGTAGATGCCCCGTCCTTGGAGACTTTCAAGGTCAGGCTGGACTGGGCTCTGAGCAACCTGCTCTAGCTGTAGGTAGTCCCTGTTCACTGCAGGGAAGTTAGACTAGATGACCTTTGAAGGTCCATTTCAATTCAAACAATTCTATGACTATGAAGCGAATTCTTGTACGTGTCCCATTCTTGACTTCAGGAATATTTTTGTTCAAATAAAGATAAATAAAAGTAATGGAATGCAGACATTTTATTTTTTTTCAAATATTAAAAAATGCTAAAAGGCATCTATTTCCA
Organism: Meleagris gallopavo; assembly: GCF_905368555.1. NCBI lineage: Eukaryota > Metazoa > Chordata > Aves > Galliformes > Phasianidae > Meleagris > Meleagris gallopavo. Next base: position 76,840,306 of record NC_139406.1, on the reverse strand, counting down.
AATTGTAAGTACTGAAATGAAGAAAATAAACAAGTTACATAAGATTTGAATCACATAATCTATCATTTGTTTCAAAGGATGTGCAAAAGGTTAAGCATCCCCTTGATAATACAAGAGGAAAAATATTTTACTGTGATTATTTTATTCTAGCAACCTGAAAAATGTTGGATTTCAGTGTTATGGTAATAGTGAGATAAAGAAAACCAATTATGTAATTGGTATCCTTTAGACAAAAATTCTTCACTAATTAAGAATTATAGAATCACAGCCACAGCAAAAGAAACAATTATCTTAAGATATTTTCCTAGGTAATGCTAGCCAAATGACTTTTATTTCATAAAGAAAAACAGAGATTTTAAGCACATTGGTAAATATCTTAAGTACAGTAAAATAAATTTCCAGAAAGGAAGTGGCCCACTTTGGCTTCACATCTGGTCTGTGCCAAACATGAAAGCTTGCCCAGTGGTTACTAACACCTCATACTAATTCTCAGTCAGGTGTTTGTACAAGAGCTCTAAACAAATCCAAATTTCCAGTTATGCAGTTAAAACTGACTAAAACTGCTTTGCCATGAAAGAATAATTTTCATCAAGGGCAGTGTAGCTATTTCAGTAAGTGATATTTATTGCTTAAGAAGGTAGATGGCGTTTTCTTTTCTTCAAGCAATATTCCTCAACATAGTATATTTCACTTTGGGAATTTACAACAGATAAAAAGTTGTCCAGACAGCTCCTCTTGGCACAGCACTGTCATAACTGTTTCCTAAAAGGCCATTCCCAACTAGTTCTTCACACCTTTTCACTCATTACTATACTTACTTCTCCAGATAGTCATGCATAAAATAGAAAGGAGCACTGCACAACGCCTTAGATTCTTTAAATTTTGAATGACTACAGGCCCTCCATCTGTACCTTCACAGCCTGTTTCTCACTGGTAGTTCTACAGCCTTCTACCAAAGCTACCATGGCAGTATTATTCCCCAGTTGTTCTAATACTGTTATTCACTGTTTTTCTTGTCTTTATATCTCTCTAGCAAAACAGGAAGCACATCATTAATGGTGACAGAATTGCTTAGTAAGTGTTATTAATTCCTTATTTTCAATTTTTCAAATACTTTTAAAATAAACCAACTCTAAAACTACTCTGTAATGCAACTATATTAACTCACTATTCAACACAAACAGCAGCTATAGCTGCCATAGGCATAGTCTGCACCTATGATTCACTAAGCAAATTATTTATGCCTTCTCAAGGATGGAATAGGCCTTATATTCTTGTGACAAACACTGGAGTCATGCATAATTTCAAAGGATGACACAACTCATTTGGATAAATTCAACTCTGTGCCCTGATAAAAAGTCAGAGTACACTCTCAAGCAGTACCTTCATGTATCTGTTATGCACAATTTACATAAGCTAATTCATGCAGCTTATCCCAAGCCTCTGATGAGGCTGAACCTTAAAGCAGAATGCCATGAACAAAAATGTACTCATAGCTAGATGTCTTTTTCTTCCTTTGACCTGCTGATAGTAACATGTAGATGTTTTCCATGTATTGTCAGAAACAACATGACATTTTTAAAAAACAAAAGACAACAAAACTATACAAAAGGAAATGCTTTAAAAAATTTTGTGCAACTGAAACCAACTGTATTATTAATGTATAGTAACTGAGAAAGTAGTGATATATTTCCATTCTTCAAGCAGAAACTTGCTTTCTAGGTGTCCAATGGCACTTCACCAGTTTGAGAAAGTTCTGATTTTGCAAGCTGCTTACCCAGTGGGTGATTCTTCTGTTAAACTCCTTTTAAAAAAGAAAACTAAAAAATGTGGCTTAATGTCAGTCACCAGCAGAAGTAAAAAAGCTGAAAGATTTGAAAATCAGATGATCCTGTGTAATACAACAAGACCATTCCCTGTTGTATTAAAACCCACAGTGAGTTCTTCAGCCAAGACCTCATGCTCAGTGTCTCATTTGGCATGACTGAATTCCTTATACCTCAACAACTGAATAGGGGAGCAGGAATGTGAAGAAACAAAGCCCTGTGTGCTTCTTGATGTGTTCTGGTGACATCCACTTGAAAGACTTGTCTATCTTGTTCTTCATAGCTATCTTCCCTTACCTAACAGAAATAAAAAGCCAGCAGAACACATAACCCCCAACTCAGATGAGAATCCTAGCCACAAAGTTACAGTTATACATCATATTTTAGATCCTTTCCAGCCAAATTACTGCATACATTTTTGACCACTGGCCACTTGGAAATATGGCATTTTTTTTTTTTTTTAAATAACACTCCACACAAATGCTTTATACACCATATTTATTTCCTTCCCTTATCTCCATGTCTCCATTTCATTACTATGTCAAAGACAAAGGTTCAGCATCATATGTGGTGCCTCAGTAAATCCTAGTTTGTTGTTCACAGAGTAAGAGAACAAACAAAATACAGACTCTTCTACTATTAACACACGTTACAAGTGCACACATGTTGTCTTTTTCTTAAATGAAAAGATTATAACATGAGGTATGTCACACTCAGCTTTTAGAATAAAAAGCAGTTCACTTGAAATTACAAATGCAAAAGAAAAGTTTTTTGGTGTTAAGGACTGGAAGGTTCCCCATGATGCACCAGACTCCAGACCAGGCAGAAGAAAGATCATGGAACACAGGAACAAAAGAGGCCAACTATGGAAAAATCTGTGAGAAAAGAGCTTGTGAAACATCTCACCTGCTTTAGCTGTTACTACAGATTCAGCATGAACTGATAAAAGATACCAACTTCACACTTCAATGTACAGTACAGTTGCAGTAGATGTCTTTACACACCCCATGTATGTGACAGCAGCCTAGACCACACACATCAGGACCAATGTCTTAGTAAAGAAAAACTACATCTGTCATAGCAACTAACTGTACAACATGATCTCCACCACCACCACAGGTCCTTTCTGACTCCATGTCAAAGTTATAACGAATGAATCTAAAAAGCCCACAATCAGGTAAACAAAACAAAACAAATCAACACTAAAGTAAGTACTTCTGCTGAGGTTGTTCAATGCTTGGATATAACGCATGTTAATGTAGTAATAAAAGATCAGCAGAAAATACAAAGAAGGGAGTCAAGCCACTCAAAGAACAAGCAGATAAGTTACAAATCCAGCTGATCTACTGAGTTTAATTTCTGATTGTTGGAGAATGCTCATTTCTAGACAATTTAAGTCTGGAAACGTTATAAGCACAGCACACCTTCCACACCACTAAGAGAGTTAGTGACTTAACATCTTAGCAAACTTGCCGCTCTCCCGACTGAGGTTACACGCTGTATCCAGATTACCATAACTTTACTGACTCCTCTGTTTCTATGGCCAAACTTAACAAAGTATTCCCACGTTTGCCTGGATCTCTGCAACCTGCTAGCTTCTCCAGGAGGCTCACAGGCCCCACAGTCACCACTTACACTGTGGTCCTACAGCCAGCGCCCACACGGACCCCAAACCACCTCAAGTTTGGGAGTGGAAGCTCCCAGACCCCAGCCCACTCGCTCCTTCCACACAGTAAGCCCAAAGAACCCGCTACCGCACGCCTACCACACCAAAGCCAGCCTCCCTCACACCACCGAACATCGAACACCGAAACCTCCTGCGCATGCGCCATACAGACCAGTTTCCCCTCAGTCATGGCGCAGCCGCAATCCCCGCGCAGCCGCACAGCCCTTAAGAGAGGCGGTCACTGCCCGCTTCCTCGCGTGCCGGCGTTCGCTCCGCCTCTTTCTTTCCCGCACCAAGATGGCGGAGTACGACCTGACTACGAAGATCGCGCACTTCTTGGACCGACACCTGGTCTTCCCACTGCTGGAGTTCCTCTCTGTCAAGGAGGTACGCGCGTGCCCTAAGTGTGAGGGAGCCGGCTGTGGGGCGGACGAGCGGCGAGGAATGGTGTATCGGCGCCGGTGCCGGGTGCCGCCGGTGCCTCTGCCTCGCCCGGGCCCTGTGGGCGCGGCCCGGCCCTGCGCCGGCTCGGGGTGTGCGCTACGTAGGGAGGAAGCGGGGGGAGGGCGGGAGCTGTGCCTCGAGTCGCCGTTCGCTCTCCGTCGCTCTTTGGTTGTGCGGGCCGCCCCCCAGGCACGGCTGTCAGCGGCGCTGGGCCGTGTGGCCCTCGGTGTGGGCGGCGTTACTTACCGACCTCAGCGATAAAACGCTGCTGCTTCGGTTTTATTTTCGCGCTCAGACCAAGCGCAGGACCCTCCTTGTCCCATCCCTCTTTGTTTTCGTGAGTGTGAAGTTGGATCCACGTGTGAAACCTGGTTGTGCCAGAGTGCTTCAAGCTGGACTTGTATCAATCAAAATTACCTAAAGTACTTAGCTCCTATGTCTTAAAAAGGAAAGAAAATGTGCAAGGCTGCCCAAGTTTGGATTTTGAAGTGTGTGCTATTTTAGGTGTCAGAAAAATAAGCTAGCCCAACATGCATGCGTTGGGACAACCTGACCTGTCGAGTTCTTCTACCTAGGGTGTGGGTTTGGGTGGTAACGGTCATCTCCGGGGTGTTTCTTGTGTTCTGGCCTTTGTGAACCACTACAGGTTAAGCAGAGCTATTATTGCAGTGTGTTATCTTGGATATTCTTCAGTTCAAAGCTGAACTGAACTTCTCAAGTTTTGTGTCTGAGATATTGTGATGCGATGAAGTGTAACACAGCCTTCTACACATGCATGTTTGAGTTTTCTGGTAGTTCATGTCCTCACTTGAATCTTAAAGACTTGACATTCCTAATGTGTCGCTCAGTTATTACCAAGACCTTTAAGAACTAATTAAACAAACTTAAAGAAAATGACCCAACTACAGAAGCTCAATGCAGCTTGCCTAAGGTGTAGACATATTTTAGATTAAGCCGTACTACAACTCAAGTTTCATCTTGAGCATCTTTTCTGAGACTAACCTTGAGTAACTTGAGTCTACACTACTCAGAATGCTATACTGTGCAAAGCATTCACTGAACTTTCCCTCAGAGTTGTGCTTCTTTAAGTTCTGGGGCCAGAACAGGTGTGTTTTTTATTTGTTGGCTGGTTTGTTTTAAGTCTTGGTTAGATTTTTCATGTTGGATTCTCTTCCCTTTCTCCATGAAGAATTCATTATTTGCTTTGGCCCACAAAGTAGTACATGTACCTTCATTAGGAATGATCATCTAAAAAGGTGACTTGCCTTCTAACTACTCTTTTGAAGCTTCTGCATTCATAAATAACAGGAAATTAGCACTGTCTTACTGGCACTAGGAAAACAGAGACACTTCATGGTAAACCTGCCAGTTGACAGAGCTATCAGACTTCTTGAAAAACTGAGAGATTGATGTTTAAAATAATTTAATTGGACAAAATTCATAAATTGAACTGTTACAATAAAGGTAATTAAATAATTTGAATTTATAAGTGTTTAGCAGTATTCAAAGAAATCTGTTAATTTCTGTTTCAGATATATAATGAAAAAGAACTACTTCAAGGAAAACTGGATCTCCTTAGTGACACCAACATGGTGGATTTTGCTATGGATGTGTACAAAAATCTTTATTCTGATGAAATTCCACATGGTAAGTTGCTCAGTTAGTAAAGAAGTATTTCTATATTTGTTTAGCTTCAAAATTAATAGCTGGTAGTACTTTAATGTGGCACTCAAACTTTAGTACTGTTTTTCTTTGGCATTAAGGAAAGAATGCTTAATACTGGAACATTGCCTACTCCTGGTCTTAATCACTTGTGTCTGCAGATAAATGCTGCTTCTCTAGAGGGAGAAAGTCCAAATTAAATTGTTGTAGACACATGGAAACGAATGTTTAATGTACTATCATTAGGAAAAATATCTCCTTCTGCATGATTTTAAAAATTTAAGAAGAAAATGTTTTTCTCCCCCCCTAAGGTGTCATGTAGGAAGATAACTAATTTTCAGCTTAAATGATTCATGTTTGTTTTTCCTTTATTTCTTTTCTTTCATTGTATCTTTATTGTGAGTTTTATTCTTGATGCTCTTCTCTGAATAGGCATTTTACCCTGTTTACACATTTTAGTTCATCTTATAGAGTTGTTCACCTTTTTTTAAACTGCAGTGGGCTTACAGCTTGCCTAGTCTTCAGCTTTTAACTTAGGAGGAAGAAATTCAGGTGTTTTTGCTTATCTGGGTACAGGTTCCAGCTGTTTTGCCTGAGTCTTGTTCATTCCAGGTTCTTTAAACTAAAGACTCACAGCCCCTTTTGAAATATGTGGAACTATTAAGACTTACAGATGTTGGATTGAACATTTTGATCAAATATTTCGTATGTTAGCATGAGCCATTTTTTATAGGTGTATATGCAGTGCTCCATTGAGCTGATAGTGCCAGTTATGAGAAGGTCATGAGGGGTTTTCATTATTGTCATCCAAGGAACAGCTACAAAGATAGCTTCACCTTTCAGTTTCTGTTGGTTATAACAATCAGGTGATCTCAGGACTGTTAAATTCTCAAAGCTGAGAAGTTTATTTTTCTTCCCTTGCTCCAGACTTGCTAAACTATTGGAGAAGAATGTTACAGTATCAGTAGCACACCTTCAAAAGTAGTTAGTCTAATATTTTTCATCTGATTACAGCCAACTATTTAAGCAGGTTGTTAAGCTCTTTGATTTGAAAGCTCATAGCTGCACCTGAGTTGAATGAACTTGGCCTTTGGGAAAACTGCCATCATACTGGCCAACAACTTTGATCTTTCTAATGATGTTTGGCTTTGCATGCATTTTGGAAGCATAGGACTTACCTTAGTATCATGACTTATTTGATATTTGCCTTTTTTTCTAAGAACAGGAAGTAGCAGAGGTAACGCTTTCACAAGCAATCTGAGCAAATGACTCTTAGGTGAAACTTTCTATGCAGAGATAGCTTACATTTAATAGAATGTATGTATGTGCCATATCTTTTTACTTGCAGGCTTACTGACTTCGTTCAACTTTACAGTAACTTTTTGTTAAGACTTAACTTCTGCTAAGTATCCTAAAGCTAGTATACTTAGATGTCTTGCCTTCCATAATTACCTTATGATTATGCAGTCAGGAGATGTCACAGGGAAAGGAAAAACACTTGTTAGTAAGTTAACTGAATGTTCTTGTTTTTCATCTGTTTTTCCTCTTAAAATCTCAAGATTCTTCTGAAGGTGGAGATAATTTATCCTTACTGGAGTACTTCCTGTCAGGCAAGTTGCTCCTGGATTTAGTTTGGGTCACTATAATGGTATTATCCACTTTGGATATCCTCTACAAAAGAAATGATGAAAGAAGAGTTTAATAGACTCACTGTAATGCACTGTGCCCTGGTGTGTGACCCTCTCCAGTGGCTTTCTGGGTTCTGTTACATCCTAAGATTTGGTCTTGGGTTGTCTTTCTTGGATCTCATACATTTCTTGGCATGTATTTCCAGTCCTAAGGTGCTACTGTCTTGTCTTTTTTTTAAGCACATGGGCTGAGCTTTTAAGTATTCATTTATTGCACATGGAAGTCCTGGATGGCCACTTTTTCTCTCTAATTTCTCATAAAGAGTTCTGAGTTAGCATGTCATGTTGTTAAATATTTTAAAAGTGTACTTTTAGAACCTGGTTGGTTAGAGGAAAATCTAGTTAGTATCATGGCTTAGATCTTTTACTTTTTTCCCAGGTTTATTTGGAATGAGCAATGTTACTCAAGAAGAAGCACCTTTTTTAGTGGAAGCCCTAACATACCTTAGCTTGAACCAAGGCTAGTTTAGATATCTCCTCTTGGGTGGTTTGATTAGAACTGTGCACACTATGAAAGAAACCATATGGTAGAGACTACTTGTTAAGCCAACGAGTTCTTAGGTATCTCTGGTTTTGCGACTTCCTTGAAAGGACAAGCTAAGTAGGAATTGGAAGAAAACCTATTTAAATGTGCTGTCAGTACCATGTGATTACAGGTTAGTTTCTGCAAAAACTCAATCTGTGTGTGGAATGTTTTTTTTTTTTTTCCAGCTTTGCGTGAGAAGAGAACAACTGTTGTTGCACAGCTGAAACAGCTTCAAGCTGAAACCGAGCCTATTGTCAAGATGTTTGAGGATCCAGAGACAACAAGGCAAATGCAGTCTACTAGGTAACTTCTAATGCATTTTTCTCATGTTGTTGGTATCTCTTAAGTGTGTTGATGGTAGGGGTGCTGTCTGTGTAGCAACTGCAAGGAAAGGTGTTTTTACTTGAAGCAGTGTGAGTGAGTAGTGTTTGTGATGAGGTGTTTGAAGTTGCCATAAGCCGTTTACTCTTCTTGTTGCTTTTACCTGTTGTACAAAAATCATCTCCTTAACTAATGTTCAACTGAATCAAGTGTGGACAAGTGCCAGGTATTATTCAGTACAGCCTGGGTTTTTTGGAGTTGAAGTAAGGTTTGAAAAAAACTAAAATTACTCTTTCATAGTAGATCACTTATCTTCTTTATCTGCCTTCCACTGAAGGCTATAGAATGCTGTCTTTCCTGTTTTGAGAGGCTTTTTAGATGTGAACATCCATCTGGTGTTGTAGCGTGTGTTTCTTTCAGGCATCATTGTCCTCTTACTCTCTCCATTCCCTGCCTTGGACAGGCCAATTGGATGTGAGATTGTGCTAGGAATTGCTTTTTTTTTTTTTTAAAGATCTGTCCAATTTCTTAATTTGGAGAATAAAGTAGGACAAGAGTCTAAATACTGCCTGTAAGGACTGTGAGTTTTATGGTTGAAGCTTGATTAATCCCTGTGGGAAAGGATTTGGCTATTGTAGTTGAGAAAGTAACTGTGTGACTTTAACAGAAAGGTGGGTGGTATTTACTTAGTGGAAGTTATTGCTGGTTGTCTTTATGTTAGAGCCATTGTTATTACTGTTGTGTGTCTAACCCTCGTATGGAAAGCTCATCAGATCCTTTATTCAGCTTTCCTACTCTAGGATTCGAATAGTGTACCACATTAGATGGAACATCTAAGGCTCAACTTGAATTTGAAGGTGAAGCCAGTGCTTAGATCTGTTGTCAGTGAGCTGTATGCATCTCCTGGCATGGGAGGTTGTATTGATTCTGGAATTTTCTTAGAAAAGCATGAAATCCCTCTGAGAAGTCTTCCCAAAGAGAAGAGTTACCTGAAATAACTGAGGGAAGAACTTCACTAAGTGCAGATTACCATCCTTTTTCTCTTATTCCCGTCCTCACCCAACTTGCTGAGAAGTTTAATCACCCCTTTTGGCCTATGCAGATGAACAGTGTGCATTTTCTCTACTCAGCATGTTGTTTCCCGCATTTTTAATCTGATGTAGTCTTTATCAATGCACAAATGATGAGATGCAATGCATTGGGTCTCAGTACAGGAAACAGGATTTCATTAGAAATTGGTTAGCTTTCTAGCACTTCAGGGAGAAGCTTTATTTTCTCTTCTGATACAGTCAGAAAATACTTAAGCTTTTGCTGACAAAAGCATTGTCAGGGTAAGTAAACTCTACCTGATTTCTGTGAATATGCATGTCAGAATAGTTTCTGCTAGTCAGGAATACTAGTTTTTTGCTGAAAGTCCCCATCATTGGGCATCACTGGTCGAAATGGGTTTGATTGGACTGAAGTATCTGTCTAAAGAATGCTATTAAATTCTGTAAAGATAAATGAGAGAATCGCGAGGTTGGAATAAGTGACAACTTCAGATTCCTTGATTTCTGTGAATTTTTGTTGGTGACTTCTGTCAAACTCAGAGCTTTACATCTCAGCTTTTGAATCAGGACAAATGCTGTTCGGGGCATCGAAGTCTGGGAAATGGTGGAAAAATGGGTAAAAGAGGCTTTAAAGTGTGGGATGTTCTGCATTTATATTTTTTGTGCAGCTGTTTGAGAAAGACATGAAAGCTTTAGAAGTTCTAAAGAAATAGTCAAATAGTCAATATCCCTTATCCTCTCAGAATCTTCCACTGGAAGAAACTGATGATGCTCTTACAGTGCTTTTGCAAGTCATACTGAGGACTACAATACTTAGCTTATTTAAAAAAAAAAAAGATTTACTTTTATCAAACCAGATACGATTTAACTGTGTTCATCAAATGCTAGTTAAGCGGCTATTCAGGAGAACTAGGCTTGAGTCCTAGTGTCTGTCTCACACCATTGAAATATGAGTTCTCAGAAGAAGTGAAGTAGAGGGTACCTACAGGTATGGGGGGAACTAGAAGAGAGAAAATGCGACATTCTTTCAGTACTTTGATTATATGAACCACCTTTTTGCAATACAGAAGATAGTTTCTATTTGGCAATGTATTCAATTATGTGTATGAATTCAGTGTTGGTGCTTGTTGCCAGGTAATTGCAGTACATCAGATGAAAAACTAGAATGCTAAAATATCATTCTACGAGCTGATGAGGAACCTTTTCAAATACTAGACCAAAAAAGCTATTAATAAAATGAACTGTTTAATAATATCGTGTCTAAAACCCAGGGGTCATTAATAGAAGACTGGCTGTAGATAAACCTGTTTTTGTATAAAGGAGACTTGAATTTCTCTATTGTCATAATAAAGTGGTTTTTTTTATTATGCATGCTAAATAAAAAGGGGTTCAGAAATATAGTTGTATGTAAATGTTTAGAACTTAACTAATGCACAAATATAAACAGTTGTCCTGCAGATGCCTCTGTCTGTGGTAGAGGTTTGCTTACATGTTTCCAAGTGTTAACACTGGGAGAATTCCTTTCTGTTTGACTTGCTTTTTTCCCCCTTGTCTCTTATTAAACTCCTGACTGCTTGGGTAATTGCTATGGAATTAGAACACGAAAGAGAAGAGCCCTAAATCAGAATTAAATTTTCATACTAGAAGCTGAGAATGCTGTCAAATTGAAAATAATCTTCTACTTTTTCTAGATAGTAGTCGTTTTTGCTGGTAGTACTCATTTTAAACTGTTAATTTTAACACATAAAACTTTTTCATAATGGTAGGAATGGTTGCTTCACTGTTACTGCAGTTACTTTTGTACAGTCTCTGGAGGAGTATCATTCTAAATTAACACTAGGTGATTCTAATGGTTGAAGGCTGGTGTGCAGGGTGTTGCGTGGTGGCAATCAGTTTGTTTTGTGAAAACATCAGTTTTTATCTTTTTGTTTTAGGGATGGTCGAATGCTGTTTGACTACTTAGCTGAGAAGCATGGTGTAAGTGTTCTAATTGCTATATCTTTTGGAATTCAGTTCTAAACATCTCCACTCTATTTCCCCCACAGCCAACAACTGAACAGCTAGGTACTGCTGATTTGGCTTAGTCTCACTTGATTGTAGCTTGTAGAATACTTCAGTAATAGAAATTCTGCCTATTTGAATGTCTTTGAGTGTATGCTTTTATACAAACAAAAAATACATCCTTGTAACTAGCTGTGCCTTACTTTGTAAAGCAGAATTTCAACTGTTTTTCCCCCATCACGATCACTAAGTGTTGTGCATTAAAGTAGTTTTGTATAGTACCCACTGTTTACAATAACTTTTGAAGATGGTAATGGTTACTATTAAAGGTTTTCCAAAGCTACTGTTAAAAGGGGCTTGTAAAAAAAAAAAACAAAAAAAAAAACAACCACTTCTTCTTCCTATGAGGAAAACATTTTATTTATTTCTTTTCAGTTTAGACAGGAGTACCTAGATACCCTCTACAGGTATGCAAAATTCCAGTATGAATGTGGCAATTACTCTGGAGCTGCAGAATACCTGTACTTCTTCAGGGTTCTGGTAAGTTCTAGATGTGAATTGTTTACTCTGAGAGCGGTGAGCCACTGGTACTGTTTGCCCTGAGAAGGTGAGGGTGCTCCATTCTTGGAGGCATTAAAGGCCAATTTGGATGGGGCCCTGGGCAGCCTGGTCTGGTGGGTGGTAACCTTGTCAGTGGCAGCAGAGATGGAACCGGATGGGCTTTAAGGTTGCTTTGAACCCATGTCGTTCTGTGATTGAATGGAAGTTATCCTAAACTTTGTGAAATGTTGCTTGAGTAAATAGCAATAACTTTTATTTGATTGTAATCCATAAAGTAGCTTTGAGATTAGGTCTTAATGAAAATGGAGTTGAGAGTGACAGTGAATTGAATTATCTATCTAAATGCTGACAATAAGGCTGAACTCCTCTGTGTGATTTTGTGCTGTGTGTGTTTCATGGGCAGAGGGAGGAAGTAAGTTACTCAAGATCTGTGGGCAGATGTCCTTAATTCTCAGTGCTTTATTTCTAGGTTTAGCATTATTCTCTTATGTCAAATAATTAATTTCAAAACAAGTACTGTTTTTGTGCTGGTGATAGTTTTAATGTATATATATTTTTACTAAGTCTGAAAAGGCTTTTCTAAGTTCTGTGTGATGACAACCTATGAAGGAGCTATTGTAACTGATCTGTGAATAGAATTTGACACAATGACCTAGCATAACCCAGTCATCTATAAATCTAACACAGCTTCACCTCAGAACTGCAAAGTTAGAGTTGGTCTGGGCATTTCTGTAAGAAGTATGCTTTTGTTGCAGCATTAGCAGAAAGAGCTTAAGAGTATTAGTTCTTATGATGTGATTACCTGCTATCACAAGTTCTTAGGTAACCTGCTTTAAGAAGTTTGTTTTAATGGTTCGGAAGCAGTCTTGCATGGTATGAAAAACCTGAAACTAGTGGCTGAGCATTTAATTGAGATGACATTTAATTATTTTTTGTTTAATTTGAGCTGCAGCAGCACGGAGTCTTTCAGGATTTTCTAGTTTCTACTTCAGAAGTTTTAGTGCTGTTTTTATTTATGTATGTAAGTTGCTTTAAGAAATATATCTAAAGAGAGAGTCATGCATGTTTGACATTCTTTAAGTTAAAAATATGACCAGAAAATATCTAGCTTCTCTTTTTCAGAAGTTAATAATTAAAAAAATGTATATAACTCTGCTGTTGTTAAAATAGGTTCCAGCAACAGACAGAAATGCTCTGAGTTCACTGTGGGGGAAACTGGCATCTGAAATTCTCATGCAGAATTGGGATGCAGCCATGGAAGACCTCACAAGATTGAAGGAGACGATAGATAATAATGTAAGTACAATCTTGGTCATGTTAGTGAGGTGAGAGGTTAGAGGTTATTAGTTTTCAAATTTTGTTATGAATTGCTTAAAATCTCATTAAGAGTCATTTACTGTATTTCATTAGAGACGGTTGTGCATTCCTTGAATGGTGGTGAGAAAGCAAAAGGGTGCTGAAAAGGAAAAGGTGAAGGAATATGGAAGCCTTCTTTTTAAATGACTTGCTTTTCTTTTATTGCCTTGGCAAAAAAAAAAAAAAGACAGAGGTGAGAGCTTATAAGGAATTTCCAGCAAATCAAACCTGCTTCAAGGATGTATATGAGAGATTTGAGAGCATGGTATTGTTATGAGAAACTGCTACTTAAATTTCAGGGAGTTATACTGTTCCTTTAATGTAAGGAAGTAGATGTATGCATCTAAACTATACTCTGCCTTAAGGAAAACAATTTTCTTAATAAAAACTTCAAGAAAGCTTTTTATCAGAAACAGGTTTCAGTCAATTTAGCTTCCTTACCATGTGAGAGTTCGGATGGGCACCAGGAACATGAATTGAAAGAATAGGACTGCAGTACTAATCAAAGCAGATGACATGATTAAGAACTTATCTTCCTGTCTGTTGGGCTTCAGTGGTCATACATGAAATAACTAGGTGTTCTACTATTCTAAACCAGAATCTTAATAGCTTTGATATTTTTCTTCTCCTCCCAGAATTGTTCTTTATTTTGTGTGTCAGGTAAGTAATGTTAATGAGTTTTTGGAGATTTTTCTAATCTTTATGAACCTATATGGTTGTAATAGACACCGAAATTTGATTTAGTTAAACTCCCATGGCTTTTTGGTTAGAATTGTAGTAGTTAGCTGTCATGATCCCGTGAGTGATGATTACTTGTTATATCCGTTCATTCACAACATATTGCTTTCCAGCCCTTTGAATTGCTGCTAAACTTGGAACAAATCCAACAATGTATAGACTTCTTATTTGTGCTCTATCAGTTGGTTTAAATGAAGGTTATGTTCCTATTCTGTGGTGCTTCATCACTGGAAAAAGTCTATGGCAAACATTCTTGTGATGCTTTAGAAAAGAGGATAAACTAAAAGGGTAGAAAGTCCAAGCAGTATTCCTTCTTCAGCTGTGGTCTGAAGAACTAGAAACAACTCAGGATCGAAAAGGGAAGTTGTAACTTCAGATTGGTGTGGTGATCTTTTAAGAATTGAAATCTTAGTGCCTTTGTTTAAATCATTGTTGTATTTTTTTCTTTTCAGTCAGTCAGCTCTCCACTGCAGTCTCTTCAGCAAAGAACATGGCTCATCCATTGGTCCTTATTTGTGTTTTTTAATCATCCTAAAGGGAGAGATAATATCATTGACCTCTTTCTCTATCAACCACAGTAAGTTGTGCTGAATTGCTGGGATTTTTGAATCACTAAAGAAAGATGATTATGCAGTTTTATCCAACATTTTGAGTCCACAGCCTGAAGCTGTCTCAGAAGTTGTAATTATGCTTGCTTTTTATTTTCCATGTGTTTTTTTTTGGGGGGGGGGGGGGTGGGGAGACGGGTTGGATAATTTGTTCTTTTTCAGAGAGGCAGGTAGTAGAACAGTAAGATCTGGCAATATTTTTTCTGCTGTTCTGGAGAATTGAATAACTATGTTATAAACCCAACTCCTACTGCACCTTTTAGGGTGGTAAGGGAAGATGATGCCCTTTAGACTTACCTAGTTGGATTTTTTTTAAGATGCATTTGAAGAGGATTTTTGAGGAAAATCTGAGAAGAATAAAAATACAAACTGAAACACTACTGTTGTTTGTGAGAACTAAATTGTTATGTCTATATAATACCTAAAACAGATTAATGCTGAGAAGTTATCAGTAGTATATGAACTGTTCTGCAGTACTAACTGCCCTTTCTTTACTACCTGGTGCACTACTGTCTTCTGTCCCCAGCTAAAAATCATCAGAGTGTTAACAAATGTTGTAAATCATCTTTCTGCATTTGATTAAATGCACACTGCTGGCATATAGCATAAAAGATTTATGAGCTGTCTATCATAGGTGATATTTTGATGGAGAACTGTTATCTGAACTTTGTGATTTTTATTTTTTTTTTTCTTCAGGTATCTCAATGCAATTCAGACAATGTGCCCTCATATCCTTCGGTATCTCACTACTGCAGTCATAACAAATAAAGATGTTCGAAAGCGCAGACAAGTGCTGAAGGACCTAGTCAAGGTTATTCAGCAGGTAAGAACTAAAATCTAGTAGTTTTGTTCCTTTTCACTGAAATTGTGTAACTTTCTTTTAATGTGCTTGTTCTGGGACTACTTACACATTCAGTGCTGATTTGTTTTTTTTCTTATTGAAGTCTTTCATTGAGAAGTAAAATGTGCATCATTAAGTTTTGCTTTCCCTCTCCCTTGTAAGAGTAAGTGCAGAAAATTCAGCAAGATGCTTGAAATGGTTTTGAATCATAGAAAGTTTTTTCAGTCATCACTGCAAGGATTTTTTCATATGAAAGATACTGCTCGCATTTCAATACTGGTCTTTGTATGCTGATTTACATTCAAATTTGCATACCCTTCTTAAATGCTTCTGTTCTCATAGTTATGAGTAGTCATAAGATTTTACTGGAGAAACAAAAGGAACAAGATGCTTGGTATTGCCCTTGGATTGCAAGGGCTTCTGTCTGAAATCAGCATGGAACTTGTGTATGAGCAGTTAACCTTTAAACACTAATTATACCATACTAGTTTATATGTTTAATAAAGTGATACACATGTAATATGAACCTTACAGAGTAGATGACTGATATCAAATTCTGTAATATTAAATTTTATGGATCTGAAAGTTGTTCACACAGCGTAAGTCATAAATTGTTGGGACGGGGGAATAAAGCATTGAATAAAGTGGCTTGTCTGGTGTTACATGGCAGGCTGATATTAAGAGACAAGATATGAAGATTCTGCAAGTATTGAATTGATAGGTAGGCAGTTACTCATCTCTATTAAACTGAAAATATTATCCAAGCTCTTTCACATAATGAGCAGTAATTACTCATTGTGTACAGTGGTGTGTAAAACTAAATTTTGAACCTAAATATTGAAGTTTATAAATATAGTCCTTCTGGTAAGGGAAAATATTTTTATCTAACTGAAAGAGCCTTTTTAGTAACTTATTGAATCTGCTGGTGGTCTTACAAGTACTAAAGCTGATAGTAACAGTTGGATTTAGCTGTCATAAAGTGTTAGAGACATGCCAGAAGGTGTTGTATTTTCATCTTAATTTACACTCACAGATGTGTATATAATGTTTTTGCCTTGTGACTGAGTACCTTACGTAGTATCAAAATGGAGTACTTTGTATAGAAGTAGCATTATATCTGTAAGCCTTATCTTTATATCAAATGATGATTTAGTTTCAAGTATCAGGTATTTTGACTAGTTCTTGAAATTGAAATTTAGGAAGAATGTCTGTTCTTACCATATGTTAATAAACTAAAGTGCTTGATAGAAGATGAGTAAGAGTCACAGATTCTTTCTTAATCTGAAGGTTGCAGTCCTAAATGCTAGGACTGAAATTGCACTTGTGGTTATTTAATGAGACTATTAAAAAGCATTTGTATGGCTCTTATAAGAGAAGGATATAGATGTTTTTCCAGTGTCTAATTGTTTGAATGATGTATGTAATACTCAAGTGAACTTGAGTTGCAGTGATTCCTAATAGTGTTGTTTTTTATTTTGACAGGAGTCCTACACGTACAGGGACCCCATCACAGAATTTGTGGAATGCCTATATGTTAATTTTGATTTTGATGGTGCACAGAAGAAGTTGAGGGAGTGTGAAACAGTAAGCTCTATAATTCTACTTCTTTCTTTGATTACAGATCTGTATGAAATTCTCAAGAGCCAGCTAACTTACTTGAAATTTGAACTCAAATTCCATTGCCAGTGTTTTTTTTGTTAGCTTTAAGATTATATTTAGTCAGCTCCTAGAGCAAAAAGTGAATAAGTGATTGTGCTTCTGGCTGAGCTTCAGCTTCTCACTTAGTGTTAGTTTGAAGAAAAGGGTGGCTTTACCTTCTGTTCTGAGAAGTGCTGCGCTCTGGGATGGTGACATTAAAAAACATTGTGAAATCAGGATAGGTTAAGTGTATATTCATGTAAAATGAGTGTAGTTAAGATAAGCAGTGCTTGGGTTGGCTAGTGTAAAAGTTAATGCTTCTCACAACTGAAAACCATTGTCAGTTCTTAATCTCTTGACTCTTTTCGCTGATACTGGTTACCTTATTTGATAAGAACGTTAGTAACTATTCACTGCTAAGGGCTGGTGATCCTTTTATCTGAACTTAACATGCACAGTTGTACTACTAATGAAGCTGGCTTGTACGATAAGAGAAGACAATGAGAAGTCACTTAAAGTAAGAGTAGAGTAGTTAGGTTTTATGCGGTACTTTGGGGGTCTTCAGTGTAGAGAGAGACCGTGTTCTTTTTGGTAACCTCAGTTATCAGGTTAGTGTGTAATGTTAATTTAGCAGTCTGCATTAAAATGAATCTGCAGACTTTTGTCCATCATGGATTATGCTGAGAACAGTTTCTAACAGATGGTGCGTTCCATCAATAAACAAGATGAGTGACAAAAAATTACTCTTTCCATGTTTGTTTTCAGTGTTCCTCTTCTCCTTACGCTTGCAGGTGCTTGTGAATGATTTCTTCTTAGTTGCCTGCCTTGAGGACTTCATTGAGAATGCCCGTCTCTTTATATTTGAGACTTTCTGTCGCATCCATCAGTGTATCAGCATTGGGTAAGAGAACTCTTTTATACAGCCATACAGATAAATCATTTGCAAGTGAGATTGACAAACAGCATAAACTTTTGTAGGAAAAATGTTCAATCATTAAATGTAATGATTTTTCATTAACTAAAACCTGATTAGGTAGTTGCCTTTCTAGATTTACAGCTCTAAAGTGATGTGTTTTAATTATAGGAGTCATATTTTAAAGCTGTGTTATTTTAATGAAATTTTACACAAATTGTCTTTATTCTCCTCCCTTCTCCACCCAACCAAGCATTCATTTCTGCATACATTGATACAGAGTGATAGTATTGAGTAAATCATAGCAAATATGGTAATTGTTTACTTAGGCATAGGTACGTCAATCAATTGTCTTAATTGTTTGTCCCTTGAAAGTGATTGGAGTTTTATTGCTTTTTTTAATTATATCTTGTTTCCTGTGCGCTACTGGAATGATTAAGCAATGATATTCTTATAGGCAAAGATGTCTACCATTCAAACTAATATTCTAAAAGCAGGCTTTTCCAATACCTTTGTTGTAAATTCTAAGCGGAAAAATGGTGTTATACATGTTTGAGATCCTGCTACAGTTGGTGTATGCCTCCATTCTCTGTAGGTCCATGTCACATTAAAATTTTGCTGGGGGAGCTCTCCAAGTCTCCAAACAGCAGAAATCAGAGCTGGTAAATCGATCAAATTCAGTGGAGTCTTGCTTTGGACACCCACTAGTAACAAGTGGTGTTTGTCTGGGCCTCTGAAGAAGCTGTTTAATGCTTCTTGATCTTAAAAAATAGAAGGATTTGACTGAAAACTCTTTCAAAATTTTGTAAGCTTATTGAAAAGATGACTTTTTCATAAATTTTTTTAGTAGGATAAGCCCCAAAGATTACTTTCATAGTGTATCAGGAAAATAATAGTATTTTGTTAGGTGCTTAAAGTAATTGAGTTCAATACAAAGGTTGGTAGAAGGTGATTTTTTTGAGAACTTAACTCTGCTGTAATGTGTTTTAAGCATACTTAACAGGTAGTAAACTGAACTAAATGATGCGAGCAGAACTTTTTTGTACTTACATGCATTTCTTTAAGGAGACTAATACTTGAATCAAAGTACTACACATTTAGGGATAAAGGGACTTTGAAATAAGAATTTTGGAAGAATATCTACGTAAACTAAGCTCTGTAATGGTTGAGTTAGAGGAATGTATAAAACCTCATAGGGTCTTGCTATCTCCTGCAAATGATTCTTCTTACTGTGAAGGCATACATTCTTAATGAAGTTAGATGTTTACAAAGAGAAGCTTAAACTAAAGGCTAAATGTCATTCGTAGAAGTTTATTGGACATCAGATTGTAGAAGAGATGAGTAAAGAGCCTAGAAGATGCATTTTAATGCATTGCAGGTGTCTCTGTCGAAAGAAATATGATTAATGATAGCTAAAATAGTGAGGTTTGAAGATTCAAAGTATATGGCATATTATCCTCTACAGAGTATTTATTGCTTTATGGTTCATACAGTTTTGTACCACAAATGATAAAAATATTTTAGTTTGTTCTCATTGTGTGGTTTAGAAGTAGAGGTAGCAGTGTCTTTATTCCATAATTGTAGTGATGTGTTCTGAGGAAAATGATAAATTCAGTTAGGTGTGGATATTGCTGGTGTAATATCATTTCTGGTGGAAATGATTCCACGTCATGTGGAATCAGTCATCATTAAGGAGATTGTTTTCATAGTGTTTAAAATGATGGACTCAAGCCTTAAACTTCTGCACAAGTTGTGACAATTGTTAGATTTGGGCTTCAGTGGGGTACGTAAGTATTTCTTGGTGCATTCTAGGCTTAGTTTGAAGGAACTGGCATGTCAGAATGCTTTTATTAAAGATTGGCTGAACAGAGTTCTTGCATTTTTCTCTCCATGAGCAATTTCAACTGCTATTTCTGTATATTAAATATATTAAATTACTTATATTAATGTCCTTATTAAATAGGCGGCTTATTTGATATCTCTAACTACATCTGTTAGGCAGCTGATACTTTTTTCCAAAGGACATAGTTTCCTTATCAGTTGTAACTTTAAATTTATCAGTGCTAAATCATCCTGTAACTAGTTTACTGTTTAAAATGCCATGTTTAGCAGGGGCTAATAGATTAAATTATTTCAGAATGTGATTTGATTAGTTTGATATGCCTGTATTTAATTAAAGAGCTGAGTATACTTTATTTCTCTTCTGTATCTTATCTTTCAGTGCACAGAACACAACAGGTCTATTTATATATGAGGCTGTATGGAAGTTCAGTAATCTTTCTGTTTATGCAGAGGAAAACTTAAAGTAGCATTTCTTCCAGCATGAACCAAATAAGTAAGCCTCCTATTAAGACAGAAGAGTGGAAATATTCTAGAGAGCTTTTTTTTGAACAGCATGTAACATGATACAGTAGACAGGAGTACTGTATACGTGCATATTTAATAGCACAGTAGAAGAATGGTGTTTGTAATGTAGTTATAATTAGGATAAGTCTTCAGTGCATTTAGTTTGGAAGGATTGAAAAAATGCTTTCTGGCTGTGTTACTTTGCCAGAGGATTATCTCGTCAGCGCTGCGCATCCAGGCACTTTAAGTTGGTGTTGGCTGCTTCAGTGTGGCCTGTGAGGGGACTCTAAGCTGGAGCCTAATTGTAGCAAATATGAAACTGGGTCATCTTTTATCTTAAAGGTTTGATAAAAGTCTTAATATTACTACCAGCATTAAAAGCCCTTTATTTTACTGAAAGATGACTGTTCTGTTACCTGTTATTTTATATTTAAAATCTTAAGTCAATTTAAATTTCAAAGTTAGAAGTTCAGGTAAGTTTTCTTACATCCTTCTCTGCCCTCTGTCACTTTCATTATGTAACTTTGAAGATTTTCAAGTGCATGTTGGAGGGAGAAAAACCTGCACAGAAGTTGTACAGAGGTGTGCTATATGCTTGTCCATATAACTGTTTTAACATACTTGCTCAGTTTCTTCAGAGGTAGGCTTATTTTGTAAAATACAGACATGGATAAAGCAATTCATAGCTCTTAATCGTCTCTTCGAGACTAGAGTACAGGAGTGTAGAGGATATAGGATATATAAGACATCTTGAGGTTTGAAGAACTTCCTAGGGCTGTGACTATGTTGGTAAATAGTGGGTGCAAGAGGATTGGATCTACAGAGAAAAATGTGTTGCTTGGAAATTTGCTGGCATCCATATTCCATGTGTTCTGCTTAAAACAAGTTATAATTAGAGTAAAGTAGGCTTAAACCCATCATAGTAGTTAAAGCTTGCTTTATTCTTTGAGTGCATCTTAACTTTCTATCTAATTAGAATCTAGTTGTCAGTCTGGTTTTGATCATAGTTGTCACTATACAATAGGAAGTTGCCACCCACAATAGGAAGTAGGAATGATTGGTCTAATTTCTTGTACATATATGCTAATGAAGACTACTCTGTTAACAAACCTTGTCTTCATTGGCTCTTGAGAAAGGTACAACTTATCTACTAGATGATGTGAAGCAATTAATAGCTTCTGCTCTGAGTAGCTCTTCTCTATAAGCCTATGTTGCACCTACACCCACTCCAGCACAGAGAGACTGTAAGTTCGGGGGGAAAAAGTAAAATCTGGGTGCTGTGGCTTAAAAGTGACCACTGGAAGTCATTTGATTCAAGTCTGTGCACCCAATCACACCTTGGTGCATGAGCCACCTCATCTTACGCTACCCACATCCTTGCCTACTTGATTCTTGATTGTCTCCAAAGTTGGAGTGTCCATAGCCAAATCACTAAGGTAGGTAACTTAATCCATGAAGTTGTGGCAATGGTTACTTCGTGTGGTCATCTGGAGGAGTTATTAGTAGGATTCTAATGAAATACCTCTAACAGAGAAATAGGAGAATTCCTTTAGTTTGCTCTCCCCTATTCTTTCACTTCTTACACTATTCTTTCAATTTAGACTCTTTGTTTAGAGTCAAGTGCTTAATATCACAAATTCAAAGACTTGGGAGAAAAAAAAATGTAGCTTCTTCCTGCTGAAACTTCAATATCCCTTGCTGCTTATATACTGATAATTCCACAAAAATTTTCTGTTCTTTTGCTTTGTCTATCATAACTCTCTGTAGTTTTGAAGTGCACTACTGATTAAAAGTTCAGATGAAATAGTAGCAACTATTTTTGGATTTTACTTACCCTTTCTTTGTAAGATTCCAGGTACCTTGTTGTATATTTGTTATTTCACTGACTGAGGACACTATTGAAGTTACTTTGATTTTTCTCCTTGCTTCATTTCATAGTCTGTGACAGAAACGAAATTGGAAGAAAGTTAAGAGATAAGAGCATGTAAAAGGAGAGACCATATAAAGAAGAATCAATAGGTAGTCTAGCTATGTGGACTGACTAATAATTGATAGAACAGTAATTAGTATAAAATGAAAATTGCTTTTGGGTTCAGAAAAATGTTTTAGCAAGACCCTGTAAACTGGTGAGAAACTGACCTCTTGTACAAGTCCAGCGTAACCAGCAGGGTTTTGGTGATGCCTGCAGCCCTTACCTCACATTTGTCAACACAGTCTGGAAGCTGATGGAAGAATGAGCATTACAAATAAACTCTAGGAGCCAAATGCCAGCAGGAAGCTGGAGGAGTTGGCTGCGAAACCACAGGGAACACCATCAGAGGGAATTATTTCTGGATAAGAGTGCCTGTTTCATTAAGCATTTTCCTTTCTCCGTTCTCCTCCTCTCCTAGTCACCCTTGAAATTGCAGGATACTATAGTGTATCTACATTGAATGCATGATGAATATGTTGAATCTTTTGTACCAAGCTGTGTGTTCTTGTGGCCCTTGTTTCTGGAACTTCAAAGTTCATTGGTAGTTGTGAAACAGTCAAACAGCTTTCTGCACTGTTTACTCTTAAAATGTGGTCCCTGTTAGGGTTTAAAGAGTAAAAGGAATTCAGTTTTTTCCCTTATAGTAACAGTTGCTGTTTTATGTTGTGGTGAGACTACATAATAGACAATTTTTCAAGGAATTCTCATGTAGGCAAGCTTTAATAGGAGTATGTAGATACAAGTTAATGATAAGATATGGAGTAAGCATGTACTTCAAGGAATGAATTCCTTATTCAGAATATCCAAAGCATTTACAGGATTTTTCCTTTTTGAGGAGGTGAAAAATACAAGAAGGGGAGGAAAATAAGGATTGTATGTAGGCTTTAAAGTTATTTCAATTGAAGAAAAGTAGGCTTCCCAATTATATAAAAATATTGAAGAAAAGCCTTGTTCTGTGCCAGGTTTTGTGCATTGGTTTAATGCATATTTTACAGGCTCTGAGTATATTTATCAACATGAGAAAGGCCATATTTCATCTTTTGATAAGCCTGTTATCTTCTAGTATGTTGGCAGATAAACTAAATATGACTCCTGAGGAAGCAGAAAGATGGATCGTCAATCTAATTCGAAATGCACGATTAGATGCCAAACTGGATTCAAAGCTGGTAAGGCTGCATGCGTGGATCCAAGTGGCTTCTTACCTAGAAGCACTGTGTTCCAGTTTGTTTTTCTTTGCCCACGAACTGTAGTAAGCTTCACTACTGTGTTTTGGCTCTGTGTGAGAGAGAACTTTTGTAGAAGCTCTGAAAGCAGAGCATTAAAATAAAGGCTTGTGTACTCTGAATGACTGTTAAATTTCCTGTATCCTTGTTGCATTTTAGGGCCATGTAGTTATGGGCAACAATGCAGTGTCACCTTATCAGCAAGTGATTGAGAAGACCAAAAGCCTGTCTTTTCGTAGTCAAATGTTGGCTATGAACATTGAGAAGAAATTGAATCAGAGTGGTAGATCAGAGGTCAGTATGAGTTGTGTTTTGTTTTTTTTTTTTTTTCTTGAATGTGAATGATGTTAAAAGTATAATTCTGATCTGCTCCTTAGTTCCTCAGGCTTACTTAATTCTGGTTCTGGTGCCAAAAGTTAACAAATTGACCAAATTGCCAAAAGTTGACAAATGTTTATTTCTTACAGCAGTTCTTGTTTTTTTTCTCTTGTTTCTTCTCACTACAAAATAGAAAAAAAAATGAATGCCTAATTATTTGTTTCAGTCATTTGATTATGCTTTCTTTGGATAGTCCCTTTCACCATCCAAAAACACATTTTAAGGAGATGACATGTATGAAAATAGCTAATACCTTTTGAGTCAATTATACTTGAATTACTCTGAATATTGAACACAAAGTTAAATCACCCTCTCCATCACACATTGGTGCTCTTTGACAATACTGGGTTTTGAGACAGTGTTCCTCTGACAGTGTCATTTGTGATACAAGTATTTGTGGGTAAGTATTATTGGAAGAAAAATGAACAGCGTTGCAGGCTCAGGAGTAGAAAATATGTTGGTCAGCCACCAGTGAAAATGGGGAAGTTGGCAAGTTGATTCTGTTAAGTGGAAGTTGTACGAAACTTAATGGAAGAAGAAATGAGTACTACGTATTTTTGACTGATGCTTATTTCATTTGTTTTTAGGCACCTAACTGGGCTACTCAAGACTCTGGATTCTATTGACATAGTTCTGTAGTGGGAAAATTATCTGCTTTCATTTGAATGAAAAGCATATGATAAGTATGTAACTTTTGAGAAGACAGTTGTTTCATCTTAAAATTATTTGAATAAAATTGGCTACTTTTAACTCTACCTGTGTTATCTCTAATATTTGTAGATTAGTACTTCAATTCTATTGTACTGGGGCTTGTTAGTATAATACTATTCTGGAGCATTTTAGATCAGTTTGCAGGACTTTACATGTCACTTCTGTTTTTACTTGCCTTGTACCAAGGGATGTTATGGCTTTCAGATGGCTCTAAATTTATAAGCAGGGAATTTTATGTGCTGCTATTTTCTTCTACAAAAGTTGCATTTAAAAAAAATGAAGAGCATATGGTATGAACAAGTACCAGATCAGAATCTTTTTCTATGCTTCCACATTCATCACGGAAGCCTGTCATTACTAATGCGTTTCTAACATACACCTCTTGGAAAAACCTAGCATTGCCCATATGTAAAATGGTTTGGGTAGGCACTGTACTTCAGAATTATAGATTGTTCCTGTTTTCTTGCCTGGTTTTGAAGACTTTTGAAGACTCTGGGAGTGGCACTTTGTCAGCACATACGCCATTCTAAAGGTGTGGACAACAAGCTTGGTAGGTTGAGAACTTATTTTTTGAAGACAAAGTTCTGAAGATTCATAAAGCAACCAATTAACTCTGTATTGTTTGACTATTGTAACTTTTAAAATCTATTTTAACATGGTTTTCTTCAGCCATCACTTCAGTGTTTTGTTTTGTTTTTTTTTTCTTAGCACCTCTTTTCTGCAGAATATAGCATAACATCTCCCAGGTCAGATCCCTAAAAAGTATCCTGGGTTTTCTGTGAAGTACAAACTGATTGATCAGTGAGGTCAGTGCAAGTATAGGAAAGGAAGAAATGGTATCTGCACAATTTTGCTTTTAAGATTGGGGGTGGGGGACGTGATTTCCTTTTACTGTGCCACAGTCACGTACTAATTTCTTAGCTCTTTTTGTGAAGTTCTGGTACTGACATACATGTAGCAAGTTGTTTTAACTCGCCCACTCTCTTCCTACAGTATTTTCCTAGCTAGTTTTTTTCATCTTTATTTAAACTGAAGGACTTACTGGATAGTTAGTAAGATGCCAGAGCTGGCAAAAGGTGAGTTGTAGAACTCATTGAAAGAATGGCCTTTGTACCTTGTGACTTGATCATAACTTCTTAGAAAATATTTAGTAGCAGTTCTGACTTGGATTATTTCTGTTCTGTTGGTCTTCTCTGTTACATGTTCATCTCCTTGCATAAGAATAACTTCATGGCCTCACTTCACTATGAAGAGTATTAAATACTTAATTTGGCCTAAAGTATCAGTTAAGTGATGAGAGATACTGTAATAGAGTAGGAGTCTAGTGAGAAGTATTCAGGCTTTTAAATCAGCTTGAAGTTTCTAAGTTGGATCACTTTTTTTTTTAAACTAATCATATCCTATCAGTGATGGCTCTTTGGTTGCTTGAAGTTCTGTTTCTCAATGCTGCTTCTAAGAAAGGATTAGCTAGTACAGCTTTTCTTGTGCAAAAAGATTTGTTTTCAAGGTGATTTTCTATCTTACTTGAACACTAGTATTTTGGCACTGACAGCATGCTGATGGCATGCCTACAGAACTTTTGGATGCTCACTAATGTGCAAGTTTAGCCTTCATACGACTGATTCATCAAAAACAGAGTTGAACTCAATGACTCCCAGAGGTCCTTTCCAGTCTAAATCATTTTGTTTTAATGTGTCAGATGTATTTGTATGTGTACTAATAACTTTAAAACATACTTCATCTTTAATTCAGCAGAATATGTGTAGTGGTTTCCAGTAGATGGTTAAATCTGACTTATCAGTGCATTACAGTCTCTAATCCTGTAATATTTTGGACTTTTTTATTAAGTATAAAGGAATATTATTGACAAATGAAATCTTCTCTTGATATGATACAAGGGATGGAACACCTTCCCTATGAGAACAGGATGATAGAACTGGGGCTGATCAGCCTGGAGAAGAGAGAGCTTCAGGGAGACCTGATAGTGGACCTTCAACATGTAAAAGGGTGCTGTAAGAGGGAAGGGGACATTCTTCAGCAGGGCCTGTTGTTTCAGAACTTGGGGAAGTGACTTCAAATTAAAAAAGGGCAGATCTTCCTTAGATAGAAGGAAAGTTTTCTACAATAATGGTGGTGAGGCACTGGAAAAGGTTTTCCAGGGAGGTGGTTTGTGGATGCCCCGTCCTTAGAGATATTTAGTCTTGGCCAAGCTCTGAGCAACCTGATCTCCATAGATGTCCATTTTCATTGCAGGGGAGTTAAACTAGGTGACCTTTAAAGGTCCTTTCCAACTCAAGTGATTCAATCATTCTATAATTTTGCTTTAATAAACACTGCTTATTGTTCTTATTGATGCCTCTCATCTCATGACTGTCAAAACAATTTTGCTGCCCTGATGGAAGTTAGCAGTTAATGGTGAATTGTTCTGGTCTGTACACACTATTACAGAAAGCTGTTCTACTGCACAAGGATTCACTTTGCTAATGTGTGGGATTAGTTCCCAGGATGAGAATGGAGGGGGAGGAGGCTGGGGCAGAATCAGAGCTGACGATAGTACTTGGTATTGTTGTTTCCTAGAGCTGAGCGTGTTCTTCATCTATGCTGAGCTTCTTGCTGTTTCTCAAGTTTTCTCTTGAGAGTGATGAAACTGCAAAGTGTAAATTTGTTCTAAATTATTACAGTGCCAAGCTACTAGCTTTAGAACAATCCAAATCATGTAATAGCTTTGTTCTGTTTGATAATGCAATCACAGTACTGTTGTGTAATAATTAAAGTACTTTAAATGAGATAAAATTTGAATGATTTTTTTGTAAACTGAGGGGAAATGACCCAGGTACAGCTTTACTTTTGGCAGTAAGAATTTCTTTGAGTATAGTCATTCAGTTTTAAAACCATTTTGTCATGTTACAGCTTCCAGTTGTGTTTTCTGACCTTTCATCTTTCAGATATGCATGTACAAGGAGGTGTGTGCATACTGTAGCACTGCTTAAATTCTAGAAGTATGAGCCTTCATGAGATCCACTGCTTGCTGCAGTGAGTTTCAGTAACGTGTCAAACTCAAATCTTCACAAAGTAGAGTTGTGACTGAAACAAACAAAACTAGGAAGCAAAACATGTTCTCAGCCAAAGGGTGAAGCTGTCTGGAGCATGTGTTGCAAGAAGCTGGCAGTAGATGAAACTCATTTTAAGCATGATAATTGCAAATTCCATCATAACTTTCTTTCCATTGACTAAACTTTCGAAATATTAGTAGTGATGTTTTATAATCCAAGAATAGTTGCTCTCATCCTTAAGTTACATGATAAAATCAACTTTTTGTGCATCTTCTGTTTCACAAAAATAGCAACTGTCTGAAGGAGTCCTTGAAAGGGGAAGAGATGAAGAACTTTTAAGATTTCTTTTTGGAAAGAGAGTCAAAAGAAAGAGGAAAAAAACAGGGGAGGGGAGGTGGGGGAGAAGGAGGAAGACCGAGGATGGAGTCTTACTCCTGCAAGGGCATTTTGAACAAAGCTATTTTTTTTTTTTCCAGTATACTTGTTGAGCATTTACAATGTTATGTTGTCAAGTTCTGTTAGTAGAAAAGATTAGAAAAGATAGGAAAGTGCAAATCTGTAAAGCTGTGATTTTTTTTTTCAAGGATTAAGTTGTCATTTTTTGAATTTATGACAGTTTCACAATGTCTTCTGATGGCAGATAAACACAGAAATAACCCCTACAGCATCCATTCAAGAATTCTTAAACAAATATGGTTCTGCCTTAAATAACAGGCTCCCTATAGCAAGTACAAGAATGGTATGAGGATCTCCCAGTGTACAAATTATGTTCTTTCCCTGTCCACTAATTATCTTACTGATAATTAGTATGTTAACTTTAACAAGCAAAATCAGGTGGCTGTGAGCTGTGTCAGCAGCTTGGAAAGGCAGGTGTGTAGAAGCATCATGAGGCTGTATTTTTCCTGTGAACAGGAAAGGCAATTCTTGTATTTCTTGGAATAGGCACATGAAAGGAGTTGGAAAGCGTAGTTGGCACACTGCTGGAAATCTGACTACACTTACCTTGTGCCTTCTGTGGATGCCTTGGTGTACCATTTTTGTAAGTAAACACAGCAGCAGTGAAGAAATACCTGCCTCCTCATAGCAAAATAATGCAGCCAGTGGGTATCATTATGGCTCAGTACTGAGAACAAATTGTGGTAAACTTGCATAGGAGATGCATGTGAGCTCTCTACAGACATGTTTGTGAATCCTGTATCCTATGAAATGAAGACAACTGGGAACAGGAGCACAATTACAAAAATACTTGTTACCAGATCTTAGCGGCAAGCTAACAGGGTATAAAATAACTCTTTTTTGCTTGTATAATGCAGTCCTGAGTGAATAAACTATACTTCTAAATAGATGGAAATGCTTCTCTGCAAGCCTCTTAATGCATATTTTCATTTCAGGAATGAGTGGTACTTTACAAAGAGCAAAAACATCATTGAATTATAGCTGTCCAAGGATATATTAAGTTACTGAAGTAGAGGTTGGTTATGGTACTTTAGCAGTCTGAGCTAAACACTAAGCTGCACCTCAGCACCTTTCTTGGTTCTACTCCACAAGCACCACCTTGAAGATAGGATGCTTGTTTCTTGTTCTGTGTCCTCAGTGTTATGGAGGCATTTTAAATGATGTACAATCCCTTTTTCCCCCCTGTAAAAGTAGGTTTCATGGTGGCAGTTGGACTGGAAACAGCATGTCCACACGTCTACACTGTGCTAATGATGTGGACTGAAGTTCTTAATCCTGTGTTCCTAGACATCCTTTATGAGAGTTTGCATTCTTAAGTTAGAATCTTTGGACACATTTGATCTTTAGTAGCCAGTAAAATCATGATGTGATAGCTCAAAGAGCATGAAAATACATATTAGGTTTTGACGTTGGAGCTTGTTTTCCTGGAGATAATTAAGTACCAGCTATGGACATGCTAAAATAGCTATGAAGAGAAATTTAGGGCTAACAATGTGAAGGTTTAAGCTTATTTAACTAGGTTGAGGTTCTGATACACTGAACAGCCAGTGTCCATAGGAGGCTGGCACAAAAAAACAGCTGGGTGCCAGTGAGAGCTTATATGTGCAGCTGTACGTGTGTGAAGAGGAGCTAGCTCTGCTGCTCAGCTCCCACAGGCTGGATCCCATGCTACAAGACTTGAGGTTTTATTCTTCTGATAATAACCACTGGCAGAGTATGCAGAAGTCACTAGATCAGAAACCTTTTTATGTCCAACTTGGGAACACTTACTTTTTAACCCTAGTGAGCGCAAGGTATGGTATTTATTTCATGCTGTACCTAAGGGCTTTTTATTGAATGCATAAGCAGGTTTTGATGTTGTGGTTAATACAAGACTGGATGTGATGCATGGCTTGTGTACCTGGCTTCAACATGGAACCTTTGTGTCTGCAGTTAGGAGTTAAAGCACCCTCTTAGAGTATTGTGATGTTAACCAATTATTTCAGTGTTTTCATATCCTAGTACACTCAAAAGAAATGCATGGTATTATTTCTTCAGATGGTACTTAATTTTTGGCCTATTTTCATTGCTTTAATGAGCATGTTTCAGGGATCCTTGTTTCCTCCCGTTATACTAGATGGATATGTTTTGAGTAAGTAAAAAGGTAATAATATTTACATAGTAAGAGTTTATCCTACATAAAAAACATAATTCATCCTTCCATCCTACCGGAGTGTTGTGATGAGTAATTTCTTTGATGTGAAAACACTTTTCCTAAGATTTTTGGAGAGAAAAAAAGCTTATTCTTAATGGAGGAAATCTTGACTGTTAAGCATATATAAAATAGAGAGCAGCTTGCTTATTTCTTTCCTGCAGGTTTATTTCTGACCTAACGAGGAACTACTTGCTAAGTGTCTTGTTTACTGTATATTTAGGAAATGGCTTATTTCAAGTTATTTTCCTCTCTGTTCCATACTTCGTGGTGCCTGAAGGATCTGAAACTCACTGAAGGCAGTCAGCCCCCAAAGTTTGCAAAGCATTTGTTAGGAAGTATTAGTAAAAAAGTTATAGTTCATATGTTGCACAATTTGAATATAAAGGAAATGTTACCAAGAATGGGGAATTACATAATTTCTCTTGGACTATAGGGGGCTCAAATTAAGTTAGGAAAAAAAAAAAAAAAACAAGACACAACTATTTTGGCTTTCAGTGTGATTAGGTGTAGGTGAATTTCTTGCACAAATTCAACTGGGATTACTATGTGGTAACTGTTGAGTCATGGCCTGAACCACTGATTGATCACCTGGGGAAAGGACCCAGTCAGTCCTGGGAGCACAGGTGAAGACAATTCAGCTGTGTGACTGGAAGGGATGGAGTCTGGCACCTCTTGTAGACATCATTTAAGGGCTGACCCCCACTGGGGAAGGATCTCTGGTTGGAGATCCCACCCTTGTGGAGTTTGCCTTCTCAGCCTTGATCTTTAGAGATGGGTGAGCACTTTTCCTTTTGTAATACCTTTCCACTGTGCTAATCCCTTTGTCATTACACCTCTTGTATTGCTATTCCATTGCATTGGTCTCTGATTGTTACAGATACATCATAGTCTTAGTTCTGAAGGCTAAAATTATTTGCGCCATTCAAAGGTGCCAGTAATTTGTGAAGGCCCCTCCCACACAGGAAATGGAATTTGTGAGAGATCGAGCATTTGTGATTATCAAGTTATTAATGATACATCCAACTGAAGACCAAGAGAAACCTGATTTAGGCAGCCTTGATAATTCAAGTCTTGGTTACAGCACTTAAAGTACCACTGGAGTTCTTTAGATAAAGGTGCTTCCTTTAATAGTATGTTGAGGAAATACCCCTGATGTGAAATGAGCTTTTCATTTTGACTACATTCAATCCTCATCCTCCCAAAAAACTATCAGACAGCATCTTGTTATATAATTTGACAGCTCTGTCAAAAAAAAAAAAAAGAGCTCATGCCAGTTCCAAAATGAAAAGCACTGTACGCTGCCAGTGCAGCAATTGCATTCGGGCTTATTGAATTTCTGTCTTCGCTCCCACTCAGCACCAAATTCAACTCGGAAGAAAAAAATCCCCGAAAAGGCTTGTTAGAAGGCAGCAGAACTGAAAGCTGATAAAATGCTAAAACCAGAATTTCCTTGGGGGGGGAGGGAGGGAGAAGGAATTGCAAATTATTTATAGCCTATTGTATAAGTGCTTTACTAAAGTATAGCACTAGAGTCAGTAGGGCTGTTTAACAAACGGGCTAAAGCTACAAAGAAGTTACGTTGTGTGAGTTTAAGAACAAGTTCTCTTTACCTTTGCTTTGTCTGCTAGATTCTGGATTTATTCTTTGGAGGGGATCGTCACAGACCCTCTTTTTACCCCCTTTATATGTTAACTCTGTGTTATGTGAGGAAAGCGAATAGGATATAAAAATATAGCACCTGGCATTATCCTTCTATTTAGCTAACAGCATCCATCAATTTGTGCAGACTGCAGGAGGGAATCTGAGATGCACTACATGCCCCACACAAGTTCTTTACAGCTCTGTTATATGCTTGAACTGAGGATTTTTTTTATAGACTCTCACAAGAGAGTGCAAAGGGAAGCCATGGGGGAAAGTCTCTGCTTTAGAGGAGAGTTTGAAAGGGATATCCAAAGAAATGGGATGCAGAAGTGGAAGAGAAAACTGGGGAAAAACCACAAACAGTGCAGAGTGTGTTGTGGAGAAGGAAGACAAAAGAAGCTGTTAGATAAGAATCAGAAAGTACTGAGCAAAGGTAGGAGGAAATGAGAGCTGAGGTGTGGACAAAATAAGAAGTATTAATGGCCATGTATATGTGGAAGAAGTGTTAAATTTGCATCAGTGTAAGGGGATGTTGGCCAATGACCTGGCAACTTTTTCTCTAAATATCTTTCTACTTTAGCTAATGGCAATGTTGGGGCTGGAGAGCCAGGCAAAGCATTTCGGGAAAAGAAAGAGGATAAAATAGTCTGGTGTTTTTCTCTTAATTTTATCTGGTCTTTTTTTGTTGCTGGCTCATTAAGAATCCCACCCGTCTTCCAAGAGAGAAAGCAGTTTGGTTTCTCCTTGATAAGATATTTCAGGCGCACCATGCTGTTTGCATGGAAATATTACAGTTGAGGAGTTAAATGGCAGAAACAGAAATGGAATAATAAGCTTGGGGAAAGTAGTCTCTGGCAGCTGGTTGGAGGTTTTGGTTAGTACTTATAACAATCCAAAGGCTTCTAGTACCACAGGCTTCTTCCTTTCCTCTTTGGTTTACTTGTGATGAGAGAAGAATGACAGAAAAGATCCAATTCTAAATTTCCAACATACTTTATTTTTTTTCTCTTGTGTTGGAACACTGATTTATTAAGTGACGCCAAAGCAAGCTCTCTGCTGGGGGAACAGCTCTTGCTATCAATTTGATGAAGGCTCCAAACTAGAATTTTCGTAGGAGCTACAAGTAAATAATACAGCGTGAGGACAGCTGAGAGCAAGGAGTCAGCACAGTCCAAACCTCCCAGAGTTAGAGGAGCAGTCTGGCTGGGAAATCGTTGGCTTGAACAAGGGGGAGAATGCTTCTCATACTGAGGTGGCTTGCCAGGAACTGTAAGAATCAGTTTATTATTACTAGATTGATCTAAAATGAGGGCAGAAATTTATGGAGTGTGATTGTTCCAGGTGGCTTGTGTGTCCTGGTGCTGTCAAATCACAGAATTGTTGGGATTAGAAGGGATTTCTGAAAATCATCTAGTCCAACCCCACTGCTATAGCAATTGTCTACAGCAGGTCACAAAGGCAGGCATCCAGATGGCCTTGAATATCTCCAGAGAAGGAGACTCTACAGCTTCTCTGGGCAGCCTGTTCCAGTGCTCTGTCAGCCTTGCAGTAAAGAAGTTTTTCCTTGTGTACATAAGGAACATTCAGTGTTCCAGTTTGTGCCCATTGCCCTTTGTCCTACCCACTGAAAAGAGTCTGATCCCGTCCACTTGACTCCTGCACTTTTTGTTTTTATCAACAGTGATGAGAGATCTGGCCACAGCCTTCTCCAGGTTCAGCAGACCCAGGTGTCTCTGCCTTTCCTCATACAGGAGATGCTCCAGGCCCCTCATCATCTTTGTGGCCTCACCATGCAGAATGGAGGGGGAAGATCACCTCCCTCGATCTTTTGGCCATGCTCTTTTTAATGCACTCCAGGATATCATTGGCCTTCTTGGCCACAGGGGCACACTGCTGGCTCATGGCCAACCTGTTGTCCACCAGGGCACCCACCCAGGTTCTTCTCTGCAGAGACCTCTCCAGATCAGCCCCTAATCTGGACTGATGTATTCCTGCTGCCTGCCTGCCAGGTGATGCTCCCCGTGCAGATATAATGTGTTTAAAAACACCTACCTCAATCTGCAAAGCCATAGCAAAGCTAGGATTACCCAGTGAATATCAAGGAGTCGGGTTATACCAGGGCTTCTATAGCAATACTGTCCTAGCCATGCTGTACATTCCTAAAATTTTCTGCTTAACTTTCTAGTGAGCAGTGTGCTAACTCTGCTTTTGCATCCAGTGTCAAGTAAGGGGGGGATTTACCGCAAATATTACTTGGATCCTTAAAGACTTGCAGTATGGTGTTTTCTTCGTGTTTCGTTTTTGTTTTTAACCGTAACTCCATTAACGGAGAAAGAAGGAACATGCTGCTTAGCACACTAGGCTGCATGTGTTAGTTCAGCAGATAGGAATGTGTAAAAGCAGTCAGTATTCAACCATCTTTCTTCAATCAGCCAGTGGCATCAGAGCAGTTTGGGCATCTATCTGATGACCGTTGCAGCTTTTGTCAACAGCAGTGTCCCTGTGTGACCCTACAGGATGAATTAGTGAAAATCCCTCCTTTCACCCCCAGGTGCTTAAATGCACAATTTAAATCTGTGCTGCCTTTCCCAGCTGCAATCCAACCTCTGGAGCTGCTGAGCTCCCTGCGTGGCTGAGCTCCCGAGGCCATGCATGCAGGCACAGCTTTCCAAGCACTCCTGGTGTGATGTGCGTGCATGCAGCGCCCAGCCTGCGTGGTTCACACCCTGAGTGCAGCTCTCAGACCTGGCCAAGCAGGAAAACAGAGAAAATACGAAGGAAGGAGGTTGTGTGATGCCTTGTCTCAGCACGTGTCTCAGCTGCAGGCGTAGTCTGTCTTTTGCTGATTTGGAACTTAAATATCTCACCTCTCAGGAGAGCATTGGAATGGCTTTTCATCTTTCTGTTTTTGCACTTCTTGAATGGTTTCTTGGAGCATTTCTACTCCAGCAAGTGTTAGTTATTCCCTTATAATCAGTGTTTGCGTGCTTTTTTGAAAGCCAAAGAGCTGTCTCAAGGAAAAATAAACAGACTATTAACCTAGAAGCCAGTAACACAAGCACACATACTTTTTATACCTCACGTACAAAGCAGCACAATTTAGGGAAAGGTTTGAGCAAAACTCCCCAGTAGCTTGTTAGTAATGACAGTTTTTTTGGTTGATACGTCAGCTAATGATATCAGAGATCACTGAAACAGACACAAAGAAAATCATTCTGAGTGTAGCCATGCTAATTGCTAACTTCAAGTGGTTAACTCAAAGTTGACTTTCTTCCAGTGTTTGTTCAAAAAAATTATGCAATACTGCAGGATTTTTCCTATATGTCCTCAGTCTTAACCAGGGCATGTATGCATATTTTACTAAAAATATTATTTTCACTAGCTGTTATGGCATATTTTATCTGTTAAGATACTGCTTGCTTTTACAAAAGCTCTCTGCTTCCGAAGTAAGACTGAAAAAACAAATCATAAAGCAAATGAACTCCTTGGTCAATATTGTAAGCATTATGGTGGCAAAAGCAAGAGCAAAACCCATTGCAGACCACTGGGGGTATAATTAAGCGTGCTGGAGCTACCCCAGCCAGATTTGCTGACCTGGTGGTACAAACAGACTAACAAATCAGGTGCTGAGATCATACTTGTCATGTAATGTTTATGTTACTTCTATTCTGATGCATCTGGGACTGTTTGTTGTGGTGGCTTATCAGCCCGTCTGATGAGGTTCTCTATAATAAAACTCAGGCCTGTTGTCCTTGTACTTTCTGAACAGAGTCAGGCCTGTGTCCATCTCAGCTGGCATTTCTGTGCCACCATTCATTTATCCCATTCAAGTGAGAAATGGACGTACTCAAGTGATCCCAAGAGAGTTGTGGACTTCCTGGAGTGAGCCCAGAGAATGGCCATAAAGATAGTGAAAGGACTGGAGCATCTTCTATTGAAGAAGGGGCTGAGAGAGAAGGGACTATTCAGCTTGGAGAGTGGAATGCTCAGGGGATTCTTATCAATGTGTATAAATACTTGGTGGAAGAGAATGAATAAGAGGGATACAGGCTTTCTCGGTGCTGTGTGACAAGGTAAGACAAGTTAAAAAGCATTCCATTAAATCTGAACACGAGAAAACAAGAAAACACATTTTTACTGTAAAAACGATCAAACACTGGCACAGCTTGCCCAGAGAGGTCATAGAGTATCCACAGAGTTATTCAAAATCTGACTGCTCTAGTTCTGGGCCTCTACTCTGGGTGGCCCTGCTTGAGCAGGGTTAGACCTGCTGGCTCCAGAGGTCTCTGCCATCCTCAGCCTTTCTGTGGCTGTATTCATCTCTGCACTTGAGATAGGTGAATGGAAATGTTCCAGTACCAAGCAGTGAGAGGCACCCATACTTAAAAAGAATGATACAGCCATGCTAGAGCTAAAGTCAAGCCCCAAGGTGGGGCCACAGAACTTGTTAGGAATGCTTTCCCCAGGGCTGGCAGTATGTGCTCCCTCTTGCCTTGAATGGAAGTCCAAGCTCTCCACCAGTGCAACCTGTCCATACAAGGGCAATGTCTGAGATAAATTGGTTCCTACCCAGCAATTGCAATATGGGTGCAGCCAGGATCTGGCACAGGACTTGGACAAGGCTGACTTCTGGTGGAGGTCTGGAAAAATGTTTTAAGGGTACTTATGGGGTCTCTGGAGACAGAGGGATGTCCTGTTCCTTTTCCAAACATCTGAGTCATACTCTGGGCATGAACACAGATGGAGAGCATTCTGGAGGAGCCATCTTCCTTCAAAATTAGTTTGCATTTCTCAGGAGAGAAGCTCAATACAAGAATGACATATAGCCTGAGTGAATAAGAATACCATTGCTGGATAATGGCATGGAGAGCGCTGCCCTCTTGCCAGCAGTTTTTTTGTGCTGCAACAGTATTACCAGTGCACTGGTAAGAAAAAGATGATTTACAGCCATTCCACCTAATAAGTGTAGAATTAGCTCCTCAGAAATCTTCCTCTCTTTCCACATCCCTCTTTAATTATGGCTGATTTTACAGTTGTGTGTAGTGGATTTGCTGTCTTTCAGCACATGACACTGCTGCTGGCTGGCCCTGGCTCTTACTTGTGTCTTCCTGGGGACAGCACCCTTTGCCTTTCTCCAGGCATCTTCCAAACAGGAATGAGCAGTTTGTTTGGGCAGTGAGCAGGACGGGCTTTATTGACAAAGCTATATGTTGTGACCCAACCAACTTGGTCTTTTCCATGCCCACTGCTTTTGTTCCAGGTTGGTCACGTTCCAGCACATTGTTTCAATTTTGAGAATCCAAATCTTGACAATCCAGGCACAGAAACAGCTTGCTCCAGAAGGAAGAACATGGAAAAAACTTGTCTAGCTTTGGAGGTGTTATGTGCTGCTCCCTGCCTTCCTGTACCATCCGTTCCCTGCAGACAATGATAATTTAAGCATCAAACATCTGACAAGACATCTTGGTGATAAATGTGAATTTTAACTTGAAGTAGCAAACCAGTGCCATTTATTTCACTTCTTGTCTAACCTGGCAGGCAGCTACTTTGCCATATCAGCACATCAGATGATATCAGACATGCAAATACTAATCTGGACTTCCTGTACCTTGGATGAAGAGGTGTTTCCATGCTCTGGATTATCACATTCGGCAGTTTTGAGGACTACAAGACATGTGCCAAAGCAAATGACTGAGGCTCAGCAAACACTATTAGTGCTGGTTCTCTTTTTGACAATTTTCCCACCCTTGACTCAAGGTATTTTTTAAGACTTGAAATAGTAGATGGATGCAAGCCAGTGAATCACAAAGTTCTGCTCTCTTCACCAATACCCCAAAATCTTCCCTGATCTGTTGCATGGAGGGCTGCTCAGGAAACTGCTGGAGAAGTCCAGGTGTAGATGAGAGTTATCTATGAGCAGCACCGTGCTTAAGGGTGGTGGGGAGGCAAAACAGGGTCCTGAAGCCCGGCAGGAGATGTGTTACTTCCTTCACTCACTGCAACTTCATCATTATTGACCACAGAATGTTTGCTTTCTGACTGCTCTAAAGGAGACACAAAGGAGGCTCCCTTCTGAAATGGTTTTGAATTAAAGAATCATAAGGATTGAAAAGACCACTAGGAACATCTTGTCCAACTGTCCACCTATCACCAGTATTTCCCACTAAACCATGTCCCTCAGTACAACATCTAAATGTTTCTTGAACACCTCCAGGGATGGTGACTCCACTACCTCCCTGGGCAGCATGTTCCAGCACCTAGTCACTTTCAGAGAAAAAGTTTTTCCTTATATCCAACCCGAATCTCCACTGGTGGAATTTGAGGCCATCATCTCTAGTCCTATTAGTAGTTACATGGGAGAAGAGGCTATCACCTTGCCACCACCTCTCTTAAGGTAGTTGTAGAGAGCAATGAAGTCTCCCTGAGCCTCCTTTTCTCCAGACTAAATAATTCCAGTTCCCTCAGCCACTCCTCATAAGACCTGTGCTCCAGACACCTCACAGCTTTATTACTCTCCTCTGGACCAAAGCCTCAATGTCTTTCCTTTAGTGAGGGGCCCAAAACCAGCCAGCTTCTCTAAAAGAATATTGTGGAAGACAGTGTCAAAGGTTTTGTTGGACAGTAGGTAGACTACATCAACAGCCTTTCCCTCATCCACCAGGCTGGTCACTCAATCACAGGAGATCAGGCTGGTCAAGCAGGACCTGCCCTTCATGAATTCATACTGGCTGGGCCTCACTATCTTGTCTACACCTCTTGAATACCTCCAGGGTCATGACTCCACCACCTCTTGGGGCAGCCGGTGCCTGTACCTCACCAATTCTTCTGAGAAGTAATTTTTCTTAATATCCAGCCTGACCCCCACCCGGTGCAACTTGAGGCCTTTACCTTTCATCCTATCACTGTTACCTGGAAGAAGAGGCCAATCCCCACCTTGCCACAACCTCCTTTCAGGTTGCTGTAGAGATCAACGATGTCTTAACCCAAGTAAAATTTTCTCTAGTGACTGATGGTGGGCATCTTTTGGGGCATAGAAACTGAAAGACAAGGATGTGTCTTTTTGATGCTACAGGCTGGTTTTTCTTGTGTCCCACTAATTTAATAAATCCTGGTTCAGTGCTACACAGAGACCCAGCTGCAAGAAGGAAGATATAGATTGCATCCACCTGCCCCACCTTCTCCTCCCGAATTCTTTGGAGACATTCAGAATTGGAGATTTGGGTATCATCAGGTAAATGAGGGAAAATAGTTATATAGTTAGATACAGTTTTAGTAAATATATATAAAAAAAACTATATATATATGTGTGTGTATATATATATATATATATATATATACATAAAAACTGTATCTATAGTTGGATATAGTTTTTTCACCCAGAGGGTGGTGACGCATTGGAACAGGGTGCACAAGGAGGTTGTGGATGCCCATCCCTGGAGGCATTCAAGGCCAGGCTGGATGTGGCTCTGGGCAGCCTGGTCTGGTGGTTGGTGACTCTGCACATAGCAGGGGGGTTGAAACTAGATGATCATTGTGGTCCTTTCCAATGCAGGCTATTCTATGATACTGACTGAGTCTTCAGGCAAAACATTTTGCAAGTGGACCATTCCAAGAGATTTTTTCAAAATGTATGTGGTAGAACACTCCAACAGGACGAGGGTGATAGACTGAAAATAACAATACACATTTTGTGCCTGTTCTGTATTTGGGGTTTGAGTTGTCACAGAAAAGCTCTGCCTTTCACATTTGCTGGTTTGAGATAGACACAAAACTCGGCTCGTAAAGGATATTTGAAATCAGACTAAAAGTTGCTACGGAGGTAACAGACTGCAGGATGAAGAACAAGCTGGGAGAGGTTTTAGTTTTATCATTATTTCAATTTTGGATTTAGGTGCAGTAATTCAGATACTTGATCCATCCTTAAAGCTCTTCAGGGATTCAGCCCCCATTTTCTATTCCACACATCTGTAGCACAAGATTTATGGTGTCTTACCTTTCCAAATACTTAAAAAACATCTTCACATTTCTAATCTTACGAACAGTGGCACTGCAAAGGGGACAGCAATAGCATAAGATGAATTCACTTTCAAAATCATTTGCTTGAAGCTTTCCCAGCCACATCCCATGATGATAAAATGTGGATTTTGATACTGCAACAACTGCTTACTGTGCAAGATGCTGTTCCACAGCAGAACTAAGCAGCAGTGGATGGGCTGGGGCCCAATGTTATTACTGGTTGTATTCACCAACCCAGCTATCAATCCGAAAATATTTAGCTTTCAGTGATGGGCCAAACCAGGGCCGGGGTGAAGGAAGGTTTGAGAGTGTCATGAGGGCACTGCAGCTGATCAGTAGCTGTTTTTAGACTGTGCTATGTGCTTTGTTATATTCCCTTTGTTAATTGTCATGCTGTCTGAAAAGCCAAACCTTGTATTTTACCCAGGGAGAAAAGCTGATATTAAGCAACAAAGTCATCACAAAGTTCCATCTCCAGTCCCAAAACATTCATTTAAGTGGTAATGAAAACTTCAGTGTTGATTTCAGGGAGAGCAAAGTGAAATATCTCTGGCATGGTCTCACTAATTCTGTTTAAAAGGGCTCTATGGATTAAAAAAAAAGAACAGTCCAAAAGGAAGCAGTAATTAAAGGTGGATATCATTTACTCGATTACTGTTTGTATTATTCTGCCAGTGCAGGACTGAGTCCCTTAATACTTATTTAAGCCTTTCAGTCCCTTAAGAATGAAATTTATGGGCTCTCTGCTGATCAGCAGAAGATAGAAGCACGGAGCCATAGAATCACTAAAGTTGGAAAGACCAATAAGGTCATCCAGGGCAACTATCACCCCGTGCCTGTGAGTGCTCTAGACCATGTTACTCAACTAAAGGCATGGTTAAAGCCTTACTCTTCTTATGTGCTGTGGTTTATGCTTTTGGCTCTAGCAGTCTTCTTCTGACCTCACAGTTCTTCTGTTCTATTTTATAACTTCATTTCACACTGAAGAAGGATGGCCTTAAGATTGCACTTTTTCCCCCTCACTGTTTAGCTTTATCCTACTATAAGGACAGTTAAGGTTACATGTTTGTTCCAGAAGCTGTATGATTTATCTTTCCAAAATGTAATAAAGCAAAAAGCCATTTGAGGCCGCACCTTGAGTACTGTATTCAGTTTTGGGCCCATCACTACAAGAAAGACATTGCAGCTCTGGAGCGTGTTCAGAGAAGGGCAGTGGAGTGAAGGGTCTGGACATGTCTTATGGGGAGTGGCTGAGGGAACTGGGATTCAGTCTGGAGAAGAGGAGGCTCAGGGGAGAACTTATCACTTTCTACAGCTACCTGAAAGGAGGTTGTGGCGAGGTGGGGGTTGGCCTCTTCTCCCAGGGAGCTTCAGGTTTTGTATTAGAAAAAATTCTTCTCTAGAAGAGTGGTAATGCATTTGCACAGACTGCCAGGGAGGTGATGGAGTCACCATCCCAGGAGGTGTTCAAGAAATAAGGAGATGTGGCACTGAGTGATATGGGTTAATGAGCATGGTGATAATGGGTTGATGATCTTACTGGTCTGCACCAACCTTTATGATTCTATGAAAAACTGGCATTCAGCTCCCATTATTATTAGCTGAGTATAGAGCCAAAACAAAACAGGATTCTACTGTGGTTTTTGCAGTTTTTAAATGAAAAAACTGTTGTGACTCTCAAGTTGTAAAAATACTTCCTTGGGGACATCGGTGGAATTCCTCTGGCAAAACTGAATGTAACTCCTTTTCTTGCTCTTTCACTGGAAACCTTCTTTTCAGTGTGTGGATATTTGTCCCAACACCATGCCAAGGGCTGGTATCCTGAGCAAAGTGATATTTCACGTCTGTTTCCTATTAGTGTCACCACTGGTGTGAAACTGGCTCCTCTGCTGTAGGGTTATCCGCCAATCCCAGCTTTCTTCTCTGATGGGCTAAAGAAGGTAACAGTATTTCAGAGAGAATGATAATGAATCCTCTTTTAATTTGTTCTCCTCAGCTTTGTTTGCCAGATAAATAAGACAGGGGGTAATCAACGAGGTGACAGTAGAGAAGTATAATATTCTACAGATTATGCAAGTATCTTGGACATATGTTTTTATATTAATGGAAGCAGTTTTACTTCTTAAACTCATTGCAGTTTAACTACACAATTTGTTAGGATTTTATCTAGGGATTCTTAACTGTCCAAAATTCTTCTTTAACTCTTTTCATTACTATCACTTGGCAGAAATACTTCTTATATATTCCAACAAATACTGTAATCACTTTATTGCTAAATATACATACTGGAGAAATCATGTGGTTAACATCACAACATTTAGAGCTTTATTAACAACAGATATTAGAGATCTCTAAGTTGTACTGGAACACTCCTCCAAAATCAGTTACAAAATTAGATTATTCAGATAAGTTGTTTTACACAAAATCTACCTATGCTGTACTGTACCTCTGTTACAAGTAAATAATCTGCAAGCTCTGATGTCACAGCTGCTTTTTATTGCCAATGCTTATCCTTGCAACAACTCTCATTTTATAGGTATTCAATTTTCTTTGCTCTTTTTTTCTTCTGTAATCAAGTAAAACAGAAAACATGAGGTAGATGTCATGTTGGCAAGTCTTGAAGATGTCAAAAAAACTTCAATATTTTCGCTGTATGACATGTAGGTAGCAAAGAAATAGAGGGAGTTAAATGTAGAAGTAAAGGGAAAATATTTAAAACAGAGTATGCCAGCAATATACAAATATTTATGTATAAATATGTAAACAAATACAATATGTAGACAAATATATTACAGATATACATACAAAGATGGATTAAAAGAAGATGAGGTGGACTGGGAAAGGCCAAGGGATAAAGTTCACAGTTTGCATCAGATATATGGCAGTAATTTGTGAGGGTGAACAAGTCTCAGAAGAGGTATCCTGGAAAGGCCGTGGAATGTTCATTTTCCAATATCTTCAAAACTCAGGTGATAAGGCTCTCAGCAACCTGCCCTAGCTCTGAAGTTAGCTCTGCTTTGAGCAAGGGGCCAGACTTGATGATCTTCAGGGTCTTTTCCAAACTCAGTTACTCTGTGATCCTGTGTGGATTTCTTTGTGTGAGTAACAGCAAGAAAGCAGTGGTTAAGTGAAGCTTGGGGCAAAAAATGGGGAATCTATGCAAAAGCAGGTAAAAAATTATGTAAAAAACAGTTCAGTGTTCATCTTTGCATTCAAAAGGTCCATCCTTGTGAAGCCAATTTTCTGAAGATATATTAGAGCAAATTTAAACTCATATGTACATGTTGCAAACCACAACTCTGTAGTTTGAATGTGATGAAAAGTATTCCAAAACACAAAGGCTGATAGGCATGGTATGCGCTGATTTTTTTTTTTAAGTTATTTTCTGATCTATATCCTGGCAAATGATTCACCATTCTCCAAGAGAAAAAGATTGTCAACTCCCAAGCTGGCATTTGAGCTCTCTCACCTTAAAAATGTGATATCCGTGCACAAGCAAATTGTATTGTGTATTCTCCAAGAGAAATATGGTGTCCACAGCTGGCAGACAGGAACTGGTTGTCTTGTGCC
Source organism: Meleagris gallopavo (assembly GCF_905368555.1). Taxonomy (NCBI): domain Eukaryota; kingdom Metazoa; phylum Chordata; class Aves; order Galliformes; family Phasianidae; genus Meleagris; species Meleagris gallopavo. The sequence continues at coordinate 76,796,908 of NC_139406.1, read as the reverse complement.
AGTCCAAATCGGACAAAAATGACACACATCATTTAAAGCATATTTTTCTCATTACTTTTCCTGTGCTTATTTTTTTTTTCTTTTTTTTCTTTTTTTTTTTTTTTTTCTTGAAAGAACTGGAAATTAAAGTCAAGAGAGCTACTAAAGTCATTTTAGAGATGTTATCCCTTCTTTCCATATGTTTTGCTGTTAACCCTTCTTTCCATTTATTTTGCTGAACCCTTAATGAAAACATTCATTTTTAATGAATTTGTTCTCATTCAGGCAATATCCTCATGGATATTCTTGGAAGATTTTCATGAGGAAAGCCTGAATAATTGGGTCAGAAACTGTGAAGTTTGATTGTTGCAGAGAAGTCAGAGTCAAAATGGTGACAATCTTTGATCCCTTACTCAGCTTGTAAGAGAATTTAGTTGGATTGCTTCTGATCTCAGACTCTTAATATCTACAGTCTTCTTCTATATGTCATTGGATATTTATTCTGAGAGTAAACTTTTTTAAAATAAAAGTAGCTTTCCACAGAGATTATTAACATTTCCATAACCTGACAAAAGAGTATGAGATAGTTTTGTTTCACTGGCTTTACGCAGAAAATAATTTTTAAAGATCATTGTAGCTTAAAACATAAAAGAGTATGACTGGAATTCTTCCTCTTGCTTCAATACCAAGAGACAGTTTTATGAAGATTTGTTTCTTTGCATACTGTGGATATTTCAGATTAACCAGGTGTGGCCAGTTAGAGCTTGATGTGAACCTAATCTGGTGTCTGAAGGATGCACTGAACAGACTTCTCACCCTATTTTGGGAACTCGTGGTTTGTGTAGAGTTGGCAGGAATGCTGGCAGGTCCTGCTGGGAGTTTCCTGCTAAGAGCTGGGTCAGCAGAGTTGAGATGAGGTTGCTCAAGGCCTTGTCCAAGGAGGGTGAGTCTACAGCTTCTCTGGGCAAACCTCTTCCTGAACTTATTCATTCCCATAGGGATATTTCTTTTCTATGCTACCAGTGAAAACCCTCCTATTTCAGTGCATAAACACTGTCTTCCATTCTTCTGTCTGTCACTTCCATTAGCAGCCTGGCTTCACCTGCACAGTAACCCTCTTGTGGGTTCGGGAAGGGGCCTTTAGGGCCTCCCCAAAAGTGCTCGGCTCCTTCAGCTTCCCCACAAAGGGCCATGCTCCAGCCCCTAGATGTGCTGGTGGTCTTCCCTTGGCCTTGCTCTAGATTAAGAAGGCTTAGAACTGGACAGGTGTTCTTGTATTATTAATTTAGATCATATTTTAAAGAACTCATGAATTAAGTATATTTCAAAAACTTAAAGGATGTAAAATTTGACTCAGAAATACAGTGTTGGAAGCAAGGTTATATATGACTATTTCTTTCAGTTGTAAAGCTTATCAAGATAACTCATTTCTTTCTCTGAAAATAAAAGCTGTATCTCCTCTACTGCAGTATAAAACTAGATAGACTTTCATATTCTTGCTGATACTCTGGTCTTGGGAAAGAGAGTGACTGAAGCATGGAGCTGAGTCTCTCAGGTATAGCAATTTGGAGTGATGTAGCAATTTCCTTTAAAATTAACTTTAGTATTGTATATTTTAAATCTCTCTCTGCTACATGATGAAGTTAGGATGGTTGCAGATCACATCCTATGGAAACCAATAAGGAATAGAAAGATTCAATTACTTCATACTGTAAAAGCAGCAGCATTTTGGCTTTAATATAGCCGAAATGTAGAAGTCAGTGAAACCTCTGTGGAGCACCACACATAAAACTATTTAGTGAACAGAGTTCTAATTCTATAAAATAATATGATTTCAGGACGGCGTGTAATGAATCATTTCAGCACTGTTCAAGTGCATTAAACTGGCTGCTGAGACTTCTGAATAAACTATCTAAAATACACCCCTTCCTGGCTATCCACACAGCTGAAACTGCTGCCCAGACTCATCTGGTATTTCAGTTATTGCCACATCATCTTCTTGGGCCTTGAGTAATGTATTCTTCCCATGAGCATGCACATCAAGCAGCGCAGTTCAGATCATTTTTCTCATTTTGACAAAGCCTCCCTGGAAGGCGTGAAGTGTTGATTAATGGCCTAATGCTGCATGATGGTGCACACACAGTTTAATGCCTACAGTGAGTTCTTCTCTGTTGATTTCAATGAGACTCAAAACAGATGCAAAGTTTTACTGTGTCCAACAGAATCCATCCTAGTACCTTTCCTTCCTCTGCTCATTAACTTTGCAGGTAACTTGACTCTTTCCCTCTCTCTGTAATTAGGCTTCTGAACCATCGACATCATTCTTTTCAAAATCTTTAATTATTTTTTCTTAATCAAATCTCAAAGTTACCATCACTCTTCTTGATTTACCAAGCATCATAGACAGCTGGCTATGTTTGAAGTTTTGTTCTCCATTAGCTCTGTGGTTCCTCTTGTTCTTTTCAGCCTTTCTTTCCTGTTACTGTTCCTTCTGAAGCTCACTCAGAGGCGATTCTCATTCACCTTCTAGATGCCCAACAGGTGTTGACTAGTCTCTTCAAGATAATTCTGCTTTCTCCCTCTGCCTTCTATCTCCGGATTTTCTTCTCCTAAGAAAACACAAGTTCAGATATCACTCCCATAACAGTGACTAACAGAGCTGTCATTTTTTCTCTTTCGCTGAATCCAAAATCTGGGCCTTTCTCAAATGCTGGTGATAAAAAGTAAAGTTTTAAGAGACTTTTCTGGTGCTTTGAACACATTTATTGTGAACAACACTATCACATTTGATTGGTATGAACTATTGTGGTCATTGCCTGTGACTTACCTTTCTGTTTGTTAACCAAGCTATACCAAGAAAGAAGATTATTTCTATGCAGGTGATTTCTAAGCAAGAATTTTCTATCCATCATTATGTCACAATCATTATTCAGGTACTTATGGCCAGATACCTTGCTTTCTGCAGCACTGTGAATTTAAGCGTAATTGTAGTCTGACATCTGTTTGGAACTTTGTTCTTGGACATTGGCTTTGATTATAATGCTCTTTTTCTTACAAACTTCTACAGATTCTTCCTGATGATAGGAAGCATAAGATGGATGACTTTTCTTTGAAAGCACTTCCTGCCTACTATATCTCATGCAATATTTGGAGTTTATTTCCCATCTCCAGAATGCCTCCATCACCCAAGCACTGAATCTTTCTGACGAGTAGTTTCATACCGTCCCTTTAACAGCTCATCAAGCATGGAAAGAGCTATTGAAAAAATATTAATAAAATAAAAATAATATTTATTTAAAGTTGTCATAGCTGTGATTCCTCCAACAGTCTTGAAAATGCCATTTGTGTTGAGCTGTTTGCCTGTTACTGACCACTGGTAGTCTGCAGGTGTTCCCCATCATCTGTCTTGACAAAAACCATGCCCTCTGTTTACAAGGTCAAGGTACTTCGCCTGGAGATACTTTCCAATAGGTATTTCTTTTCCAGATCTGGGAGACCATCAAAAGAGCCCAAAATAGAGAAGAGTGGCATGCTGTTCTGCCTAAAGAGCTGGAGAGATGCCTGAGTCCTGCATCCCCTGGAAGCCTGTGCTACTGTCGGGGAGACCTCAGTCACCTTCAGTGTCAGCAGGCCATCTGTCTGAAAGTCCCCTTACACCTTTATGTATTTCTGACATATCAAAGTCTGGAGCTGAACTAGTTGGAAAGTGCAGATATTAGCACTTACATAAAAGACTCCCAGGCTGATCTCCAGAGATGAGATTCATACTCAAAGACCCAAGGCTACAGATTCATAGATCTGAAAATAGGAAACAATGGTTCCTGAAGCTGTCTTTAAGGTGTGGTTAAAACCCTGTTTGATTTCCCCTTCTTCTGCATCAAAAGATGGTAACTGCATACTCTAAAGATGCTACTACTGCATAAAGTCTTAGTCTCAGCTATCTCTGGCATACCCAGACTAGGTATACTCATCCTGAAGAACTGTTTACCTCTAAATATCCTCATTAAGGTAAATTATGACTTCTGTTGCAATAAGCCCTATCTATCTATCTATCTATCTATCTATCTATCTATCTATCTATCTATCTATCTATCCATACCTCCTTTGGACAGTTTCAGTATATAAGTACGGCCCAGGGCCCCATCCAGCCTGGCCTTGAATGCCTTCAGGGATGGGGCATCCACAACTTCTCTGGAAACCCTGTGCCCTCAGAGTAAAAAAGTTAAAAGTAGAGTAAAAAGTAAACTGAAGAAAACAATAAGCCACAAATTACATATATGCAAGCCTTATTTCTTGCACTTTTCCTTAGCAACAACTTTGAATCTACTCAGACACCTCTGACGCTGAGCTGGAAGGACCTTGGCTGACCTAATTCTTAGGTGTGGATGAGTTAGCTGAAGATTCTGGCTCTGCAGGACTAGCAGAGTGGGACCTCATACCCTGAAATCTCCAATAACAGTTATGGTAAATAAAGATTTGTCATCAGAAGTTATTATTCTGTATTGTGGTCACAGAATCAATAAGGTTGACAAACCACTAAGATCATCTAGTCCAGCTGTAACCCATCTCTGCCATGCCCATTAACCCATGTCACTCAGCACAACATCTACTTTTTTCTTGAACACCTTCAGGAATTGTGACTCTACCACCTCCCTGGGCAGCCCATTCCAATGCGTTACCACTCTTTCTGAGACAAAATTTTTCTTCATATCCAACCTGAGCCTCCCCTGATGCAACTTGAAGCCATTCCCTCTCGTCGTATCACTGTTACCTGGGAGAAGAGGCCAACCTCTACCTCCTTTCAGGGAGTTGTAGAGTGATAAGATCTCCCCTGAGCCTCCTCTTTTCCAGTCTGAACAATTCCAGTTCCCTCAGCCACTCCTCATTGTGCTCCAGACCCCTCACAGTTTTGTTGCCCTTCTCTGAATATGCTTCAGGGCTGCAATGTCTTTCTTGTAGTGATGGGCCCAAAAGTGAACCCAATACTTGAGGAGCAGCCTTACCAGTGCTGAGTACAATTACTTCCCTGCTCCTGCTGACAATTTCTAATACAAGATAGGATGTCATTTGTCTTCTTAGCTGCCTGGGCACACTGCTGGCTCATGTTCTGCTTAGCATCGATCAATATTCCCCAATCATTTTCCTGTGCACAACTTTCCAGCCACTCTGCCACAAGCCTGTAGCATTGCCTGGTTGTTGTGGCCAAAGTGCAGGGCATGGCACTTGGTCCTGTTAAAGCTCATACAGTTGGCCTTAGCTCAGCAATCCAGCCTGTCCAGATCTCTCTGTAGGCCCTTCCTACCCCAAGGTTCTTCCCAACTTGGTGTCATCTGTGAACTCACTGAGGGTGCACTCAATGCTCTTATCCAGGTCATCAGTGCAGATGTAGAACAGGACAGGCCCCCAGCAACGACCACCACTCTGTGGGCCTGGCCATCATCCAGTTCTTTACCCAGCAAAGAGTGTACCTGTGCAAACCAGGGGCGAATCATATAACTTGTAAAAATCTTCATCATTCATCCTCACAGTTACGCAAGTGGAGCACTGCTGCTGAGCCACAGGTGAGCACAAAGGAAGGAAGTCCAGGGGTTACAGCACTGGAAAACTCAGGACTGAGTTTTGACTCTGTCCTATCCCTGCCTTCTGGTTCCAGGCAAGTGACTCAGATTCCTTGTAACTCACTCTGCTGCCCAAGGGTACTGATGCTTCTCTGCTTTAGGATATTATTATACTGATTATTATACTGATAAATACAGTCAGAAGTTCAGAGGTCTAAGGGCAGTGTGATAAGGTAGATCACCCAAACTGTGGAAGAGAAGCCTGCCCGGGTCCAGAAGCTGTCAGTGAAGTGGATGAGGTGAGGAGATGACAAATCCTCCTGGACAGAGCTATGTGTGCCTGAGAGCTCTTGGTTGCTCTCCTGTTCCATCCTCTCTTGGCATTGCTGCCTGGTTCCAGCTTCACCAGAGAATCAGAGTTTGCCAAGTGGAGATATGGAGAGGAATGGCTAAAAGTCCCTCTGTGCACGTATATCTGAGGACTTCAAGAATGATCTTCCTAGAACAGTGCAAATGGCTCCTCAGGGGAGAGCCTTGGGAGCTTGAGAGATAAATGATTTTAGGAGCTGAGAGAAAAGAAAAGAGGTGAAATCAAGCGGCTTAAGGTCTTAAAAACAGGGCTGAAAGAGAGAAACAGGTTTAATTACTGAACGCTGCGGGAAGAAAAGAAAGAAGGAGCGAAGTGAGCACGCTATAGGTACGCCAGGAGGCTTTGCAGGAGAGGCAGCGGCGCGCCGAGCCGAGCCCCGGGGGTCGCGGGGCGGGCGGTGCTAGGGCCCGGGCGGGCGGAGGCGGGGGCGCGGCGCCGGGCGGCGCTAGGGCGGGCGGCGGCGGCGGCGGCGGCGGCATGGCCGGGAGCGCGGCGCGGTTCCATCCCGCGGCCCCGGGGGGCGGCCCCCTCCGAGCGGCTGCGGGCGGCCGGGGGGAGCGGGCGGCGCGGCCGCCGGGAGGAGGCGAAGGAGGAGCGGGGGGAACGCGGACATCTCCCGCACGCGGCCGGGAGCTCCCTCCCCCCCGACTCGGGCCGGGCGCGGGGGGCAGCCCCGCGGAGCCGAGTAGCTCTGCGGCCCCGCCGACGGGGCGGGCTGGTTGCGGGGCCGCGCCGCGGAAGGTAGGGGAGGCGGCTCCGGCCCCGCCGTGCTGCGACCTGAGCGCGTGTGGGCGGGGTGCGCCCCTGCGCCGGGATAAATAGCGGCTGGCGAAGCTGACAGCTCGGCCCGGGGCGCGCGGGTCCGGAGGCTGCGCTGGCGGTAGCGCCGGGGAAAAAAGTTGGGGCTGTCGGTGACTCCGCTCGGAAGCCGCGCTCCCGCCCGCAGCCCGGACCGAGCTTTTTTTTTGTTTGTTTGTTTCTTTTCTTCGTTTTGATTTTCCCAGCCGGGGAAAGGGGAGGACCGGAGACCCGCGCGGAGCTCGAGCAGCGCTTTCCCCCGCTTTCTCCGCGCAGCGCAGGGGCGATGCTGGAAGGCGCCGCGAGTTCGCAGCGCGCGTTCAGGGCAGCGGGAGGCGCGTGAGCTCCCGCAGCAGCCACTGCCCCCTCCGCCCGCCCCGCGCGCCGCCGCCGGAGGAGGCTGCCCGCCCGCCCCAGCGGCCCAGGATGCGGTTTCGCCTCTTCTCCTTTGCCTTGATCGTCCTGAACTGTATGGATTACGGCCACTGCCAAGCCGGCCGCTGGAGACGCGGCAAGAGAGGTGAGTGAGGAGGAGCCGCGGGGGCCGCCGTGCCCGCCCCCTGCCCGAGGCAGGTGAGCCGACCCCGAGCCGGCAGCTCCGCCGACCGCGAGTACCGAGTCCTGCAGCCGCATCCCGGTGCCGCCGCGCGGCTCCGCAGCAGTTCGCAGCGAGCGGGGTCGCGGGGCGCGCTCTTCCAGCTGAACGCTGGGGCTGCCCTCCGTCCGCCTTGCGGTCCGGTCCCGGCACGGCGGAGCCTCGGGCAGTGGTTTGCAGAGGTTTCGCTTTGTTGAGCGGTGAAGTTGTGCTCACAGCGCGCAGAGCCCTTTGAGAAACGGGGAGAAGCGGTGCGTTGGGATCGGGTCTGTTTTGCTGAGATGCTGCTGCGGGGATTGCGGAGTTGGGAGCGGAGCCGTGTGTCTGTACAGCACCCGTGTGGCCGCAGCGGTTACTGCAGCTCTTCTCAGCTGTCAGCCGCCTGCGGGCTGCTTCCCTCTTTGCTTCCCTCTTTGCTTCCCTCTTTGCTTCCCTCTTTGCTTCCCTCTTTGCTTCCCTCTTTGCTTCCCTCTTTGCTTCCCTCTTTGCTTCCCTCTTTGCTTCCCTCTTTGCTTCCCTCTTTGCTTCCCTCTTTGCTTCCCTCTTTGCTTCCCTCTTTGCTTCCCTCTTTGCTTCCCTCTTTGCTTCCCTCTTTGCTTCCCTCTTTTTATTTTTTATTTTCTGTAGGACGAATCACCTTCAGTGTAAAATGTTTCTATTCTCCACATGTTCTCAATCGCATTGCCGTTCGTTTCCCCATTCTTTTCACAGCCGTTCCCCCCATTCCCGAAGCTAATGGTAAATCAGGTGGCTCCAGCACTGAGACAGACATTGGGATTTCAGGACAAATTGCACCGAAGGGTTATTTGAGTGGGAAGGGAGTGAACATCTACAACGTAAAGCCGGTACAGATAGCAGTGAAACCTGCAGAAGGAGAAGAGCTTGTGCTTCCCTGCAGCCTCACAGTAGGCACAAATAAAACTGTACAGCACTTTAGTTTTGATGGTTCTTCAACAGATGGTTTCCAGAATTTAACTTCAATGTGTGGCTAAAACGATAGCAGTCCTTGAAAGTGACCAGCCTATCTGTGTTAACAAAGGGGATACTATGTCTTTAATTAAATGTGGAACTACTTAGAGTGCTGACGAGACAGCGGAGGGTGATAGCGGTATTTCTGCTTTACAACAGAGCTTAAGGGCTGCATTGTGGGAGCGCGAAATGAATAGGCATGGAGCTCGAGTGGTGTGAATTGTCCTCTGACCAAAACCTAAGCTGGTTTTAATTGATCTTATGTTCGACGATTGATCTCAGAGCGATTGTTGGGCGTGCTGAACAATTGGCTTTTCCAAGGAGATTGATTTAAATTAGTTTTTAGTTTAGTTATTGGATAAATAAGGTTGATATTGACAGTTGGCTTACTGGCACTGTTTTGTGCCATCACCTAAGGGTTCTGTTTTGTGCTTGGAAGAATGCAGCCTTCTCCAGTTAATAAGGCTGAAGAAGTAAGCGCAGCCAGTTTTGAGCACTGAAAGCAAAAGCTAAGAATGCATTCAATACTATAATAGACGCTTGCCATGACACATGCAGTCTGAAGTAATGCTTTCGTACAGGATTCAAAATTCCAATAATTTCACAATTTTTCCATATCCCATCTGCAAATAATCAGGCATTCACTGTGGGGTACTGGCAGTTAACATTTCTTTGGCATTCTATTTTGTCTGTTACATGATCTCAGATGCTCCATAATATCATTTTCTTAATGAAATGAAAATTTTGGCATCGATTCAGTCTCCTGTGTGGTAGAAATCAATTGCATTCAGTCTGGAATCAGGGCAAAAATCATATGTAGCTGATTTTTTTTTTTTCTAAAAAGCAGCTGAATTGTGTATTATGAATGTTAAATATATGTATATGCCTGCATATTTGCGTGTGTGTGTGTGTGTGTATGTTTGTAACTACTGTGGGATACTCCAGTAAACAAGAATTTAGTTAATTCTAGTGGACTGTATTCCCCTTCTTCTTTCAACCCTCTCTCATACCAAGGAATCATGCAACACTGCAGTAGAAGTGGAATGAAGCACTAATGCTTAGAATGTGGCTCCTTTCTGGCACTGGTTTCTGCTCTACTAGTGAATGCCCCTGCTTTAAAAGTTGTGCTTTGTATGTATCACGGTCAGCAGATGCTATGAATGCCACTGCTCCTCTTAGTTACTCTGGCAGCTCATTAGAATTCTACTCTGCCTGGTTCGAACAGACCAGAGTCCTTACTTCTCTGGAAGTACTCTAGCACCTCCTCACCTTAAAAGTCTTGAGCCTAAGAAGGTAGATATGATGATTTGCCTTTCTAACAGAATCTATTCTAAAATGTATTGAAGGGTATGTAGCTTAAAGGTCAGTAGTCCATCCTCATAGCTAGCTGACTTAAATATCAAGACACCTCCTTTCTCTTTTTCATTTAGTTGTATAATTTGATTTTTAACTTCTTTTGAATACCTTCTACTTGTTCATTTCAATATTGGATTTCTTTCTCTATATAACTCAGCATAAAGACACTCCATGTTAGGACTTGATTGAACATGGTGGTGTGTGTGAGAGACCAATCATTTTTTCCTTCTCTTTGAGAAGTGAGGAGAACAACTTTCCTGAACTTCAGATCCAAATGGTAGTATGTAGAAATGAAGACTGTTAGCCATGCTTACCAGGAGGAGTGATAGTATTCTGCAAAAGCACTGACTGAGAGTTTGGTTTCTCAGGAAATGACTGCCAAAAAATTGCTGAAGTCAATGTGATAGCAGTGATTGCATGGATGGGGAGACTTTTCTGTAGTAAGAGAGACTAAGTGGAGTTGCTGAGACCATTGCTGGCATGGTGAAGAGATGCAAATGAGACACGTTTGCGTGAGAAAACTGGAGTTTATCTACATCCAGAACTCCAGGAAAAGCAGTGTACAGAACTTGTCTTTCTATTCAGTTTATGAGACTTCATATTCAAGGAGTGTGATAATGGCTACTGTACGTACTCATCTGCCAAGTGTTCTCATTCTGTACTGGATGAAGGCTGTGTCACTGCAAGTGCATGAATGGTGAGCAACAGTAGAGATGGCAAAATCTGCAGGTAGAAATAGAAGGAGGGCCTGGGAATGGAAAATTCCCTGTGTCCAAGTGGCTCAGTAGAGATCTGTGTGGGGTGTTTGTGGGAGTATATGCGTATATGGAGGAATGTAGTCACCGGAATCTGATTGAATCTGCTTAAATATGTATCACCTTATGCAAGATGGAGATCTTGACGACACATCAGTTATTAATTTACATGGATTTACAGCTAGAGGAAAACCTATTGAGATAGAGGGGTTTGGGAATTAGCTTTATTAATTACGTAATTACCTGAGAAGGGGATAATATTAGAGCCTTTCTCATTTGTATGTGTGGTCAGGCTATAGGAAAGATTGAGCACTCAATTGTTAGGGAAAAGGAATTAAAGAAAAATGCATTGATTCAGGCATATACCACATCTGCTTTGCAAGAACTGTACCAACTCCAAAGAGCAGTAACTGCCTTAAACAACAACAGCAGTCATACAGACAGAACGGGGAACACCTTTTGGTTGTCGGTCAGTATCCGGGCTTTTTATCTGTTCTTACTTCTCTTTGAACTTGAAACATGTGTTGCATTTGGAGGACTGTGAACTTTTTGCTGGTGGGTTAAAGCTTAAAATCCTTCCAGGAAGTTGTACTTTAAACTCTGTGTTTTCCTCAGGTGTTACCTAAGTGCTTGTAACAATTTGTAAAAGACATGTTAACACTTGCTAGAGTTATTCCCCAGGTACTTGTGATCAGTAGGAAAGCTCTGGAGGGTCGCTTCTGTTCCTCAACCCTTTACTACTTAGAGTCGTTAGTTATAAAACACTCTGTGTATACACATCCTATTACACCAGCAACAATATCCTAACAATGAATCAGCTGAAAAGTCAAACTTAAAAAAAAATAAAAATAAAAAAAATAATAAAAAAATTGGCTACTTACACCCTATTGTCTGGTAAGTCTAAGGAAGCTTCTTACACTAAAATGTCAGCAGAAACCAAAACTTGTATGAATGAAGGAATAATGAACTAGCTAATGGCACAGTGTTGCTAAGGATAATTGGTGCTCAAGTGAATTGTGAAGGTTTGTGAAGGGGTGCTCGAAATGCAAAGAGTGGTTCAGTTTGAAAACGAGCTCTGAAGTCCAGGAGCTTGATTCAGTTGCCTGATGTAGGTTTCTAGTACCACTAGTGATATTTAAGCCACCCTTTTGGGCCTGGCAGGTTTGGTGGGGATGTACGTGACCTTCTGGAGCAACAGTTGGACGATTCCCATAGAGCAGGTCACATGCATCTGACACCCTGAGGTGTCTTTATGGTGGAAGATGAAAATGGAGAGCATGTCCCAGCACATGCTGTATGTACACATGCTTCCCATTTCTGTTTGCATCCGTTAGCTTCCGTTAGTGGTCACTTGGGATGAGTATACTGAGCTAGATGAGTATCTGGTCAGGCATAGTATCTCTGTCCTTTTACTCTTCTGTATTAAAACCTGTAGGAAGATTTGCAGAATACTTTCAGTGTGATGAAGGGTATACTTGTCTGCTTTTTGACTTATTTGAATGCTTTCCAACGTTTGGGAATATGTCTTCCAAGGCTTAGCTGAAATCTGTTGCTAGAGCAGGTCAAAATGCATGGCAAATACTCAAAAGTGAGGGTGCTTACTGATTAGGGAAACTAAGGTGATAGAAATAAGAATGCTAATTCACAATGAAGTCTATCATCTGCAGTATACAAGGACATGCAATTCCTATGATAAAATAATACCATGCTAATATACTTCAGTCATTATCAGAAAAAAATTTTGACTTTATTTAAAAGACAGAAAGTGGAAGGTGTTCGCTATCAAAATTCAAGGCATAAAAAGAAAAATAATGGTCTTCCTTTTTATATTATTATTATTTCTCTTTCTACTTCTAAGAACCTGACTATCCCACAGAGGTCTGCTTTTCATTTCTTATGTAGCTATTTTTAATAATAATAATAATAATAATAAAACAAAAACCTTAGCTATTTGATTTTTTTTTTTTTTTTGATATATTAGAGAGTACTGTCAAGTCAAACCTGCAGATCATCACATGTTGCAAATTTTTCCCAGTGGAATGTACATCCAACTCAAAAACTTATAGCTGAGTTTTAAAACCCCTTTCCAAAATGCGTCCTTGATTATAAATTGTAGGAATGGAATTTACTTGACTGCACAAATTATCTTCAACATGAATATAATTTCTTTTATAATTGATGGAACTGTGGTCACTGTGGTCCCTGGAGCTATTGATACAAGTTAATCCATCCTGTTGTAGATGCCTTCCTTCGACTGGGCTCCAGAAATATTAACAAACATGATAAATGTTAAATAAGATTACTTACTTGCCTCTGAGTATAGTATATATGAAGTATATATGAAGAAGATATGTACATCTTTGTTGTTGTTCTCTGAAACAAGCTGAAAGCAAGGGCAAATGAGAAGGAAACCCCCACATCCAGCTTTCTTATGTTTTTTACACAAATTATGTTGGTGTAGCTCTTTTAAAGTAGCAGATATAGACCCTGGAAAGCTGTGCTTTCTTTTTTGTTAGAGAGGCTTGATAAACAAGAGGCTTGTTTAGTTTCAGACATTTTTAATATGTGTGTCACTTTGAAAGTAGTACCTCCTATTCATTTTCATGGAAACTACAACAGTTGCGAAGAGCACAATAATGGTATTTGATAGAGCAAACTCTCATCTACAAAGCACTGTTTTTCAACATAGGCACCATCATTAGCAGATGAACTGATCTCTTCATTTTATGGTATGACAGCTGTGCATGGCCATCTGGAATATGGCTTGTCTTTCATATTGCTGTTGCCACTGTTGAAACGCACTGTCCACTGCCTCACTCTGCTTGCATCCGCTGCTTGGTCTTAGTAAACATTTAGCAAGTACCAGTGAATCCCAATGGATGTCATTTTTTCTTCATGGAGGAATTCAGTTCTACCCCTTTGCTACATAGGCACTTCAATGTCAGACACCATTTTGTCAGACTGCCTCTCTGCTGCCATCCTTCACATGAAAACAACGTGTAACAGAATACTGTTGGGAAGATTCAGCCTCTGGTGCCATACCACCAACATCTGCCTCTGATAGTTGTGGGCCAACGTAATAAAATAGGAGGCATTACTTTTGGAGCAGCCTTCGTATGATACTAAATTAAATCACTTTTATTTTTTTTCCCCTCAAGCATTCTTTTTCTTTTCACTGCAAAGATTTGTTTGTGCACAGTTTGAGAACCTTCTGGTATTTGTCTAGACTCCAAGTGTTTGCTAATCCTTTTCTTAGTGAAAAGCATGACTTCATACATGTTGGCTATTGATAATGCAAAAATGTAACAGCTTGATCCTTTCATCACAGGCTGCTTTATACACTAAAAGTAGGTACTGCCATAATGTGTATACTCATGGTCTGTGCAGTGCTTGTTTAGTAGATGCAATACCTTGGTAAGTATTATTTGGGTGCTGGAAGATCACCTTATGCAAGCAAAATAAATCTACTGCTTTTTGAGTAGTGTTGTTGGCTTTATAGCCTGTTAAATCTCCTAAGAATTTTGTTTTAGAGTGTGGAAAGGATTTGCAACAACTCTTTGATACCTGGATCCTGACTAATCCATCTCACTAAGCGAAGTATCAGGTGAATCCTGCTCCTGAGGGCCATTGGGCAGGTGTAGAGTTTGGGTTGTGCATCTGCTTTTGTCTACACAATGCCTTTGTTTAGCCAACTCCATACACTAAAGCCATTTGTTGACTAGGGTTTATTTTTGTATCTCTTGAACTTCATATACCTGTGGGCGACAGTCAACTTGCCTGAATTAAGAATCAAGTGATGGATCTATGTTTCTCTAAATCTGATCTGGTTGTCACTTGGTTTACCATGAGGTGAACAGTTCTGTTCATTTTCACTAAAACTTTTGTAAAACTCTGAGGACAAATGAAGTTGAAACAGTTTGAGGTATTGGCTCCCAAAAAGGCACTCAAGTGCAGCAGTGTGTCAAGCACAGAAGAGGCAAGAATGAGAGTCTGATTGACAGGCACTTGGATTAACGGTACCTTTCCAATATAGTTCCCATATGGAGATAGGGAAGGGGGAATTACAACAAATTGGTGTTTGTAGATACTGTATGCCAAAAGCTTAGTTGATGTGAAGGTCAGTGTTCTGTCTATGGAATAGAAGCAACCACTGTAGGTCATTACAAGTGCTTCTTTCTGCAGATTTCCTCATCCTGTGAGACTACAAGGGTTTGAGACATTGTGTGCTTATATTTGGCCCATTTCAGGACTTTGGTTTCAGAACCAAGCACATCTCTGAGCTTTGTATTGTCAAACAGTGTTCCCTGGAGCAGGCGCATTTTGTGAGTGTGTGCACCTTGTCCTGATGTCAGTACTGAAGTGCTCCTGAATGCTCGTCTAATTTATCTACCTTTGCATTAATCTCACTTCATTGTGGTGCAATTGTTTGTTTTTTGCCATTTCAAGTTTCTTTTTGGATGGTGGCCTGGAAAGATGTTGGTGATTACGTTTCTTGGTCTTTCCTCTTGGAGTGTAAAAGCTGTAAGGTGTGAAAGAACACAAGGGAATAAAATGTTAATGTGAGGCAAACAGGTCTTTTTCTTGGGTGTTTTTTTTTTTTTTTTTTTTTTTTTTTTTTTTAAGTTATCTTAAGTACCTTGATTATGTGATGATAAAGGAATGGAAGGCTTTTAAGATCCCATCTGTTAAGATGTGGTGAACAGTTTAAAAAAAAAAAAAAAAAAAAAAAAAACCAAACCCATGATTTGTTTCCCTATAATAGGAGAAACTTGTGTTATATCCTTTTGTAACATGTAGTTTGGCATTCAGGAATTAATTAATCATGGCCTCCAGTAAATAATCAGTTATGTATTACAGTAGAGCCAAGTGCTCTATGTATCTGTGAGATTTTGTCCTTTTATAAATGAATGGAATTTATGCTATTTACTCTGGCTTCTTTTTGTTTGTTTTTATGGGATGGCATTTGAGTGGCTTTAGCGAGGAAAGTGTAATTAATTACAACCAGTATTTAGAACAGGCATGCAATTCTGTAATTACTTTTCAGAACAAACACTCATAATTGCATTATGACCACTGTTTGAAGAGGGTACCAGCAAATATGTGTGGTTCGTATAGATTCAAAATGTTGTGGAAGTCTTTCTAGTAAGATTTACTGTTAGTAAATAATAACTTTTTGCTCTCTAGGATTTTTAAAATGTAAATCTAAAAATAATCCAGAGTTTATGGTTTAGGGATTATGAGTCCCAAATTCACCTTGCAGAAACTTGTCTGTTTTTTTTTTTTTTTGGGGGGGGGGAGGGGGGTTGGGTGAATCATCAAGATTTTCTTCATCTTGATGAAAAACAGACACAAATGTGGATGTAACAAGGCAGAGTGAGGGCTCTAAAAGATTGGGATATCAGCAGTTGGGTATTGGCACTGAGAGGCTGTGTGAATCCTCTTTTCCAAGCAGACTGGATCCAGCAGTGAATCTGTGCTTATGTACTGGGTAAAACTTGTACACATTTACTCCACAAAAGGAAAACAGCTTTGGTGTGAGAGAATTGCAGTGGTGTAATAAAGTATAAACTTCCTGATGCGGGTAAGTTCTTTTTTTTTTTTTTTTTTTTTTTTTCTCAGAGTTGAAATGCTGGCTGAAATATGTTACAGACGAAAACATGTACTAATGTATGGTCTCTGCAGCCGTATGGTTGCCACCTTTGAAATACAAAAAAAAAAAAAAAAAAAAGCACCATCCACTCAACCCCAGACCAGCCACATCAGAGATGGCTGTAGTGCACGCACACATCATCTGCACATGTATTGCAGCCCAGATATCAGTGGTGTGTCTGTGCTGGGATTTGCCAGGCAGGTTGGAAACCACAGAAGCAATGACTATGCTTGGCAAAGGTAGATATCACTGACTTGCTCAATTATTTTTCCAGTTGCTGCAGATTTTTTGATTGCTGTGTTTTTATTATAAACCGCTAACCTTCCTGTTGAATGTACTGGTATTGGTAATGGTAACTAAAGGTTACCATTAATGGTAACTAAAGGTTAATAATCTTTTATGTTACCTGCAGTAATCTAGCATTTAAGGATCCCAGCTGAGGTGGGGTCTGGTAGTACTGACATTGCTTAGCTGACAGCCAAGGAAGAAACTGAATCAAAGTCACCAGAGCAAAGCCTGGCCTGGATTTCCCTCCACTAGCAGGAATGATCTTTGCCCTTTCATTGCAGCTTGTTCAGACCTGCTTTATGTCCAGTTTTACACAGTACATGCTAATAACATAATGGACATAGGCTCAGTTTTGACTTATCAAGAGGAACTGTAACTCAGCAGGAAGCTGTAATGCAGCCAAGAGGCCTTAGGTTGTGTTTACAATGCAACAAGACAGCAGCCCCCTGTTTTAGTTTGTTCCAAGCTATTGCCTATTTTTGCAATGTAAAAAAAGTACGTATGGCCTCTGACTTGAGATGCTTCACCTTTGCAAGGGGTGGGAAACCAAACAATGTTTTGTAGGGTGTTTATTTACCTAGCCTCATGGAATTGCATATTTTAATACCTTCATCAGGAGCATTTGCAGGGGGTGGTTTCACCTCTATGTTTGGTCTTCTGTTCTCTCCAAAATCGTCAGTCTGATCTCCCCTGCTTGGAACCCTCTCTTGTGAGGAAAGCTGTCCTGAGGAGGCATGCTGCCATTTGCAGATTTCCCATGCATAAAACTTTTGTTAACACATGTATGCATCAAAGCCAGTGGTAACAGAAAATAATTTCCTGCTTTATGTAAATGTGAAGCAGCATATTGGTGTAGGGGAAAAATTACGTTATGGCAATAAGGAAATTAATAATTAAAACATGCAATTGAAAAGGTGCTTCTAAACAAGTGCTTTGGATTCCAGCTGTGTTTCTCACAGCTGTAGTGAGGTCTGCAGGACTTCACTGATACTGAGATGCCAGTGGCCATGTTTTTTGAAACCACAGAATTTTAAGTCCTCATCATAACTGTTTTATTCAATCTCAGGTATTACTGGACATCACTAGTGGCCCCCTAGAGGAGGACTTGAATTTTAGGAAACATGGAGAAGAGGAGGCTTGGGGATCTCATCAGCATATCTTGGGAGGGTGGAAACAGCCAGGCTTCTTTCAGTGGTGCCAGTGCCAGGACAGGAGGCAGTGGGTGTGAACTGGGGCACAGGAGCTCCCTCTGAGGCTGTAGATATCTTCCTTGGGGATGTTCAGAAGCCACCTGGACATGGGCCTGGGTCCCCTGCTCAGGGTGTCCCTGCTGGAGCAGGTGTGGGCCAGAGGAGAACAGGGAGCCCTGCCAACCTCAACTGTTCTGGAATTCTGGGAAAGGCAATTTGGTAACATCTCAGATACCTTGCTTGTGCCTGCTTGGTTTTGGTAATAAACAGCCGTGGAGAGGAAATGTAGAGCACCCAGTCCCTTTAGGAATCTCTGAGGTATATGATCTAAATTATCTGCAGTAATAACCTTAGTTGTGTTGAGGGACTTAGTTTGGACTTACCATTGTTAAGGTTATTGAGCAGTGCAGAGCAGAGGAGTTTCCTTGTGTTAAGTGGTGATACAGGAGTTCTGAGTTCAGTCATTTTCTCTTCAGCAAGACTCTCAGGCTCGCAGAAGTCATGAAATATCACCTGCTCCACCCCAACTTCCCTTCTTGTCCCCATGTAAAAAAAACAAACAAACAAACAAAGAAAACCAACTAATTATTGCGCAGGGGAAATGAAATGTCGGAGGCAAAACACAACAGGATGAATACATGAATTTATCTGGGTGATTTGGGCCATTTCAAGTTATCAGGCAACACAAAATTGGGTTCTCTATCATACCAATTTTACATCATAGGAGTTCTTTGCTCCTCAACATCTTTCTTTCTGAAGTTAACATTTTCCAAATACCAGAGGCTGGCTTGTGAATGAGGTGATTGAGATACTAGAACTATCTTTGGTCTCACTCATTTTATCTGCAGATGGTGCCAAACTGACTGGTAGAGTGCATGCAACCAAAGTGGTGCTTGTTCTGGTAAATACTGCACTGTCATGCAGTAGTATTGTCAGATTATACAGGAGGGCCAAATGTCAGGCATTTCTCTTAAATAAGAACTGTAGTATGCTTTTTCTAATGCTGTATCTGAAAACTCAAAACTTTTTCATTCCTTTTTGTTCTTTCCATCAGACTCCTGGAAAAAGTCCTGCTGCTTCCAAGTTCTAGTTTTTGTAACTTTAGCAGTGGCATAAATACATGTAGGGTTTTTCAGCTTTTGGAAGAGAGTTGAAATGTGACTCTATTAAACCTGAATCTGAAGACTGACTTGGTTCATATTGTTTTCTCTTAATAGCTTTCCAAGCAGCCGTTAAGTGAAACTACTGCATATTGAACCGGGTGTAATATGAGGCTCATTGGGTAAAATAACATTAGTCTGTGCTACTTAAACACACTCTGAAAGGCTTAAGGAGGAGAGGAAGGAAAATATTTGAAGAGATCAACTGGGATGTGGTGGAATACAAGTAATGTCACCTGAGAAGGATTAGAATTCGCCAAAGCTTGACCTGAATGAAGACCTCCATTTAGGGCTTGTGTTCCTACCAGATGAGCTGCAGTAGTTTTTCCATGCAGGGCTTTCTACCAGCAGTCACAGTGAAAGAACCCAGTGATTTACTTGGCTTCTGTGTCTCAGTAGCAGTAGAGCTTTTTTTCTTCTTTAGTAAATAAGAAAAATCCCAGTTCTTTCTTATTAGCTGCAGCTGGCTTTTTCTAATTACCAAAGTCTTAAGAGAATGTAGCTGAGAAAAATGTTGCTATTTTCCTCATTGGCAGCTCATTGTATGCACTGTAACTGATAGGCAGCTGCATATCCTATTCACATACTTAGATGCAGAGAGCCTCAAAAATACGTACTGACACCTCAAAATCTGGGAGAAGGCTATGGAGGAGCTGATAGCAATGGCATTTTCCGTTGTGATTTTTTTTTTTTTTTTTTTTTTAAATTTCATTACGAAGGGTTAATTATTAACCCAGCAGCCCCTTACTCTTAACAACATGCCTGCTGTGATGGTCTCTTTGAAAATCACTTATTCTTAGATACCTAGTGCCTCTGACGTAGCAAGTAGCAGTGAGGTGGGCTAGGGCTAGAAGTAGGCAAAACAATTACTCCTGTGTCATGACACTAGGTGGATGTTCACCCTTATGGGCCAGTCTTGGAGGTCTGAGAATTGCAGTATGGTTAAGTGGGAAATTCTTTTATATGGAAGTCAACATGATTTATGCTTGCTAGCATCACAGATGTTCAGAGGAACTATTTTACTTTATGCTTCTTGGTTTGGGCTTGAGTATGACAGGTTGGGAGTACTTGTGTGGAGAGAAATTTGCACTTACCAGCAAGAGGTCCTTTACACCTTTCTTTGAAGCACTATTGACTGCTGCTGCAGGGACTAACACTTTTGCTCTGTGCATCAATTTCCATGTGAAATATTTGTTACGGTTTCTCTTTTCACAGAATAGCAAAATCCATGCCAATGGTATTTGGTTCTGGATTTCTATGAGGTTCAGCTTAGTGTGCACCTTTCAGGGCTTGATTTTCCTGAAACACATCGTAAGTCACAGTTAAGCCTAGCAGAAAAGTAATGAAAAAAGGCACGCAGTGAAAAGCAGCACTATGGAGGAATATGGCATGTCTCTCCAGAGGCTTGTATGGGAATGATTTAATGTCAGAACTAGTTAGTATTATCCTTCTCTCTCATTTATGTCTCATTGCTAACTTCTGAAACTTTGGCAAGCGCTATCCGTTTTGTTTAGCCACAAGCATTGCTGACTTGTTTTTTCATCAGTGCTTCTTACTGTGGTAATTCATTTCTTGATTTTTGTCATTCATGCTTAGTTTGTAACAGAAACTCTATATCTGCTTTCTCCATGAAGTAAACATATAAAGATCCCCATGATATTCTACTGTATGGAGCAATTTCTGTTTTGTTTACGTATTTTAGCCAAGGAGAAGCCTGATTAGCTGAGTGTTTAATAGCGTTCAAATACATCCTAGAGCTTTGCATTTGCTGTTTGAT
This sequence comes from Meleagris gallopavo, assembly GCF_905368555.1. Classification (NCBI taxonomy): domain Eukaryota; kingdom Metazoa; phylum Chordata; class Aves; order Galliformes; family Phasianidae; genus Meleagris; species Meleagris gallopavo. The sequence continues at coordinate 76,776,463 of NC_139406.1, read as the reverse complement.
GTTCCATTTTATAGCTTTACTTAAATGCTCTGCAGGGATTGTGGTTTAGTGGTGGGAGCATGAAATTTGAATCCAAGGTGCCTGTTTCTCTTACCAACAGAGCTGGTCAGTATGTTTTAAATGTCAGATTCTTCTATCCCATCACCCCCATAATGCATTTTCTCATGTATGCAGAGTTTTTTTTCCTTTTCCCCCTTCCTCTCCTCCCCATTTTGCCTTTTTTTCCCCTCCTTTCTTAAATAAATGTTGAAGATTCATGGCTTAAACAGGAATCGCAAGTGCCTCTGTTTCTCTGGTGCATAGGGCAGTGTTTTATCACACTGCATTTTAAATTGTATCAGTGATTTGTGTGGCTGAGGGTCCTAGAGTGTTAATCTCCAGGCATGTATACACTTCTTACGAGGGATGATAAGCGCATAAATGAGTTTCCTGCCTCCTCAGGTTCACTGACGGAGCAAACATCTGCACGTAGAACATTGCATCCATGCCAGTGGTCTAAGAGATTTAGAAATGGTTTGTTCTGGCTGATGTGAAGTCTGTGTTCTCTGCAGATTTTTTCATGGCAAGATGTGTCCGAGAGACTTTAAATGCTTTTTTTTTCCTGACATATTTTACTAATTTTCAGACACAAAGGATGGAGCTCTTCATATGCAAGTAGTTATTTGCAGTAGACTGATTAATTGCAGTGTGAAAGATTTATATATGCATAGAGCCCAAGTATATCTTATTTCATACCTAAGAAAGATAATTACATGATAAAGACTTTGGAAATGGCAGGAGACTTAGGGCACCTCAGACTTCAGCTTTTAAGTTGTTCCAAAGAGGTCTGCTTTTAGAGAACACCTTCCTGTTTTTCTTTTATGGTAACTTACCTGAAAATGGAAGCATAACTTTAACACTTAAGGCATTTTCAAAATAACATAATGTAAATTTCTTACATTAAGAATGAAAAATGTATATGGCACATTTGTCTTTACCTTCTCAGGGCTGCCACTGTCTTCTCTTTAATTCTAAAGTCCCTTATTATTCACAATACAAACATCATCTATGGAATGTGAGCCGAGTAGCTTTTAGCTTTTTATGAACACATGACTTGTCTGTTTTTAAGACTTTATTTGCATTCCCACAGAACTATAAAAAAAAAACTCAGTAGCTTCTTGCCAAAGAGTAATCTTAATTTCTGCCTGAAATGTCCAGAATGCTGAACATGCAGGGTGCACAGGTAAATCAAACACACTTTTTTTTTTTAATTGAGGAAATTCTATAGCCATAAAGTGGTGATCTTTCTAGGCTGCTGTGATATGAGTGGATATGAAAAACAGAAGCTTTTTTTTTTCTTAATGTTATTCCTACTAGATGAGGAGATAAAACTGTATGTATCTGAACAGCAAATGAGCTCCATCTGTTCTAGGTCAAGATCTCAAAGTCTGGTCCATCATTTTTGTTTGATGTCTCAAACTCTGATGCCTTCAGTTGTCAATAGGGAGGATGACAGAAGATTTGGTGGATGTTTTGAATGTGCTAAATTAGTGCAAGCAGGATGTAAAGTACAGTGCAGTGGGGACTGAATTAAAGTGAGGTACTGCAGTGAACCGTGTATTTGTGTAGTACGCAAACAGTGAGAGTTTGAGATATCTTTTTCCATATCTTACTAAAACTTGGATACATATATGGTAACATCTGCATATTTGTAGAGTTATATCTTTCAAGTTCAGTGTTTCTCCACCATGTTTAGCAGCACTGGTTCTTTTTCTTACCTTCTTCCTATTAAAATGGATTACTTTGCTACTCGTCCTCTCAGTTACATGCAGCTTTGACATAACTTTTAGTATTTATTTATCCATACCATGTGACATCATGTGGAAAGCCATAATGTTGTGGGAAGCCAGACAAGGGCCGATCTCTGCTCAGGAATTGGCTGGGTGTTGGTCAGCAGGTGGTGAGTAATTGTATTGTGGATATACGTGTATGTGTGTATATATGTATGTTATTGTTGTCACCTTTTTCTTTCCATTTTCTTTTCTGTCTTAGTAAATAGCTTTTATTTCAACCCACAAGTTCTATTTTGTTTCCAGTTCTCTCCCTCTTCCTATCTCCTTCATCACTGGGGGTGAGAAAACAGCTGTGTGATGCTGAGCTGCTGCCAGGTTAAATAAACACTATTAAATTAATGACATATCCTCCATTGACCTGAGTGAAATGAGAATATCACCATTGGTTCAAAAGTGTTTTGTGAAGAGCCCTGGCTGGGAAACACACTTTTCATGGGTTTTAGTAGGATTGCGTTCCTTTCCTTGTTTGCACAGTACTTTCTGTATCTTCTGTAGATTGTGATGAGGCCTTAGATATCTTAGAAGCAGCTGAGGTGAACTAGAATCGTAGAATGACTTGGGTTGAAAAGGACCACAATGATTGTCTAGTTTCAACCCCCCTTCTATGTGCAGGGTCACCAACCACCAGACCAGGCTGCCCAGAGCCACATCCAGCCTGGCCTTGAATGCCTCCAGGGATAGGGCATCCACAGCCTCCTTGGGCAACCTGTTCCAGTGTGTTACCACCCTCTTTGTGAAAAACTTCCTCCTAATATCTAACCTAAACCTCCCTGTCTCAGTTTAAAACCATTCCCCCTTGTCCTATCACTATCCACCCTCATAAACAGTCATTCTCCCTCCTGTTTATACACTCATTTCAGGTACTGGAAGGCCACAGTAAGGTCTCCCTGGAGTCTTCTCTTCTCCACGCTAAACAAGCCCAGTTCCCTCAACCTTTCTTCATAGGAGAGGTGCTCCAGCCCTGTGATCATCTTAGTGGCCCTCCTCTGGACCCGCTTCAAGAGCTCCACGTCCTTCCTATACTGGGGGCCCCAGGCCTGGACACAGTACTGCAGATGGGACCTCACAAGAGCTGAATAGAGGGGGACAGTCACCTCAAAACAAGCTTCTTCCAGAAGAGGCAGGGTTGTTTCTAATAAAATAAATAGAAATAAAAGAATAGGACTTCCTTCAGGTTTCTGAATTTTTATTTACTCGGCATAGTTTTAGCATGTGAAATATTATGGGCATGAATGCGATTTAGAAAAACTTTTTTGTTTGCATTGTTTCCAGTTTGGCAATAAATAAACTGTGCCCTGTCCAGCCTCTCAGTAGATAACTACTTCATATTTTATTAGATCAATTTGGCTCCTGACATGAACTGTAGTCCCATTAATCCTGTAATATAGTGCATAGGATTGGAAAAATACAGGATGTAAACATGTTCTTCATTATGCACTTTAACACAAAACAGATATATAGAGCTCATTCTAGAACATAGTAGTCAGAGTGTACTAAGCAAATAGCAAATTGTTGACTAGACTCATCTGCTATTAGTTTATTTTGGGGTTAGGAGCAAAAGGCTTAAGAAATCTCAATCGTTTCACGTTACATCTTGATGCCAATCATATCTTGCTGGATGCTGCTTAAATAGATAGGACCAGTGATTCTGTTGCCTTCATTGAATCCAAAATCAAGGCAACTTAAAGGTTTCAGTAAGTCTTACAAAAAAAAAAAAAAAAAAAAGTCTCAGTAATGAGAATGGTTATGTTTGACAGTGATGTTGTATAATCATAAATAAAAATCTAGTCAATGAAGCAGTAAATCCAGGCTCTTTTTTCCTACTGCAAACTTTTAATTTGGGACTTTGTTATCCTTCCCAAGTTTAATCTGAGAGTTCCTCGGGTTGTTCAGAAGAAGGAAGGAATATATTCCTTTTAATACTATTGCATCTACTGTATAAGTCTGAGAGGTCATAATCACAGTGGTCTCAGTAGCATTATGTTGAGTGAAATCGTTGGTACTATTCAGTGGGAAAATGGACTGGAACAACCTCTACAAGTAAATGGTTACAGAGATGTGCTTTAGGAGATACAGTCTTTTAAAGTTGAGAATTGGATTAACAACCCGAATTGCTAGTTTCTTAAAGATAGGTACTTAATTGTCTCTAAGACTGATGAATATCAATTGATGTGAAGTCAATGGTTGGGATCCAGACTGGGAAGTATACTATAGTCTGTATATCTTAATCTCATCTATGAGAAGCATGCATGTGGAAAAGAAGGTTGAAGAACTTTGAATACAGTTATCATATTCTCATGAAAAGTTTGCCTCTATCAAGGTGGTAGGTTACTGCTTCAAATTGTTTAACAGCAAAATACTGATCAAATAAAATTCATATGTGATGTTTCAAAATGTAATTACAGAAATGGATCCACAATATACTTCGAAGTTTGATATTGCTTACTGAAAGCTATATTTTTTGGTGTGTATTGGCTTCGAGGGTAGATGGACTTTCAATTCATTTGTGTATGTAAAAGGACAGTGCCTTTAAAAATGAATTTGGAGACATTCTTTTGGGAGCACTTAATATTTAATTATAATGCTGCAAAATTCTGATTTTGCATTAGTGTGCTGCCATATTACCTCTTTTCCCGTCCTTACATGATAGGATAGCAGAATTTTCAGGTACTCTGAAACAGTGTTTGTTAGAATGTGATTTCCATGACACTAGTAGCTGAGCAGGAGTCAGTACTAGTTGAGATGGGGTGTATGGAATCTGTAGCCTTACTATTGTCCCTTTCCAAAGTCTTAGATCTTTACTATTAGGAATGAAACCACTATGTTTCCACAGCATAGATAGGGTTATTTGGGAAAACAATCAAAGGATGCAGTGGATTTGGTGGAGGAAAATAAGGAGGTGTTTTCCAGTGGTGGAGGAGGCTAGACAGAAAAATAGGGAAGGGAAACAAAACTAAACCTTTTCACGAATACTTTAATTAGAAGTATTGCTAAATAAAAGGGCAAATAATTGCTAAATGAGACATCAGTGTAGTAGCTCACAAGCAGTCCCAGAAAACAGCATCTAATTAATTGATAAGGGATTTGGGGGTGCAGCTTTTATTGGGTTTGGCCAGAATGTGTTGTGTCTCTTTGGAGTGAGACTTCATGGAAATACACTAGCAGCCAGCGCACAGATTCAGAAAACATTCCCATATTTGAAGTGGTTTAGCAAAATTCATTTATCTATTAAATCAAGAACTGTGTTTAGGCTGCAGAACCCGGTGGGCCAAATAACGTGTACCGGGCTCCTAGCAGTCGTATGTAAACTGTCTAATCGCTCTCAGCTGTGTTAAAACAAATAGTCAGAAACTTAATATCTACCAGTATTGGTACCTGTATCTGTTACAGTAGCAGACATTCCTCTGTTTTCTAAAAGAAAGAAAAAAAAAAAGAAAAAGACAAGATCCCCCAGGAACAAAAAAAGTTGTTTAGATTTCTTTAAATTCCTTTTTGCTGCTACTGTAAAACTGCTTTTTAGAGCTTGGCTGCCTTTTGTCCATGTTCCATTGTTTTCTTTGAACAAAAGCCAGTCCTTTTTTTTGGCAAGTACTTTGCCATCTGAACAACTGTCAGTAGAGGGAGATGCATTTGTGTGTTAAGACAGTGATGACTTTAACGGGTTGCTAATGCAGTGGAGGATGCTCCTGAAGCATTCCTGGATATTCAGTTCCTTGCTATGAACCCTTCATTTTGAGTCCCAAGGCACTGTAAAGAGGGCAAGTCTGTCTTGTCTGCTGTGTTGGTTTTCACATGGGTTAAAAGACCAGTAAACTCTTTTGCAATAACATTTGATGTTACTCAGTGCACATTTTGCGTAGGTCTGAATGTGTGTGTGGGTTGCAAAAGCAAGAAAAAAAATTGCACCCTGTGTTATGCACAAAGATTTTCTGTTTTTGTAATGTTATTTGATATATTGGAATTTTCCAGATCTCAAATTGAGAAACCCAAGTCTGCTGAAATGTATTACAAGACCTGGGAGAGTAGTCGGAAGGTAGTATTGTGGTGGGCAGACAATATAGCTGTGCACTCCTTTTAAAAACAGAAAGGACACTTTTATGTGAAAAATCATAAATACTTTGCTTCAAGTTGTAATGAGATCTGTTGAAAACTCTCATTGCATATACTTTGATTTTAATTCAAATATGAAACTAGTGTCTGTTATGAGAAATCCTTTTTTCGTCAACAGAGGCGTTCGAGCAGATATAGCAACTTTGGTATTCTATAGTTAGCCCATTAATTAGCTGGAGGTTGCTCAGCAAAGAATCCAACGAATCAAGAATACAATGACTCATCTATATTTGCTGTGTATGTTAGTTTCACTGTTAAGTCTTGGGTATATGATTACTGCATGACTTATTCAATGTTTTACAACTACAGAAAGGAGATAAAGTATAAGAGGTGGTTTTCAAACAAAAGTTATTTTCTTCGATTCAAATGGAGATGATCTTTCTCTTTCCCATTCAGCAAGGATAAAATAGGGAAGGAGAAAACTGCGCTAGTGCTGGTCGTGGCACCTGATTGATTAAACATTTAAATGGGAACCTCATGTTCATTTAACTCTGTCCTCAGCTTTGTAATATTTAGTTAAGTCTTGACTGCTTGCATGTTCCAGCATATGGTCACCTCCACTGGGTCTGCTCCTGAGCTGAATGCAAACTAGTGATGAGCTCAGTTGAGACCAGGACTGACAAAGACCCATGTGTATTTGCATCTACATGGCCTTGCAACACTTCAAAGGCCGAGGGTGGACCAAGGAGAACAGTCTTCATATGGCTTGTCCTCTCTTCTGTTTTCAGTATAATCATATCCAGTGGACAGTGTATGTTTGCAAACTGTTAGACTTGGTTAGAACTCCTTGCAAAAACTCATAATTTCTCCTGCTCAGTGTTACTACATTAAATTGAATGTGATGGTAATATGGAAAACCTTGAAAACCTGAAGTTTTCATGAAGACAAGAGAGTTAGTTACTTTACTTTGGTTTATGCCCTTGAAAATCTTTCTCCTTCACTTCTTGAGAAATTTATTAAAACCAACATTTTCTGCATCTTAGCATCATCTACAAGCAGTAGAATTCTGAGTAAAGATAAATAATCTTTTCTGTCTTGCTTTCTTTTAGTTTTGTCTGTGAAGATTTTGACCCAAAATCCATACATGCACAAGCAAGTGTGCAATGCAATGCAGATACATTTTTCCAGATATCTCTTAAACCTTACATCCTTTGAATTTATTACTTGGTAGGATGCTTTACAAGCTAGTCATTTGAATCTTGAGTGTGGACCCCTGTCTCTGCCTCTTGGGCTTTTGTAGTGTAGCTCTGATCTTGAAGGTATGCTCAAGGAATTTTGAATTCATATAGAATTTACATAACACAATTAAAACTGGGGTCCAATTGCTTTAATCTGGAAGTCCAAAAGAGCACAGTGAAGAAAGGGGGGTGGGAAAAGATGAAGCAGACATGAGTGTGCTCAATGTGGCACTGAGAGGAAGTAGAAATGGAGAAGGCAGTTCTTACTAGGGAAGGAGGATCAGTTGAGTTGATTGGTTTCATGTGTTGCTAAGATTATTTTGCAAATATTTGTTTATAAAATTAAATATAAATTTCTTACTAGAAAGGAATATTGTAGTTGAACACGGTTATGCATTTGTGACAACAGATAGCAATGTATACATTCTGGCAATGTAGCAATGTATACATCTGGGGGGAGGAAAGACAAGAGTGTTCAAAATTCAGATTTATAGGGGAAGCACCTCTTCACTGACTTGTAACAGCAGCTAAATTGTGTTCCTGCCTTAATTAGTGTCAAAGTTATTTGGTTCTCATCATATTAATCTTTGTTACAGTTAGCTGAAATATTGTCCAAGTGTTAGGTGCTGATGAGAAAGTCTGTGCATCTTATAAATTGCATGCAATGTGTGGAGTTCTTATTAATTGGTGGTGGAAGTTACAATCCATATTTTAAATAAGTAGCATAATACAGCCATTCAGAATTACACCACAAAAAAGAGAGGGTTTTAATGGACTCCATATGTATGCTTTTAGAACTGGTTGAGTAAAACTTTTGCTATACCACATAATGGTAAACCATCAGTGCTATAATGTCTTTAGGGTCTTTTAAGAACCTTCTTTATAGACACTCTTTTGACAAAGATTAATTCATTAATGGATTCAAGCCAACAGTATTATAGTTTATACTGTTACGATTAGCAGGCATCAGTGTTGGTTGCATTATCCCTTTAAATTCCTGAAAACTGAAATGTAATAGCCCTGCTCTCTGTGGGGAAAAACTCATTCTGAACAACAAGCACTACTTCAGTGCATTGCTTGAATTTTAAAACAATTGTTTTAATGCTTATTTTTGTTTATCCTTTTTCAGAATAAAGACTACAAAGGCTAGATGTATGTAGGAAGACAGATACAGGATGTGGTATTCCTGCCTCGGTGACTTTTTTGTTTTATATGGAAAAGTTCATCTCTACTTCTTTCAAGTTTTTTTATGGCTGAGCTCTATTAATTGCTAAGAAAATAATGCTGAGCTGCTAGTGGGTAGTTAACTTAAGGCCATGCTATATTAAGTGCCTGACTGCCTGCTCCTTCCTCCAAGTAGTGCTTATACCTGGGAGTATTTCATAACCCACTGAACCTGGCTTACAGAGGCAAAGTTGCACTTATGGTGCTGCCTGGCCTAGCCACTCTGTAGTAAATACCAGATCACTGGGTTTAGTATCAGCATTCCTGTGGGGAGCGTGTTAAAAGACCTGCAGTGATCTCTCCTTCACCTCTAGCCTTTAGACATGGGTTGTCTCACTGAGACACTGGTCTGAGACTGGGCTTCTCCTCACTTGTAAGTGTACCACTAATGAGACAAACATGTCTTGGTAGAAAATAAAGGCCATGACTTTATTAAAAGGGCTCAGATAGGAACATAATATTCCACTTTTTCGTTACGTGTCTTAAAATGATTTATTTATTTCAGAACAGTGCATGTTTGTGTGTGTTTTTAAATCTGTGTAAGCATACTGATGAAGTTCTTGTTAAGTTCTATTTTAGTTTAAAGGCTGAAACTTTACAAAATGTGAAGTCCACGAATGGACTTCTTGTTTTGAGAAAATCTAGGAAGTTTCAACCAATTGCTTTAATTCAGTATTTTTTTTTCATGTTGAGTTAATTGCATGAACTGCCTAGACTAACTCTAAGCTATACTTAGAGCAATTAGTCTTTCAGTCTAAAGCCTGGTGCTCAGATCCATCTTCCCACTTCCATCTCTATGTGAATATCGATACCTCGTCTCCTGGCCGTTGCCTGTGGCTGGGTTTGGTGGCTTGACCTTGCCTGGTGGCCAGATGCCCACCCTGATGCTCACTTAATCCCCCTCCTCCACAGAACAGGAGGGGGAAATAAGATGAAAAAAACTTACGAGTCGAGATACCAAACTAAATGCTCTCTTGCTGTATGGAAATAAAAGCAGTAAAATCTACTTTTAGTTCCTGGAGAGGCAGAGAAGGCATATGGGCCATGCTCTTGAGAGTGGTATCACAGTGCTACCTCATGACTGCAAAGTAAGATTGTTTCCTCCATAGTTAAGGAAATATCAATCCATTTTGATAAAGCAAAAGGGAGTAAAGCCTCTTTTTTAATTTTAATTTTTTATTTTTTTTAAATCCCAGGAATCCGGAGGCTTTATATTTAGAATCCCATTCTTCCACATCTTAAGTGTTGGCAGTGCCAGTTTTTGGGGGCTCTGCTTTGGATATCAGCACTTTTTTTTTTTTTTTTTTTTTTTTAATGGCAACTGGGACTAATTAATCTACCAGGGCTAGTTTGTCCATGCATTTCTACAGAAAAACAGATTCCTGCTGAAAGGAAGGGAATGTTATAGCTGTCAGTCAGAGAAGGAAAGGAGGGCTCTCATCTCCTAGCAGTTTAAGACCTTGTTTCTGTTTTCTTAAAAGGCTGATAATTAATTAGCTTAGTTGTTTGTCAGCCCACATTTAAGAAAGAGGTAGTTACTGTAGAAGGAAACATCCGTTTATTATTTCAGATGTTGGGATTTAATACGTTCTTCCAGCTACCTTCTGCACATATGTAATACATTCTAGCTTTTTATAAGGCTGTTGGTTACAAATAGCTTTGAAATAACTACCATGTCTACTAGATCTAAAATTCCATAATAATTATTCATTATATCGCCATCATTTTTATTATACCAAAAGTGATTTCTTCACAACCCCTCCCACAGCAGAATGATGCTGTAGAAGAGATTTAATTTGCCCTCATTAATCCAGGATTGCTCAACACAGCAGTACAGCTATCTCATCTTTGTTTTAAGAGAAACTGGATAGAGTGAGACAGCCACTCCATGAAACTTCAGTAATTGGATTCATATTTAAGCAATGTGTGGGCAAGAAAACCCCTTCAGCTTCCTAGCTTAATTCTTTTTATTATCTGCATGTAATCTGAGTAGGTTCTAACTAGAAGTTCTCTAAGAATTAGGCTAGCTGGCTTTATAGCTATAATTTAGGCATAGTTATACATACCTCCAACAATTCACCACTTCCTTTTACATATTCAGAATGAGGCTGTTGGGACAGTAATTTGTTTCTGAGAACAAATTTTGGCTCTTTCTTTTAAATTCAAATTTAATATTTATCTCCCAAATTTTAACAATATTTCTGGAGCTTAGGACTATATATGTCTTATTTTTCTCTCAAGTTATTTAAAGACTACTAGACAAAATCTGATTTTAACTTAATTTTAATGTGGTGCATGCGATTGTAACATCCAACTGCTTAAATGTCTTTTAGGCTTTAAAATGCAGTCCCTTAAACTTCTTTAGTTCCAGAGTATCTGATTTAGGAACTTGTATGACACAATGTGCTTTCACTTTATTTTAAGAAGTGAACACACAAGATACTACTTTTTTTTTCATTATCTGATCCTTATGCATTTGAACTTGGGCTTCTGTGACAAAGACACAGTTGTTTGTCTGCTGATTGAATTTAACAAGAAGCTGGTGTTCTCAGTGCCTCATTTCCTATAGCATAACCATACAGTAATGCTAAATGCACGTATGTACAAAAAAGCATTAAAACCCAGAAAATCCCCTTAAATCTTAAAGCTGGAAATTCAACCACTGAGAGGTAATTGTACTGAAATTTAAGCCAAAAGTAATTTTCTTATGTAGTTAGAGAGTTTTAAATGTAATAAACTGTGATAAAAGGAATCTTTAAAGGGAACCTAAAGGTAATGGTATGAATTTATATATATTGAGTGATTGTAGTTTCCATCTGAATGTGCAAGAAAAATGATATCTTCAAACATCTTGTAAAATAATAGGCAAGATCACCCTTGTATTACTGCAAATTCTAAATTACTTCTCTTAGATATTTGTCTTTGGAGCTGTTGCCTACAAAACAAGTACTACTGGGAAATATCTGTCTGCCTACCCTACGAAGTTTAACCTCCTTACATCATGTAAGTTATTTGAGCAATCAGTACAAGAACGTCATAGAGTAAGAGTTCAGTGGGACCCATTTTGTGTAATTTTAACAATCCAAAGGTTAGATTCCATCTGATCTAGCCACGAGTCAGTGAAACATGCCTCTCAGCAAGGAAGTTTGGCCCACTTAGCTTTCAGGTTTTTCTGTAGTGGGTAATGAGTGTCTTTGGAGGGCAATTTATCTTATCCTAAAGGGCTGACCTGTGAGTGAATCATTAAGATTTTTAATTTGTCTTATTGGAAAATAGGAAAGGACCTGTGCAGGTTGTACAGTGTCAAGGCCTTTTATACTTTTCATATTGTCCTGCCTTCTTTATTGCTGTGTTTTCAAGACTCTGTCTTCACAAAAGCAGATCAGAGCCCAAATATCCTATAAATCTTTTGTGCAGAAAGCTAGCACAGTTCCTGTGGATGATATCCTTGTTCTCACAACTGTAAATGTGTAGCAGTTTTAAAAACAAAATATTTAGGAATAAAGCAGTGTGGTTGTTTCTGACTCTGTTAGGCCAGCTTGAAAGCTGAAGCTTTTTCAGCAACAGTGCTTCTGAAGAGTCTTTCCAAGGTAGTTTGAATTCCATGATTGCCTTGAAAGCACGTTAGGATGTTCTACCAAGCTCCTAGATCTTCATACGTTCACTTGCACAGCAATTATTTCCCTTTGTTTCCTGTCTGATTCTGCATAGTTACCATCCTGGGTTTGAAGGGGGGTGGATTTTTAGAACTTGTTTTCTGACTTTTGTTTAATTCCTAGATACTTGTCCTCTGCATTGTAGTTTCTGATCTTTATCACTGATACTTTTTTGTTGTTATACATTTATTTTAGAATTTGCAGAGCGTGCTGTAATTTGTTCTGTGTATTGTCACAAATATTCATTTGCAAACCTTGAAAGCAAAGAAGAAATGTACTATAAAAGAAAAAGTTTGTATGTGTTTTTTCCTACATTAGTAATCAACACAAAACACACCGTGGAAAACAGTTGTTTCAACAGACTCTTGGAACTGAGACTCAGGTAAAGTTTATAGTTTCAGTGGGACTCAAGGGACCATGCATTTTCTGCCAACACTAAAAGGACTTGAAAATGTGTTGAAATCTTATGTGTATTATATTTGTTTTGTCTGTGTAGACAAATGCTTCTGTGTGATCCTTATTTTCCTTGATAGCCTCTACAGTTGACCTTGTTTTATGTCTCTGGTGTTGATCAAAAGGAGTTTGTAAAGTGCATCTTAAAAGTGCTTTAAGGGTTGGCTGGACTCATGTTTCAAGGGTTGGAAGGATTTATTTCAAAATATGTTCAACAAATTCAGTTTTTTTTATGTAAGGAGTTAGAATAGTGTCTTGAGTAGAGTCTCCCCTTGCCCCCTCAAAGAAAAAAAGAGATTTCTATTATGCTATTTATGTCTTAAATAGAAATAATAATTCCCACTGTAGGTCTGATTATTTTTACCCACTCTTGTTTTTTTTTGTTTGTTTGTTTTTTTAATAACAAATATGCAGCCATCCAGGCCAATGGCTGCAGAGTGTGCCTGAGGCTTTCACTGGCATTGTATGGCAGAAGAGAGAAAGAGCTATGTGAGATGTGAGCAGGTGGAAGGCCAGCTTAGCATAGTGGCAAGGCTACATGATAAAACTGATGGGCTAGAAAGTGTCAAGGGGGCAAAAAGAGAGAAGGAGCAGAGGAGCCGTGCTCTGCCCTCACTGAGATGTGTTCAGCCACAAGATCTAAGGTAGTCTGTCTGGATATTCTCACTACTAGGCTAAAACAAGTATCCTACAATAGGTTGCACACGCAGGTGTTCAGATGGGTCTTGAATATCTCCGTAGGAGACTCCACAACTTATCTGAGCAACCTGTTCCAGTGCTCTGTCACCCTTCTTGTAAAAAAGATCTTCTGCATGTTAGTATGGAACTTCTTGTGTTCAAGTTTTAGGACGTTATTTGTTGTTATATCACTGCATGCTACTGAGAAGAGCCTGGCCTCATCCATTTGTATCCCACCTCTAGATATTTATAAACATTTACCAGGTCCTCTCTCAGTCATCTTTTCTTCAGGCTGAACAGAGCCAAGATGCTCAGCCTTTCTTCATACAGGAAATGCTCCAGGCCCTTTATCTTTGTGGCCTTCTACTGGACTCCTTCTAGCAGATCCTTGTCGTCTTTGAACTGGGGAGCCCAGAAGTGGATGCAGTTGTATAAATTTGGCCCCTGGCCAGGGCAGAGTAGAGGGAAAGGATTGCCTCTCTTGACCTGCTGGCAAAAGAGAAGAGATGGGTATTAGTTATCCTCCTTGCAGGGATCTCAATACCCAATATGCTGAGCAGACTCTCTGAGAGAAGTCTGCTGCCTCCTTTGGGCTTGGATGAAGGATGTTGCCTTCTCTGTTCAATCTGGAGAAGAGAAGGCTCTAGAGAGCCCCTATAGTGGCCTTTTAATATCTAAAGGGGGCCTATAAGAAAGAAGGGGACAGACTCTTCAGTAGGGTCTATTGTAATAGGATGAGGGGAAATATTTCAAACTGTAAATGGGAAGATTTTGACTGGATAGAAGAAAAGTGGTTTTATGTTTTTTTTAAACAATAGGGGATGGTGAGTTACTGGAATATGTTGCCCAGAGAGGTGATGGATGCCCTGTCCTTAGAGATGTTCAAGGTCAGGCTGGAGCGGGCTCTGAACAACCTGGAATGTTCTGTTCTGTGTGTGAAATTGTAAAGATGGAGGATCTCACAGGATCATGCTTTAAACTGTTCCATGTTTGTATGCAGATGCTCTTCTGTGGCTTGTAAAAATAACTTGATTTTTTTTTTCCCCAATTGTATGCCAGAATTTTACTTTTGTGTACTTTCTGGAATGGTCTGAAGCTGACAGATCAGATTAGCAAAATTCAGTCTCTTTTCCCATGTATACATGCCTAATGTTGCTGAAGACACTTAGATACCAAGCAAAGGTGCTTGGATATGCTTTTTTCATGTTAGGATGAATTTCTATTTATTTGTTTTGACACGTGATACCTAGATCACCTGTCTTCAGAAGCAATGGCCAGATGGATGTGAGACTAACTCTCAGTGCAAACAGTTCAAAGTTTAAACAAATACAGTAATTTATAGAATCTTCAAACTATTTTTCTGCTAAAATCATTTATCCAACATTTTTCCTAATCTAAAAAATGTGTTTTTTTATCATCTCTATTTGAGAGGAGGAAAATAGGGAAAGAAGTTAAGTGATTTGAGGAATTATAATAGGAGGTCATGTATCTACATTTTGTCTTTTCTGTAGTCTTACTGAGTTCCACTCTCTTCACATTTTAAAGACCTCTTCTCTGATAGCAAGCAAGCTGTTAAGCTGTGGTGTGCATATAATATGTATTTATAAACATACCTGGTAATTTGAAGTTCTGCTTCCCATCTAAAAGAAGTTTGGGACCCTAGGAGTAGGTGTGAAAGAATCTTATCTTTATCTCAGAAGAGCTAATAGTTTTCGTTTCATGTCTGCATCATTTCTGAAATTTACATTAAATTCTCCTTCTAAAAATAGGTACTTTCCCCAGAGTCTCCTGTATTGCAGTGTTGAAATTTTCCTACAGGTGGAAAGTGATTATCTAATTGATTTGTCTTTTTTAATTATTCCTTTTCATGAAAGGTGACCTTTTCAGAGATTTTCAGAATAGCTGACCTCATTTTTCTTGTTCTAAATCTCACTTCAGCATATCCTGCTAGTTACTGTTGAGGGAAGAGAAGCTATCCAGAGGGACGTGGACCCATGCCAGCCTTATGAAGTTCAACAAGGCCAAGTGCCTGCACCTGGGTTGGGGCAATCCAAAGCACCCATACAGGTTGGGCAGAGAATGGTTTGAGAGCAGCCCTGAGGAGAAGGGTTTGGGAGTGTTGATTGATGAAATATTCAACATGAGCTGGCAATGTGCGCTTGCAGCCCAGAAGGCCAACTATATCTTGGATTGCACGAAGAGAACTGTGACCAGGAGGTTGAGGGAGGTGATTCTGCTCTCATGAGACTCCATCTAGAGTACTATGTCCAGCTCTGGAACCTCCAATACAATAAAGGCATGGAGTTGTTGGAGCAAGTCCAGATGAGGGCCACAATGATGATCAGCGGGCTGGAGCACCTCTCCTTTGAGGACAGGCTGAGAGAGCTGGGACTTTTCAACCTGGAGAAGAGGTGACTGCTATAATGTCTCCTCAGCGCCTTTCACTACCTGAAGGGGGCCTAAAGGAAAGCTGAGAAGGAACTTTTTATAAGAGCACATAGTGATAGGACAAGGGAAAATGGTTTTAAACTGGAAGAGGGTAGATTTAGACTAGAAATTAGGAAGAAATTCTTTACTGTGAGGGTGATGAGACACTGGAACAGGTTGCCAGTGAGGTTGTGGGTGCTCCCTTCCTGGAGATGTTCAAGGCCAGGCTGGATGGGGCGTTGAGCAAACTGGACTAGAGGGAGGTGTTCCTGCCTATAGCAGGAGGGTTGAAAACTAGGTGATCATTGTTGTCCTTTTCAACCCAAACCATTCTATGATTCTTTGTATGACACATGCAGAAATGGGCATTTGTAGAAAAATTTCCTGAGCTGCAGGAGCCTTGAGGAAAGGCTGATGAATGGGCATGTGTGTTAGCTTTTCCCAGCAGGAATCCAGTAATACTTTCTGTGCCTGGAAGAGCTGAGTGATTCCTTGCCTTTACAGCTGAGTGCAGGACAGCAGGAATCTCATCCACAGGGATGAAGCACCTCCATGACTTCAAGCCCTGCTAAGAGTGACCTGTTTTCCGGCCTGACCGTTCCTACTGCTAAGCGAGAGGGAAGGTTGGGGATTAGCATGTTTGCAGTTTATAGTTACAGTTGGTTCTCTTATGTAGACTTTACTCGTAACACACTGTGGGAGGTCTGGGGGTTAGGTTTTTATGTAGCCCAAAGGTGATCTGGTCACCACTGTGTGCATGAAAAAGATAACAGTTTTGGGGTTTCTTCTTGGGAGACAGTAGGAGCAGAAGCTCAGGACAGCCTTAAGCTTTGCTAAGGTCAACTTCTTGTCCTCCTTGTTAGCTTCTAATTGGATCCTATCAGTTAGTTTATCCCATCAGCATACAGAACTGGCAGTTGTCAACCTGGAGGTGAGTGTGGAACTGCAAACTTCTAGAGAACAGAAGAAATATGGAGCATCTTTAGTGTTGCCTGGGGTTTCATAGCATTCAGATTTTATCTGAAAATTAGCTATCAGTTCTGCATTTGTAATTAGGATAGACAGGAGTTAGAAATCAGTCATCACTGTGAAATAGAGTACTAATGAACTCCTTTGCCAGCTGTACTTTGGTCTCTTTCTTTCCTTTCTTCTGAGGGCTTTGTTGAATATCCACTTCTCTGCACACTACCACCATTGTCAAGAACCTTTTCTTGAAGACTGAGGACGTGGCTTAGCACTGGATGCAGATATACATACACACACAGGCACAAACAAATGTGACATCTGATAGTTACAGAAAGTGTGACTTCCTGTTACAGTGGGGGTGGGAGTGGGAAGGTGGGGGTGGGAGGGGCACATTTAAGAAGCAAACAACAAAAAGGCAATCCCAAATATAAAATACCTATAATTTAAATAATAAAATCAACCAAATGCTGGTACATGTGCCAGTGGTTCAGTACAGAATCCAAATTTGTAATTTCAGCCTTTCTGACAACCAAACTTGGACTGTGGACAGGGGATGGATAGCAGAAGAATATAGCAGGATTGGCTTTAAGCATCTTAGTACTCAAAATGAAGTGTCATTTTACTGTCAACTAGAAAAAAAGATAGGGTACTGAGCCACTGCATTAAAAGTTCCTTTGCTGAAATGTTACTTAGGTTTCCCCTATGGTTGTTAATATGCATCTTCTATGCATTAAAGAACCGAAGTAAGGAGCTCACATTAAATGCTTCCTAGCCTGAAGTGAGATTGTTTGCTCTTTCCTCTGATAAAAAGGGTGGAATAACGTGAAAATGGTGGAAATATGATGGGCTCATTTTCCTCTTTGAATCTTTTCTTGTGTTCACATCCTTTTAAACGTGTCTTTTTTTCCTCCATGAAATCCTCTTACTTGCTTATCCCTTCACAAACTTATTGGAATTCCTTCTGTGTACCCTTGATCATCCTACATGCCCTCAGACCAGCCTACTTTGTGGTCCTCTGAGGTTGGAAGATGTGCCACTGAACTCATTTAGTTAGATACTTGGGATGTAGGTATTTTAGCATCTTTGCTCCTGATTGAGATAGCTGCTCCTCATTCTTCTCTCCTCTAATAGGAGAATGTAGGTCTATGCATGCTAGGTTGCTTTAAAGGGGCTGCGTAAGGACCCAGCAAGGTGGTAATTTGGTTGGAACTTTCACTTGCAAGGAAAGGAGAGTAATGAGCTGATGAGGATATGACCAAGTTTTCTCATGGTCCAGTTTAGGGCCTTAGAGCTCTGTCACAGTTGGCACATGTACAGCTGTGAGGATGACAGTGTTCACCTTTAAAAAGAAAGGGAAAAAGTTGACCACAGTTATCTGGATGAACCCAGAAATGCACTCATTACCAAGCAAGGCACTTCTTGCTCCCCAGCCAGCTATTTATGGTGAAGAAATCCCTTCTTGAAAAGGAACAACATTTGAAACTGCCATCTATTTATCGGAGACTCCTTCTGAGCCTTCCAATGGTTTTGCAACCATTCTAAGAGAAGGTAAACAAAGCATAACTTTGAAAGAGTTATGACAGGCCATTCTTTCTCTCCTAATCACCACATGCTCCAAAACAACACCCCCCTGCCCCCACCAATAAACAAGTATTGTTCTGTATTCCTTTTCTCTTGTGTTTTTGAACATGATAAACTGTTACTCGTGTGCCTACAAAAAAATTTATTTAGATGTCTGCTTTCCTAAAAATAGCAAACGAATGAAGCGTTCCAAACAGCTAACCGCAGCTTCCTGAGGTAGCAATTCTATAGCACAGCTTCTAGCTCTAAGATTGTTTTATAAGTGATATAATATTGCAGATCCTACACCCGGTTTTACAGCATTGCTTTGCTGTGTGCTGTTTGTTCATATTCATTTAACAGTTATTGGGTGCAAAGCATGTTAGCTGACTAACATAACAGAACATCTCTACTTTGTTGCATGTGTGCCCAGTCCACTGCTTGACAACACTTTTTATCCTGTATGTTGTTTACTAGACTGCAGTGCTCAAAATACTATCTGCATATTTGGTCATACATTTTATTGCTTACTATATACTGAAAGTGCACTTCATTTTGCACAATACATTTAAGAATGAAAGAAAACGTGTGCTTCAGACTTCGCACTTTGACTCTTTGTTCAAGCTGTTGTTCTGGTTTCTGAAGCCTGCTTACTCAAACTCTGGTAAAAAGGGATCTGGCTGGGATTCAGTTGCTAAATGTGTTCTGAAAAGGCATCGTAAATGATAAATAATGATTTCAAGTCTGGGAGAAATCCAAGCATGATATATATTATGTTCCAAAGTTAATTTGGCAAAATGGAGTGGGAGGAGCAGAGAGGAGAGAGTGAAGTGATCATTTAGCTATCAAAGTATTTAATTTTCTTGACAAAGTTCTTAATATTTTAAAACATTTCCATTTTTTTGGAAAGAAACCATGCACTCTCTAATTACTGGTAATAAAACGAAGTAAAGGATTTAAGACCTATGAATGTTACAGTTTGAGGAAACTATAATTAAGGCTGGCAAGACTGTTTCCCTAAGGAAACAGGGAGTTCAGACAGCTTTTAAAAAGAGATGGTAATTATTTTTCCCACTAAACTTCTGTGTATTGATAAATGTGTTCTCCAGTCACTAAGCAGTAAAGCATATCCCAAGTAACTTCTTAATTTGTGTTTCCCAGTGCATTACTTTAGTTTCAAGATGATTTATCTGGAAATAACTATAGCTTTTTCTGTCTGAATAGGATCTTCTATTTTTATACCTTATGTTATCTGCTGCAAACAGAAGAGATATAGAACAAAGTGAAGTTTGGATATGTTTAAAAAGTAAGCTGGCTGTAAAAGACTGCAATACATATTCCATTTAGGATTAACGTTATGAGTTTAAACATGGAGGTAGGGATTTGCATGCTCTCTCTTGCAGCCTGTGTGAGTCAGGGACTTGCTACTACTGGGTAAGACAGGAGGGAGATTGTCAGCTGCAAAATAAATGTGGGTCCGTATAGGTGTTGCCAATCAGATGGTTGTTACATACAGCTAAGTCTGGACTGTATCGGAATCACTGCAGAAATCAGTATTTAGATAATGCCACCTTGATCTTGTGAGCTTCCCTGGGTCAGCATTTCTTCTCCAGGAAAGATGCCTTGGAGGCTGCAGTTCCTGGTGCTCTCACTTGACCTCAGTTCTCCAGGGCTGGCAGGACTTGGGCCGCCCCAGCAGCTTCCTAGGTAGGCTGGGCCATATGACTGGTGGCCCATGGCTCCGGATGCTGGGCGCTTCTCTTTAGCTCACAGAACTCTATTGAAAGGGAAGCTCTCTATTGGGAAGAACTGGGGATGTCAGGTCTCTGTGTCTGTCATTTGCTCCGGAGGCAAAAGTCATTCTTTTCTCAGGTGGGCAGTGCATGAATTTGGCTTTTCTTTGAGATCTTTATTTCTATGTTATTCTGCACTAGAGTGAAGACTGGTTTCTGAAACTGCAGAACAGACTTCTGTGAAGAGAAGTTGGATTTTCCATACGTCCCTGGAAATGAGGTCCATTTTCTGACATGGAGATTTGGATTATTAGGTGTACGCAGACAAGAGTTATACAGTTAGAGAACAGAATAATTAAAAATAAATAAACAAACCT
This sequence comes from Meleagris gallopavo, assembly GCF_905368555.1. Classification (NCBI taxonomy): domain Eukaryota; kingdom Metazoa; phylum Chordata; class Aves; order Galliformes; family Phasianidae; genus Meleagris; species Meleagris gallopavo. The sequence goes on along the minus strand of NC_139406.1, from coordinate 76,756,269 downwards.
GAAAAAAAACCATAGAAAGTAATCATAGAACTAGTGTTGTTAAAGTAAAGTAAAAATTCACTCCTACTCTATAGAATTTGTGTAATCAACTCCTTATTTTTCATGATGTTATTGAATTGACCGGTTATGCTTCAAAGAGTCAAGCATTTGTGGTGCTTTTACTTTACTTTTGGTGAGCAGAGTTCTTGACTCTGTCTCTGACCAGTTCCTTGTGTGAGTTTGTGTAACCAGATCATTCTGCATGTGAGTGAGTTCATCTTGTCAGCTTCATCAGAAAATGTTTGGTCCCTGTTAGAACAGAGTGCAGATAAATCAGTTGCTATAACTCTATAACTCAGAGGGGAAATGCAGTGTATTGTGTCCTTGTTTATTTTTCCAGATATGAACAATGTAGTATTTAAAAGCTAAATTATAATGAACATGTTTCATTGTGCTCACACCAAGCAGAGCTGGGCATTGCACAGTGTTTGCTTGCAGGTCTGTGGCACAATCATGTTTTTATTTCCATCTTTGGAGATGGAGGAGACAGCTGTTCAGCAAGGGCCATAGAGGACAGCGTGGAAAATGTGATTTTCACATGTAATTAATCCTATTAAAGAACATGAAAGTGTGTAGCAGCTTTTAAATTAGAAGAAGGTCAGTAAGGTGGGGAAAGCTACTGCTGTCTCACTGTGCTGGACTCCTAGAAGACAGGAAATGTACAATGATAGGTGCATGGGGCAGCTATCATAGGTCAGTCTGTGCAGAGCCAGATCTAGGTGGATGATTTTGGTTTGGATAGATGTCTCTGTTGTTACATTTTATTGTGCTCCGGATATTGTTCCATAAATTATGCTCTCAATGGATATTTTAACACCTTATATCTATTTCCTAAATCTTCTGTGCAATTGGTCCTTTTCCTCTGGTTCACCACAACATTAAGTAGCTCCAGCACACTCTTCCAGTTTACGATGTCTCTCTGACTCGCCAGCTGGATTCCACACATAGCCCTGGTGCTCCAGGAAGGAAGAGTTGGCATCAAGTGAGTGTGGGGTTAATGAAAGCCTGGAGTGGGAGGTTATAAAATCAAATGGTTATAGTAGCTGTACGGAGTATACACTGAGTTTAATAGCTCCATTGGGAATGGTGATATATGAGGAGTCTAGGAGGAGAGAATAGGCATATGAAGGTGCCATTATACATATATATCACCTTTCCCCTCCGCTCCCATTCCATCCAAAAGATATTTTATATCTTTTTGCCAAAATCCAGTCTGCCTAGAGTGCGCTGAGTCATCTAGCAGTTCCTACAGAAAGTTTGCAGAGAGGGGAAGCTGTTTCCAGGATCCAGTCTTTTCCTCTGGCTGCAATGAAATACATAAGTCTGATAATCCATGTGATTATCTCTCAAATATTTCATGATGGTTCTGTCATCTGCTTTATCTTTTATCTTGGTCGGGCACTTATTTGGATTTATTTATTTATTTCTGTTCAGGCAGATGTAATACAAGTTTCTAAAAGGAAAACAGCCACAGATTTAATACTGCCTTGTATGCATGCATGTCCTGAGTTCAGGGCTGATGCTTCTGTTCAAATGGAAACAGGGAGTAGCTGGAGGCAGGCCTCCTCAAAGGGGTTGATGCAATCCCAAATTTACCACCCTAACTCACTGTGGTGGGCAGTGTGGAGACAGCAGGACTGAGCTAGGAGCTCACAGCTTGGGCTATTGTTCTGCCTGCAGTACTTGGTGCTCCTCTCCCTTTGTGGAGGTGATGTTGTGTCCTTGAGCTTAATCAGCTGGGCCCCTCGTCCCAGATGATAAGATAAGATAAAGCTATCTTAAGAATAAAAACATTTTATATGAAATGAAACCTTCAGTGTAGGACTACCTGGCATGTATTCCCCATCATTCTTGCTTCAGAATTTTAACAAAATGCTTGCTTGCCTTGTTGGCTTTGTAAAGTCAGTATTTGCATTAAAAAATGCTTCAGATTCCAGCATGTATCTTTTAAGAATAATGAAATAAATTGGCATTGGCAATGTAAATTCTGCCTTTATTTACTTCTTCTTTTAATCATGAAAGCCATGGTTTTCAACTGATTTAACAAAGTATTGTGACTCCAAAAACTCTGAGGGAGACAGAAAACCTTCCATGTTATGATTTAATTAGTTGGTTTTTTTTTAGGACTGGCTTTGGCAGGGAATAAGTATGCATGTGTATATGTGTGCATGTACACACTCAATATGTGCAGCTTGGAACCTGAGAAAAGCACTTGAGGCACAAGTGTGGAACACCACAATGTTGTTTTTGCAGCCCATGTTTTGGAAGAGAGCAGCACTTGAAGAATATCCTAATTGCATCATCTATTCAATTTTTGTTGAAACTATGTTACTTAAAGTTAGATAGCCTGTTCTCTTGTATATTTTACAATGTCAGGAAAAAAAACATACAAAAAATCCCACTCTCACATTTAAAAAAAAAAAAGAAAAGAAAAAGAAGCCAAGGAAAACAAAACCACCCCACCAAGGAAACAAAAACATCCCCAAACCAAACGATAGGGATTGCTCAAGTAACAGGATTTCAGATGAAGAAATTAAGTATTTAAATATCAATTTAAATAGCAGTGTGTATAATGACATTTCTTGGAGGCAAAATCAAATGTCATTGATTTAAAAAAAAATTGTCTCAGTTGGTACAGTTCAAAATGTGCTTCTATTTCTCAGCTGCAGCTTTGTGTTAAAGAATATTCCCTAAACTTTGTAGTATGTCTGAGACGCAAAATGAGATGCATGTAAAATTTTTTCGTTCTTCCTTTGAAATACCACTGCAAAGAGAACACATCACAGGTGTGTAAGGGGATCTTTTAAGCTTATTTTCACTTATTGTATTAGAGCTCAGACCTACCCACACCAATGCTTCTTTTTACAGATAGTTGTGTGAATGTGTGAATGTCTTGGAGCTTTTTTTTTTTTTTTTTTTGGTCCTTGTAATATATATACAGGACTTTGGACAAGTTCTATCTATGAGATCCTATTTATTACTGCTAATTTTTAGGATGCTCTTGTTAAGTGGCAGTATTTTACTTTATTCAGAAGCTGCTTTTCTGGCTCTCCAGGGGCTTTCGTAATAGTCATATTCTGAAAGAGCTCCTGCTTGTCTTCACAAAAACTTCATTTCATCTGTTTCCAGTGGGAAAATATGTTCTGCGTAATTACTTCAAGTCAAAAATGTAATAATAAGAGTTGTAATCACTGTATGAAATAGCTGGCTGACTTAAAGACAGTAGTTGCACTAAGGCTGTACTTCAAAGTCCTCCCCCACTGGAAACCAATGAACAAGTATTTATCACTTAGAAAACAGTACATGGAGAGCAGTCCTGAAGTGGTCCTGGCTCCTCTGGACTTATTTGGAATGTACAGCAATGTCACACATAGAAACATGTTTGAATATCAAAGTATCAATTTGGCTGCAAGGTTACAGGCACCTCATTTGAAAATACTAGTCTGATTATTATTTTTTTCAGTAGATTTTTCAGTGACTAACACAGCACTTACCAGTGGTCTCTAGGATGAACTGTTTTGAGAACTAAGTGAGGCGAGAACTTAAGAGAAATCTTTTTTTCATCTATGAAATATTCAAGGAATTAAGAACTTTTTCATCCCAAGCTTCCTCTCCCCCTTCCTTTTTTTTAATGGATTTAAAATCAATTTTAAGAATGAGGCAACAAAATTCAGTGTTCTTTGAATTCAGAGTTCAAATTTGCTTGCTGTACTGGTTTTGGCTGGGATAGAGCCAAGCTATGAAAACAACTGTGATTGAATTACAACTTGAACCTAGGTGTTTTATCCTAAGCTGACGGCTTCCTTAAGTAGTTCATTCTTCCTCTCAGACATACAGCCTTTAAAATAAAAACGAATGATGATAAATACCTTTTTAGACTACATAAAGATATCAGATAAAGATACGTAAAGACTGGAACTTGGAAGAAAACATTTCATTTCTCAAGGGACCAAACTGTGATACAAACTGCAGCAATAACTGAGGAGCCACAAAGCACTTAAGGTCTGATACCTTAACTGAAGGAGAATTGTCCAGACAGTCCTAGCAAGTAAACCACACCACATGTTGCATGTCTCTGTTGATTTGATGGAAGAAAATTCCTTTCTGAGTGTAATCTGATAACTAGCTTGATTCTGAGTATGGGGGACATACACAAACCAGACACAAGTGTTGATCTAGCATGCTGTTTCCCCTAGTCATGGTCAGTCTGATTACTCAGAGGCAGAATAATAATTTTCCCTTGTTCTAGGGAACTATGACTGCCTGCATGTGAGTAATCTTTACAGATTACTCATTGAGCCCTGAAATATGAGACCATGTATGATTTATAACTACTGCTCTAACAAATGTGAATCTATCAAAGGCAGTCCAGACATTTGTGTCCTTCATGAGATAAGGAAATCCACTCACTGACTATAGCTACAACAGATCGCAAGAAATGAAGCCCAGTGGGGTGCACTTGTAGAACTGAATAATTAGTTCTGGGTGCCCACACTTTCACAGATTTCAGGGTTTTACGTTGGGCTGTCTCTGATCTGGTCCTGTGGACCGAGTGATGCTGCTTGTTGAAGTGTGTTAGTTGTACACTTGGAGCATGCGTTTCAGTTCAGGTTAATTTGAGCAAAATATAGCTCCAAGACTGCTCTGAGTTGTGGAACAAAGCTCAGTATAAACTATAAGTATACTATAAAGTATATAAAGTATATAAGCATGCTGCTGACCCAAACTGACAAACACACAGTTCTCATATTCTGAAGTGTTTGCTTGACATCTCTCGGGTCAAGGACTTCATACTTTATCGCAGAATGAAAATGCATGCATGAAAATGCATGAAAGCATGTATCTTCTGAAGCCTCTTCAGCCCTGTTAAGACAAGGTCTCCAAGCCAGTCCAAGCCTTTTTGCATTCCATTCTCGCCTTGCCTCCATCCTACAAGTAACGTGTTCCATTTTGCAAGGTGGTTGCATTCAGTTTTATTTTGAGCCTACCTACATTTTCCAGTCATCATCAGCAAGATGTACTCTTTCCTGTACTCTTTTTCTTCACCTGAATAGCTCAGATTTACTCAACTGCATTTGTTGGATTGTATTTAGTCTTGAATTGAGTCTGTACCAAGGATGGGTCCTTCTGGTGATGTGTTAACCCATGAGCTTTTGTCACCTGAAGACAATGCTAGAAAAGATTTTGCATATTCATTATGATTAGCATTGATTTGTCTCTAATGTCAGTATACACTTCGAAATGTGTTTGTAAGCTGGGATTTAAAATCAAAATGCTGTGTCATACTAAGTAAGATGACTTGAAGAAATGCAGTTATATAAAACCTTGCCAACGGTTTTCTTTCCTTCCATATTCAAAGGAAGTACTAGTTTGATCCCAAACCATACTTGTATACATATGTGTACAGTATATATAGATAGATATATTCTCAGTCTCTTTTTATGATGTTGCAGCACTTTCTTAAAAGCTCTTTTTTTTTTTTTTTTTTTTTTCTCCTGAAATTGATGGTGGGTGAATTATTTGTTTGGTGCATAGTTGCCTTCTAAGCTGCGCTAAGTTGGGCTTTCCTGTTTTCCAACACTTAGTAAAAATAAATAAACAAAAAATAATAATTGAATAGCAGCGATAGTTGATTATTTCTTCTCTTTGGCAAATGCTCTTGCATAACTTTGTTTAGTAGAGATGGTAAACTTTGGATTAGAGCTGTGTTATCACATTGGGTGGATACATCCTGCTTGATTCCAAACATGAGGTGTAAATGTTAGGGTCTTTTTGTTTTCTTTCTGTCTGTTATTTTAAGTGCTATAAATATGGTTTATTATTCTTGTCTCTATTCACTGTCAAGTTTGGGGATTTTGAGGACATAAAGGGGTGGGGTTGAGGTTTTTCTTCTTACCATTATTTTTTTTAACCTTTTGAGTGTTTTTTCAGGTATCTCAAATTTTATTTGCTGTTTGTCTTATTTTTCCATTCTTTGAGGCTGTGCTTTAATGCTACTTCCACATATTTGTTTGTTTATATATTTTTTAGAGGGGAGAGAGTACATGTAGAACTATAGCTTATTATTCATCCAGTAGAATATCCTCAAACAATTCCCAATTTTAACTCTTCCTGACACCTAATTTTTGTTTTCTGACAATTATGTCAATATGTAATTCAAACTTTACGAATCTGGCCCTTGGAAAGTTTACACAAGCCACATTTGTGGCTTATACTATGTATTACTTGGGCAGTGGAAACATAGCCAGACCAAAACTCACAGATATGCACTAATTTTTCATCAGCAGTTACCTGTTCTTAATTTATATATAATCTAATTTTGAATTGCTCCAAAGCAAGTCCTCTGAAACAGTGTTCTTTAGAAACCAAGCAACTAAAAAAATTCCCTAAACTTTACTAAAGATGCTCTAAATTATTATTATTTTTAATTCTTAATCAAGCATCTCATATCAGATTTTTCCAATGCCAAAATTTTCTGGGGTACAGTTTTTCTTTTTGATAGCTAATGACTAAGGAAAAGTTTATTTATTCTCTTCAGAGGGCTGAAGGACCACCAGTACCAACTCTGCTTCTGGGAGTGAGAGTTTTATAGGCCTTGGAGTTGCTTCTGTGTGTGTGACATTAAAAGGTAATTTTTGGCATTTGAACATACAGCTCTTTCTCCTTAGTCTTGGTAGTACAAAATCCATATCTGCATTCAAGTTGTCGTGTTTGGTATGTTGATAATGAAGCTTGTGCTCTGGTGACCAAAACCACCACAGGGCAGGTGGCTCATCATTGCAGGAGATCCTCTACAGTAGGTAGTGAGTTGCTACCTGTCCTTCTGCAATGTCGTTTCTGCCTTTTTCAAAAGAGAGAGATCTATGAGGGAAGTCTTCAGGTGTTTTGGCCAGTGGTAGGTGTCTTGTGCTTTTCTGAACTTCATCTGGTTGGAGCTGAATCATATTACTAAATATAGGCCTTTTCCTTCTGTGAACTTTTGTATTTTTTTCTCTTAAGATGGTTCGCTTTATATAGAGAAGGTTACTTCCAGCTGTGAAGATACCTTTTAGGTTCTCTTATTACAGTGCATTTCCAAACTGCTTTGCTTTTGTTTCCTTCCTTGATACTTGTTGGCTGTCTGTGGAATCTCCTGTAAAATAGAATACATGTGGACACCCAGAAAACCTTCCATGTCTCCATGTGCTCTGCTGCCCATTCCTCCTCTCTCAGAACTATGCAGGTCATAGCTCAGGTTATCTCCTCCCTCAAGCAAGATGTCAAAACTGTGACTTCAGGCACGCAGGTTGTAGGACCACAGGATAAGTCAGGCTTAAGGAGACCGTGGAAGGTTGCCTCTGTCAGGCTTGGACAATTTGCAGTTCTGATTGAATAAAATCCTACAGAAGCTTTTGTAGGAAACTGTTTTTTGCCCTCACAAGGAGCTATACAGCATTCCTTCTGTAAAACATACAAGATTGTGAATATAACCTTGCATGAATTTTAAAGGTTCCTACACAGGTTATGGCTGAGGCCATTAAAACTTCCAGACTACTCACAGCTATCTAAAACTTAGATTTCTTCATCCTTAGTGGGTATGAGTTTCTGTACTTTTCAGTTTAATAATATTCATAAATAAATAGACAGGCTACATTTGCATTCTGTCAAACATTTCAGAAATTCGGTGTTTATAAAGCACTCACCATTGTGTTCATTGCTATATAAACTGGAGAAGTAGGGCATGTTCTTCACTATTACAAATTTACAATCCACAGTCAATATTTATTTGTTTGGCATTTCCTTTACGTGCCAGTTCCTGTTGCACAATAAAAATGTGATAGTAAACAATACTTGAGCATGTGGTCATTAGTTTAAGATGCCTAATCTAGCAGTGAAAATAGTCGTTATATCTTCACATCTTTTAATTTCTACTGGAATTGCTATATGACATATCCAGCTTCAGAGTCCAAATTTGATATCTGTCTCATAAAAATTGATTGAATTTGATCTTCCAGGAAAAGAAATGCTTGAGCTCATTCTCTCTGTTTTTCCCCCTTTGTTCCTCAGTCTTTCCTACCTTTTTAGGAATTGGTCAGTAAAACTATGAAACGGGAAAATGAAACGTCATGCATCTACATAAAGTCTTATATGTCACTGTACTTTCTGTGTTAAGCTGAGCGTTCTGAATCTTCACCTCTTTAGATTTAATGCTTCCAATAATGTTTTGTCTTCAGTGGTTTGGGTGGATCTGGATTTGGAGCTGTGTTTTTGTTGGAGTGCCTCTACGTTGGATCCCTGCAGCTTTCAGTGCTTGGAAAAGTTATAACTTACAATAGAAGACAAAGTAAACACACCATCAAAGAGGAAAAACTTAAATCTCTGTTTATTCACCTGCGTGCTAGAGATGAATCCTATTCACAGCAACTAGTTGAAATATTCTAGATATTAAAAGGCTTGGCCAAAAATGAATTTATTTAAATGCCTGTGACTGTGTTCCAATAGAATTTGTGTACCAGATGTTGGTTTGCAGAAACAGTATGCTGGATGAAGTTTGAAAGTAGTGTCAGATAACAGCACAGAATATATAGATGGGGAAAATGCATTCCTGGACAATTTTGTAATTAAGAAATAGGCTGTGGCAGCCTGTGCATTTCTAGATGACTATGGCATGGGAACTTTAAATAGAAAGACTGGCGAGTGAGTGGTTTTTCAAGACTTGACAGGTGGAATTACACCTTGTGATCTCCCGCTGATGTGACCTCCTCATCAGCATGGCAAATAAGTGTTTATTGGTTTATCTTTGTGATATCTGCTTTAACAATTAAAACAAAAATTTGGTCCAAGGTATAGTAAGTTACTGGAAGAAATAAAACTATTTCTTCTGTTTTAGAAGTAAAACTGTCTATGTTTGAGACTATGTTTTTGCTTCCAAATGCAGTTTATTTTCAGTGGAAGGCAAGTCAACTTAGCATTCAAAATAAACAGTCCCACCACCCTCTTCCTACATATGAGTCTTAGAAGGAGCTCCTGGACCTTGTGCATAGATGAGATAGAATCATCATATAATCATAGAAGAGCCTGGGTTGAAAAGGACCACAATTATCATCTAGTTTCAATTCCCCTGCTATGTGCAGGGTCGCCAACCACCAGACCAGGCTGCCCAGAACTACGTTCTGCCTGGCCTTAAATGCCTCCAGGAGTGGGGTATCCACAACCTCTCTGGGCAAACTGCTGCAGTGCAATCACAACCATCTGAGTGAAAAACTTCCTCCTAATATCCAATCTAAATCTTGCCTGTCTTACTTTAAAACCATTCTCCCTCGTCCTGTCTGCTATCAACCCATGTAAACAGTTGTTCCCCCTCCTGTTTATATGCTCCCTTCAAGTACTGGAAGATAGAAGAGATACAAGTGAAAAAGAGAAAGATGAAAGTGGATGTTTTAGCTTAGGAATGTGAATTTTTAAATTAAAATACGAATTTGAAAAGCAAGATTAGGAGGATGTAAAAATTGATTTACAGTTCCCTGTTATGTCTGTAGGAGTTTTAGATGGGCCCAGTGCAGGTGCAGGCTATGGCTGACCAAAGTTGCCTGGCTGAGACAGAGAAACTGTGGATATCCCATCCCTGGAATTGTTCAAGTGCCAGATTGGAATGGGCTCTGGGTGTAGTGGGAGGTATCTGCCTATAACAGCAGGAGAGTTGGAATAAGATGATCTTTAAGGTCCATTGTGACTCAAACCATTCTATGATTCTATATAGCATTAATTTAGTGAGATTTACGCCAAAATCATTGAAATGAAATGTCACCCCATGATTCGTTTATCTTCAGAGGACGATTGTCACTTTAGGGAATGTGGGAGTTTTCTGTGTGGTAGGTAGCTTGGAAGAAAATTATTCCAGGTGTTTAAGGGTCAGTATCTTGAGAATGATCACTGGGTGATCTCCAGAATAACTGCAGAATGCATTGGGGAACAAAATGGCTTCTTCCTATGCAGAGCACTGTGGTACTTGGGAAGCAGTGTCTTTGTGGCAAAAAAAAAAAAAAAAAACACAAAACAAACCAACAAAAACAACAACAACAAAAAAACCCACACACAAAAAAACCTAAAAACAACAACAAAAAAAACCCTTACATAATACATAAATGTTTCAAGTGAGTAGTATCTAGGAATAGTAGAGAAGCTGTATCACTTCTGTATTTGGCACTGGTACAATCACTTTTCCATTGCTGTGTTCTTTTCTGGTGTCCCTAAGTCTGTTGATAAAATGGTAAGGGATTGATCAAAGGACTGGATACTTTGCCTTGCGGTGAGACATTCTGGAATCTTGCTCTGTTTATCTTATCCATGAGAAGGCTAAGAGTTGACCTGATCAGAGTGTCTGCATTGGGGAAAAAAACATTGAAAAACTGTTAACAATCTGGCAGACAAAGATATAAAAAGGTCCAGTGGTTGCTATTTGAAGTTCAGAATTCCATTGCAGGTTTTCAACAGTGAGAATGATTAGCCCCTGCGATATCTTAACAAAGGTTGTGGTGGTTTCCTTTCCACTGACAATTTTAAAATCAAGACTGAATGGTTTCTTAAATGATATGTTTTAGTAAAGCACAAGTTTTCTGGCTTCTTTGTACAGGGCATTGGAGTAATTGATCACAAAAATGCCCCTTGACCTCGAATATCTTAATTCTTTTAAATTAAGACAATAGCTAGAGTCTAGCTAGTCATTTTTTGTTTTGTTTTTCATCCAAAACTTGTGTTTACATAGCTCGAGTGAAAAATATGCCTTTTTCTTGGCCAGCTCCTTTTCATAGCCCATTAGATGATTTTCAACTATTATGACTTTGCAGATTTATAGAGTTGGTACATTGGTATGCTATAGGATATTGGTTCAATTCTTAGGTACCCTGAACTCATATGCCACGCAGGAGTTTAGTTTATTTTCTTGAACTGAAGAGAGACGTATGGAATAACTTTTATAGCATTAATTGAATTTCAGGTTATGAAATCTACTCTTTCTGCAATAAGTGCAGCTTGCAGCAGTCTTTTAGTTGATTCTCTCCTCCAAGTTCCATCTGTGCACCTCATGTTTTGCTTTCAGTGATAAGTGTCTCGGAGACATTCTTGCTAGATCTGAGCTAGAATCCAATTACCAGAGTTTGTGTAGCTGCAATCACGGTCATTAAGCTGACCAATGTACCAATAATCACAGCTTCTGAATTCAGAGAACTTGAAAGTCCAATAACATAATGAACAGGCAGTGAGCAATGTTAGTATCGTAATGAGCATGGTGTTCTGACCCTTGAAAGAAATTATGTTAACGTGATGTTATTTTCTACCGCTTCTTCTATTTGCAATTCATTTTGCACCCGTTTATCCATTTTTACAGCTGTATAAAAATATCATGTTCTTGGGGTGAAGTGAACACAAGATGCTGAAGAGACTTGTAACTACTTGCAAGTAAGTGTACAAGAAAGAAACAAATTGGTAGCAGTTATTGTGGTATGGGCTGCAAGACATTAAAATCGATAGGAAATTAAATGCTGCTAGTTCTTTTGCTCACAAAACAACTTGTCTTATTGTGGGGAACAGACTAGACTCATTTTGCACCATTCGTTCTCTTGTGATTTCAAATAGTCATAACAGTTCACTTTAAGCCATATTGCTGAAGTGGTTTTAATACTTTTGATCCAGACAAGAGTTAAAGTAATTAGCTGACATTTGATTTTACTTGATATGGATCCAAACCATGAAACTTTGAACACCCCTACATTTCAGAAGTATTTCATTCAGTGTTTGGGTATTAGTCTGTGTTCTCAAGTAACCTTTTCTAACTTGGCGTATTTTATCCCAGATTTAAAATAATAATAATAAAAAAAACCCAACAACATAGGGAACCAAGTCTGTAAATGTTTTTTGTTTAAACACAGAGATGCCCTAGAATGTAGCTGTAGAAGCAGCAAGCTGAAGGAATAAGAAGGACACTGCCTGTATGTGCTTGTGTTTATGTGCAGTGTTCACACCTGGCTACATATCTGTGTGGCTGTACAAAACGTTGCTCCTGCTGCAAGGAGCTTACAATGTTAACAGACAGCCAGGGCAATCATGTGCTTTGAGACCCAGAGGATGGTGCTAACTTAGAGCATGTGTGCATTTTTGGTTTTATGATGTGATGACAGCAGCATTCTGACACTGGTTAACATTTGTGGGCCTTGTGGAAGGAGTGAGTTTTCATGAGGGATTTGGATAGAGAAAACCTGCCTGCTTGGCACACAGAGTCAAGGAGGGTGTTCCAGGCAGAGTTGAATTAGGGATGTGAGAACTGAGAGAGTAGTGTGATGTTTTACATTGTATGTGACGCAACTGGTAACTTGGAATGTAGCTGACCATGTTTTGTAAGCTTGTTATTTTTTTCTTGCAGTCTAATACAGAAGGGGAAAAGTATGTTGTTATGAAGAAATTCAAAAGGAAACATATAGTAACATATAAGTAAAGTAAAGTAAACATATACTGCTGAGCATAGATAGTTACATTTACTTCCTCTTTCAGTTATCTGAGGATTAAGAAAGCTGTATACCATAAGATATATTTGTTGTGTTAAGAGATGAGATGGAAAGAGAAGGCTTTCCAAGGGGTGAGGGATTTGTAGAACTTGATTATAGCCTGTGTGTATAGGGCAAAGAGCTAAAGTTAAGTTGATATCTTCAAGATGGCATGCTTATGTGATACTGGAAACAGTGCTGGAATACTTGATTTGTTGGAGTATGTGCTCAGTATCCAAGTAATTTAGCAGCAGAGCATATTGTGATTTTTCCTGCTTAGGGACAAGATGAACTGAAAGAAAGATTGCAGAAGTTGTTTGTCTGCTTCCTGTGAAGCTCTGCTAAGAACGACTGATGACAATGTAGAAGAAAGGCAGTTCTGTGACATACACTTCACAATAACTTACTGTATACAAAATACTTGCAAGCTGTTCAGTTGCCTGAAGCAGCACAGTCAGAAATTTTCAGATTCTCTCATAAAGTTTACTCTGGACTATAGCATACAAATAATTTTCTGTCCATTTATTCTTTTCCCTTACCGCTGTCTAACCTTTTATTGACTTTTTTGCCTACTATGGTGAAGAAAGAGAGAAAAATATCTGATGCATTTTCAGGTTTTTATTGTAACGTAGTAAATAGGAGAGTGAGAGGGAAACTCATCATTGTATGACCATCATGATCTCCCTATTATCCAAAATCAATGTGTCTAATAATCAGCCATTTAAGTAGAAATACATGCACTCCATCTGTAACACCTCTCTTATGAGGATTTCAGAGCAGTTTACAGGTTTTAACGCTGCACCTCACAACAGTGTTCTGAAAAGAAAAAACACAGTGGAGAAATTGCAAATTTGTTTAGGTTGTTCATGAGATAAAAAGGCCAGTTGATATGTGATAGTTTGGGGAACTTATACGCAACTTAAAATTTTGGGATAAATGTACACTGCTTACATAATCACTCTTTCATATATTCTGTGTTATCTGAAGCTATGAAGGATTTACCCTTCATCTCCTAAGTAAGGCTAACACAAGGTAACTGAGGACCATTTTATGCTGTTAGCTCCTGTCATATGAGAGTCTGTTGGTACAGAGCTATGGCTGAAGTCCAGAGAAGTCAGCATAATTTAATTTGCCTTGTCGATCAAAGGGTTGACAAAAAAACCCATCTTAACAGAAACAGGGAAAAGGAAAAGTAACGCACGGACAGTCATAGATAAAGGAAAGCTGAACAGTGGAGTTGAGTTCTGTAGCCAAGATGACAAAATTTGAGAAAGTTCAAAGAGGGTAGCAATTATGACCTACATGGATCCTACGTATCTGCTCTAATGTTATCCGTGGTCCTCAAGCCAAACTATTGAGAATTGCAGCCTTTAGCTTTATCCCTCCTGTTGTGCAAATGGCCTTGTGTTCCTTCTTCACCTTGGGTAGTTGCACTAAGTCACAATCATACATAAGCTTCTCTCTGACAGTCTCTGAAATAATGTGAAGATTGTACTGTGTGACTGGGTAGTGTTTTTTTATGAAAAATCTGTTAGATTTTGGGTGGTGTGGCTGTACGAGGCACTGCTCATGAGAGTCATACTTCTAGTATAAAGGGTGGGTCCTGCTCAAGGCTGCCGGAAAAAGGTGTGAGGGCTGTGGGACAAAGCAGGGCAGTCTTCCTGCTGCCTACCTGGAGGATTCTCCTGTGCAAACTGTTGCTGGAGGCATGCATGGGTTATGTTATGGAAGGAGTTAGTTCATTACAGAAGAGAGCACAGGGCTGGAGCAAAAGTTGCAAAAGTAGAAGGACGACGCTGAAGTTGCCTTGTTTGATACCAGTATCGTGCAGCTGCTCCAGAGGGACAGAGAGGAAAAAATATCCTTGATTTGAAGTACAAACATCATGCTGGATATGAGATCCTGACCCCTACTATTTCAAACCCCAGAAGGGTCTCTGAGTGGTGGTGAATAACTGAAAGCATCTTGTAACTTTACTTTTGTTTTATTCTATTTAATTCTTTTTCTTAAAGCGCAGGATTCTGTGAGGAACCTTGAATGAGTTTGAGGTACAGATTTGCTGAGGGTGAGATTCAAGGAAACTAAAAGGGGACTCAGGGGTCTCACCATGTGTTAAAGCAACAATTGCTTGGGAATACACAGTTCTGTGTTTGATGTGGTTACAGAAAGGCAGTCCCTGTGACAGAGAGGGGAGGGATGCACTCATGCCTAGCTCATTCCTGTTTCCTTCTTGTACATCTTCAAAGAATGAGGGTATTTGCAAGATGAAGTTGTCTCGGAGAGAGTGGATGCAACAGGATGTGTGCACAGGTTCAGGGATTTAAGGCAGTTGGTCTTGTAGTATGTGCCTTTGCCATGGGTGCATGTGTGTGAGAATTTAGTAGTATGTATACCAGAAAGGATACTATTCTCATCTCTTGATGAGAATCAAGAGATGAGAATAGTACATGAGCCTGGTCTCAGAGAACTCCAGCCTTCACAACGTGTCCCAATGTCTAAGCAGCTTCCCAACACTCACTTGGCTCCTCGTGCCGCCCACCACACACCCAGAGTGTTTTGCACAGGATAGGAGCTGAACACTGCCATACTGAGCTGGGAGAAGAGTGTTGGGGGGGATGGAGCAGCCACAGAACAAGAATGTGGTGTGCAGATGTGCGAAGGTGAGAGTAAAGCTTATCAGCTACTGGTTCCAGAGGGTGGTGGGCTTTTTCCTTTCTTCTTTTCCCAGCTCAGCTGGTGAAGTCAGCCATTAAACAACAGCTTTTATACATCCACATAAGATAAAATTATTGGAGTACTATGTTAGGGCATAGATACACTGGAATACTTTAAAACACAGCAATTAAACATGGTCTTTGCTCCTTGGACCAGCTGCTGTCAGAATGACCCCTATTCAAATGCTCTTGACATCTCGAAGACGTTTCCCTTTTCATGTATAATATTTCTCTTTTGTTTCTAGTAAACTAGATGTAAACAGGCAGACTTCTGTGAAGTCCTGTGACCAATTAAGTATCTAAGAAAGATCTATTATTATGTTATTCTGGTTTCAGGAACAACTTGAGCCTTCAGACCTCTGCTAACCTGCTGTGCTGACTCAGCGCCTAAGAAGGAGCTGACTGTGTGTAGGGCAGGGACTGTTCCCTGACTCTGGAGGAAGGCAGAACAGTAAAGACTCATAAGGGCATAGAAGGATGCAGCCAGGGTTTGTTGTACTATCACTCAAGTCATAAAAAAGAGAGTATATTTAGTTGGAAACATAAGAGCTTGTGACCTAAAATGTTGATTAGATGCAAATGCCTTTCTTCTGAGATGCCTGTGCATGTTGTATTCAACTCATTTTGGGTAGAACCTCATAGAAAATAAACTTACAGATTCTCTTTCTTTTTGGAGATAATGGTCTTTATTTTTATTACAAAGATCTAGAAGTGACTGCAGGAAGGTGCTACAGTAGAGATGATGTGTACATAGCAGGTGTTGTACCCATTCTGTAGTTTGCTACACTTAATACTGCTGTGTTCACAAGTCAGAAGTTGCATCTGTGTTGATAATGAATTTCAATGGAAGTACCATTCCAGATGCATAGATTATGGTGCCAATATTGTTATATTTTGCTGCTGTTTTGTACTTAAATGCTCAGCTTCAAATTAGAATTGAGCATACAAGTTTAGTTTATGAATTTTATGTATCTTGATCTCTGTTTATACCTTTATTTAAAATGTATCAAGTTCATTAAATTGCTGTACATGCTAGTTAAAAATAAAGAGATTATATTTCTTTTTATCCACTTCCCAGTGCAGAAGCTTGACAATGAGTACACTTGCAGAACCTCCTTTTCAAAACTACTTGTAATCATGCGGTAGAGAACATTTTACAGAAAAGAGGACCTCCAGCCTAAATAATTTCCAAATGATCTTAAAGTGTAATTTTTCTTCTTCTTATTTTGTAGCTAGCTATGGATCAAATCCAATTTGCAAAGGCTGTTTGTCTTGTTCAAAGGATAATGGATGCATCAGATGCCAGCATAAGTTATTCTTCTTCCTACGAAGAGAAGGAATGAGACAGTATGGTGAATGCCTGCATTCCTGCCCATCAGGGTATTATGGACTCCGAACGCCAGATATGAACAGATGTTCAAGTGAGTGGTGTGGGTTTTTTGTTTGTTCTGTTGATGTTTTTGAAAGCTCACATACAGTTTTTATTGGGAAGCCATAATTTACACTCTGTTTTTAGGGTGATATGTGGTGGAACATAATATTTTTATAGCCGTCATGATCTTCATAAAAACTTATTTGCTAATGTCCAAGCTCACACCAAGATCTGTTATGTTCAGCAAATTAAATAGTTGTTGTGTTAGCCTAGCTGTTGTTATTGCTTCTTTAATTTTAATTAAGATGAAGGTTAGGAAAGAGTTATGATTTAAGCAGCTATTTTTTAAAAAAATAATTCTCTTTATATGAAAATAAGAAAAGATTAAGCATATATTTAACAATGCTTCATGTAGATAAAAGCCCAGTATATGCACTGGGATACGGGTGGGCTTCTCATCAAGCTTTTTGTTCCGACACGATTTTCAGGTGACCAGACACATCGCAACATACATGTTTTAATATGTAAGTGTTGCTGTTTTAATAAAACAGATGTACTATTAAGAACAAACAAACAACCTTTCACTGTTAGTGCTGCATTTTATTTGGAAATTTACAACCTGCTAATGTGCAACAAGATTCCTTGTTTGCGTGTTGGTGCCTAGCAGTACGGCTGTTAAGGCCTATGAGTGCTCTGGTATATCTGCACGTTATTTCACTGCTATCTGGCACTTGTGCCTATTTGTATCGATTTTTCCATATGCTCATATGTGGACGATTACCCATATGGATTATTAATCATTGCTACCACCCCTAATTCATAGTTTTTTCGTGTGTCATAGTCTGACCAGAATTAGGTCACCAAACTGAAGAACCTGAAGTGAGAAACAGCTTTTCTTTGCTTCCTGAACTAATCAGACATTCATTAAATGTAGGGCACTCTCCCGTGGGTCCTGCAACATGTCACAGGGATGCACTGTGTTGTGAGGAAGTGGGTGCTGTCCTTCAGATCGCACATAATCTTGACAGGCCTATGAGGTCATTCTGTGGCACTTTTGGCTGGAATAAGAGCATTAACTGCAGTGCTCTGGCCACATTCCAGCCCTTGTAATGACATCTCGCCTGTTTCTCCCCGTTCCCTGTGCGGATGCAGTGGATATGGTATTCCTTGCTTTGTGATAGGTAGTGCTGTTGAGTGCTGCCTAATCTGTACCAGGTGGCTAGGTTTTGATGAAGAATTCAATGAGAGCAGAAGAGCATTTATACATCCCTTCTGTAAAACAATTTAGGAGCTTGGCCTTAATTTTCATTGCATGGTTTTGAATTCAGCAACTTGTCCACTTTCAGCCTTTTGGGAATGGGCTGTAAAAGCTAGGCAACATGAAAAAGTTTTTGAATATTGTTACAGTTTTGGGAAATATATGAATGTATTTATGTTAGCCTGTACTGTGTTTGTGAGATAGGAAACATTGTCTGTGCGGATAGTTGTTCTTTGCTTTCTTTCAAGCAAACAAACTGTCCCAAAAAACCCCAAAGCTTGCAGAAGGTGAACTGTGAATTCAATACCACTTATTCTACATTTTTACCACTTACAGAAAGTGGCCTTTTTTCCTAAATTACAGGATTGGTTTTGAAAAGCACAAATGTGAGGCTGTGTCCAATCTATATTGGCATGTGTTGAGTGCTGGATATTTAACTCACCCTCATGCCTTTGACAGTCTCTCCCTCTGAGAATAATTATACAGTTGCATTTACAGACCAGTGCTGGTTCCCCTCCAATGATTTTTGAGCTGTGTATTTTTATTTTGGTGTGATCGCCAACTGGTGTATTTATAAATCATATCTGCGTTTTTGTCTTGGTTTGGTGATCTTGCATGGTACACACGTTGTGTTGTGGACACAGACGTTTTGTGGATTCAAGCTGAGATAAAATAAACATTCCTGAAAAATAGAATAGGTTTTGTCCTATTTGATGTCAGATACTTTTAGTTACAGCTTGTTACAGACAATTGCTCAGATAGTATTATCTCAGCTAAAAATAATAAAAATTCTGGCTCCATTGAAATCTGTCTGCGAGTTGCAGGGCTTGAACTACTTAGGTTGAAATGATTTCTGCCCTATTAATGCCTTTACAGGCACAAATGCTGTTTAACGTTTTATTACTGGAACACTTGCCCATTTTTGTTCAAGAAGCTATAGAACATATTTTTATGGAAAATGTTGACATGATTTTAAAAGCCAAACATAGTTAGTGCCAAACGTAACACAATAAATACTACAGCCAAGTGCAACAGCTCCAAATTTATGGAAATTTTGAATTTCAAGGCTGATTTTCTTTTCTACATGTAAGCAGTATGCGTCTCTTGAATTTGCTGAATGGTTCTAGACTGTTTTTCTAGTAACAGTGAATCATGTACTTTCTAAATTGGTTTTCCCTAGAAATCGATGTAGTGCTTCCTGCTGGGGCTTATTTTCATCTGGAACACTGAAGTCAAAACACTTGAACATGAAATTGAAAAGTGTTGGGTCTTTCCTCCACAAGAGTGCCCAAGAAGAGTGCTACACTTCATTAATTTTCCAAGAAATTTTAATAATTAATAACTTTGAAGCGAGGAGGAAAAAAATCTTCTGAGAAAGACAAAACAATAAACCTGAATAAAAGAATAGAATGAACTCTGTCACCCCAGTGGTTGTTTCAACTTTGGTTTAAGCCTATCTTGAATCTTTCAACCTGGTCAGTGTCTATGGTAAGCTTTTTGGGGGAAGACATGGTAACAGTTTAGAAATCACAGTTCCCTTCAGCTTGAGTTGGCAACTCCATTTGTTTATGTTCACCTTCTTTCCTCATGGGAGGACCAGGCATTTCTAAAATTGTCATTAGCTGTTCCATGTGCCTTCAGTGAAAACAAGATAAAGAGAAGCTTTTAATAACTATCTTGTTAATCCATTATTTATAATACACATGAAGTTAATTCACTGTGTAAAGAAAGATAATGATTTTTTTTTTAAGCTTTCTTACAAAATGGCAAGGTATCATTAATATTTAATGGTTTAATTATTGCTTAGGTAATATAGCAGAACATACAAAGCTCGGAGGCTGTTTATTTAATTACTTATTTATTTACAATTGTGGTACAGGCATCAGAGGCATCAGATTTTTTATTTTTTTTTTTCCACTTATTCCACTACTTTTTCCTCATTCACATGCTTCTTGGTAAGTATGTGGTCGTGTTTTTTTTAATTTTTGACCTTATTTTGTATTTTCTACCATTCTGGCAACAAAAAATCTTAATAGTGCTTTGAATTAAAGATTTCTTAAAGCTGTAGTCAATTTAGATTTAATATACCAGTTGTGTATTTGTAAAATACTAATTAAAACCACTTTGGTTTGGCAATTGTTTAAACGATCTCAACTAATAATAAATCGAGATTAGAACATAATAGAAATATATTAAGTGTTTAGTAAATGAATTTATTAAAATAATAATAATAATCCTCATTATGGTATTTTATAAGCAGCATTTTATATTGCAAGCACTGATCTCTGTGAAATGATAGACCTGGGGTAAACTTCAGTAATGATTACTGGCAAGTGGTTGCATTTGTTGTTCTCCAGACTCATGTTCATCCACTGCCAAAAGCTGCAGCTCGAAAAGAATTTCTAGTTTTAATACTAAATCCTTCAGCTACTGAAGCCTCTTCTGTTTAGAAGTTTGTTAGCACTCTTATAGTCTGAAGCTCTTTTGCTCGTGATTTTACTCCTCCATTTCCTTAAAGCCAATTGATGCTTTGCTCTTTGTTTTTTCATAGAATCACAGAATTGTTTGAGTTGGAAGGGACCCTTAAAGGTCAACTAGTCCATCTCCCCTGCAATGAACAGAGATTTCTACAGCTGTATGGTTTGCTCAGGTCTTGACTGTGTCCAGGAACAGGCATACACCACATCTCTGGGCAACCTGTTCCAGTGCTTCACTACTCTGATTGCAAAAAACTTATCCCTATATTCAGCCTAAATCTCCCTTAATCCATCAGTCACTCAGCTAATTCTCCATCTTCTACAAGAACTGCTCACATCAGAGCTTACTTTAGCTCTGGCCATCTCCTTCTCTTAACAGCCCCGTCTGTCCCCCACGTGCCTTTATCTTCTGTCTTTAGGGTGAATTATGAAACCCACGGCAGGGAGGTTGGAGCTAGATGATCTTTAAAGATCCTTCTAAGCCATTCAAGGATTCTATGAAATGTGTAGTCCAGCTGTATTTTTGAAATGTCTCCTAACTCAGGAAATTCTGCATGGGAATCAGCGTAGGAGGTGGTATGGAGTGCCAAGGAGTGCTAGCAGCCCGTCAGTATGGCAGCCTGGGGGTAACACTGGAGCACCAGGGCTGCAGAAGAAAGGCGAGAGAAGCAATAGAAGCATTTTATGCTTCAATTTGATTTTCAAAGGTATTAGGTTTCCTTGCAATTCAACTTATTCTGGCATCTTAAATGCTAGTTGAAGATGTACTGTGGAAGGACAGTATTTGTTTTAATAACATCATACTTTCTTTAAATGCAGTAAAGACTTAAGTATTCACAGGAGTGCTTTTTTTTTTTTTTTTCTTAATCATACCAAACGTATGTACCTGGGTCAAAATTTAATTTATATTTTGAATTCCCAGGCTTTTGATTTTTTTCCTTAAAATATGAGTCTGTCAATTGTTTAATGCTTATTATAACAGAAGAACTAGTAGAATTGTCTTACCATGACTGTCAGGAAGTCAACACAGGCCAGGGAAACCTTTTTATGACTGTAGTTCACTGGACCTGGCTTGTAATCCAGGCCTCTTACCTCCAGAATTCTTTAATTTACCATTTATGTAGTGCTCTGTAAATATTGAAAACTTTATCTACCTTAATTAGATATATTTTTGTAATGATATACAATATCAGTATTCACATCAATATAAATTAGATAAAGCCTAAATCAAATATTTTATTGCTGACTAGCTAAATACTCTTTTTCTACAACAGATTGGTTTCTCTAATATTGACTGATATAAGCTTCATGACTATTACATAAAATAATAATATAATAGAAACAGTTTGGGAGAAAATTATTTCTAAAGTGCCATGGGGTGCTTTGCTTACTGAAAATAAAGTAGAAAGATAGTTTGGTTTCTAAGTTTTGTCCACAACTAATTTTTTTGCTACTCTGTTTCAGTAAACAAAGTCTAAGTTGTTTTAAATTTCTGTTTTAGGAGTCTTTTCTGACAGTGCCCCTTTTGAGGGAGATATTCTCTTCCTCCAGAGGATAAAAAGATTTTGATGCTCTGGTTCTGTAGGTCTCCTGACCATTGGTTGATGTGGGAGCACAGTACTAGTTCATGCAGGGAGTGATGGGGATGCTTCTTTCTTGAGTATGTTCTGCAGCTGTTCTCAAGCATGGGAGCACTTTGACATATCATAATCTATCTTTGCACTGTACTGAAATGTCATTTACTCAAGTTCTTGTTCTTCTCTCAGGCTAAATTCACAGATTGCACAGTATCAATAGACTTTCTATCAGAGTCAGTATATATTTTGTATCATAAATCACGCTTTCAGAGCTCTATTGAAGGGATACATCTTTGTTTAGCTTAGTTTCATCTAACCGCTGAAAACACTTCAGCAGTGCGCTTCAACTTAATTTCAGCCCATCTTTGCTTCCCCAAAGTAGTGACTTTTTTTCCACCCTTTCCCCTGAGAGGTGAAGTCATGGAGCTGTGTATTTACAACCACTCCTGTGACAGTTTGTGATCGAAAATAGACTTGTAGAAAGTCAGCTTTTCTGACTGCTTCATTTCTCACTTGTCATTCTGCAAATGCATATTTGTCATGACAGATTGTATCTCTTCAAGAGGTTTTAATATTGTTTTTGTCCATTATACTGGGCTGTAGTCTATCTGATGGCGTAAAAAAAGTTACTAGTTTAAAATTGCTCTTGTTGCAGCAATTAGGATCTTTGCCATGGATTTCAGTGAAGTCAGAATCTTGTAGCCTTTACATACAGCTCTATTGGGAATATGGTGTAACACTTTAAGAAGTGCCATCTGTTTAGAAATGGAGCGTGCTAATCAGACATAGCACAGATTTCTGTGGGTCCCTCTAAGTGCATTTTGAAGTCTGGACATATAAAGATGGTAGCAGAGGAAGACGTCTGGTTTTCATGTGGTTCGATGGGTATTTTATACCTTTCAATTGGTAGGACAGAAGCAATAATGTAACTTCCCAAGATAGAAACATTAGAAAGAAAAGAGAAAACTATGCTAGATGAGATACAGTGAGAGTGCAACAGTGAGTCTGGGAGATCTTGGCTATGTAGTAGCAGGTAGTTTGTTCCAGTGGGATATACGGAGATGTGATGTTGAGCAGGAGTAGAAGGGATTTGGATCTGGTAGGAAGCAGACCCACTAAGAATTGAGTACAAGGAAAAGAAGAGGTAAGGATTCTAACCTGCAGACTTCTTGTTGCTAGCTGGATGGGAACAGCAGCAATGGAGCACCTTTTCTTCACTCAGGTTCTGAAGACTAAGTGTCCTAGATTCTTGTTGCCCTGCAAGTGTGGTTGGCCTGCCAAAGGTATGTGATTGCTCTTTAGGGTTCTTCTGCATTACTGAATTAATCAGTTCGTTCTCTCCTTGACGTCAGCCTTCTGTTTCTCCAAAGCATCCATTTCTAGGCTCCTCCTTCTTGCTACTTCTAAAATTTCTCAGCAGTTACCCCTGTCTATCTGGAAGCCTATAGTGACCATAATTTTCTGTTTATTTTTAGAGCAAAAATCAAAGCATTTCAGAAGCATACTGGGGGTTGTGAATATCTGTTTCCTTCCTTTACAGAACTGCTTCTATGTAGAATCTTAATTATGCACTTAGATCTACAGGTAGTAAGATGAATCCACACAATTGGTTTTGTCAAGAGTCTTCTCTTGATTAAAAACAAAAAAAGTCTCACATTCCAGTTGATTAAAATTAACTAGTGAATTTAAAAGGCTTTAGAAAATTAAGGAGGATTCTACTTTTCTTTGCCACACTTAGACATAAGATGCTAAGATGAAAAAGTTCAAATGGTTGAAAGCTGTGGCGATCAGAAGGAAGCAGTTCAGCTCAGTAACTGTGAAAAATATTTTCAGATTTTTCTGTTGTTTTGTGTAAAGGATAAAACCACTTTTTAAATGCTACTTTTCTTAATTACAAAGGCTGCTTTGAAGGTAGTGCCTCCTATTTATTTCTATGGGAGCTACAAGAGGTACAAAGAGCACAATTTAATAGAGCAAATTCTCAGCTACAAAACACCATTTTTAACAAAGTCACCACCACTAGCTTTGTTTTTTTTTTGCCAGCAATGAACAAGAGCCTGCATGCCGCACTCATAAAAATCTGCCTGTGTGGAGATGGTCCACTTTTTTTCACAGCTACTACAGCAGCATGATTGCTAGGAAGTTGAACAGATGGGAGTAAGAAGGCAACAAATATGGACTATACAGTGGGTGAGATAAGACAATCCAGCCAAGATTTGCAATGTGCTCTATGGGCTTCACGCTGGCATGAGGCCTGGTGTTACCATCTTTGCAAGAGAAAGGTTGTGTTCTCCTCTGGCCTGATGCTGGAAGTTTGAGCCTTCAGCTTTATCAGTGTCATGATGTGGTGGTCAGAGTTGGTGGTTTGTCCAGGTTCCAGGGAAATCCAGAAGGATCATCCATTTCCTATCCCAAAAAGCACTGCAGATCATCTGCTTTTTCTTCAATGGTTAACTCATATGGTGTCACACCATAGACTGCTGATTTGACTCTGGCTCGTAGAGGTGACATCACGTCTCATCACTGGTAATGACTGGATCCAGGAAACAGTCACCTTCAGCCTTGTTTTGGTTCAATAGATCCTGACAAACATGCATACAGTATTCTGTCTGTTTCTATGTGTGCATTTGCACACGTGCAGGGACCCACCTGGCAAAAAAATTGTGATATTCCAACACTGCCACCATCATTTCCAATGCACTGAAGTCAATATTCAGCTCCCTGGTCATTATCCATTGATTTGTGTGGATGAGCTGATCAAGAATCTCTTCATTTTGTAGTGTGACAGCTATGCATGGCCATCTGGAATGTGGCGTTTCTTTCATGTCACTGTTACTGCTGAAATGCACCACCTACCACCTCACTGTGCTCACATCCATTCTTTGATCTCCATTCACTTGCTTCAGCAATCATCGATGATTGTCAGTGAGTGCAGTTTTTTCAGTTCTACACCTTGGCTTCATATGCACTTCCATGTCAGACATCATTTTGTCAGATTGCCCCTCTGTTGCCATCTGTCTCATGGCAATAACATGTAATGGGATGTTGGTGGGAAGGTTCAGCCTCTACTGCTGTACCACCAACATCTGCCTCTGATGTTGTGGGTCAACATTAAAAAAAAAAAAGATAAAAATAGGAACAGCCCTTGTATTTATTTGCACACCATTGTGTCTTAATAATAGAGAATCAGCATTCTTTAAATCTTCAACTGAACAACAATATGCTTTCCCTTTCTCTGTCCATGTTGATATATGTAGATATAAAAGAATTTTATAAATGCATCTATTGATTTATTAAACTCAGAAACAGTTAATTTATTAATATCACATTGATTGAAAAGACAAGTAGAGGTGATTTGCTTACAAAGCATTAAACGATATAAACAGGTGAAGCCAGGCATCAAAACTAATTTAAAAAATTTCAGTTTTATAACCACTTCTCTGATAGTCTATGATTAAAAATAGAAAGTTAGCATTTCTAACTTTTGGAATACTTTCTTTACCTCTTTAGCTGATTGGAATTGTCCTGCAAGGCTTAGAGCTGCTTGAGCATCTTTAATGGTTTGAAACATTGCAAGTAGCACCTAATAATCTCACATTCCAGGAATGGTTATCAGTCTGGTGAATTAATACTTCAATTTCAAAAATGTTCAGATTTTTTTTAGTGTTTTTCCCCAAACTGCATCCTATATGGATTAAATAATAGGCGTTTCATATTTGAAACCTTAACCATAGCCCAAGAGCCCTACTATGTCTTCAAAATATAATTGTCATGGCAAAGGCTCTACTGTAACACAACCTTGCAGACACATTCACCTAGAGAAGTGACTTTGAAGTGTTTGTTGCATGAAAACTGATATTCTGTTCTTTGGAGGCTGGTGCAAACTTTGGGAGAAGGAAGTGGTAAATCTTGGGAATTTCCTAAAGGAAGACTGTGGGTAAGAAGGCAAATTTTGCTGCTGCTATGCACAGAAATTCTAGGAATACCTTTCAGAAATGCTGTACACTGGATTTGCTAGCAAATGGATTGTGTGATTGTCTCTACACAATGAAATGTGTATCTTTGGCAGTGGAAGACTTCAAATTTTGATTTGTGAGTCCTTTCTACACCAAAGATGTGCCAACATTTTTATTATTATTATTATTATTTCTAATCCCCTCTATGCAGACTGCCTAATTTCTTGTCCAGTGTCACAAGAAATCTGATCTGGAAAGTTTCTATACAGAACAATTTCTCACCACACAGTTTAAGTGTTGTGGTATGCCCTATTACAGCCTGAATCATATGAATAAATATTAAAATCCATTTCATAAAGATTGGCTAAATTTGCAGTGCAGGGAGTGGAATACCAATGGCTATTTCAGAAGTGCCTATGGTTATTTATTTATTTATTTATTTATTTATTGTTTTAGAGAAGAATGAAAAATGAATGAATGACATGAATGACCAAAACATTTAGTACATCATTACATGAAACGAGTAACAAATGCTTACTGCTGTAACTTTAGCTGAAGACAGGATAGAGTTAATGCAATTTACATGAATTAAGCACATTTGCTTAAAGAGTGGATAAAAAATGATAAGCTTTAATGTGTTCATTATTGTTTCAAGTATAATGACTTTTACTTTTGAAAGTTTTTCCAGGCATTTTTTCTGTGTATGTATGAGAGACTTCCATGGTCTTCCATGGAAGTATTTCTGTTTTACAGGGGTGCATATTGTTGTTGGTATCTAGTTTGTTATCAGTTTGCCGTGTTTTAGTATGAAATAAGAAGTTTCTGAATGGTCTGCTTATGAGTCCATAGTCTGCTGTGGAGGATATTTGTCCAGAATTATTAGGGAAATTCTATATTTTAAAAGGCAATAGGTTGTTTTTTTTTTTTTCTTCCCCTTCCCCCCCCCATTATTTTTATTGCTTTGTCTTTCAATCATTTAATAATGGTTATCTTTTATGCATGGACTTCATTGATAATAGAGAAATTACATCCAGAACAGTTCTATTTAATTATTTGTTTTTGCCTGGTAGGAAATGCATGTGTGTAGATATGGAAATCAAACAAAGCTAAATAAATGTTTTCATGTATTATTTATAGGAGAAGTAGTCAGGGAAAAATTTGTATCCTGCTTGCAATGATAAATAATAAATCAATTGCACTACATGTAGAGCAGATCTAATTCCCCAAATAACCTGTTTGCCTTATGTTCCTTAATATTAATTAAACAGAAAATAATGTATATTTTTCCTCCAAAAAGATCAAATCAGCTCAGAAGTCATTTGATTGGAAGCTTTATCAACATTGTTTATTATACAATAGAATTAAAAGGATGTATGGAACAAGCGATTCAGTTAACTGGTTTCTCCTAAATAGTGGATAGATTTCAGGATGGCAATATTTCTCAACACAGTACTTAAGATTTTGCTATTCTATTCCTTTATAAATCCTTTCAATTTGAAGCTTCCCCTAACTTAGCAGCATTTTTGTTCCTTATGATCCTTTCAATTCAGGATGCAGAATAGAAAACTGCGACTCCTGCTTCAGCAGAGACTTTTGCACCAAATGCAAAGCTGGCTTCTACTCCCACAGAGGCCGCTGTTTCAGAGGTTGCCCACCTGGATTTGCTGCCTTGGAAGAACTCATGGAGTGTGTGGGTGAGTCTTCCAGCCCAGTAGTGCTGCTGAAGCCACTTTTTTTTTTTTTTTTTTTTTTGCCAGGTGGCCAGGTTTGATTGCTGATAACACTGCTTTTAAGCTAATACTTAGTAATTCCTCTACAGTGCCTGACAGGAGGTTGTAGTGAGGTGGGAGTTGGCCTCTCCTCCCAGGTAGCAGTGAAAGAACAAGAGGTAATGGCTTCAAGTAGCACCAGGGAGGTTTGGGTTGGATTTAGGAAAAATTTATTCTCAGAAGGAGTGGTGAAGTATTGGGACAGGCTGCCCAAGGAGGTGGGGGAGTCACTGACCCTGAAGATGCTTAAGAAAAAGGTAGATGTGGCACTGAGTGACATGGTCTAGTGATATGGTGTCGATGGTTGGACTAAGTGATCTTAGTAGGCTTTCCAACCTTAATGATTCTATGATTCCTATCAAGAAATATTCACTAAAAGATTGTGTCTGGATCTCTTTCTCCATAGTAATATATTTATTCCTCTCAAACTTTGAAAGAATACACTGTTGGGAATGCTTTTCAGCATCAGAATATTCTGTCCTGTAAATCATCTCGTATGTACATTTGTAACTCAGAATTTGTAAGATTTCAGGAAGGCCTCTTTTTGCTGAGAACTTGAATGCCCATTGAATTTTCACCTCCATAAAGTACCTGCTCCTTTGTTGTTTCATGAAATCCAGAACCCAGGGGCAGGGCAAGTTGGATCATATGCCCTGTTCATGAAACTCAGCAATATCTGGGCATCAGAGTCACTTTTAGTTTCTCTACTGTACTATTTTGCAAGTAACAGGGAAGCAAAGGAGTTGGATACAGCAGCCCATATGGATTGCTCATTGTATCACACGTGTTGTACTGGGCATTCATTCTATAAGCAAACTTTTCTGCTGGTGGAGGGGGAAATTAAAAAAAAAAACAACATACAAGTCCTGTAGGTAGGAATATGTATAGGTGGTCACATCCACGTGCAGGATAAATGAGAAGATGTGAACTGGAGGAGAGTGAGCAGTAGAAACTCCAGCTGGTCTTCTATATTTTGACTCTCTTGATTCAGAACAGGGTAGATAATTCTTTGCAGGCTCTATAAAATCTGTAGCTGAGTTCAGACTTTTTACATTTTCAATTCTACCTTTGAAAAAATGGTTTTTTAGTATAAATTTACTTTGTAACTCTCAGTTGGTTCTGGCAACTTTGTGAGTCTCATATCTTGGTGTTTTACCTTGAGGTAGATATCAGAACAGACTCCTCATTTCAGGAAAAGTCCTTTTGTTTCATGACGGAGAGGACCTAGAAATGTGAACTCCTGAGATGTACACTTCCAGGTTACAAATGAGTACGATTTATCAAAAAGAGGAAAAAATTAAATAAATCTCAGAATTTTAGGAGGGCTTTGAGACTGACATGATGTCCATACAGGCAGATTGATAGTGTAACTCTTTTATGCTTGGGGTGGCAGACTGAAAAGACTCTTTCAGATTCTGTGAGATATTTTGTTTCTATGTTTTTGCCAGTAAACAGTAAATCTTTTAAGTAGTACATTCTAATTTAAATGGTCCTTGCTAATTAAAAAATCTTAAAAAGAGAAGGAGAGAACCAGAAGAATATCTAATAGGTTTTCTTTTGCTTTATCAGAAGGCTGTGAAGTTGGTCAGTGGAGTGAATGGGGAATTTGCAGCAGAAATAATAAAACATGTGGATTTAAGTGGGGCCTGGAAACGAGAACAAGGCAAATAGTGAAGAAGCCAGCGAAAGACACGATACCGTGCCCAACCATCGCAGAGTCCAGACGGTGTAAAATGGCTGTGAGGCATTGTCCAGGAGGTAAGCCTAGAGCATGCCACAAAAATCTTTATGAGCATTCCTTAACAGAAATCCTAGTTCTAACTTGAAAACAGAGCTATTTCATCTCAGCAAAAGCAGAAATCCCGTCTCTGCTCTGCCAGATGAGGCTGATAGGCGGTAGAGCTGCTGTGGACCTCATTTCTGCAGCAGGACTTGAAGGAGAGGCTCAGCATGGCAATGATTAGTCTCTCAGTGGACTGTGAAACTGTTTTCCTGGTGTGGTTTTTCAAAGAGGTATCTCATCAAAGGACTGGGACATGTTATAGCTCGAGCTGCAGCATAAGAACTGTCGGGATTGTGGAATATCTAGTTGTGTTGCACATTGCAGGAAAGGTCATGAGTCTAAATGTTTCTGCAGGTGACACAGTGCTGGTGTTATGGGTATTATTAAGTGAAGAAACTTACACTTGGCATTGTTAGCTGGAATTATTGGCTAAAATGTTACTTGTTCTGAATATCTTGTTTCGGTCAGGGCCAAACCATGCATTTCATTTCCACAACAAAAGTAGTAATGGTCAATTACAAACTGGATCTGGTAAAAAATCACAAAACATATAGTTATATAATGAATAGTGAACTGATGTGATAGTAAGCAGCAGTGTCACACTCTGCACTGAGTCTGACTGACGTTTCATACAGACCTCTGTGATTAGCAGAAGTCTCTGGAAACACTGAGCTTATTGCAAGTAATTTTAAACATAATCCAAATAAGAGATTGTTCTTAAGCTGCATCAGAATGATCTATGGTATAATGATATAAGGCCCATATTATCATCCTTTGAATTATTTACATTTTTTAAGACTTTGTTCTTACATTCTGAGTTTATTGGTTAGTTTTCTATTACATGTAAAATAAGACAGTAATTTATATATTAAAAAATGAAAAAAAGTTATTCTGTTTAGCAGAATAACTGGATTTGGTATCAGTTCTGTCAGTGCAGTAGAGAAGTGATACGTCTTGAGATGAGATGAAAAAACCTACAAGATGAACAACTTTGGAAAAAGGAAGAAAAAAACGTAAAAATCAGTGCTGATTGCTCTGTCTAATATTATTATCTGGAAATTTATGTCACAGACTGAAGATTTACCTTATTTTTATTGGATTTCAAGATAGAGGTAGATTTTCTTTAGAGTAAGGATATCTACTGTCTGATCTGCATCAAGATCTTTGTTCTTCTTCTCGATGTGTATCAGAAGAGTTGTTTCAGAAAGCGCAAATTCTAAGTGAAAGGCTGGTTTCCCATAAATCCTAAAGATTCTAGTCCTCTCCTGTCCTCCCATCATGTGGAATTCCCTGAATGTATTTTTGGAGATAAAAAATAAATATATATTAATATATATTTATTATAACAAATAAATAAATACAAAACTGCAGGTTTGCATTCTCCACACTGAGTGCTGACGATTGCTACTGTACCAAATCTTGTCTTGTCTCCTGCTTAGTTGTATGTTTCAATTATGATTTTCTACGCAGTTGGTCTACAATCATGTTTATCGTATTTCATTTCGTTAGCAGGCCGCCCTATTAGTCATTCAAAATGCTTAGCTGCTTTCTCAATCGTGGTGAAGTATCAGGAGGCAGTGACGCTGGGTATGGGGAAACTCAAGTCAAGCGGATTTTAGATTGTTTCTGTTAAATAAGAGATTCTGGGACTTGAAAAAATGCAACATTTTAGAAATTTCATAATTCAGATTTTTAACTGAGGAAATCAGAAAAAATGCAGTTAGTGGCACTCAATGACGGAAGAACAATAATCCCTGGAAATATCTGTTGAGAAGCTACGTTAAATCCTTTCATCTGAACCTCTCAGTATATAGAATCTCATAGATTGTAATGGATTAAATTCAGCACAGAAAGTAAGGATGTTTTTGGTTGAACAGGGTCAAATGAAGTGCTTTTGGCATGTTTTCTATTTATGTACCTTTTACTGTTACTATTTATGATCCATAATACAGAAAAACTTCTGAAACAGATTTTTCATTTGCAAAAGAAATGGAGTTAAATTCAGTTTTCCTACTAAATACTTAAGTTTCATATTTATCAGGGATTAAGATGTTACCCATCTGGCCATATGGCTGTAGTACAAATCTTGTTGATGAAGAATTCTTTATCGCTTTCCTATTATGTGCAGAGCTATAGAGATACAAGCTGGAATGCAAGTGAAAGATGATTTCACTTCTTTCCTACTGAAGCCAGCAACATGTAAGAGGATACACTCCTTGATTTCAAAGTAGATATGTTACTTTGCAATATTTTCTTATTGTCAGTACTAACTGATTTAACTGTTATTACCAGATGGGATTGTCACATTTGTATATCTGTTCACATTATGTATGCTACCCTGTGGCTTGGGTGTGACATGACTCATACAGCAAGAAAAAGATGGCTTGGATCATTCAGGACACCTCTTAACATGTTGGTCTCTTTCTGATCAGTCCTTAGCTCAAAAAGAAAGAAAAATAGATTATTTTTTTAAAGAACAATTCGGTTACAGGGAATGGGGAAATTACTAAGCAGAAGTATGGGCAGATGCACATTGCTATCATGCTTAGTACAAGTATTCACTTTTTACCTCTCCTTTTTGCATGTTCCCCAAGTTCACATAAGTAAATTACTTATTTTGCTTTCTTTTGTTTATACCCCTCAAGTACTTGCAATACTCATGTTTTGTGTTAAGTATTTGAAAGCTAAACAGCTTTCTACTTTTAATCTTCCATGACACTGCAGATCCTCAAGCTGTCTGATACACAAATACTACTCTACACAAAACTGTTATTTCCAGTAAGAATCACTGTGCCAATCAAGAATGCTTATTTTGGACACGAGGATGAGATGTGTCTGCTTTAATTTCCTGAAAGGGAGAATATCATGAGGTGGGAGGGAGTTCTTTCCTCAACACAGACATATAACTTAATGTACTTCACGCTGTTTGATTCCGTTTTGAAAGCTTATATCTTCCTACTGCTACAAAAGAATACAAGACTGCTTGGAGCAACAGTAAAAACACCCAACCAGGATGTTTCCTTCTTTAAAATGACCTATTTCCTCTGAGAGCGAATGTGTTAAAAATGATGGCTTTAAATTGACAACATGCACTACAAAGGGTCAAAAATGTCCTTGTCATCCCCTCCTCCCCTGCCAAGCTTGATGCTAGCTACATTCAATTTCTTTTGAAATCACTCAGAGAAAATTTGGATTTCTCTTTGACTATAAAGAAAGTTTTATTTAGAAGAGGCTAATAAGATTTTTTTACTTGCACACCCAACTTAGTCATAGAATCATTGAATAATACTGGTTGGAAAAAACCTAGAGAGGTCACATATTCCAACCTACTGCTCAAGGAGACGATCACTTCCGTGCTGTCCTGTTAGTACAGTCAGTATACTGTTTGCCTTCTTTGCTGCCAGGGCATGTAGCTGGCTCACATTTAACTCAGTTTTAGGCAGGACACCTCAGGGCCTTCCCTTCAGCCAGTCAATGCCCACCCCGTATTTTTTTTCAAGAGCTGCTTCCTTCCTATGTGCAGAACTCTGCACTTGTCTCTGTTGAATTTCATGAGATTTCTCTCAGCTACAATCAATTTCTCTTTTCTAAAAGAGAATTACAAAAGAGCTCAAAATAAAGGCAACACCAGAGTGAGTGATCTCTGTGCTCAGAGATTATTATGTTTGAGCTTCTTGACTGCATCTACCTTAAAGCAAACAATCTTGAAAAGTTTGTAAGCCAGGATGCACTTTTCTATATTGCATTTGTACAGTCTCAATTCACAGTACCTACAAATACCATCTGCCTTTTGAGAGCCAATACTAGGGCTATTTCTAGACTAGACTTAATACACATCACCACCACAGTTTGTTTCCTTTTTTGGTCATGTTATATTGGTGCAAGAGCAGTTTGCCTGAGTGGCAAAGACAGTTCTTGCTGTTCCTGGACCTGTCTTCTTCTTGAGGACGGTCGAATACTGAGGTAGATTTGTCCAGTAGACTGTGCAGTCACTATCTTTTGAAGTTTCCAAGGCCTAACTGGACAATACCTTGAACGGTGTGGTCTGAGTGGTCTTGACCCTACTGAGAGCAGGAAGTTGGACAGGAGACCAACCAATCCAGGGCTGTGAAACTGAAAGAACATTGTTCTTCCTGTCTAGATTTCGGAATTTCTGATCTCTCCTTCTGCCAGTTAAAGAGAGGCTAGAATGAATGCCCAAAGGGAAAAAGAACAAACCAAGTCTTTCCCATGTTTGCTATACTACTGAGATCTCCTCGTTTTTATCATTTAAGTTTAATGAACATGCAAAGTGTGTCTAATATTTTAAGTGTAATTCTGTTTCATGCATTTGAATCTCGCTTTTATCCAAATTAAAGCTTAGTTGAAAGTTCTGATTATTACTTTACCTAATTATTATTTGATCTGTTAACTTGTCTGTCTGTGGCTAAATGCCTCACAATCTAAAACAGGTGCAACATGATGTATACTTAATTTAATGTACTATGGCAGTATAAGAAAGCACTTTAAAACTAGCAGTTTTACTATAGAGATGCAGATATAGTACCCCATGTTATTTAAGAGCTTTGATATATTTTTTAAGGGCTGCATAATTTTCAAGAAACTTGAAAGCTTTATAATGCGTGTAAGAATCTGTACTGGAGTGTTTCTACACCTGATGCCTCATAGATTTGCAGATAAAAGATGGTGTACCTCTCTGCCAACAGTGCATTACAAAGTAACTGAAGTACAGCAAGTAACAAACAAAAAAACCTAACATCCTGTGCAGATATTTTTTATTTGTCCTTTTCCCTCTTGCCATTGGGATAGGAAAATTAGTGATTGGTATTGGAGGAGTGTACTCCTCCATACATTCATTTCAAAGCAATAAAGAAAACTGAGGTTTTCTGAATGCTGACAGGTGAGTAGTTACATTCTGATACATGCTGATGAATAACAAATCTATTAACTTCTGAAAAAACAGTATGATATATTGATGTTTCAGCTGTAAGATAGGTAAAGAAAGGTTAACATAAATAGTATTTCTCATACAGTGTAATGCATTGTTTAATCATATAAATGAGGAAATACTTGATTGAATTAATTATGAAATCTTATTTTAAAATTTACCTTGCACACAAAGTGTTTAAGATTAATTTGTCTAGCAATCCTTAAAAAAATTATATATCTATATCTATATATAAAAGAAGAATGTCACTTCTTGTATTTTGATGGGTGAAGTTCTGCATTTTGTAAGAGTGAGCTCAACTGTTATGGTAGTGGGTCCTTCAGACTCAAGCTAAGATACTGTAACATGGTTACATGGCTGTTAATTTAGTTATTTAGTAATTACATGGAGAAGGTAAATATTACATTCATTTTCAGAGGGGAAGGCCTGGGGAACTAAGAGGTGGTCAGCTTTACCTCACTTCTTGGAAAGATCATATAATAAGTCTTCAAGATAACTGCTTCCAGGCAAATGAAGGACGAGAAAGTGTTTTCAAACATGGTGTCTTAAAGCGAGCATAGGTTTGTACCTGATTGACCTCTGAGATAAAACAGCTGCCTCTATGGATGAGGGTATAACAAGGGCAAGGCTTCTGATAGACTCCTCTAATATCCTTCTTGTCAAATCAAGAGATAGAAAATGTTGCACCTTTATCATAACTTATCTAACAAATGATCAGTGAAGTGTTTGGGAAATGGAGCATATTTTGCACTAGTGGAGCCTGGCATCATAGAATCATAGAAAGTCCTGAGTTGGAAGGGGTTCCTGAAGACATCTTTTTCAACTTGAATGATTCCAGGATTCTATGACATTGTGCCCATCTCCTAAGTCCACACGGGGAGTGCTGTTATAGTGAAACCTAGGTTAGATTTGTTTATTTAGTGAATGGCTCATTTTGTTTTAAAAGTTTTAAGAGGCTTAGTTCTTTGACTTAACCAGAGCTAAAAAATGGTTGTACCTTAATAAGGCTAGAAGTAAAAATGCCTGAACAGACTGACCTTTAAAGTGTATCCTTCAAAGATTCTCATTTCTTTTTTAGTTTTCCAGTGCCCAATTAATGTCTTGTAACAGACTGCCTATACCCGAGTGCAGGATTTTAGTTTTATTCACCTTAACTGGGCATTTCTGTCTGGCCATTTTGCATTGCTTTATCATATTGCAGCAGGATAATTTTTCAACTTATTTTCAGAAGATTGTCAGTGAATTATTGGAGTGTCAGCTGAAACACATTTTTCCCTTTTCAGTATAAATTATCCTTCAGTCCTCCTTTTTAGTTAAAGTAAACCAATTGGGAACTTTTTCCTTTGAAGGCTTTCATACTGTTTTTCCAATCATTAAATAGTTTTACATTCAATTTACTTATTGTCATTTTTGTATCTTAGGTCAGATAAATACTTTCAACATGTGTGTTTCCTTAAGTATAATGTATTTCAGAAGTAGCGTGAGTATCATCTGATGCAGCAGCTCTGATGGGAGTTATCTGTTTTTAATGAATAACTGAATAAATGGCAGTGCAAATCCTTGTAAATAACCAGAGTATGAGTTAGAGCCGTCCCATGGCAATTACACAGTTCAGGATTGTTTAAAATGTGAAAAGAGAGCCAGATGCTAATCCACATGGAAATACAAATACTGGAAACAGTTGTAGCCGATCCAAGTGCATAAATTGCATTTGTCCATAAAAGGTACCTGACAAATTTTATTGTCCATGCCTTTATGAAGTAACTCCTGTTGGTTTTGTCTCTTGCTTGTTCTGAAACTACAATTCACCTGTACGTGGAAAACCCATATGCTTTTTCATTTCTCAGCCAGACAGTCCCTTTTTTGCAGTACAGTCTTTGCTGTTTGCAGTCACAGCAGAGAAACCTGCAAACATACACCTATCTGAGATTACTTTTTCCTCCCTAAGGATCAATGAGTGAGGCAAAATTCTGTACACATTCTCTCCCAGACCATGGGCTGGGTGTAGCAGGTCTGGGGATGCATCTGCTCCAGGTGCGGTATATCTGCAAAGCATTCTGATCATTTTTAAGGATTCTTAGGATTCACTAAGCCTTTCCTCACTCAGAAGTAAGTCTCTTCTAAAGTAAGAAACATGTTAGGTTATGTACATATTATTCATTTTTGCAACATTGGTACAGGACCATATTCTGACAGCATATTTGGGTGATTCTGATACTCCTCATCAGTGCAGTTCATCATTCCAGCAGTGTTAACAATGGCAGTGTTCAGGTATTGGAAGTGTTATTCCATAAACAGTGACTGGAGTAGTGAGACTTCACCATAATAGATATGGTATTTATATATGCAATATTTAGATACTTTCTGGATCCTCACAATAAAGAATGCTGTAAGAAAATGCTTGTGACTGTCAGTGTTGGGCCCTGCCCTGTAAGATTGGATTGGTATCTCTAACCAGCTGTGACAGAAATAAGATTCTTTGGATGCAGATGTGATTACCAACAGTTATATTATCATTTTAAATAGTTAAAACTCTTCAGCTGAGCCACAGTTGTGTGCATATTCCCTGCACACTTCCAATGCAAAGTAAATTATCCAAGAATACATCACCTCCTGACTGGCTAGCAGAGTACGCGCAGCTAATTACAGCTGCTTGGCTGTTAAGCAAAGAGCTTATTATGCTTCTGTAACTTGATTGATTGTGATAGCCTGTCTGTATCCTTTGTGATAGCTTTCTTCTTCTGGAGAATCATTTTGAGTGCTGTACCCTGCTTGCTTGATAGCTAGTGGCAACCTAAGGTAACCCACAACACAGGCCTCATGGGTTCAGGTTGAATTCAACATAAATTGTTAGTTCCTATTCCATAGCCAGGCAGTTGAAACTTGGAGAGTGAAGAATCAAGCAAAAAAGAATGAGGGAAGAATCTGAGAAAGGCTGACTCACATCAGGCACAGTGATATGCAGTTCAGAGGCTCTTGAACTGGTGTGCTGAGTAAGGGAGCTCCAGAAACTAAAACAGTTTAAAAATGTCAGTGCAATGCTATGCAAGAGCTGATTGCCTCTACTGAGAGACAGGATTTATTAGGTTTTGCATTGTGCTATGCAGATTTTTCAGGACATGACGTAGTGTTTGTGATTAGGAACTGTTATTTTCTGTAGAGATGCACAGTTCACAAATGCTAAGTTGGGGGTCTCATTCTCTTGTATGTTTCATTCCTGTCAAATAGTTATTACAGAGAGGCTTACAATATTCTGGAAGGGGACGCTGCTCAATTTATAAATGCAACAGCTTCTATTGCTCTGCTGTAGGTCAGATTTAATTAAATTAACTTGCACCAGCTGGCTTTAGGAGTCAAAGGGGAAGGCCAAAGGGAATAGGTGGAGAAGCAGTTTCCCCAGCTGCTCTCATGTGATCACCACCAAGGTTAAACCCCTGGAGTCATCTGCACTGTTTTTTAAGGATGTGCTGTGGAAATCATTTGTTGATTGCTTCTAGATAGGTCTGCATTCTTTACCTCTTATGAGATGCACAGAAGGAGCAAAATGGAGGCTGTGATTATGTATTTTAAGAGCTTTCTAGGATAACGTTTTCCTCAGATTGGAAAGCTTGGACACCGTGGTTCCTGTAATGCTTTTTGCTTAATGCTTCAGAGGTGAATGAAGAGAACTTGGAGGATTCAAGTTCTGGGTTCATTCTGATTCACTACAAAAGGGCCTGCAGATAATGTTTAGAAGAAGATAGCTGTAACTAGCAGTGAACAGAAGCAATAGGAAGCAAGCAGTGTTAATAATGTACAGGGCTTCCCTATTCTTTATTGCTATTTCATTATTTCATTGTCTCTCATTAATAATTTGAGTAGGTTTAAATAATTTTTAAATGTAGCTGTAGATACGAATTAGTCTTAAATGAGTAGTAGCAAGTAAAATAGTTTTGCATACCACAGGGGTAGTTCAGAACTGTGCCTGAGTCAATATAGCATTTTGCCCCAAATGATCAGGCATTGATGTGGTATTATGACAGAAACAATATGCAGTCAATACGTTTGGTCCCCAAAAGGGCTCCTTTATGCCTTGGCAATTGGTCTTAACTTATTTCTTTGGGGTGTCTAAACTGAACATAACTGATTCTGAAGGGTTCACAAAAGTAAAATATAAACTGCCTGCCACTCTATTAGAATCTGCTATATCCTTTATCATTTAATATGAGTGCATACCAGTTGCTATTTATTTATACGGAGTGAATCAAATATAAGGAAACTGGATCTCAAATTAAGGCTGCGTTTATACTGCCTGTCACCTCTAAGTATAGCACTTCAGTGTTACGTTCTACACATCTATTGCCTGCAATACATGTACGCAATGGTACAGTCTGCTAAGACTGTTTGTTTGAGATGTTATTTTCTTGTAGAAGCTGGTTAGCTTGGCTGCTCACACATTTGTCTGTTTCAAGCCTTTTAAAAAAGTTACCATGTATTGGTTTTCTGTGAGCATGCCTTTTACACTGAGCTTTTCAGTAACCAAGTCTGGTACCCCCTGAGAACCTGGTACAAAGTCAGACTGCTGGAGAGCAGAGGAGCATACAGGTATCTAGTTGCAGAGAGCAGCAACAGTAGGATACCTGCCAAGGCAGTTGCTTTATGTCATGTGAGATTTATTGAGAACTTTGTTTTAAAAAGTTCAAACAGGGGACATGTCTTTCAAAAACCTATGTTTGAGTTGCGCTATCATGTAACATAAAGATCACCCGTATATCTAGTGATGTTAATACCCTGTGATAGCACTGCGGCACGTGTTATAATGAATTTCTGATGAAAATGACAGGCAGCTCTTAAATTATTCTGTTTACCTGTTGGATACAAATGTGAACATCCTGAATGGGTTGCCAATTGTACCTATGTGAGCACTTTCAGCATAGTAGAAATAGAACTGTGAAAACAGTCAAACTTATTTTTCTTCCTTTGTTACATTTAGAGTGACACAATGAAATCTCATCTCTTGACAAATGTGTATGCCATGCAGCTTTGGTCAGATCTAACACAGTTGTCTTGAAGGTATATTTTATTTAGCTTTAATGCTGTAGTATCTCCAATACAAATAAATCTGCTCTATTTATCTGCTACTTGAGATGACAAATGCCTGAATGGTTTCTAAAACACAGCTAGTTAAACTACCACAAAGATGATTAAATTCCAGCATTGTACTTTCACTCTGAATTTGTGGATTAGATTGTTACCTCCTGATTTACCATCTGTTCCTTATAACATCTAAACTGGAAGAAATGACTTTTATGAGGCCTAGCAAAGAAACCCCCAATTTGGCAAAATACAAAGAATAAATTTTAAGCATTGCAAAAGACTGTGCAGGAGAGATGCACTAGAAGTCAGTTTGCAACTTTGCCATATAGCACTAGGAGTTGTATGTGCAATATAACTCTTTTGAGCGTATTTGTAATAGAAGGAAAGATATTGTGTTTAGTAACTGATGGCTGAGGAAATTTATGGGCCATAAAAACTCCACAGTTGAAAAATATCTCCTGGGCAAGTCCTGTGCCAGGCTTCAAACCATTTCTCTGGTTGGAAACTGGGGTAGGTGGTAGAAGGTTTTTAGCTAAAAAAAAAAGCACAGTGGTAGGATAGGGGGATGGGGGGGGATAACTCATGAAGCAAAAATGAAGTTGGTTTCAAAATCATTACAGACTGTGTCTTTTTTATAATATAAAATACTGAATTTTGATGAAATGTTCAGAACCAGTTTTTCCTAATCACTGAAGGATCTCTACAGGATATAAGAATAGATGCTATCAGCTGTAATATGCAGCATTCACTCAGTACACGATTATTCTGCCACCAGACTTCCCTAATCGGCTCAGCAATCCAGTGCCAGCTTGAGCGTAGGCTGTAATACCTCATTTGAGAGCAAGGGAAGCCAGTGGATCATGAGTCCTACACATATAAATGGAAAATTCCTCTGAAATAAGGTTCATTTTTCTTGCAGCTAAGGCAATGAAAAGGAGAACAGGGTTTTATATTTTTTGCAGAACTCAGTAGTAGGAATGCCCAAAGAAGGGCAGTGTGTTTCATAAGAAGTTTTATAACATGCTGAATATTTCTTTTAGCTGGAGTGATTTTATTAAGTAATTCTTAAAATTTCAAACTCTAAAAAATATTGATTCATGCATTCTTTCCAGAATAATGTTTTTGGGGTAGAGTATGTTATGAAAGTTTAGTATATTCATTCTCTTATTTTCTTCCAACTATCAGAATTAGTTTTTGAGGGAATAAAACAAAACTCCATTTTTTTTGAAGGGGAAGAAAACCCACCTCTTTTTTTTACAGTGTCTTGGGCTAACTGTATCTCAGACTGTGATTCCAGATCACAAAGCAGTCGCAGCCTCTTTGTATGAGATACTCAAATGGAATAAGATGGTGTTGCTCTATAGGTGAGCATCTATTAATCTCTAACGCACAGATGAGTGAGAGCTTTTTCATGCCTATGGACAGAAGTCAAGAGAAGCTCCAGCAAATTTTCATTATTCTAAGATCAGTATAAAGCAAGAAGCACATCTGGCCGCTTTGTAATAATTAATTACTCCACAAAATAAATAGGATCTCAGAATTTAGTAGCAAAATTAAAATATCAGCCAGAAAATAACTGCAATCCTTCACACTTCATTGAGAAATCTGTACCTAAAAGAGAGATTTTTGTCTTAGAAAAAAGGTTAAAAAAAATATCAAAAATAAGAAGATACACCTCTCTCAACTGGATGAGTATAGAAAAAGTAGAGCTGCTGGAGTCAGTTGTAGCTGAGTGCATTGCTATGTGCTCTTCAAAGCTGGCAGAAATATGTTACAGAGGAACATTTAGAAAGTTATTTTAGACATCGTTCATTGTCCTCATTCAGGGCTATTAGCATAGGATGTGGATCCATTGGTAGGACTGTGTGTTACTACTTTTTATGTGAACAAAAATTTCATCTAATTTTTTATGTAAACAAAAATTTCATCTAATTATGCAATTAATTATGTGAACCAGAGGACTGTTTGTTATGTGGTAAAAACGTCCTGAAAATTGACTGGCATGTGAACTGTTCTGTCTAGCTTTTATACCACTTAGATTACTTTTTCAAATGGTTTTGTTCTACAGTATTACACAAAAGAATAAGGAAGGGCCCTTTGCTGAGAATAGCACTACATGGAACATTTATCCTTCTTCCAAAAAAGTAAATATTGACTTCAGAAAGATGCTTTTTCTGGAAGCAAAACTCTGGTCAGCACTGCAATGCTTCAGCTGTCCAAAGGAAGTTATGCTGTATCAGCAGTTGAATCTACCGTAATCTGTACTCTCAGGTCCTGTGGACTCTTGCAGAAAGCCTGG
This sequence comes from Meleagris gallopavo, assembly GCF_905368555.1. Classification (NCBI taxonomy): domain Eukaryota; kingdom Metazoa; phylum Chordata; class Aves; order Galliformes; family Phasianidae; genus Meleagris; species Meleagris gallopavo. The sequence continues at coordinate 76,714,483 of NC_139406.1, read as the reverse complement.
TTGCTTCCTTAAACAGAATGCTTGGAACCATCGAAGTTGCCATGCATCACTCTTGCAGTAACTGCTGTACTTATTACTTTCAGGGATTTCAGATGATTCAGGGAAGCAAATAAAATATTAATGAGGTCACTAATGAGAGTTCCCTTTCGTGCATGAATTTTCTCACAAATAGACTGATTTCTTAGAGCTCAGCTGCTGAAACCACTGCCTAATAACAATTTTCTAGTCATTGTAGCTGCAGGAGAAAGTCTGAGAACACAGACATTCTGAATGTTTCAGCACCAGAAATGAAATAAAAAGCTTTGCAAAGTAATTATTGCTTTAAAATCTCGTGATTTTTAATCTTTACTGATGGCTTTGACTCAGTGGGGTTGTGAAGCTTGTACCTGATGAGCAACTCAAGAAGGTACTGATTAGGAGTTTTCATTGTTTGCTCTGTCTTATTTATTCCCATGAAAGCTCCGATCTATTTCTGTATGAAAGCTCTTGGTATATGTTTTGTGAAGAACAGAATGATGCCATGTAGGACTGAGGATATGTTGTATTTCTGAAGGGCTTCCTTTCATTGTATTTAAGCAAAACCTAGTCAGCAGCAAAAAATCAAGTGTTATCAATGAAAGAACACTTGAATGCAATAATCTGGCATGCTAATTTGAGAAGATTAGAAATTCGTATTTTCATTTCGGTTCTGAAAATGATATAATGTAATACGTCGTGTCCAAGCTAAATAGCTGATAATTAACTTCCTCAGTTCCTGTCAGCACTTTCATTTGTATTGAAAAGGTATAATTGTGTGTCTTCAAAGAGATTGTGCTAAAACCGGTGATGAAATAGTCAGGTTTTCCGAATGCTTTATGAAGCACAGCAATTTCCTGCTACAAATAAAAAGTACTTCAGTCTTCAGTTATATTTACATTCTGCTAGTAAAAAGTTGCAGTCTTTTAAAAATGTCTTATGCGCAGTCTTCAAAGTTGTCCTGTCACATCCGTGTTCATATAAATGTGGAGTTGAGCTGAGCAAACTTTAATAATAAGAAAATCACATATTTTTAAAAGCCAGCGAACAGTAATAGGGCACCATGGTACCCATGCTGAGAGCCAGTATCTTCCAGTTGTTTAGCTGTCCAAAATTAAATAAGGGGAAAGTATGGAGGTTTCAAGTTTAAACTATTGTTCAGAAAATGAGGTGATAACAGCTACTGCTGCTCACCACATGATTTGGTGCAATAATTTTGAGAACATTTGTTTACATTTGTCAGAAGCTGAATACTAAACAAGATCCATTTCTCATTTTTGCTAGCTAATCTATTTTGCCTCTAAAAAAGAGTTCAAATATACCTATGGTGATCTTATGCTTCTGAAGATAAGTGGAAGAAGTACATACTTTGCCTACAATTGAAGTTCCTGCTGAATTTTAAAGTAACCATCAGATCTGGATCTCCCTTGCTTGAAGCTTCATATAGTGTTTATTGTAGTCTAGCTTTATTTTGAAGGAAAAATAACAGACTTTTGAGTATTTTGAGTATTTAATAGTGTATATAACATTAATGTTTGGAAATGTTTTTGAGTTACTGTAGCTCAAGAGCCAACGTTAATTTTTCTGCTTTAATTTTTATTTGGTTAATACATTTGGTCAGTGCATTTGGTAAGATATGAAAACTTAGATTTTGTACATGGTTAATTTTTTCTAAATAGATTTGTCATCTCTCATGTTTTTTATTTATATCTATAACTTAAATTATCACCAAAAAGAAATGCTCCATTTTACAGAGATTGGGGCAGTAGATGTTTATATTTATAAAATGGAAATATTAATGTGTGTGTAGAAATAAAGGTGTTTGTGAGTTTCCAAACTTCTAGTAGCTTCTAAATTAGGAGATCTCTAGCTCTTGATGTTTCTTTTAATACACAGTTCTTGTTCAGGCTTTTGAAAACTCATCAAATACACTAGTTCAATTATAATTTTGTTATTGAACATTTGCTGCTTGAAGAGCATCTTTTCAGAGGAGTGTGTGTGTTTAAACAGATTCCTCGGCTTCTTTCAAAATGCTTTTTTGAAATGTACTGACTTCTAGTTGCTATTCTGAATCCCTCAGGTGTGTGTGTTAGTCTTTTTCTGTCTAAAGTAATGATATTATAGAGGTTGCTGTGGAATTTCTGCAGTCTTCTCCATACTGAAATTCAAGATTGCAAACTCTTAGATTACAAGTAGATCACATAGGAGGCGATTATTTACTCAGAGGGCAATGAGACACTGTCACAGGCTGACCAGAGAAACTGTGGGTGTCCCATCCATGGAGGTATTTAAGGCCAGACTGGCTGGGGCCCGGGGCAGACTGAATTGGGGGTGGCAGCCCTGCCTGCAACAGGGGGTTGTCACTGGAGGAGCTTTAAGCTCCATTCAAACCCAAGCCATTTTACAATCCCGTTTCTTTTCTTTTTCTATTTCTTTTTCTTTTTTTTTTTTTTTTTTTAAGCAATGGCCTAATTTATGAAATATTTCTGAATATATCACAGTTAAACTTAGTCCAAACGGGAGAAAATAATCCGGTGGTCACATATACTGAATGCTCCCCAAGCATGACTTTGGTTTAGGAATTGGGTTCAAATCTGGCAACAAAACCTTTCACGCACTATTCTTGGAATTGCTTGACATCAGTGAAAAGTGGCTCAATTTGCTTTTAAGAATTTTGAAACATTGCTCTTTGAGTAGTCATGGTATCAAACCACATCCTTTCAATACTAACCTGCTACCTTGACTTCAAGAATATTTGTTTGTCTAGATTATGACAAAAAGGCTACAGCATGAGTTAATTTATCTTACTCTTAAAAGATAAACGTTTCACTAGGTAAGAAACATGTAGAATCTTTCTGTGAAGCTATGCCATAAGAACAATCGTTCTCTCAGTTTTTTTTTTTTGAGCTTCCAGTACTGGCTAAAAGTAGGAGTTGCAGAAGCATATGAAAATATTCAAATGGTGGTTAACGGATAGAGTTTTGTTTTCTATGATTATATTGTTATTGTACTCTGTATAACTGTTACTTGATATACAGCTATTTTTCTAAATGTCAAGATGTGGCTAAGTAAATAACCTTAAAACTCCATCTCATGGTAACAACAATGAGTGAGTTTCAGTGGAATAATACAGTTTGGAGAGGAGACAGAGCTGCTGTACACACTGTGCATTTTTGTTGGGAAATATCTACTTCTTTTTTTCCTTTCTCCCCAGCTCCCTAACATAGCTCTCTTCCTTCTCATCCCCCAAAAAGAGGTCTTTTTTTTTTTTTTTTTTTTTTTTCTTTAAAGTCACCTCAGGAAGAATGTCTGGTAGTATTTCATAATGGCTCCATTCAAATCTTATGTGTAATTTGTCTGTTCTGTTTGAGATAAATTATGCTATTCATTGATAGTCTGATGGAGCTATACTGCACTTGGGATGCTTACACAATGCCAGAGTAGATAGCAATTGCTTGTAGTTTCCTTGCATGGTGTATGCTGCAAATGAGAGATCCAGGTACGTATGTCAAAGTGTAGTAGCTTTAACAGTAGCTTTAACAGAAGCTGAATTGTTAGAGTTGCTGAGTTTGGTAGATGTACGTAGTGCTTATTATCCTATATTTATTAGATACTGTAACGTTGGCATATTTGTACAGCCTTTAACTAAGAACTGACGACCAACTTGTTTGTAGGCATAATTTGAATGCAAAAAACAATTTGAAGAAATGGTCAGTAACAGTTGTATTGTTATCTGTCTTTGAAATAAGATTGTTGTCAGAACTAGAAGGTTTGTGGCTTTATTATTCATTATGTGGATCTCCATCAATAAGGAAAAAAAAAGTGATGTGCCTAGGTGCTATACAGTTTAGAACATGTGATGTTTCAGTTCACCTGCAGATGTTGCTCTATTGGGGAGAAGCAATATATATGACTGGATGAGTGATGGGAATCTTAACTCATTGGAAAATTGAGAGCAGTTCTTGGCATTTTTAAAGCATGCGGAGAACTGTGTTGCTTTATGTGTGCTACATTTGTGGATGATCTGTCCTTACACATAAGAAAATAGCACAATTCTTTACTATTCTAAAAACGTTTCCTCTGTTTGATTCTGGCTCTCCCTGGCTCTCTATTACAGTAATAATAATAGGAAATATCATAAGTTACTGTAGAACCTGGAAAGATTCTCTCAAAGTATCAGCACTGAAGCCTGAAATCCACTAGCAACTTGTATGTTCTTTTCTAAGTCAGCCTACATTTTAATCTTCTCTAGACAATATTTGCAACCAAAAGTTTGCAGTTTTGTTGGCTGTGGCAGGGATGACAGGAAGAGTCTGTGCTCAAAATTCTCTTTTAAAATGTTTATTGAACCTACCATCATCTTTTGCGGAGCTTTTCAATGCGAAAAGTGCTGATGATTTGACTGAATTATACATAATGGCACATCTGCAACAAACTGTTACCATTTGCATTAGCACAATAGCTGGTTGAATAAGTGTGCGTCAGCACAGAATATTAACAGATGTCTTTCTCTTTTCTGACCCCATTTAAGCATAAGTATAATAATTTTCTTGCTAGTGGTCATGAAGTTCTTACTTCAGAATGCTGTCTGATGTTAACAATTTATAAAAGAGGCGAGCTTACACGTACAGATCTACAACAGGGAGAATGGCACCTCCATATGCTTTTGTGTTTCGTAACTAACATTCAGGATTACTTTTCAAATCTGTAAGTAACCTGAAGTCATAAACAAAAATATGCAATACTTTCTATGTCTGTAAACCTAGGAAAACTGAAAGGCAGATGACAGAATCCCAGAACAGCTGAGGCTGGCAGGGCTCCAGCAGGGACACCCAGAGCAGGGGGCCCAGTCCTGTGGCCAGGCAGCTTTTGAGCATCCCCAAGGACGAGACCCCACAGCCTCTGGGCAACCTGTGCCAGTGCTCCAGCACCGCGCAGCAAAGCAGTGCTGCCTGGTGCTCAGAGGGAGTCCCTGTGCTCCAGTTTGTGCCCATTGCCTCCAGTCCTGGCACTGGGCACTACTGGGAAGAGCCTGGCTGTGTCCTCTTGGCACATTTCCTTCAGGTATTTATGGACATTGATGAGATTCCCCTGAGCCTTTTCTGCAGTCTGATCAGTCCCAGTTCTCTCAGCCTCTCCACCTGTTGTTGTAAGCTTAAATTGTAAGGCATTTAAATTAGCTTACATAAATTAAATTTAAATAAATGAATTAAATTAATGTATTCAATTAAATTTATTAAATTTATTTAATCAAATGAATTAATTTCTTTGATTTATTTAATTAAATTTATTTTAATAAATAAATCATGCTCATGGTATGCAATGAAGCTGCAAGTTTTTCAGTGTCAGTTTCTTTACAAGTGGATTGTACTGTAGGTTGGCATGGAAGAAGAATTTGGTTCATATCCTGCAATATCACAATATGGCCTGATGCAGGGGGCCATGAAATAAGGTATCTAGATTTTAGCATGGTTACTCTGGTATGCTCAGCTATAACTCTACTTTCTTCCTCTGCCTATTGGTCTCAGATGAGACTAAGATCTTTATTATCTTTATTATTTGTGGTTTCTCATGCCCATACATTACAGATTCAGTGCATGTCTTTTGCTTTTCCCTTGGTAAAACTAGGTTTCATGTATTTTCATTGTCAAATAAATTTTGCTGTCTCATCTGTACAAAAGAATTCAGGCATGATCAGCTGTAATTAGCTGAAAAAAAGACTGAAAAATTATGAGCCAAAATGCCATAGCTGCATGATATTAATGAGTTTGGCACGGTAAGGATCATGCAGCAGTAAAAAAGAAAATGAGCAGTAGAAATACAGTGTGGCATTCGCCTCTGATTGTTCTACCAGAAAGTGCATTCCCTACTAAATTCTGTTTGCAGGCTCTTCTGTGGAGAATTACTCAGTATTACCAGGCCTCATGCATGATGGAGAAATTTTTGCATGATTGGTTTATTTTTGTCTCACTCTTATACCATTACTAACACATGAGTTTTGGGCTGCTGCTACAATAGTGGTTTGGTGGACCTTTGGTTGAGTCAGAGCAGTCACTTCTATACGTTCTTGCCACCAGCTGTCTGTCTCAGCCTGTGACGTTATGAACCTGTGCTTTTGAGGATTTGTCAAATTTAGGGCCAGTGCATTGTTTAAGACTTCCGGCCAACATGAAGTGAACAAAATTATTCTGTTTGCTCGGTTGTTTGAAAACTCAGTTGTATTCTCAAGCAAAATTTTTGCACTTAAGGAGAAAATAAATCAGCTCTTCAAAAATGACCAGATTTTCATTGCCAGATGAAATTTTGGAGCAGAATCACTTACCAAAATAACATTTTGGAAAAATGACGGGATTGGATCAGATAAGCTTTACATTATGTAAATTATGCATAAAAATCAATCCCATCTAGTAAATCTAGTAAAAGAAAAGAACTGCCTTCCCACTTAGAAACATACTGCATTTGTTCAGTGTTAGTTTTAGCTTCTGTTCTTGGCCTGCTCACAGATCTGCAGTCCATTACAGTGGCGCCTGTGAGGGCAAATACAGTGAAAGTTGGGCCAGTTTTTCTATGATAAACGGTGTTTTCCAGTAATTCATACTAAATCATAAGAAAAAAAATCCCTCGTATTTGACACTTGGCATGGAAAGCCTTGTTTCACAAGGGTTTCACTTGTAGATTTATACAGATTAAAAAAAAATAAAATAGATCAATTTCATTTATTACAACAAAAGTTTTTAAAAGTAAGGTATTGTTTAAAGATCATAGACTTGTATTTGTTAGCAAAGAATAATATAATGATCATTTAAACTAAATAGATGTATTTCCTGAAATGAGTAATCACTTCGTTGCTCATGTAACACAGATGACTCTTAAACATTTTTTTGTTTCTTCTCTTGGATAGATCTGCGTAGAAAGTGGTCACATTATTTTTAGTATCCTAAAAATATTCAAATTTCCAAAATGCTTTGCTTTGAAAAGCCAATTGTGTACCAACAAAACTTTAACTGTAAAAAAATAACCTTTATGGTAGGATGTTGATTTTAAATCCTAATGGTATTTTAGAATTTAATTTTCACAATTTAATTAATTACATGCAAATAACCACGTAACTGCATTCTTAAGATTCATCAAGGAGATATCAGAATTCATCCGCCTTGTAATTCTTAACTTTCTCATTCACCAAGAAGTTTTTTGAATAGAAAAATAGCACATTTTAAAAAATAAGTTCCTAATAATCTCCAAATAACAAACAGATGTGTACATACGACAAATAAAGTTAAAAGAGAGTATTCTCTATCTGGAATGTTGGTATGGTTCTGAAAGAAAAAAAATAAAATTGTAAGACGTGCAGTTTCTAACTAATAATCCACGTAACTGTGGAGATTTTAGTTATTTGCATAGACAGGCAAACCAGGTAGGAATGCATATTTTTTTATTACGAGCATTTCTTTTTGATTGGATATTAGTATATGATCTTTTCCATTGAATTCAGGCCAGGGGAAAGTGTTACTATCTAAAGTTTATTTACACAGAAAATAACAAGAACGGGAATCAAATCAAAGCCAAACATGGATGCAACACTTAAATGAAAATAACTGGATGGTGTAAAGGAATCAGTTATCATTTGGCTACATGGAGGAAACTGGCAAGATGTTACATGTAATTAGAAAAATAGATTCCAGCAGATTTGAAATGAGTCTTCTGAAGTCAGCAAGTGAGAATTCAAAAATGTTCTCAACTCTCAATTAAAGAGAAGGAAAGTGGCGTAAAATGCAGATTGTCTCAGTAGAGAAAATGAACAGTTGAGTGGATATTTGTAACTAACATAATAATTATGTCACAACCTAAAATGATCCAGTTGTCACCCGTTATTTATCTTATAGTACAGGTTAAATTAACACATGGAACAAATTGTGACAAAGGCAGCAGCCAAGAAATGGGTGTTTTCTAACATGATGAAGTAGTTAGCATTTAGTAGAGATCAACTCTACTTCAGTGTGTGAAGCTGATAATCACTTAGCTGAGGTTGGCTCAAATAAGTACTTCCTCCCCACACTTGAAGCAATATTAACCCAGCCAAAGTATCCATTCAGATGTCTGATTTTAGATTCTTACATTTGAGTCTTGGGGCTTAGCACAAATGCATCCAAAATCAGAACTGTAAAAACTGCTGCTTGAAAAGCAGCTGCTAATTTGAAGTTGGTCATGTCTTAAAAGTTACAGTTTTTTTTTAATCATACATTGATCTGCAAAGAACAGAAGGAATGTGCAGACCTTAGAAGAATGACTTCATTGTTGCAGGTTGGAAATGTGCATGGTGTTCTGGGAGAGCATTCAGACCTGTGCTATCCTTGTGGTTGGCCACCAGTTAAGCAAGGAATATGTCTGCGCTACTATGCCAGCTGAACTCTGTGTCAGGATGGGCTCTCTATTACTGGCAGCCTGAATATCTACTGGTATCTCTGGCCTGCAGAGAACTGTTAGCATCAGGCATTTGGTTTCTAAGCCTAAAATAAATTTAATTTATGCAGTCTTTAAACTAACACTGTCACAAAATAATGAAGCAAAGATCCTTCATCTATCAGATGTTTACCCTAAAAGTCTATGAGAGTGTGACGATGTGGAACAGGAATAGCATATACAATGAAATTTTCATATGGTTAATTAAACCCATAGACTCGTTCTGTACATAGTAAGGTTTTATTGGTATTAGAATAAAGAATTTCTTTTTGAAAAAAAAAAAAAAAAAGACTGATAATTACTTCTCTCTGTGCTTCTAATCAACAGTCTTTGATGTACATCTGTTTTTTGCATACATCTGTAACTTCCAGTCAGGAAAAGCCTTTTATGGCAAGTGGCCTTTAAGCTACATGCTGAGTTTATTTCATATATTCCTTTTCTTTTTCTTAGGAAAGCATCCATATTTTTTTTTTCCCCCAGCTTTATCAGCAAATATATACTTAAAAATATTTTACGCAGGAAAAACCCCTCTAGTTTGCAGTTCAGTTTAGAATGACTTAAAACTGACGGAGGATATTAGAGTTCTGTCTTTCTTGCAGATGTATATCAGAATAAGAAGAGAACCTAATCTGTCCACTCCATATGTATTATTAGATACCATGGTATACTGCTTCTTATCATGTGATGCCAAGGCTGCATCCAGCTGCTGTGGATGTGAGGGGGGAGGACAGCCCCCTGTGGTGCTGAGAGCATCTGTGGCAGCAGGCTGTCCTCACAGCAGAGCAAGTCCACCCCCAGCAAGTCCATATCTGTAATCTCTGGGAGAAAAAAAAAGTATTTTGGTGGTGTACTTTTTTAAATCAGGCCTATATATATGTAAATAGATATATTTAAATATTGCATATTTAAATTCTGGTGAAATTTGTACTCATTATTCAGTCTAAATTTGTGAAACAGCTCATGGATAAATTTATTGTCAAGGGCTGACTTCAGTTAAGGCTGTTTTCAGAGTGAAGCTATGTCCAGTTTTGCATGTTTGCTCTATGTCTGAATGCAGCACTGACCTTTTGTAGGCATTCCTGGCCATACAGCTGTACTGGGGAGGGACCAGAAGCACTCCTGGGCAGGCCGAAGCATGCAGAGAGATGATTTGAGCAGTCCTGCAAGCCCTATTTTGTATTTGACTGGATTAGCACTTGGTAGTGAAGTTCACATACAAAGCTGTGAGAGTGAATCATCATTGTCAGGAGGTGGCACTAAGCTACAGCTGGGGGAAAAGTGTACTCAGCTGCTCCGGCTGTAGGTAGGAAAGGGATGTTCCACACAGCCTCAGCAAAGCTGATTTCATTCTGGAAATACAGTCTATTCAGGCTTCTTATGGCTCTATCTAGACATAAGTTCTAAAGGGAGCTCGGTATTTAAAGGGGGGCTATATGAAAGAAGGGGACAGGCTCTAGCAGGGGCTATTGCAATAAGACAAGAGGGAATCATTTCAAACTAAAAGAGGAAAGATTTAGATTAGATGTAAGGAAAATGTTTTTTACAATAAATCCCTGTTCATTGCAGGGGACTTGGACTCAATGGCCAACTCAAGGGTCCCAACTCAAAGCATTCCATGATAAGCTTTTATGGAGAATAACAATTTCAGGTTCTGTGGCACTTCACTGAAAAGTCACATTATTATCAATTATTTGCAGTTTCTGAACTAAGATTCATTAGAAGCTCTAAGATGCTTACAGTTAAGTCCAGCCCACTCAGGGCTGTTCTGTTTTTGTCGTAACATCAGCAGATAACTTTAAGCAAACAGAATTCATTTCAAGGTAAAATTTTTCCATGTGAGGACTCAGCCTGTGGAAAGTTTCTGTAAAATCAATTGATCTCCTTTTGGCTTAATATTTGCATTTGTAGAAATGAAGCAAATAAAACCATCACAGAAGTTCCAGGTGGAAATAACTACTGACTTTGTTCAAACTTGGGATGTTTATAGATCTATACAATATTCTTACCTTTACCACAATAAAATTAAACTAAGTGCTGGCAGAATGATAAGAAGAAAGTGGTGATGGCTTTAATATGCTTCTGTAAGTGCTATTTGTTTCAGTCAATTGTATAAATTTTTTTATTAAAGAAAGATTGTGAGTACAATGGTAAGCAGTGCTCTAGAAAATAATCCTTTCTTTGCTTTGTAATTGGTGAAATGCAATATTATATAAGTTGATCGAACAAATACAGACCTAGGAATGCTTGCCTTCAGGAACTGCACATTAAAACTGTTTCTGAGAAGAAATCTTAACAGGAGTCCACTACAGTGTTATGGGAAAATTTCAAATGCTTTTTTTTTTTTTAGCTGTGTAATTTCAGTAATAATGAAAAAGCACAGAAAATTAATTATATCCTGCAGAATTGTAAGACCCAGTCAGAGGAAGATGTTTGAAATGTTGACTCTTTCTTTCACTGTAAAAATTGCCGAGCATATCAGATTGAATTTTCTGCATTTGGCTGATTTTATACTATATTGCCATTAACCTCAAAGAAAAAAATTGCCATGAGGGGGTGGGAAAGTTAGGTGGTCCTGTGGTCTGTGTATGTCTAGCTTTCAAAAAAGCTTAAAAGAGATAATCTCAGTTTACCTCAGATCCTTGGTGATTTGGTGATATTTCCTACTGTCCTCAGCCAGCTCATGTTCAAGCCACAATTGCCAGTTGGTCAAAAAAGGTCATCTAACAGCACTTCTCAGCAAGGCAGGGACAGTTCAAAGAGGTTGCTGCTGTTGCTGTTTTTGTTGTGGTTGGTAGTGAGGGTGCAAAGTTTATCCTATGGCAAAAATTATGCAAACACTCGAACCATTCATTGCTCAAACACTCAGAAAAAATCCAGGAGGAAAGTTGAGGAAAACTGGATTAGTAGTTTTAAATCCATGCTGAATGTTTCTAGAATTTTAATGGCCAGATTTGAGGTGGCCTCAGGCTGGCACTGTGTGCCAAAAACACTGACATACTGGGAGCTGGGGGTACAGCAAAGCCCTAGGCTCATGGTGCTTGAAAGTTAAAAAATAGGCATCATGGTACTTCTTCATAAAACAGAATAAATGAGAATGCAAATATCCAATGGCCATACAAGTTCTTTCTTTTGTGTTCTGGGCCTGGTCTGTCGGGCAACAGGAGAAGTCATTGTTTAATATTGTAATCTCAATATATCTCTTTTAAAGCTAAAGAAGTAGTACCATTTACATGTTCTGTTGAACACGGAGTAGTTATGTGAACACATGGTGCATCTATTTAACACCAGTTCTGGGGTAGGAAAGGAACCGTGCTTTCCCTGAAGTGCTGAAAGTCACCCTTTAGTCCAGCTTTTTCCATTGTTTTTTCCATGGCATGTTTGCAGCAAAAAATAATGGCATCAACATTCTGGAAAAGCTGTGCTGCCCTGTTTTGTCTCTAATGTTCCATGACCCTTCCAACAAAGTCAACAAAGATGTTTCTGAAATTGTGACAATGGTTTGAGAATACTGGGCTCAAACAAAAGTTTTAGCAAGATGAAATGCAATATTGGATATTATACCTGTTTATTTTTGATATTATATTTTTATATTTTTTGAGTGACTGCACTGTATTTTATTATCTGTGAAAAACTGATTTGTGACTATTGGGAAACAAATAACAAAATACAAATTAAAAAAAAAAAAAAAGATTTAGGTATAAAGGGCCCTTTTTTCAAGCCTCTGGTAGTGAAGAACCCTCTAGCAGCTCTATGATACAGAAGTAACTCATAGACTGTTGTGAGAAAGTGACAATGTTTAGGCTGACAATAGAGCTACCCTGATAGACTTAGGGATAAAGCTGTGTACCTCAGTACATCTCTTAAATCCAGACTGGCCATGACTGATATTAGTGACTCAGTCTGTAGCAATTAGTTAAATGTGCTGGGGGGTGCTGTGTCACAGAATCACAGAATCATAGGGGTTGGAAGGGACCTGAAGAGATCATCGAGTCCAACCCCCCTGCCAAAGCAGGTTCCCTACACCAGGTAAGTCTCCTGAGTCAACAGGCAAAGGTTGGCACACATCTGCGTTGCTCTGCTCAGAGCTCCCATACCAGGAACACAACTGTATGTGAGCAGTCCCTGCCCTATGTTGTCTCCTGAGCCCTTCGTGAAGGGCAGGGAGAGTGGCAACCGAGACAATTATTCCTTAACTGTAACTGTTGCCTATATTGATAGAATATATTTACGTGTGTATGCATGTTCTTAATATTGTATAAATATTTTTTATTATTTTGAAATTTGCTTCATATTGAACTGCCGAGAAGAGAAAACAAAACCACAAACCTTCCAAAGGAAACATTTTGCTTGGCTCTGCTTGCAAAGCATCTGATCTGACACATCACTGACTGAGAGAATACTAGTGAGTAACCTCTAATGTCCACATCATTTGGATTCAGAGATAAATCCACGTTAGGTAAACATTTAGACATCATTGGAGACCCACCTATTTTCACATTACTTTGAAAGGATGATCTGATTCAGCATTAAAACATCTGTATTATTCAGTTCTGGCAGTTTTCTATGATTTCCATGTCTCCTTGTGTTTTCAAGCTTTCCTCTTTCCACACTGTGCTTCTTTTTGCTTTCCTCCCAAGTCTATTAAGTGTGAAATCCTAAGTTTTGTATTGTTTAATTAATAGAATCAGTTGTTCTTTCTCTAGGCAGAGTAAATGGTACTTCTTTAAAGAAAAATGAATATTGGGAATGATGGAAGTGGAAGCCTGTTTTCAGTTAATCTCGCTGCCATCTACTGTACGTGTTGTAAAACTGCACTGTGGAGAATGCACTGCTTGTCAGCAAAGCCACTCTTCTCTGTCAATTTGCCCTAAAGTTGAAGAAAAATCTACTGAACTCTTAGTAGGCTGTGATGTGTAAATTCTATTCTTTGTGTAGGCCTAATTTGCTAAACATTATTCAACCCTTGTAAATGAATAAAGAACATCACACAATTAATGACTTTTCTGAGGCGCCCATTGTTATCATATTTCAGTGCTTTGCAAATATTAATCCACCTTTATAATGTCTGCTATTTCAGGATTATAAATGGTGGTATGCACAACTGATGTACTTAATATTTTCATAACATCCTTTCTGTTGCTTTTCTGAGGCAAATATGTGTATGTAAGACTTCAAACTAGAGCAGAAATTCACCCAAGAATACAAGGCACTGGCTGCTGACAGTTGGCCCTTACTGTCCCATGTCCTTAATCCATCTCCTTTTTTTCAGTGTCCATCCAAATCCCAGTGTCTTTCACTGCCTGCTCAAAATGGCTGTTTTATGTTGGCTGATTCCCCCCAAATTATGTTGTTTCTGAAGCACACACCGAGCGCAGATAATTTAAGCCTAAATTTGATAACATTAAAAATAATTCCACACTAAATTCTTATCTGTCATGAACTCCACAGCAGGTGACATTGGTAGTGATGCCAATGATTTGTGGTTTGCTGTGCTATTAAACCTCACTGTTTAATCTTCCAATGTGGGCCACTTGTCAGAGTTGGTTGGTAAACTGCATGGTTTAGCCATACTTTAAGCTTGACTTAGTAGCAATGGGGATTTTTTTTTTCTTTCAAGGTGTATACATTTATAGAATTTCTTAACAATTCATATATTTCTCTGGCAGTTTCTGTATCCACTACTTTTCATCCAACTGAAAGTACTAGGAGGTAAGAAAGTACTGCCTTTGGAGGATCATTTCTGGGTTGAATCTTTCTATTATTTGGGTGGGTTTTTTTTTGCAGTCACTGCTTCTGCATAGTTTGATCTGCACTGTAAATAAGAGGAAATGATTAGGCATCCATGGAGTTATACATGACAGAAGCTTTCCTTCTGTTGTGTGAGACAGGGCTTCTCCAGCATCTTATATCTCCTTCTCTCAATATGATTTGACTGGTACTAGTCATCCATCCCTCTGCTGCTGCTGTTAGTTCGTGCAGTGTCTACTATCCTGCAGTGTTCCAAATTGAGTCTCAAAACTTCTCTAGTTTACCCTGCAGAGTAGGTGCTGCCACGTGCAGGATCTGAAGTAGAACTACATCTGTAGGAGAATGATTTGCAAGTATACAACATAAAAGGACAAATGAAATTGAAGACCAAATAATGCATTTATTGAAGTTTGTTTTTATCCTAGGACTTCACTGTGCCTTTACAACTAGCAGTGGAAGTTGTGTACATGAAAATACTACAAAGGGAAGAAGGCATACACTGCTCAATGCTGTTATTCAGTAATCATCAGTAGAAGAGGAATATATTTTAAATAAAGAAAGGAGTATTAAGCATTTTGATCTCTGTAAAATAATTAATATTCTTAATAGGAGAACACTGAAAAATTGTGAGGGAATTACAGTGTGAAGTAAATACGCAGATAGCTGCTTCTTTTTCTTTTCTTAATGTTTTAAAATTAAATCCTTGCTGCCCTCATGTGGATGTATGCTGTTTTCTCTATCTGCTGAAACTGAAAATGGACAGGTCTCACTAGAAGAGCTGTACATACAACAGTATTTATGCGGCAAATGAAGGATAAATTGGCCACTGAACTGGGCCAGGAGTGTTGAGCATTGTGGCTGAGGTTCTCTGTTGTCAGGCATGTCCTGAGTGTTAAGAATCCATCCTCAAGGTTCTGTATGTGGAAAGCTGCCTTCACAGCTGACAGGAGTTGATGAAGGCTCCCTCTGAACCAAATGATGTGCATCCTGAATGGACCAAGAGGGTCCATCCAGAAGGAATGTGCAATGTTTTCAAACTCCTTTGAGCTCAAGGCCTGAGACAAACCAGGGAACTGAGTAGTAGAGCAGCTGTTGTAGGAGCAATGATGATAACGTGATAAATAGCAATAACAAAAAGAAGAAGAATCGCCCACGTAATACCAATTATTTATAGCTCTTTGGAGTATGGACAATTGCTGCATATATTAGCATAAATAATTTTTTTCAGGAATGGATGTTGGAATTGCGGTATTATCTGTATGTTTATGTACCTTCATCTGTATGCCACTGTACTGCTAGAAATTGTAGCAGGTTATTAGCTAACAATTAGCTGACCATCCTCCTACCATAAGCATGTAATCCAAACAGAACTTTCATGAATAACACTGTAAAGAGACTGATGACTGTGAGAATGTATTTAGTATAAAATGATGACTTATTCATTGGTAATTCATAAAGCAAATAGCAAAACTGAATTGTATAATATTACAATAAGGGGTGGCTTAGCTTTGCCAGTCTTGCTTCTGTGTAGAACTTGTGAGATACAGAGTGATAGATAGCTTATAAAGGCTTTCATTTGCTAAATAACCGGACACCAAATCTAGGTGTATTTTGTCTCTTTTGTAAGCCCTGTACATATTTCAGTGTTCACACCCAACTGTGCAGATTCTGTAATTCTACAAATTATGTTCCAAGCTGTCTCAGATAGTGAAAGTTGAGGAGCCCTTTTTTAGATGTGAGAGCGCTCTGACATTTTCTTATGTTGGCCCACAACATCAAAGGTGGATGTTGGTGGTACAGCAGTAGAAATTGAACCTTCCTGCCAATGTCCCATTACATGTTGCTGTGCGACAGATGGCAGCAGAGGGGCACTCTGACAAAATGGCGTCTCACACAGAAGTGCGGATGAAGCAAAGATATGTCATTGAATTTCTTCATGCAGAAAAAAAATTGTACTCATTGACGTTTGTTGATGTCTTAATGAATGTTTCTGGAGACCAAACAGTGGATGTAAGCACAGTGAGGTGGGGGGTGGGTGGGTCACCTCCGCTAGTGCAGATTGTTCTGAGTACGGCATGCAGGCTCTTGTTTGCTGCTGTAAAAAATGCAGAGCTATGACTATGTTGAAAAACAGTGTTTTGTAGCTGAGAATATGCTCTATCAAATAGTCTTATTGACATCTTTGTAATAAGATGAAATGATGAATTGAAAAGATGATGAAAAGATGATAAAAAGATGAAATAAATAGGAGGCATTACTTTTGGAGCAACCTACATAGTTTGAGATTAAAATATACTCTTAAGCTGGAAAAGGAAAAGTTAGCGAGGTAGGTAGCATGCAAGAGAGAAGCCAGTTGAGGAATACAGTAATTTGAACAGCCTGTGTCCTGATATCCTGCTCTTCAACTGAATTACTTGTATTTCTCCCATTGCTATTAACACTAAGGACTTTCAAGGATACGCTGTCTGCAATAATAAAATGAAGACTGTAGATCAGACCTGATGTGGAGGCCTATAACTTGGAGAGAAGAAATGAGGCCTGTGGCTATGTGCCAGCTAACGGGCGGGTGAGGTATCACTGCAGATGACCCAGTGTCACGGGAAGAGCATTGCTGGCTGCAGCCCTAGGGCTCATGCTGATAAGGATCAGGCTGTGGGGATCAGTCATACTCTGTCAGATACTGTTACCCTGTGTCTGAACAGTGATGCTGTAACTTGCTATTGATGGAGGAGAGCTGGAGGCAGGCCGGGGAGAAATGCTGGGCTGAATAAGGGGCTGTGTCAGAGCCTGCTGTGAGGCCCCAGTGCCTCCCAGCATGTGCAGAGGGGGATTGTTGAGTTTTCCCTTTCTAGCAGGCCTGTTTTTATGCAGACTGGGCCATGTATGTTTCAGCGGTTTGTAGAGGCAGCTTCATCACTTGTACCAGAGGGGTGGCTTGCTCTTCTGGAGGCTCTCTGCAGGCACTGGGATGGCTGCTGCAGGGTATCCGAAACACAAGAATGTGTTTGTTGCACAGTGGCTTGTCAAATCATTTAAATTTACTATAGTTCATTTCTGTTTAAGGATGCTGTAATGGGGAGCATGCTAGCAATATGGATTGGTACTTGTGTTACACAAACTACTTGTAAGGCTTGGAGATGTGCACCAAGTGGGTTGTGTGTCCTTTTAACTGTGCATGTCAGAGTTTTCAGAGGGCAAAGAATAGAATCTGTTACTCTCTGAAGCATACAGTGAACATTTTACTTCAGTGGAGGAGGCCACAGAGAAAATTAGATGTGCTGATTGGAAATTGCATTTCCTTTGCTGATTGGTACAGTGAAACTTCGCAATAAAGATCACTAAGCAAGCTGGATAGCAAAACTGCAGTAAAGTATAATTGATTCCAATGGTCTTTTGACTAGCAGCACTGTCACTTGTTTCAGATCATCTTAATAAATATTTCCAAGATTCAGGTTAAATAATTAGAATATATTTAAAGTTCAAGAAAGAATGCAATGTTCAACTATATATTTTGATCCACAATATACCAACTAGTAGAATCACATAATAAAAATTTGGTATGGAAATGTGTATAATCAAAACCATCTTGTAATGCTGCTCTGTGTCAAGTATTCCTTCTCCCTGACCTCATTAGGTGTACCTAGTCATTAGATACAGTGTTACTAAAGAGTTTTAACTTAAAAGCAGCTTTGATTAATGATTGGTTGGACTGAAGTTTAACTGTGTAGGATTAACTAGATTTAAAAATGGCAAAATGCCATAGTAGCATTAATGCCAGACTTTAACAAGAAGCAGAAGTAAACTCCAAGGACCCTTATGATTTTCATATGGACTAAACCCATGTTCTCATTAACTTAATGTCCTGTCCTGTTTTGAAAGCTAATGTTCTAATAATTCCTAGAGAATAGTAGCTTAGGCAGCACATTACAAATATGTAATCCTTATATGTTTAATGAATCATACATTTTGATAATTTTAATATTAGGCTCATTCAGCCATGTACTGTCATTGTAGTTGAAAAGTACATTTTCACATTTCTATGTTGTCTGCCATTTGAATTTTATTTTAATGTCTTCTTATTTTAGTTTTCCTGAAAGTTTAGAATTGGCATCTCTACAGCTAAATATCCTTATTTTTTTCTCCATTGATCACATATTTCTTTATATCACACTGCTGAGAAAATGCAACCAGTCTCACTTAACGCACTATTCAGTCATCTTAAATCCTACTAAAGTATATAGGATTTAAATATAATGTAATAAAATAAAGTTAACGTAATGCTGAGTTGGGTCCATTCTGTCTAGCATTTTTTCCAGTCCGTGGGATCTTTGCTGAAATAATCAGAATTCATTGATATATTATTGGAGCTGAACAGGAAAAAACTTTCTCCTTTCAAGAATCTGAGCAATTCTTTTTGCTGCATTGATCCTGATTTCATCATCTGGGTTATTTTTCAGTGAGCTTCCAGTCACAAGAAGTGCGTAATGAAACTTGTTTCAGTGTAGTAACGCATTGTGAGAATTAGGCAGTGTTAATAATTAATAATAGCAGTTCTTTACAGAGGCAGCACTCTTTCTGCCAAAGCATCCAGCCAAATACTTGGGCTGCAGAGCCTAATTTCTCATTGAAATCCAGGATATATTAGACTTGACTTAGATAGGATTACTCACTCAAGCAAATTTACGCAAGTGTATGAGGCATGTATCCAGCTTGTAGTGAGTTAGGAGTCTACCTACTTGTTTGGCTCTGTGCCTTAGGCACTTGCATAACGTTGCTTGCATGAATTATCCCATTAAATCAAGACCCGCATAAATATTATTACTCATACCAGCAAAACTGTGTTGTGGACAAGTGCTGACAGTCCAGGATCTTGCTTCCTATTATACCATATCAAAAGGTTCTGTTGTTACTAATGATCAGATTGTATTAACTAAACTTTATATTTGCAGTCCCCATTGGTAACGCCACTGAGGTTTTTGGTTGCGTTCTAATACTACCTTTGTATTTTTTGCTTCATTGACTCAGTGATATTTTTTCTCTCTTATTTTTAGGAAGAAGGGCAACAAAAACAAAGGAGAAGAAAAAGAAGAAAAAGAATTTGATGGAGAGGGCTCAGAAGCAGCACAGCATCTTTTTAGCTACAGACAAAACAAGCCAGTAAAGACTTGATTTACTTTTTTTAATATATTTTTGCAAAGTGCACAAAAGCTGCTACATGCTCCTGCCCATGGATGCACTACAATTCAGCTGCTTTAACAGTATTGGTGGCAAATAACTTGTGAAAAGAAGCCCACAAGCTTGTTTGTTTTATTTATATATTTTTTATTTTATTTTTTCCTCTTATTTTGACCTGAAGACTTCAAGGTCAGGAGCACACTGAGTTGAATCAGTGGAAGTGGTGCTGAAGTGTGTCAAAGATTTTGTACTGAGTGTTTGGTCACTGTGTTGACACTGAATGGAAGCAGGAAAGAAACCTATGTATCACCATTAGGCGGACTTGTGCATATTTAAATAAAAAAAGGAAGTCTTGGAGGTGTAGGTACTATTGCATTTATGGCCTTTGTCTCCTACATTTGTACATTTCAAGAGTAAATGGATATGAATCACATACTTAGCATTAATATGCATTGTTCTCAACATCTACTGCATTGAAACTGTTGTACGAGTATAATAAAACTGCATTATGACAATATGCCACAAGAATCACTGCTTAGAGTTACAAATGTGCAGCAGACTTTATGTGTACATATTACTCCGTCTACGTATAAATGAACATATTTACTGTACATCTATGCATTTTTATGTATAATACTATATACATGTTTAAAGTTATGTCCTGTTGGTTCTAGTAATATACTTTAAAGTAATCCAGTAAATGTTTACTTTACCATGTTTTAAGGATCTTTTCATGTTTCTCAATAGTTACAAACTGGATTTTTTTTCTTGTTTGTAAAGCACATTCAGATGCTAGACTACCTTGTACTGACGCTCATAGTGGAGTGTCAGCTCTGAAGTATACTTGCCAGACTGGTATAATGCAATTCTTTTCTGCTCTTCTTTACTCCTATCTCAGCCCTAGTGTATTTTGTCTCAGAAAAAGTAGGGTAACTTTTAAAGATGAGGCATGATGATAGATGTTTTGAGTGTCAGGAAAGAAATTTTACAGAAAGTTCTTGGTATCTAAGATTGTATATGTAGTTTTTCAAATGTAATGCACAGTGTTTTATTTCTCTTAGTCCTGATCCAGTCAGATACAGCAACTGAATACTTGAATAAGGAGAAACAAAAGAAAAAGCAGTGTGTAATCAGTCATTCAGCAGTACAGTGAGCACCAGTCAGTTTCCCAGTATTGACAGTTAACTGTCAAAGTTTAACAAATTTAAACTGCATCTGGGCTGGGGGAAGGTGTCTTTTTACGTAGCTAAAATGGCTCAGGATGTGTAATTTGGTATTCTTGCATTATTGGGCTTTTGTTCAAGGAGAGTTTTGAATATCTTCTTGGAAAATCCCGCAACTAAAATGCCTGCCACTTATGCTGTCACTTATAGAAGTTATAGTTCTAGGACTAAAACTTGCATCACTATCTGCTCAAACAAGGTGTTTTGTTAAAAATTATTTATACTTAAATTTTGACAGGTCTGGCTAAGAAGTTAATTCTAACAAAAGGATAAATCTAAATCTAGGACTGTGAATGTTTCCAGCCTCTGCTTCTATACTCACTTCTGAGCTAGGATAATAGTTGTTCCACTGCTACAGGCTCCACCAAAAGCCCTCTCTCCATACTGTCCGCTGTGGCAGTTAGCTAACTGCTTGAGGAGTCCATCTCCCCCAGGCATGAGTATTTAGCTTTATTAACACAAAAATGATTATCTGGAGCCCATCTTCCAAGGGTAGACACTTAGCTTAGTTAGTATTTGAATGGTTTTCCTCATCTCTTTTGTCCTTCTGAAATAGTTTGTAAGTGGGGTCTCTGCAATCACTTGCAGAGAACTGGGGAGCAGAGAGAAAGAAGGCTGCTTAAATGTTCTTTCACTGTGATCCTAGTCAATAAAGCTTCTGTATGACCTGGTTTAAATTCTACTTGTGTTACCAGGCACACAGAGTCCTGATGTTCTTAAACAAAGGAAAAGGAAAAACAGACCCCAGAGCCCCACAAGTATATTTTTGAGATATATTTTAGAAAAATCCTACAAATCTTAGTTTTAGTTTTATGGGCTATATGCTTCATAAGTAAACTAGGAAATAAAGCATCTATAAGTACAAATATATTCATAATTAGCTAGAAGAAGTGTTGCTAAAAAAAAGAAAAGTGCAGTATTTAGACACATATGAACATTCCATGAAACTGCTTGTGGACTTCCACTTAACCATGAGGTTTTCTCCCTTCATTTAGAATATGACCGTATTTACCTAGAACATAACAATGATAAGGACAGTAAGATTTTTCTGACCTGGGCTGCTATTTTAGACTTTAAATGCTCACTTTAAAATAATAGGAAAAAAAAAAAAAAAAGGGCAATATAAGCTGTAGCTGCCTGTCTGCTTATTGGTTATCAAATTTGGCTGCAAGTGCAGTGAATACCCTCGTACCATCCTTTTAGTAGTGGTTACAGATGTTGTATTAGGCATGTCATAGAAAGAATGCTACAAAATACAATAAAATGTCACAAGCTTCTGACTAAAATATCTTTGGTCCTTTTTAATTTAAGGAATGTATTGCTTTGGAATAGCATGCACACAGATGAATTGGAGAATTTATTATTTTGTTGATACTTACATGTTTGAAAAGGATACAGGCACTGTGCATTAACTACACATTGATTTCCTCCTTCCTAGTCATCTTCATATTGGGATTTTCTTGAGAATACAGACGCAAGAAACTCTCCCTAAGTAACAAGTGCCCTCATATGTAGTTTCTGCTTTGTCCTAAATAACTGTTTCAATTCCCTTTTGCACAGTAGGTCCTATCAAAATATTTATAACATTCTGAGTTTCATGAGATCATACTTCTCCTGAAGTTGGAAAGGACCTCAAGAGACCACTTAGTCCCAATCCCCACTCATAGCAGGGCTAAGGTATGTCTAAAGTGGAGAATTTTGTAACCTCTTTAGTCCCTGTTGCAGTATTTGACCACCTTCACAAGGAATTTTTTTTCTTTTCCAGTAAGAATTTTATCATTACAATTTTTGTCTGTTTCTACTTGACTTTCTACTGAGAAGAGTTAGGTTAAGTCTCCTCTATACACTCTGTTCAGGCAGCTAGATGCTGAAGACTGCAGCTAGATTTCCCTCTAGCTCCTTTTCCAGATTAAATACTCACAGATACATTTTTTTTCTTTTTTGAAGCTGTCACTACCTTTCAAATCTAGAAAATTTCTTTAAAATACTGGCAGGAATTGGAGCAAAGAGTTTCTTTCTTCACACTTAGGGTTTTGTGCCCAAAGTTTAACCATTAGCTACTGGAAATTTGCTTAAAACTAAGGAAGATTCAAGTTAGTCAAATAAAGAACTTTCCACGCTATATTCATTGGGTTAAAAAAATGCTATATTACAATTACGTGCAAAAAGTCCTTTTCCCTAAGCATATATTCTTTAATATTGGATTCACCTTTCTCAGAAGAAACAATTTTATAGCCTCTCTCTCCTTTCAGGACCTCTGTATCTTTAGCATGTCCAGCCTCCTCCTGGCCTCCTAATATGTGTCCACTTAAATGAAACAACAAAAAATCTACAAAAACACAGGTGCAAGGTTAAAGTAATTATTTTGTGGCTGACTGGTTTTTAATACATCTCAGCTGTTCTTGCTAGTGAGAGATTATTGCTACATTTCTCTTATTACTGGGGAAAAAAAAAGAAAAATTGTGCTTGATATTATAGTAATGCACGCCTTCCATGCTACAAATGCCAGTATTAGAAAATTGTTCTCTGACACTGAATGCTTAACATAAAGATGTCAATGAAAATTAAAAAATAAAATAAAATAAAATTTTAAAAAAGCTAGATTGAGAGCTCCTAAATTAAGAAGACTTTTGCAAACAAAGACCAAAATCAACTTTTCTTTCTTTCTTCAATTGTTCTATATTGTTGAAATAGAATATAGAACAAAACTGACTGCACAAGTACCATACTTTTTTAAATGGATAAGGCTAGTAATGAGTGAAGCTACCACTTAACTGAAGGTAAAACAGCCTTTTCAATTCAAAAGGCATATCTCCTTCCCTCCACCACCAAGATGTGCTTGTCTCTTGACACTAGTTCACTTCCACTTGTGATGTTGTAAGCCAGCATGAATTCCAGTACACTGATGTTATTTTGGACAGACACCAGTAAGAACAAAATGTACCCTTTTGAACATGTAACCTACAAACAACTATCAGCTTTTTGTTTAGCTCTTTACTGAAAACACTGAGCTTGGCATTGTTTCTTTCATGAAATCCTCTGTCCAGGAGACAGGAAACAATATTAAATTTAGGAAGTGTTAGAGCAACCTGACCTACATGATGCCCTTAGCTTTCTGTGTAACTTTCCAAGGCTCCAACAGATTTTTAAAATTATTTTCATTTTTTATGCAAGGTAGAACTATTCATGTCTAATGAACTCCAGAAAAGCTGGATCCTTACTTAAACTGGTAAGCAGTATCTTTGTGTTTACGTCTGCAGAGAAATTGCTGCTCTGTCTCCTTGTGAAGTTGTTTCTTCAGCGTATTCTCATGTATTCTTGTTCATTTGAATTGAGCAACACAAGCAAACAAGCAAACAAGCAAACAAATGAAAAAACCCTAACTAATAGCTTATAGACCACAAATGAATAAACAGTGATTTGTTTTTCACTAGTCTCTTCTCAAAATAGAAATTAACCTCAAGAGAGATAAGTGATAAACCAAACAGTGGCACTTGGAGTACATGTCTTGGCTTGCAAATATTGTGGCTTTCCGACTGAACTCTAAGGGGGCTTTACAGGAATCACAGAATCATTAAGGTTGGAGAAAACATCTAAGATCATCTAGTCCAACCATCAACCAATCACCACCATGTCAACTAAATCATGTCCCTGACACCTATTCTCTTCTTGAAAACCTTCCCACCACCCATACAGAGCGGCCTGTTCCAATGCATTACACCTCCTTCTGAGAAGAAATGTTTCCCAACATCCAGCCCGAACCTCCCCTGGTGCAACTTAAGGCCATTACCTTTCATCCTATCACTGTCACCTGGGAGAAGACACAGACCCTCACCTTGCCACAATCTCCTTTCTGGTAGCTGTAGAGAGCAATAAGGTCTCCCCGAGCCTCTTCTCCAGACTGAGCAATCCCAGTTCCCTCAGCCAATCCCCATAGGAGTTGTTCTCCAGACCCCTCACTTCGTTGCCCTTCTCTGGACACACCCCAGGGCCTCAACGTTTTTCTTGTAGTGATGGGGCCAAAACTGAACACAGCATTCAAGGTGCATCCTCAGTGGAACTGATTACAGGGGGACATGAAGTGGTGGGGTTCAATATCTTGAGTGAAAGAAGTAAGACAAAAAGTAGGATTGCTACCCTGGAGAACCAACTTCAACCTTTTCCAGGGCTACTTGGAGATACCTCATGGGCTGGTTTGCTAGAAGGTAAGGGGGCCTGTGAGAGCTGTGCAGCATTTAAACAGCACTTCCAAGCTCAGAATCACTGCATCCCTAAGAGTAGGAAATTGGGGAAGGGAGACAGGACACCTGTGTGGATGAGCAAGGAGCTCAAAGATCAAAGAGAAATTCTATGAAATGTAGAAAAAGGGCCTGTCCTCTTGAGAGGAGTATAGTAGTGTTGTCAGGGCCTGCAGGGATGTGACGAGGGAGGCTAAAGCCCATGGGCCCCGATGGGATGCATCCACGTGTGCTGAGGGAGCTGACAGAGGTGACTGCTGAACGCTTTCTATCATCTTTGACAGGTCTTGGAGAACAGGAGAGGTGCCTGAAGATTGGCGGATAGCCAATGTCACTCCAGTCTTCAAAAAGGCTAGAAGCAGGATCTGGGAAACTACATGCCAGTCAACCTCACTTTTGACCCTGGAAAGGTGATGGAACGGCTTTTTCTGTTTGCCATCTCCAAGCAACTGGTAGAAAAGAAGGCTATCAGAAGTAGTCAGCACAGATTCACCAAGGGGAAACTGTGCTTGACCAATTTGTAAAAATAGACTTGGCTAGTGTCTAAAGCATCATCTCATTTTTTGAGAAAATTCATATTGGCATTAATTCAGATGCAGATAAAGACAGAAACAAACACATTCCAAAGATTTTCTGCCCAGGCTGAAGAACAATGTAATCTTCAACTGGCAAACTTAAACTTCCAAATATTTTGGAAGTTAAGATCAGATGTAATCAGAAACACAGTCTCACAAATGCTATTCGCCAGTAAAATCTCTCTATGGCAAGATTCCATGAAGTTTCAACCCTTCAAAGCAAAGTACTTCTAAAATGCATGTTATATTTACATGTTTCATAATTTTTTTTTAATAACAGTAGTTCAGAAAGATATGATATTGAGTATATGTGGAATTAAAAAATGCAAGTATTGCAGGACACATTTTAAAATCAAATGAGGTCATTGAATACCTGTACTGACTAGGAGCAGCTGTATCTTTAGGACTGCATAAAACTATGTGCTATATGGGGTAGTGTGTAGCACATTCAGCTGCAGATCTGATATGAGGATGGATGTGGTCAGTATTTTCTTTATGAATGCGAACACAAAAATTTATTACATTATTAAAAGCTCAACTTGCAGATGAAATCTTGGCTTCTTCCCATTCAGTCTATGTAGGTAAACTTGTTGCCTTCTGATGAATAAATCTCTCATGAAGACAAAAAGTCTTCATGAAAAATACAATTGCTAATGCAGTTTTTTATCAGTGGGGGACAGCATGAACTGAAAAACTAATATAAGCTTAGTAAGCCTTCAGAATTCTGAAAATACTCTCATTTCTTCCAAGAGTATTGTTTTTACCAGTTCTGGTATCTCTGGATAACAGGAGAGATAGAAAGCATGTGTGCAAATGGGAACTTCTCAACAGAAAAAGAAGCCACTGGCCAGAGCCCAATGTCTTGCATATTCAAGGTCAGTTCAGTGCCAGCTATACAAATTGCTACCTAGAAGACGGTGAGCTTCATAATTTTTACTTGTTTTTTTATAAAAAGTTCCTAGGCTTCTAACTGCTACTCTTTTGTTTGTAGAAAAACTAAGAGGAGAAAATATTATTTATTCATAGAATAGAATCATAGAATCATAGAATGACCTGGGTTGAAAAGGACCACAATGATCATCTAGTCTTGACCCCCCTGCTATTTGTAGGGTCACCAACCACCAGACCAGGCTGCCCAGAGCCACATCCAGCCTCGCCTTGAATGCCTCTAGGGATGGGGCATCCATAACCTCTTTGAACAATCTGTTCCAGTGTGTCACCACCCTCTGTGTGAAGAACTTCCTCCTAATATCTAACCTAAACCTCCCTGTCTCAGTTTAAAACCATTCCCCTTTGTCCTATCACTATTCAGTGTTGTAAACACTCGTTCCCCCTCCTGCTTATACACTCCCTTCAAGTACTGGAAGGCCACAATTTGGTCTCCCTGGAGACTTCTCTTCTCCAAGCTAAACAAGCCCAGTTCCCTCAACCTTTTGTCATAGGAGAGGTGCTCCATCCCTCTGATCATCTTAGTGACCCTCCTCTGGACTCGCTTCAAGAGCTCCACATCCTTCCTATTCTGGGATCTCCAGGCCTGGATGCAGTATTGCAGATGGGGCCTCACAAGAGCCGAGTAGAGAGGGACGATCACCTCCCTTTCCCTGCTGGCCACCCCTTTTTTAATGCAGCCCAGAACACAATTGGCCTTCCAGGCTACAAGTGCACACTGCTGGCTCATGTCCAGCTTGTCGTCCACCAGTACCCCTAAGTCCTTCTCCACAGTCCTACTCTCAAAGAATTCTTCCCCCAGTCTGTATAAATACCTGGGACGACCCCATCTCAAGTGCAACACACTGCACTTGACCTTGTTGAACCTCATTATTGCATACCGTGTTGATCCTCTCCAGCCCTTTATTACTGTAGTCCTTCATTCTGCCCAATGCTGTGCAGTACTCAAGTGTCACTTTTTCCTCACTCATAAAAGAAGTAACAGTGACAAACTTTAGTGTGGCATTTCTCATCCAAGGAAGAAATGATCAAATAGACTTGCTGAATTAGAAACTTGCTAGTTCTAGTTCTTGTGAACCAGAAGCATTTCCCAGTTGCCAATCTTTTTCAGCAGGGATAAATCCCTGGTGGATGACGGGCTGGCAATGAGCCAGCAGTGTGCCCTGGTGGCCAAGAAGGCCAAGGGGACCCTGGGGTGCATTAAAAGGAGAGTGGCCAGCAGGTAGAGGGAGGTGATTTTCCCCCTCTACTCTGTCCTGGTCAGGACTCACCTGGAGTACTGTACTCAGCGGTGGGCCACAAAGACAATAAAGGGCCTGGATCATGTCCGTCCGCTATGAGGAAAGACTGAGCAAACTGGGTCTGTTCAGCCTTGAGTGCCAGTATATAAGCAGACTTTTCTGCATTAATGTAATAATTGGGTCTCTCAGTATTTTTCCAGGTCAACAGTATTGACATCTGCTCCGATGATAGTTCCACACATGTTCTACTGCTATTTGACAGCTACTCATCAGGATCTCACAACTCCTGTCAATGTTAGAAGTAATTGCCTCTATGACCCTTTTTAGGAGGCTCCTTCAAATAATTCATATGACTATCACAGTTTTATAATTTTTAGTTATCGGTATTCCACATCATAACATCATGTGGTGCACTGACAGTTAAAGAGTTAATGCTCCAGGTCTGGGTACCTTTCCCAGAAGAGAAGAACTATAGACTGCATCTCCCAGAGAGCTGTTTGCTGTTCTGTTACCATTTCCACTCGGAGGGAAGGATAAAAACCGTTTGTAGATCACGAGACCCACCTTTTCCTTTCTGACCGCCTGGCTCATCTCTGTTGCCGGTTCCGTATCGCTCCAGCTTACTTAGAGTAAGGCCTTTGGTTTTTGGATGCTCTCTCTCATTTGATTTATTAGCTTCAATTCTAATTATATTGTATTATATTGTATTATAGTGTGCTATCTTGCATTCTGATACTTTATTAGTAAATTAATTCGTTTCTCCTCAGATTGTTGCCACAGTTTTGTTTTTAGGCCCTTCTCCCTACCCTTTTCCTGTTTTCCTCTTTTTCCCTTTCCCAGGTCATGGGTTCATGGGTCCCTCTGCCCCACTAGTCACAGAACTGGGCCAAACCAGCCTGTAAACTGTTGACAAAGATACATAAGCATTCCTACCAAACAGAAATCGATACAAACAAATGAGTACAAACATCAGTAGTACAGGAAATCATATTTATTTAAAAAATAGTGGTCTTCCAAAACCATCCTGCTTTGGCTGGCTGGCTGGCTGGCTGGCTGGAGTCATGGCCCTGGCCTGCCTGCCTGCCTTGGCTGGCTGTTAGGTGTTGGAGTCCCTGCCTTCCTGCATTAGCTGGCTGACTGCTGTTGCAGCCCATGCCTGCCTGCTTTGGTTGACTGGCTGGCTGGAGTCACATCCCCTGCCTGCCTGCCTGCCTTGGCTGACTGGCTGGAGTTGCAGTTCTTGCCTGCCTGCCTTAGCTGACTGGCTGCCTGGAGTCGCACCCCCTGCCTTCCTGCATTGGCTAGCTGACTGGTTTTGCGGCCCTTGCCTACCTTCTTTGACTGATTGGTTGCCTGGAGTTGGGTCCCCTGCCTGCCTGCTTGCCTTGGCTGACTGTCTGCAGTAGCGGCCCCTGCCTGCCTGGCTTGGCTGGCTGGCTGGAGTTGTGGCCCCTGCCTGCCTGCCTTGGCTGACTGGATGCAGTCATGGCCCCCATGTACCTGTCTTTGTTGGTTGGCTGGCTTGTGTCACAGTTGATGTTACAATGTCAAGATCCCCCTACTTATAGCATTTTGCTGGGATGTGGCACATAATGTCATAAGGCTATGGCATTGTGACTCTAATTCCCAGGGCAACGAAAACATGGCTGTGTTGGGTGATGGGAGGCTATGGCCCCTACTTGTCACCAGCAGGATTCTGTGGGACTTTATTTTAAGGCCATTTTTCTGTAATGTTTTGACTGTTGATTCCAATAACGATCTGGAAGTTATATTACGTAAATTTGTGGATGATGCTAAGCTGCGAGAAATGTTGACTCCCTTGAGGGCAGAGAGGCCTTGTAGATCTGGACAAATCTGAGGATGGTCCCCATCTGTGTGAAGAAGATCAAGTGCTCTGTTCTGCACCTGGGATGGGGCAGCCCTGGCTGTATGTACAAACTGGGGGTTCGATGGTCTGCAGAGCAGCCCTGCAAAAAGAGATCTGGGCATTCTGGTTGGAGACAACTTGAATCTGAGCTGGCAGTGCACCCTGGCAGCCAGAAAGGCCAACCGTACCTTGGGGCGTACCAAGCCCAGCACTGCTGGGTGAGGGAAATGGTTGTCCAGCTCTGCTTTGTGCTGTGTGGCTGCAACTCCAGCAGTGGGTACAGACAATTTCTTTGTAGCAAAATACAACACTATATGGACCTTCCACAGCTGTACAAAGCAGCACAGCTGCTTTTTGCAATCTATTTTATTAAGGTTTAAACAAGGAGGTTAGAATCCTTGCACAACCCTTATGTGAAAATTTGAAGACTGATGTTAGTGAGAAAACATCCCCAATCTGTGTACTATGTGTCTTAATTTCATGAAGATAAAAAATACCCAGTGATCTTTATGGAGAGATACTAGAATACTCAGTGGTCATGCTAGAAGGCAGAATCATAGAATCATAGAACCATAGAACCATAGAATCATAGAATCATAGAATCATAGAATCATAGAATCATAGAATCATAGAATGGCCTGGATTGAAAAGGACCACAATGATTATCTAGTTTCAAGCTCCCTGCCATGGGCAGGGTTGACAACCACTAGACCAGGCTGCCCAATGCCACATCCAGCCTGGCCTTGAATGCATCCAGGAACAGTAAGTGATTTACAGGGAGATGACTACAAGAAATGGGCACTATTGGTACCAGTCAATCAGTAAAACTACTTTTTGAAGTAAATAATCCCACCATGATTAACCTCTGTAAATACTAATTACCAGATCAAATGATTTGTTTGATGAGAATTGTTTGGAAGTGTAAAACATTAGAGTATGATATAAATATCTGAGGTGTTAGAAATTCAGTGCTATCTTCACAGTATCTTGTCACACATGGTCATTTTATTTTTCAACACATTTTATTTTTTTCCAAATAAAAGCATAAGTGGGCATAAGCTGTAAGATTTAAGCCAAGGGGCAAGCAATGGTGACCTGTGCAAACAGGTGGTGAATCTCACACTGATGGTCACTGCTGAATCCAGCTGACTCTGAAAAAAGGGAAAATCCATCTCTTATAAACAACCTGAGCCAAACCCAGAAGCCACAAGTGCTGCTATCCAAAAATATTTTAGGAAGACACTGACAGCTGCTGGGGACTGAAGAGGTACTCTTATAGCAGAAAATGCTCCATGCTGAAGGGGTTATGGACACTGAGGGACCTGTGGCCAACTTGCACTAGGGCACTGACAACACCTAGGGCGCTGCAACCCACTCTGGAGCAAGTACATCTCCGAGTCAGTGCAGCTGTGGGTATGCCTAGGTAGGGGCACCGTGGGGGTCTGCAGCTCAATCCTATGGGAGGAGTTTTGGTGGACTTAGTGGGACTAACAACTTGAGGAAACATAAACCAATAGCCTGTACTCGGTAGCAGCAATATTGTTAGGTATTCAGGTTAAAGAAAATACCATTAAATGGAAATTATTCTGAATGTCATAGAATCATTAATGTTGGAAAAGACTACTCAGATCGTCTAGTCCAACCATCAACCCACTCAACCACGTACCTCAGTGCTACAGTGCCCAGTAAGTTCCTGAAGGGCACAGAAAGATGCAGCTGAGATGCAGTGTTCCAGCTTTGGCAGGGTTCCTGTGAACCAGGAGTTGACAAGCTCCCTTTGACCATTCCTTTTTGCAACATGTGTATAAAAGAGCAATCTGAAGTTCCAGGAGCGTCATGTCGGGATGATGAATCCATCAGTTTTCTTTGGTTGTAGGTTTCTCTTCAGTGGCTGTAACGCAAATTATGAGAAGCCAAAGGAGAAAGCTGCAAATTATTGGGTACTGTCAACTTCAATATAGTCAGTCTGATGGATCTGTGATTTGACAACATTCTCCTTGTCAATCACTGTTGTAAAATATTAATACATTTGATTATCAAATGTGTTAGCCAAATGTTCACTCCAAAAGTAAGCACAGTCGGAAGTCCAGCGACACGGTGGCTCACTTAGGCTGCTCACACTTGTGTTGCAGAGCATCTGCTAAAACTCAAGGGCTGCTCAGCTGCTCATTGATGACCTGTGACAGCTGTTTGGTGTTCTTTAGAAAATCCTCACTGAGGATTTTGGAAAAGACCTCTAAGGTCATCTAGTCCAACCATCCAACTAGCACCAATATTGCCCTCTAACTATGTACCTCAGTGCCACAGCTCCAGATTTCTTGAACACTTGCAGGGATGGTGATTCCACCACCTTCTCAGTCAGCCTGTGCCTGTGCCCAGCTTCAAACCCTTTGCACTTGCACGAACTCTCTCCCTGGTTACAGAAAAGTTTTGCATGAGAAACATTGCTGCCCAATTGCAAGGAGATGGAACCACAGAGAAGAATCCACCAGACATTGGTGGGATTCCTTGGTGATGGGAATAGGCTCATGGCAGTGGGAAGAAATCCACAATGCAGTAAAGGAGGGTTGCCCATTCTCTCCTCCAAACAAATATGAATTTTAAGAATTAAGAAGGAAAACACCGCTAGCATTACAGCATAAAGTGAAAGAACTATGTGATGACAACCTCCAGCACTTCTGCTTGTGCAGCCACAGTAGGAAGGTAGGTAGAAATATCTACCAGAAGGACCGTCCTTAATAAGCATTAATGTAATTGTCCCCACTACAGACGTCACAGCAGCAGGAAGAAGAAAGGACTGCCTGTCAAGTGGAGTGGGAGTGGCAGGACAGTCTGCAATATAGACTGCTGCACTCTGTTGTATGAATAATAAAACCAGCCAGCACAGACAAGGAATTATGAGCTTAAAATTAAAAAGGCCTCTTCAAAATTCTTGCAGCTTTTTTTTTTCTTTTTTCTTTGTGTGTGTGTGTGTGTGTGTGTGTGCGTGTGTGTGTGTGTGTATGACTGTATCTAAGTCCTACTAAAAAGCCATGCCTGAAGAGCTGGCACCATCTGCTGGCTTAGAAAGCTCCAAGATACATCCCAACAATTTGTCTCGGCAAACTTTTATAGCTGAGGTATTGACCAATTATTACATTTAATTGCTTGTATGCATTTTTTAAAACGTTGTATCTTTAAGCATACTGGTCTGTCTTAGAAAATGATCATGAGTGTTAGTCTATCTCATGCTGTAAATCAGGATGGGCTGCTCTAGATATGAATGTTGTGCTAAACATTAAGAACAGTCACCTGGAAACGAATAAAAGTATGAGTAATAACCAAATACAAATGTATCCCCCATACATAATGTGCTAGTAAATGCTGACATTCAGAGACAGGCAATGTGGTACAAGAGGAGGATATTGGCTTTTGCAATTACAATCACAATCCATCCTCAAAAGATTAAAGTTTTACACAGTGGTTGTTCTCAGGAAATTTGGTGAATCCTAATATTTAAGATGAAAGCACAATAAAGGATGATTTTTTTTAAAGAACTGGCAGATAGATTTTATTTTCCAGTTCTCACTGAAGCAGAACTTTTTACAGACTTCAATTGTCAGTAAATTTTGTTAACCTCGATAAGGATTTCTGTAGAACTGGGCTGAAGCATGAATAGGCTGTTCTGGGCAGAAAAGGGATTGCATGAAAATGGCATCTTCTTACTCAGCAGTTCTGCCTCCTAGGGCCATACTGAGCATCTGACTTTAATGATGAAGATGAGGTCATCCTGCTCTTTCCTTCTGCAAAACTTTTCTGTAACCAGGGAGAGAGTTCATGTAAGTGCAAAGGGTTTGAAGCTGAGCAAAGGCACAGGCTGACTGAGAAGGTGGTGAAATCACCATCCCTGCAAGTGTTTGAGAAATCTGGAGCTGTGGCACTGAGGTACATAGTTAGAGGGCAATATTGGTGCTAGTTGGATGGTTGGACTAGATGACCTTAGAGGTCTTTTCCAACCTTAATGATTCTGTGATTCTGAGTGTAACCCAGAGCAGAAAGAAGGAAAACAGAAGACAGAAGATGATAGGGTTTCATGTAAGTTGTTAATGGATTTTTGTTTTTTGGTCTGCATGCATATTCTTGTCCTCAATACCAAACTAAGTATACAGAAGTTGTGTTTGTTGACACTGCAGCAAAATTTCCCACACAACAACACAATTTCACACAAAAACAGCACACGATAAAGCAGACTGGTAGCACTGTGCTGCAGTTACAAAATCACAGAATTGTTTGAATTGGAAGGAGCCCTTAAAGGTCACCTAGTCCAACCCCACTGCAATGAATAGGGACATCTACAACTAGATCAGATTACTCAGAGCTTGGTGCAGCCTGACGTTGAATGTCTCCAAGGACAGGGCCTCTACCACCACTCTGGAAAATCTGTTCCAGTGCCACAACACCCTTATTGTAAAAAACTTCTTCCTTATATCCAATCTCCTCTCTTCCAGTTTGAAATCGTTTCCCCTTGTCCTATCATAATAGCACCTGCTAAAGAGTCTGTCCCCTTCCTTCTTATAGCCCCCCCTTCAGATACTGAAAGGCTGCTATCTGTTCACCTCGCAGCCTTCTCTTTAGGCTGAACAGCCCCAGCTCTCTCAGCCTCTCCTTGTGGGAGAGGTGTTCCATTCTTGCGATCATTTTTTGTGGCCCTCCTCTGATGTGCTCTAACAGGTCTCCTCTCAAGGTGAGGCCTTACCAGAGTTGAGGAGCAGGATCACCTCCCTCGCCCTGCTAGCCACACTTCTTTTGGTGCAGCCCAGGAAATGGTCGGCTTTGTGACAAGCCAACTGTGACAGCACATTGGCTGTGGGCTGTGACAGCACAATGCTGGCTCATTTTCAGCTAATCATCCACCAGTACCCTCAATTTTTTTTTTTGGCAGGAAAATTCCGCATGCAAAATTCTTCCCTACTCATGCATTTATTTTGCAATATTCTTGAAAACTGTTTTTCGAATTTGTTGAGCTCTTGTGGAAAATGCTGAAGGCAATCTATTTAGAAAACTTAGTGCCCACCCCATGAAAAGTGGCTTATAAGTCCGAGGTTTCTGTTGGTGTGCCAGCCTAGGAGAGCTTTCAGGATTGGTCTTGCAATGCATGGTCTCTTGCTTAAGATCAAAATAGGCTGCAGCAGAAGAAAAAAGATAAGATGAACTTGCACTGTGATGCTATACAGATAACCTTGACAAAATGTGTCAGCCATGTTTCAGCTGAGGTGAGGAGATCTGAAAAGTCCTGAGATGTTTGGCATGCCAGAGAGTGCTGAGCTCAGTGCTGAGCTGAGGGAACGACTAACAACGCTCAGGTTAGGGAGGAATTAACAAGGTCCTAAATATAATAGAACATCACACGAGACAACATCTTTCAATCAGACAAACAACAGACCTACCTTTATGGGGAGATGGTAAAGGAAATGAACTGTGTTGGGTTGGTTGACAGTTTAACATCTATCTGCCTGTCTGTCTGTCTATCTGTCTATGTTTCTTTGAAACTATATCAGAAGTTCTGTGCAAACATTTCTAGGTAATTTGCTGTCTGAAATGAAATGTTTGATGAATGCTGCAAAAATAGATGAATTTCATTCTCTGATTGCAAACTTAGCAGTGGTACTTAAAAAAAAAAGAAAGAAAATTAAGGTGCTTCTAATAAGGAATTTATTTAGTAGATCTATTTTATTGTCTCATACTCTATGTCAAGCAGTAGCTAGTAATATTTTTTGCTGACAGTAATGGAGACCTAGAATAGAAACAGATGCTTAACTTCAAATAAATTGGTGTTCTGAAATGCCCCTGTGTTACAGGATCTCTGATGTTACTGTTCTGTCTTCTAGGTAAGAGCAAATTCAAAACCATTTAACCTATAAGCCTAGGTTTTTAAGGAGACTTTGGCTGAACACGCTGTACTTGAGGCAGGCACAAGAGCACATCAGTACTTCTGCAGTCCATAGATGAGCTGATATTTCAGGTTTTGCTGGCTGAACAAGTAGGAATTATGGTAACTTGTTGCAGCTGTGGGGTATTGTAATTTTAATCCCCTTCTCAAGAATAAGTCATTTGGATGAGTGCTGAGACCACAGTGTCCTGCAAGGAAATCTGTTTGTACGAAGCTGGTATTTTATTTAGCAGTCCGCATAGAAAGTGTTTGGAGAGAGGTATGCTGTTAGAGAGAAACCGTATGAGGGAAAGCGGTTACTCATCTGTCCCATCAGTGAGATTTTGAAAAAGATAGGGCCTAAAGATTCACACAGCTGTATTTCAGGTCTTGCTTCTCTAATACTCTTCTAGTT
Source organism: Meleagris gallopavo (assembly GCF_905368555.1). Classification (NCBI taxonomy): domain Eukaryota; kingdom Metazoa; phylum Chordata; class Aves; order Galliformes; family Phasianidae; genus Meleagris; species Meleagris gallopavo. The sequence goes on along the minus strand of NC_139406.1, from coordinate 76,678,670 downwards.
GCTTGGTTGATATCCATATGTGCTCTTCACATTGCTTTGACTAGATGTCAGTGTTCTGATTAAAACTTAGTAGAAAGACTGGAGTTTCTCTTCTTACGTTAAAGAAATATTAACATCACACAACTAGTAGTGCAGCCATTCTCTTGTCTCTACTTCTTTTGGGAAGCCTTCAGAGATACTCAACCTAGTGTCTTCAAGGGAGATATACAACTTCAACCCTGTCCAGAGAACTGTCAGATCATATCCATATCTACATGACATGTTTTTACACGTTAGAGGACAGAGGCAAAACTGGTCCCAGTGCTGAAACAAATGAAAGAATCAGTGGCAGAAATACCTACAGGAGGAAGAGCCTTGTCATGCCACTATTTGCCCACACAGTGACAAACTGTAGTGCACCTTTGCATGATGGTCATTAAAATGCCCCAGAAAGTACTTTTCATAACTGAATCCCCACCTTCCTCCTCCTTGCTAGAGATCTCCCTGATGAGGATGAGTTTCATCAAAGCCACCAGGTGTGTTTGAGCACACTACTATTTGGGCCCCAGCACTGAGCACACTATAAAGGAGTTAATTCAGCTTTAATATGACACACAGAGCATCCTCTGTTCTGCTCAGTTCACTTAAGGAAACACCCAAATTACCCTTTTCTGGACACCCACTGTCTGCTACAATGCTGCAATGCTGAGATCCTTCCTTAGAATTAATGTTACATATTCAAAATGCTGTCAAGCCAGAAGAATTTAAGACTTTCAAAATCTTCAGTTTCTGCACAAAATCCTCAATCACTGGTCATATTTGTTGCCTTCATGAATTTTTTTTTTCTGATTTGCTGTCTGTTCATAAAATCCTCTTACTCCTTGTTGTTATTTAATTCAAAGCTCTCTGTACAAAGCAACTGGAAATATTCAGGCATTGCACAAGAAAAGTGTTTATAATAGCAGAAGAAAGAAAGAATGTAACGAGAACGATGGAAAAGATGTATTAGATCAAAGATTCATTAATAAATTTAATATTAAATAATATTTTTTCATGAGGTAAATATTTAAATCAAGCCATGGAAATGACTTGAAATATATAAAGCTTTAAGGAAGTGTGGTGTATTTTGTTGAATAGAATTCCACAAAGGGAATGCTAAAATTTGCATTAAACTTCATTCATTCTTCTATGTATCACAAGGCTGAACAAAAGCCAAAGAGGATGTTTTGCTTTGTTGTGTAGATTGGAAGTCAAAGCAACACTCACTGTCAAAGCAACACCCAGCTGTTTCTTGCCCTACATGCCTACAGTAAATGTTGCCAAGAGAACAGCAACACTTCATTTCTTTCTAGTTTGTCTAGGTCTTACTGGGCCTTTGAAAGGAAAGTCACCATGGAGGAGAAAGACGGCAACCACATTCCAAAGATCTGAGCAGAAGCATTTTTTTCCTTGCTAGCATAACAACGAAGACTGTCAGAACAAGTTCGTGGGCACTGTAACATTTACCTTAGCAACCACAGAATCACAGCCCATATGAAGAAGGGAACTCTCACTTGGAGAGTGGCTGACAGATCTTTAAAGAAAGCTGAGAAAGGAAGAAAGGGTTCTCCTCCTTCCCTGCCAAGTGCAGGACTGCCCAGGAACTTCAGTGGAGCATGTGAGTCTAGGTGCAGACTCTGTAGCAGCCAACAGTTGTGCTGGAGCCCTTCTTCTATCAAATGCCAAGTATTACCTCTAAGAAACAAAAGAAAAGAGTCACTTTTAATAACAGCCCATGCAACATCACCTCCTGGCATTTTATGCATGCATCTTAATCTGACTATATCTCATTTCCTCTTTATCTTAATTTTTACCACAGTTTTGTATAACCGTGACTCTTCTATTTCAAGAGTAGTATGTTGTCTGCTGGCTTTATATTAATGCAATAGTGTACCAGTGCTAAAGGAGGTATGTGAAAAGTTTTATATTGTACTATTATTTTCCATTTTGAGCAAGCACATTTCATACACTCTGCTTGCCCGTAACCAACTCTTCTTAAGTAGGAGTAAAAAGGTTTTGGTTGCCTGGGACATCTTCTTCCTTAACCTCAAGCCCTGTGAAAAAGACTGCTGCATCCATGTGTTATGCAAAGTTTGTAATCAGAAATGTATTCTCTTTCTGTGAGATATCATCAGCTACCCATTAATCACTGCATTGTTTTCCTAGCCACTGAAGTAAAGGAGAATGTTCCATGGCCTTGCTTCTATTCCCAGTCAAAAACTCCATGAACATCAGTTCCAGGGCAGAAACTGTGCTGTGCTAATCTTTATGGTAATCAGAACAGTAAACTTAGATTTTGCCAAAATTGTACAGAGGACAAGGGAGCAAAATAACACCAGGCACGTTTTCTATCTCAAGCCTATTTAACATCATCAGGATGTAGGACATGCTGTATGTTAGCCTGTATGACTAGTCAGCTTGGTTACCTTTGCATTCCCGTGAGGCACTTTTTGGACATGGATCCTCTTATCTACTTCATGTGCAATTTCATTTAAGAACAGATGGAAGATGCAATGATAAACTCTATTCTCATTGCTTTGATTCATGTGTTTGGGCAGAGGGATGAAGCTTACCAAGCTTTCTTTTCCTGGAATATATCAAGGTTGTCTCAAGATTCCAGTCTATGGTTTGTTCCACATCATGTAGACTTTGGGCTCTAACATCAGTTCTGATTTGCTCTCAAAATATCGTGTTGTTAGATTTAGTCATGTCCTGTTCATTTCCAGTTAACTTCTCTGCTTTTCTAAATATCCTTTCATCACATACTTTTCTGGATAAAGTACCTCCACCCCCATTGCATTGACATTACTGTTATCTTCCGCAGGGATAAACAAGGACTGTGGAGAAAGACCGCTACGAGTCTTTTTGGGCATAGCAAAAAGGAGTCAGTAACTTTATCATCCACATCCCATCTGTAATCTCTATTATATCATGCTTCGCAGCATGATATAATAGAACATTACTACTTTACAGCTATTATATTCATGTACATCTTCTTGCTAACAGTTTAACAGTTTTGCATCAGGAGAAGATTAACAGATTAGATTTCAGAAGGAACCCACATCACACAAATCTTCAAAAGATTTTCTCAAAGGGACAAGAACCAAAATAAATACTGTCTGAAAATGAGGTATTTGATCAAAATTGACCACTGCTTCCTTTGAAAGTAATCAAATGAAGATTTGTGGGTAATAAGCATCCTCTGGTGGCAGAAGAATTGTTTGATGTATTATGAAAAAAATTCTGTTTAAAAAGATTGTCTTAAGTCCTTCAATCTGTCTAAATTTAGATCAGAAATGGCTCTTCATATGCAATCAATAATGGGTACAGAATGCTTTTTCTCCCCCATCATTATAAAAAGATACAGTAAAGACAACAATGACATATGCCAAAGGTGTTTTATTCTTTAGACACTTTTGCTAAGTCAGATTCAGCTTTTGCACAAAAGAGAGGATATTTTCGACTTCTCTCATGTCAAACATTAATCACATTCTTTGTTATTGAAGAAAAAACAGCGTGCATCTTGAATAAAGATGAGCGAGTTAGCAATGAAATGTTGTCTCATTCTGAAAAGCAGTCTGATTTCTGCAAAGGAAATGTCCAACCCACTAAACCTAGGCAAGTTCTGAAAGAAGTTCTAAAAGATTTTGTTTTATTGCTGGAATAGCATTTTTATTAAGAAATAAATAAAGAAAAAATTCATGAAATCGAATCTACAGGACTTTTTCCCAAAAGTTTATCAAGAAACCAACTCACATATTCATATCTCCCTGTGGAGGAGGGTAAGAGCATTTTTAATAAAAAGGAGCTTGGCCGTTTTAGGTTGTCTCAGAACAAAAGCAAAACGGTAACGCGTGTGTATGTTTATTTTAATTTCCCCACACAGGATTCCAAGTAATGAATAACTACGGGAAGCCGTTCTCCTGGCACTTCCAGCTTGGCTATAAACAAGGCAAAGAATTACTGCAGTGATGCTGCACAGCTCTTTTGTTTTGTCGCGGTATCAGCAGGAAGCACCTAGCACCGAGCACGGGGCGGCAGCCGCTGGGCGAAGGCCCCGCGGAGCGGCACGGAGGAGCCACCGCCGCCGCCGCCGCCAGCGGGCGTCCCACAGGGCCTGGCCCGCAGCCACAGCGCCGCCCCGCGGCCGCAGCGCAGCACGAAGGCCACAGGCCTCGAGGCGCCGGTGTGGCCGTGGGCTGGCCGTGAAGGAGGGCCGTGCGGAGAGAATGAGAGAAAGAGCTGCAGTTTCACGGGGGGACAAGAAGCAACGTCTACTTACGAAGCTACGTATAGGAAATACCTACCGTCAGAATTTAAAAGAATAAATCCTACACGGAATGTGTCTTTCTGAGTAGCAACCCATTGATTGCCAAAATTCACTGGACAGCAGAAACGTCAAACAAACCAAATATCTTGTGTAGATCCTCACAGCCGCACACACAAGGATAGCTCTGCAGCCATCAGAATTGAGCAAGGCTGACTATGTCGGGGAAGGCTCGGGGGAGACCTCCTCGTGCTTAAAGGGAGCTTCTGAGCAGGAAGGAAATCAACTTTGTACACGGGTAGATAGCAATAGCACAAGAGGAAACAGTTTTACAGTAAAAGAGGAAAGATTTAGATTAGATGTTGTAGAAACTTTTTCACATAGAGGTGAGGCACCTGTACTGCCTGGGGAGGTTGTGGGTGCCCCAGGCTAGATGGGGCCCTGGGCAGCCTGATCTGGGGGGTGGCAGCCCTGCCCATGGAGGGGGTAGAAATAGGTGGTCTTTAAGGTTCCTTCCAACTCAGCCATTCTATGATTCTGGAACAGGCATTAGGCTTTGTTTCTCAGTCGGTGACATCTCCTCTGAGCAAGCCAAATGTGCAAATGCTTCTACAAAGCAATGATGTAAATAGCTGACAGTGTACAGCTGAAAGAAATCATAAAGAATGAATGCAGTCTAGAAAGGATGCACTGTTTCACATAAGAATACTTTTTGACACTCTGTGTGATTTATTATCGTTATTATTATTATTTTAAAAGCCCTTCAGAAGGAGCTGGGAAATTTTCCATGGGTAATATTAATATTATACAGTCAAAATATTTTTTTTATGGCATGTGTCCTCCACAGTCCCTTTTTAGCAGAGACTGCTACATGAGTTTTTCCCTTACTTATGTGTGTTTTTTTTAATTGAAAGGAGATATGAACTGTACTTATAATGTATGTGTTTGAAAGAAGGAAAAGATCAGGATGAGGAAAAGACCAGGAACGATGGAACTGTACTGAAAGGTGCATGGAAGGTGAGCTCTTTTACTGCTAAGGAAATATAATATTTAATATGATGATTTTTATTTCAGTTCAGATGAGATTCAAGGAGGAGTTCCATTCTTATTTCTTTGACATTTCTTCATTTTCTGTTATGATGAAAAGAGGGCTGGCATAATGAGATCTGTCTTATATACTATGCTTGTTCCTTTTCTGGATGTGCCAGTATGGCTTTGCGCTGTACACTCAAAGCCTAAGAAAAACTGAAATTCTTTCTTGCCCTGCTGATGTGGCCTGTGATCTTCATATCCACTGTGCTGTGGCTGTAATAGCTAAAGGAAATGAGGGTAGCAAAGTTTGGAAGGGAAGACAATTTTTCGCAGACCAATTTAGTCTAATGAAAAATAGAATCTTTTCTCTAAATTCTGCATATCATTCAAACCATAATTACATATAGAATATTAACAAAAGGTGAAGGAAAATGTTTTTGTCATGCCTCAGAGTACTGCAGTTTATAGTTTTGCCCACTCTACACTGTAGGATAAAAATAATCCACAGCTAATACCAGTGTGTTTGTGTAAAATCAAATATAAATTAAATGTAACATAACTTCCTTTTCTTAATTGCTATCAGGTCAGTCATGTGACTTAAGATAGCATCATGAGTTCTTGAAGGTGTAGTGTTTATACTGCTTCCAGAGGATCCTTGCTTTGTCACTAGCAGGGTGTATATTTTAAAGAAATGAATAATACTCAAGTTAGAAGTGATGGCTAGCTTAATTCAGAGCTGAACCTTGCGTATTATTTGTTATTCTTAACTGGCCGTGCATTTTTTGTTATTATGTTTGTACTACCGATCTTTTCAATTTCCAGTTTTCATTTCTTCCCATTAAATTTTCAGTTTTCTTCCCATGGAAACTGAATTTTCATGCCAAGATCAAGTCATTTTATTTGCAAATCAAGGGAGTTAGATTTAGAAGCAGAATCACAAAATTACAGGGCAGTTGAACTCGGAAAGGACCACTGGAGATTGCCACCTGCCTTCTCCAAACTGAGTCAGCTGGAGCAGAATGCTTCTGACTGTGTCTGGCCAGATTTTAAGTTTCTCAAAGCATCAAGAATTCCTAGCCTTTCTCTTGGAAGATATTTAAGGTATTCAATTTACAGTAAAATAATAAATCTTTTTCTTAAATTTAAATGGAAGTTCCTTTATTTCAGTTTGCCCTCATTACCTCTTTCCATTCCACAGCAAACCACTCAATATATATAATATAAATGAGGGCTGCTCTGAAAGTAAAGCTTTCTATGTTATTATGTTGGCTCACAATGTCAGAGGTGGATGTTGGTGGTATGACACCAGTAGAGGTTGAACCTTCCTACCAATACTCCATTGTGTTTTATTTCTGTGTAACAGATGGCAGCAGGGGAGCAATCTGACAAAATACTGTCTGACTTGGAAGTACATATGAAGCAGAGGTGTGTCACTGGATTTTTCCATGCATGTAAATTTGTACCCACTGACATTCACTGATGCTTACTGAACATTTCTGGAGGCCAAATAGTGGATGTGAGCACAGTGAGGCCGTGGGTGGTTAATTTCAGCAGTGGTGACAGCACTAGTGGGTCACCTTCACTGGTGCACGCATTTAGAGGTGTGGCAAACATGCTCTTGTTGCTACTGACAAAAATGCAGAGCTAATAGTGGTGACTGTTGAAAAATAGTTTTGTAATGGAGAATTTGCTTTATCAAATAGTGTTATTGTGCTCTTTGTATCTTTTGCAATTTCCATGGAAATAAATAGAGGGTATTACTTTTGGAACAGCTTACACACACATATATGTATCTTTAGTTCATCTACAATACAACTACCTTAACTTTACTTAATGAGACTACTACGCATTTTTTTTAAAGGACAGATTACATCTGTGGTACACAATAGATGAAGGAAAACACCTTTATATAATTTTACATGATCATTTTCTTAAATCTCAGTCCTATTTCACAAGTCAAAACTCTAGCACAAAGGTCAAAGGAAAAAGATTACCTTTCTCTTTAAAGTACTGAGTTTGGTCTTGGCAGTCTGACACTGAGGGATGTCTACAGAAAGCTGAAGCTGATGCTTTTTCCTCAGTTTCTGCCCTCTTGACTTTTGCCAAAATCTGCAGTTTGTTCTTATTAGTAACTCAGGGTGAGTCTAGAGGGGACACATATTATACTGGATAAACTTGCCCTCTCAGCTCAGGCCAGAGCAGAGGGATTTGGCTGCTTTAAGTAGCTGACAATAACAATTATATGCTATGATTCATTGGTAGATAACAGGAAAAGTGAAGTCTTCTTTCTCGCTGATAAGGTTCATTTCCCTCTTGTTTGAACAGTCATGTATAAATGGACTTGAAGAAATAGAAAAGAGAGCAAGATTAAAAATCCTTTTCTTTCTCTTTTTTAGTGTCAAGCACATGGGAAAGTTAACAGAAAAAAAAAAAAAACATCTGGCTTCATACAGTGAAAAAATCTTTGGTTAAGGATGCTTCTTCACTATTTTCCTTTTAAAAATCTTATATAAAGCTGAGAGAATGTCATTCCTCCCATCCTATGCCAGAGAAAAAATAATCAAAAGCCAGAGCCCAGGGAGATCTGAGTCTCAGAGGAGCGGGCCAAGGAGATTGTTAGCAACACAGGAAAAAAAGAGGTTTTCCAGAACTGTGGAAATTAGCTACCATGGGGTGGTTGAGCTGAAGAGGTGGCAAGTAGGAGGCCAGTAACTATGGCATAAATGATGCTAAGCAAGTAAGAGGCTCTTGTAGCCATTGAGAGGAGGGCACACTGAGGTGTTAAGGTTCATGATCAAAATCTGTGTTTCTTAGAGGTCAGGATAAAACAAATGTTCCAAATGCTCCATCTAGAATCATAGAATCATAGAATGGGCTGGGTTGAAAAGGACCACAATGATCATTTAGTTTCAACCCCCTGCTATGTGCAGGGTCGCCAACCACCAGACCAGGCTGCCCAGAGCCACATCCAGCCTGGCCTTGAGTGCATCCGGGGATGGGGCTTCCACAACCTCCTTGAGCAACCTGTTCCAGTGTGTCACCACTCTCTGTGTGAAGAACTTCCTCCTAATATCTAACCTAAACCTCCCCTGTCTCAGTTTAAAACTACTGTGATCTACTTCAGAGGAAACATCACATATGACCTGGGTGAGAAAATACTATCCGAATTTGGAAATCCTTTCAATCATACTACTCATAGAATGTGAATTAAAAACAAAAACAAAAACCAAACAAAAAAAGCCAACCCAACAAAACTGTGTAATGAACAGCACCAAGATGTAAAATCAAAGGATATTGCTAATCACACTTTTCAGTGTAGTAGGTAACATTCTGAAAGAGAGAGGGTGTATTTCCTGCTCATTTTGGCCCATGTTTCATGCCAAACAAACAGATGTTTGTAGATATTCAGGTGATCTTAATCATTTCAAGATGCTGGACTACGGCATAACAGAAGATGTCTCCATGACAGAAAGCTCAGCTCTGGAAATTCCCACTCTTTAGTATTATTTTAGATTGACAAGGGAAATGCCTTTCCCAGGTCTTCTGAATAGTGGCTGGAACAAATAAGGGTCTGGTCAGACTCTTTCTTAGGTAGTGGATTTTCATGAGGTACAGGCAGGTGTGGGTCTCAGAGCACTTGACATGCTGGAAGAGATATATTAGAGTCAGTCTGTTCCAGAGAGCAGAGCAGACTGGTGTTTCAGGAATATCCCACTGGTATCACAGGGTCACAGAATGACTGAGGTAGGCAGGGGCCTTTGGGTCCTTCAGGGTATTGCGTGGAAAGGGCAGAAAGGATTCTGAGTGATGCCTGATTTGGTGCTATAAGCCTGGTTCAATATACAAAATATCAGAATTACAGATTCACAAATAGCACATTGCCCAATTAATTTAGTCCCATTTGTGATTCTGTGTGATTTACGTGATTTGAATGGGCTCTCCTGATGACTCTTAAGGAATTTGGCTGCACCAAGTGAGAACTCTCATGGCTAGATAAGGAATAGAGCAACAGATTACAGATTCTTTTGGATTTCTGGTGATAAAATGCACTGTCTTCCAAGCATGTGAAGTTAACCAAGAACATGAAAAATACAGCTGACTACAATTGCTTTAAATCGTGGAATAACTCTGCAGAGATTGCTAAATTTCCCAGCAGAGCACTCATAATAGAATATGTGAATCTTACCCAGTAGGCGTCCCTATTCGGGGGAGAGGGGCTCGAATGTTTGACTGATCCCAGCTTCTCTGCAATAGTATCCTTCTGCCCTCTAAACTCCTTCTCTTAGGCCATTTCATATTATTTCTTACTTTCAGGTGGAACTTGAGTGACTGTAATCAAACGTACTCTGTCTTGCAAAGTTTACTTGAAAACATGTTTTTGTTAAAAAGATGGAAAATTGCTGGCTCAGCGTTGGCTCCAAAAGTATCATCAAGTCCCAGTTCCTGCAGAATGATCACAGGGTTTTGGGCACTGTATGTACCTCCATGCTACTCCAACTCCATCTTGCTTTTGTTTTTCTGTTAGAGTCAGCATACCAGGCTCTCCTGGTGTTTGGTAACAGCTAATGTTTGCAGGTCTTATGTTGCTTAGGGAATGGATCATCCAGTGCATTCCACATTGGAGGTTTCACCTTCTCTCAAGGTGGACACGTCAATAAGCTACCTTCAGCAAATATTCCACACAGGCCCAACCCCTGCTCACGCTGGGTGACCCAGAACAGGGTGACCAGGCTCATGTCTAGGAGACTTCTGAAAATCTCCAAGGAGGAAATTTCTGGACCAAAAGAAGCTTGTCCAGATGCCTGGCTTTGCTAAGGCTCTTCAATACCAGCTGCATGCTGTCTTATTGTGACTTAGAGATCTCGTAAGTACAAAACAGTGTGCTGCTAGCCATTACCTGAAGAAAGACAAGTTACATGGTGAGAGTAGGATTACATCAGACCAATTCACTCGCTATGCTTAAAAACTTTGGAGCCTCGCAGGCCAGAGAGCCTTTACAAAGCCAAGTGAGGAAGACTGCCACAGGCATGGCCTCATTGACAGCTTGAGGATAAGTGTTTTGGGAAGATTACCTCATTACTAGCACACGGCTAGGACTAGTGAGTACTCTTCTATTGTTACCAGATTTCACTTGCACATATTTTCTTGCTGATGTAGATGCATACAGCAGAGGCAGTCCTCTAGCCAAACAGAGCTGAAACAAACAGTTTTTCTTTTGTCTAATTTTGTGTTTTGTAGACAATTAACTTTGTATTCCACTGTGTTTCCATTTTCAAAGAGGAACTGTTGACAGAAAATATTTTTAAGCTGGGCTTTTCTTTGAGAGAAAAATCAAGACGAGTAGGTAAATCTCAGCATATACCGTAAGAACAGTAGAATTTATTTTCAATATAGGATGTCTAGCTCCAATATCAGTGAGGTGTATTTGGATTGTTTTAAATTGTGTTCTATTGCTGGCATTTAGAAATGACGTGATAATTAAATACATATGCTTGTTGAGGGTGTGATAATTAGTATCTGCCAGAGTTAACTCTATGCAAAATAAAACAATATATATTGCGTGTTAGCAGTGCTTGCATTAAATGATTTTGGTTTTTACATTTGCAATAAATCTACAAGTTCTTCAAGGCATGACTTGCTGCTTCTTTCTTTATTTAAAAACTAATCTGCATTCAATTGTAAAATTAAAGTGATATCCATCCTTTTAATTCCAACTAAACTAACAGCTGACTCCAATTTTTGTTGTGTTTATGCGAGCAAATTAGACTTGTGCTTTTCCATAGCTTTTCATGGTACAAACTTCTACTCTACTCAAATCAGAGCACTTGCTATGAGAACTAATTCTTGCACAAACAACATTGTACTTACAACTGAGAGATCAGTGATCTGAGCATGCAAGCCAAGTGCACAAAGAAACACTGTGACACTTCCTATGTTCAAGCCCCAGTTCAAATTCTGTTAACTTAATGTAGATCTCATACGCTGGTGACCCATTTCCAGTAGTGGTCCACATGAAGGTTTTTGTGAGGCTCACTCTCTTGCTGATCTGCTGAGGTTTCTCTGGATTTTTTGGCTTGGAATTGTGTTCTGCTCTGGAAATTTGCTTATTCTTTATTTTATTTTTATTTTTATTTTTTTTTAGTCCATTTATAAAAGTCCATAGAACTTCTCAAGGACATCTCACTTTACTGAGATGTTACTCATAGGAAATGTTTTTTTTCTTAGCTAATTTGTTTAACAGTGGAAAAAGCTGGAAATGTCACATACTAAATGAAAAGCATTTGACATTTTTTGCACAGTGGTTAAAGAAATAGTTGCACAATTTTTCCTCCAGTCATTTCTTGTTAGTTTTAAGAGAAAGTATAAGAATATGCAGTTATTTCACCACAAAGGATTTCTGCTCCATGAATGAATTAATTCTCAAACAGGAAAAGTCATGTTTTTCAAATCATCTTTCTAGACTCTGCAAACAAAGGCAGATAGAGCTTTCAGAACATGAATTGGATGTAAAACATACTATGATCCTTCCAATCATATCTGAAGGTTTTTTTTGTTTTGTTTTGTTTTTGTTTTTTGTTTGGTTTTTTTTTTGGTCAGAATTTCAGAGTATGTTAGATCAAGCTGTTGTCACTTCACCATTTGGCTTACTGTGGAGTTAGAGTTTAGTTGCATTTTTGATATTTCTATTCTGATATTTATGATAAAGCATCAACCCATCCCAGGAAGTGCAACTTCTAGGAGAAATCTGGTAATGAAGGCTGTCTAAAATGGTTATTTCCATTTTGTCTTCAAATGGGTGTTCTGAGAAACAATTAGAAACAATGCTGAAGTCTCTGATCTGTCCAGGTCTTTCCTTTACATACAGGTCCCACTGTCTTTTCTTTTCCCCTTAGATCTTCTGAGATGAACTGGTAGCTTATGATGCTGACGTTCAAGAGGTCAGTAGGAAATAACAAAAATTCTTCCAGTCATAGAATCCCAGAAAAGCTGAGGCTGGCAGGGCTCTCTGTGTCCCTCTGGCCCACCCTTGCTCCAGCAAGGACACCCAGAGTGGGGACCCAGGCCAGACGGCTTCTGAACATCCACAAGGAGGAGATCCCACAGCCTCTGGGCAACTTGTGCCAGTGCTCCAGCACCACACAGCACAGCAGTGCTGCCTGGTGCCCAGAGGGAGCTGTGCTCCAGTTTCTGCCCATGACCTCCTATCCTGGTACTGGGCAGTACTGGGAAGAGCCTGGCTGTGTCCTTTCAAATATTTATGGACACTGGTCCCCTCTGAGCCTCCTCTTTGGACTGAACTGTCCCAGCTCTCTCAACTTTTCCTCATAGGAGTGGTGCTTTAGCCCCTTCATAATCTTCACTGCCCCTGTTGGATTCCCTCCAGTATATCTATGTCTCTCATACAGGGGAACCTGAAACTGGACTTTAGTTGCAATGTCGAAAATGTTGAAGAGAGAAGGATCACAGCTGTTGTTCTTTCCAGGCCATATTGTGAAGCAGCAGTTGTTTGGGAGTTGCTAGGGAAGTTTCTTCAATCCTTTTGCACCAGATAATACTCAGTTACAGGCTCAGTTTTGCTATTAAAGTGAATGGAAAATATTAATGAGGAAATGAAACTCGTCTTTTCTTATATTACAGTATTAGACTTCCTAGGGAAAATAGGAAGACAAATTCTTATGCAAGTGAAAAATTAAAGGGGGATTAGAATATCTGACACATTTTAAAATTGCTTTAATCATTGGTTGTTATTACCAGCTCCATGTCTTAGGTAGTTCTTTTAGCAGTATTGATTTTACAGAAAGTACAGAGAGTTGGGAGACAATGGGGAATGTAGCACATACATGCAACACTGACAGCTATGAATAGCAAGATTTGTTAAACCTCAGGTAACCAGCGCATGTGGTTAACTCCAACATCACTATGCTCTTTTTGTCCCCTGCAGCAAGCAAACACATGCATTCCTTCTAATGCAAAATTCTATGAGCAAGATTATCATTTCACCACAAGGTCTAACTAGAAAAATGATTAAGAGAGATCATGGATGTAGAAACATCTGAAACAGGCAAATACACTTGACTCATTTCAAACACAGTTGTCTGAAAAAAGCATTTATTTGTGGTAGCTAGAAAATAATACAATGAATACATTTTACACTGACAGTGAGAAAGATTTCTATTAATGGTGTTTTCTATCCACATACACATTTTCTTTGAATATCTGTAAGAATGCAGAATTAAAGACATGCAGTACAGTGACAGTTTTATGATAACTCAGAAAATAACCAATACCATTTCATAGAATCATCATAGAATCATAGAATCATAGAATGGCCTGGGCTGAAAAGGATCTCCAAGATGATGTAGTTTCAATCTCCCTGCCATGGGCAGGGTCGCTAACCAATAGATAGGGCTACACAGAGTCACATCCAGCCTGGCCTTGAATGCCTCCAGGGATGGGCATCCACAGTCTTTCAGTACAGCAACTTCAGTTTCCAGGATGAAGATTTTCAGCAGTCAGCTTGGGATCCACCTGGCACACAGGAGTTCTGTCCAACATACTTTGTTGGTTTCTAAAATGTTAAGCTTATCCCTCTTAAGCCTGTGTTTCTGCACCCTTAAAATTTTCACTAGACACTGAACAAACAGCATCCAGGCACATTCTGTTCTTCTTATACATCTCCATAATATCAGCAACATTTTACAGATAGACAAACAGATGACTGCAGCCAGCCACTGATGTTCTTAGACATTTTTTCCATATTAGAGTATTCTCAATTCAGAACAGTGCATGGAGACAAAACGCACTTAGAGACATCTTCATTCCAACAAACTCCCAACTTTTGAGTAAGCAGCTGCTTTTGTAGTTGTCTTCCTAAATTAGATTACATTTATACTTCTATGTATGTGATCCTTTCCGAAAAGACAAATCTTCAGGCTTTTCTATATTCCTACTCATTTAATGATCCACTGACAAGTACTCATCTCACCATTAAGTAATTAAATATTTTGTGCTCTTGCCTGGATTTACAGAAAAGCAAACCAAAGGTTTGATTTATTATTGCTTTTCAAGTCCCGGGTTTTCTGCTTAATAGAAAGACTCTGGTAATTATGCAGTGCAAAAATGCTGCCCCACTCTACCAGAAGCAATGTGGGGGCCTGTTCTATACAATAGACAGTGCAATCTTTAGTCACATTTGGAAAAAAACACTGCACATGTAAAAAATGATGCTCACAAGAAGGATTAAAATGCTGAGGTAATGCTGTAAAGATATGGCTGTTGAATTTTTTTTTTTTGCTCTGTCGTCTGTATTATGCTCTTCTACAGACGAAGAGAACTAGCAATTGCAAAGTCACTAGTTTACCACAGATTTTACTAATTCCTGTAAATTATTTATTCTTTTAACAATATAATAGACTGCATCTATTTAATCTAGACCTTTTAAACTTGTCTAATTTTAGTGCTACCAGCAACTGCATGTTAGTTTTCACCAGCAGAGGAAATGATGAAGCGTAACTGTGGAAGGATCTGTTTCCCTATCTGGAGTAGATACATGTTACAGGGGATATGCGTGATAGTTTCAGAACATTTATCCTGCTTTTGGATTCAGAAGTGCCAGAATGACTGGATCTTGGCATTTATTAACCTGATGAAAGTGCCAGTAAATATGCCTGGCTAATGAAGGACCGAGCTGATGATTTCTAGGGCAAATCTTTGTGTAGTGTAGAAATATCAGATTATTCAGTTAGAGATATCTAATCACATTGTCTTATCTAGTGTAAGCTCAGTGTAATCTATGTGTAAGAGACTTAATGAAGTCATAAAACTGCCATCAGCAGGCTTTGCAGCAGAAGACAAGTGTGAAATTGCCTGTATTTTTTTCTGATATTCCTCATGCCAAATTATACTCTGTGAATTACAAGTCCTAAGTGAATTCCCTTTGTTTATGGATTTTTTTCAGTGTGTCTGACATAAGATAGGAGTTAAGCTGCCACATTGCTAAAGAAGAAAAGAAAACATGATTTACAAAAAATTCCAAATGTATGCCTATAAATTATGGCTCTTAAAAAATGCTATTTTGTACTTCAAAGACTATTGAGTCACCAAAGGAACACTGTAAAATACTTTTAAGTTTTGTTTTTCTTGCCAATTGTCAAAGACATCTGTTATAATGCTTTCTAATATAACACTTTGAATGCTCCAGTAGTTCTTCCAAAGACTTATACACGCTTTATAAAAATAAATGCATTAAGAAGTTAATCCAACAAATGGTCAGTGTATATTGTTGATGTTTCTATCACTACCTGGAGTTATTTATCCAGAACTGGAACACAGGTGAGAGTTTAATTAAAGAAGCACAAAGAATAAAAAGTCTCAGAGATAAGATTTTAATATGTTAGTGACTATGACTGTAATATCTGAGGATGATCTTGCTAATAAGATCATCATTAGCTTCCTTTCTTCAGTGTAATTTTTTTTCCATTTATCTAACATAGAAATATGAAAGACAGATGTGTTGTTCCATGATTATTCAGATGAGTGAAGAAATGACCATTGAATTTAGCATCACTCCTGGAAGCAATTTGCTTTGCTTGAGCTGCTTATTTTTCTTTGAGAAGATATTTCATAGTTCTGTCTGGTTCTTCAGGAGATTTCTTGTCTTGTGTTGTACTTTTCTGCTTTCCATTGCTCCAAATAATATGTGCATGAAGTGATTTAAGAAGAGATGGTCCAGCCAATATCTGCCATGTGATGAGTGCAGAATAATTCTATCTTATAAGCCCTGTACAGGAGTGCAGACCTAGGCATTGAATTTTGTTATCGATAGTTGATGTTTGCTTCTGGCTCCATTTCACAAGAGCACATAATGTTTGAAAACCTTGATTTGTAGCATATTATTGAAGTTTTTAAGTAAATATATGTGCATTTTTCTAAACAATCTAATTGCACATCATGTTTGCAAACAAAAACACATGTATTTTATTATTTCTGAAAAATCATAAATAATGCATGTCTGTATCTACATGATTTGTTTAGATGCCCAGTTTTGTTTCTTTCCCTGTATTTTTTTTTTCAAAAAATCTGTGATTTTTTTCTTATTATTCAGCTTCTGTTTGCTCGGCATGGATTTACGTGAGAGCCCTAGCTTTCATTTGTAAATAACCATTTTTTTAAGGTGGTGTACATGAGGAGCAGTGACTTTCCAGTTGTCACCAAAATTGTATGTTAACAGTTATATCAGACCCAAGTTCATAAGTCTGTGGGGCCTCTGACAAGATTAACAGTGTTAGAGATGGAACCCGTCTAGGGAGGTCCCTGTTGACTGGAGAAACAGGGACAGAAACAATGTGAGAGGAAGACCCAGGAAACTACAGACTTGTTAGTATCACCTCAGTTCCTGTCCTTAGGCTGAGGACTCTTAGATTGCCCAGTCTAGAGAAGAGGAAGGCAGAAGGTGACTTCATTACTCTCTGCAGCTCCCTGAGGAGGAGAAGCAGAGAAGATCACCAGTGATAAGATGTGCAGAAATGGAACAAAGTGTGCCAGGGGAGGTTCAGAATGGATATCAGGAATTTTTTTTTTACCTATGCATGGTCAAATGCTGGAACAGGCTTCCCTGAGAGGAGCTGATTCTTCATGCCTGTCAATGCTTAAGAGGCATTTGGATAATGCCCTTAATGATAGCTTTAATTTTTGATTAGCCCTGAAGTAGTCAAGCATTTAAACTAGGTGATCTCTAGAGGTCACTTAGAACCCAAGCACTCTGTTCTGTTATATTCTGTCTCAAAATTTGTTTTTGATAAGGAAATCACACATTTCTGTGACTCGTTTTCCATTCAATTCTATTATACTAGTTTAAAATTCCAAGGTAACTTCTATTGTCACTCAGTGCAACAGAACAGGCAACTTTCTTCAACTAATAGCAATGGAAAAAAGCACCCTACAAATCAAAAGAATCCCTAGATTACTAGATAATTCCGTCTCAGTTAGACTATCCATTCCAACTAAGGATTTAGTTCTATGCCTTCTCAGATAGTTACTGTCTTTCTTGTCAGTTGCCCTTAAATATCCTATTTGCTTGCTACTAACTACAGTTAGTTCTGTTATGTGTGCTGTGTATAGCTCTTTTCAGTTGAAATGGATTTATTTTTATTTATGGGGAGAGAAGAAGGGGAATGAGAGCTTTTCGTAACTCGGATTTATTGTCTGTAAAGCATCTTCTGTGTGTACACCTGTACATAATATTCCTTTGACTTGCTGAGTTGGTACATTTCTATCTGTGTGATTAGATTTAATAGTTAGAGAGGTAATTTAGACAAGCTCTCAAATGATCCATAAGATGGGTAGGCATTCTTAATTCATTGAGATGGATGTCTGTAAAACACTGGTTGTTTTTTTTTCTCTGTGCAAAATATTTCTTGTATTCCTCCTCAGCATGTTTTTTAGTAGCTGAGGATCAAAATTGTGCAAAAGAAGGTACAAGCTGAATATTCTTGCTTATATTTAGATATATTTTTAATTTTTTTTTAACCTGGGCATACGTGATTCTAATGTGATTTTTAATTTCGGACTCTCCGGTGTATATCCGTATATGGGCTTCACTCAGACACAGAGCTGAGTGGAAATGGCAGGAGAAGCCATGCTTTGCAGAAGTCCTGTGTAAAATCAAAGATACAGCAAACTGGAAGATACTGAAAGTTGTTCTTTTTTTTTTTTTTGAATTTGGAAATTTCTTATTCTTAAAACAGAAATGGTATTGCAGAACTCACCTTTTAAGACCACATTTCACTAATTTGTTCTGTGTAATTTACTATAAGAACTAGGTTTACAGTAAGACAGTAACTGCTATATTTTGTTTGCAGAGTTACCCTAATAGGGTGATATGGGATAAAGTCCTGGGGGGAAGAGGGGCCACAGTAAGCTGGTCAGTATTCAAGAACCATCTCCTCCAAGCCCAGAAGCAGTGCATACTGAGAAAGAGGAAGGCAGGCAAGAATGCCAGGAGGTTTCCATGGATCAAGAAGGAGCTCCTGGATTTAATTGCAAAAAGAAAGTCTATAGAGAGTGGAAACAGAAAAGAGTTATTTTGGAGGACTACAGAGAAGTTGTTTGAGCAGCCAGGGATCAGGTTAGGAAAGCTAAAACTCAGATAGACTTAAACCTGCTCAGGAACATAAAGGGGAACAAGAAGAAATTCTATGGATATATCAGCGATAAAAGGTCTGGGAAAAAGGTCTTTTTGTGGGCCCTCTCTGTAAGGAAACTGGAGACCTGGTGGTCACGAGGGATATGAAGAAAGCTGAGGTGCTCAATGATTTATTTGCCTCATTCTTCACTGGCAAGGGCTCTACCTGCACTGCCCAAGCTGCAGAAAGCGAAGGTAAGAACTGGGAGAAGGAATTTATGCCTGCTGTAAGTGAAGATCAAGGTGGTGGTGTTTTATGATGGAGTTACAGCTTTTATGATGGATAATGAAGTGCAGCTGACATCAACTGTGTGGACTTGTGAAAGCTTTTGACACTGTCCAACATGACATCCTGATCACCAGATTGGAGAAAAATGTATTTGATGGATGAACCACTTGCTAGATAAGGAATTGGCTGTATGATCACACTCAGAAAGTTGTGGTTGGTGGCTCTGTCCAAGTGGAGACTGGTGATGAGTGGTGTTCCTCAGGGATCAGTGCTGGGGCCAGTGTTACTTAACATCTTTATAGGCAACATGGGCAGTGGGATCAAGTGCACCCTCAGCAAATTTGCAGATGACACCAAGCTGAGAGGTGCAGCTAGAGGGAAGGGATGCCATCTAGAGGAACCTGGACAGGCTTGAGAGGTGGGCCCATGCCAACCTTATGGAGTTCATTAAGGCCATGTGCAAGGTCCTGCACCTGGGTCAGGGCAATCTCAGGCACAGATCTAGGTTAGGTGGAGAGTGGCTCAAGAGTTTGTAAATATAGAAATATGATCATCACCTGTATATAGGCAGGGAAATGTTAAATCATGTTGCAAATAAGCCTGTGCAGAGGGAACTTCTTCTATCTCCTCTTCCACAGTAAAGGAATTGATAAATTCTGTAGCAATTCTGTGCTTAGGGATTCTCAGCTGTTTCATGATATAGACAATTTTATTACTTCTATGAAACAGAAATAGCCTTTAAGTATCTGCATGTCATCGCTGTGAAAGAAACAGCTTTTGTATGCCTCTGACCCACTGTATATCATTTTATTATAGTAGTCATTGTTCTGTCTGTAGTAACTTTGTGCTCAGAATTATTTTACCCTTCTGTTAGAATTCTGAGTATCTGCACTCCTCGAATGAAGTTCGCAGCCTGTGTCAGCTCATCTTTCAGCATTCATCTTATTTTTGTGTAGATTCCTTGAACTTGTCATCATTAGTGAAATAAATTCACATTCTTTGGCTCTTGGCTACAGTTTTCTTGAAGAATTTCTACTCCTGTGCCTTTGACAAACTTCCTAGCTGGCTGCATGCTTCTGGTTTTATCAGTGCTTATTCCCAAATTGTATTTCTTTGCTTACATGTATGCATGTATGTAGTTTGTTTCTCTGATCACTATTATTTGACTTTATCCATGTGTAGCAATGCTAGTTGAAATCTTTTCATTGTTTGCAGTGGGCACTGCAGTGGAACATTTTTGTTGTTTGTATGGTTTAGCTAATCTGCTTCAATTTGCTTTGGCATATTATT
Organism: Meleagris gallopavo; assembly: GCF_905368555.1. Taxonomy (NCBI): domain Eukaryota; kingdom Metazoa; phylum Chordata; class Aves; order Galliformes; family Phasianidae; genus Meleagris; species Meleagris gallopavo. Next base: position 76,658,651 of record NC_139406.1, on the reverse strand, counting down.
GACAGAGCAAGCTAGTTCCTCTTTACAGAATTAGAAGAGATGGATGGATTATCTCACAGGTGAATTTTGAAGTTGATTCAATCGTGATTTTTATTTATTTATTTATTTTTGGATCATAGAATCACAGAATCACAGGGTTGGAAAGGACCTACAAGATCATCTGGTCCAACCGTATTCCCATTACCATTGCTACCACAATGGTATTAAACCATTTCTCATAGCTCCTCATCCAGACAGATGATTACATGTTATATCCAGGATATAAACTAAGAGCCTAAGGGTTAGAATTCTGTTGGAATTCTCACATATTAGACTAAAGTGTAAATTGAAAAATAGGCACTTATCCTTTTCACTAAAACAATCATTGTGTATAACTGTAGATATTTATGCTTCTGAGTTTAAAGAACTGAGCTGTGTGGTAAGGAGTTCTGGATCCCAGTGTTTTGGGTGTCAGACCTTTTACATTTGCCTTTTACATAAATCAAACAATAAAATAAGAAGAAGCTTCCACGTGCCCTTCCTGTTGGATCTGTCAGCAAAGAAGAATGGGTGAACTTTTCATAGAGGCAGCCCTTTGAAGATGTTTAGAAAAGAAAGGGGAGGCTAAGATCAAAGGACTCCAGAACCTGTTCTGCATAATCAGTGGTATTGTTCTTGCACATCTGGGTCAGTTCAGAGTGTGTTTTCAGAGACAGAAAACCTTGTCCCTAAAGGCAATGAGAGCTCTCTACCCAGTACATTCTATTGAATTTACTATGTGAATTTAATGTTAAAATGAAGTTAATTGTCACTGACAATTATATACACAATCCTAGACAAAAACTACTCTGAGCTCAAGTTAAGGTCACAAGATGTAACTATAATTTGAAGCAATAAATACATCCGAGGGGAATGCAGAACAAATACAAGGAACATAAAGCTATGTAGCAAATCTAAATGAGTCTGATGAAGAAAATATACAAGAGACATCCAAGCTTCCCTCACCCCTGTCGTTATGCATAGTGAAGTCATATGGTAATTTTAAATTTTTTTTTCACAGCAGCTCAAAGAAACCTGTTTCTTCGTTCCTGTCAGTAGATCTCTGCTCCTGAAGTCACCCTCCAAAAAAGGTTTTATCCATTAGTCCTTTAGTATCAATGATCACTAAATCATTCTCATGTTCTCTGTAAGAAAATATCTTTAACTGTTTTGTATTTTCTTCAAAGGGACAAACAATATAATTAGCAGATGAGTGTCCCTGTATAAAGAAATCCAAGCAAACATTACCATGTTTTCCCATGAGCTCTGCTGAATTAGATAAACTCCTTTATCTGGGATCTGATTCACTTGCTCAGAAGGAAGACAGTATTGCATGTTCTGAAAGTCCCTGGTCACTATGCTGATCCAAAAACTGAGGCTCTCTCATATCTAACAATCACTGCAAACCAACAAATCCATCCACCTGTCTGCTGCAGTTAAATCAAGCACATCCAGTTTCTGTTCTTGATTCTCATCCAAATAATTTTGATTCTTCTTGTTAGAAAAATTAAGAAACAGCTGATTGATAGAACAGGCAGAAAATCACTGTGAAACTCTTCAGCTGCCATTACCCATTTGCTTTCTCAAAGTCATACTGAGGGCTGGATATTTACTGTAATGCTACACCTGGCTTTTGTACAACATGTTTTTGAGACAGGTTGGTGAATAAAACTCTATGTAATGTATAAATATGATCATTTTCGTAGAAAAGAGGTGATTTTATTTGTTGAGAATGGGCAGCTTCTTCAGGTCCAGACATCTTTCCCTTGACTTCTCCAGATGCTTACTTTTCCAGAGTCACTCATCAATAACTTCAACTCTTTGCACTTTGTTGAAGCTCTAAAAGAACTTGGATTTAGTTATTTGGGTATCACAGCCCCTGGATTCTCAAACTGATATACACAGTACCAAAAATTAGTACATGCCTGAAGTACAAGTAAAAGAAGACACTATTTCTTGCTGCATTCCTAGATTAAATTCTCCAAGCCAATAATTTCAATTGAGTGTTTGATCTTCTAAGAATTAGATTTATGGCACTGACTTGAAAGAGAAATTGTGTTACAACTGCAGGATTTGTTCCTATAGCTGATGACTCATCAGGACAAAAGATGCTTGCAGTCTGTTCGAAATCTAGTTACTTTGCAGAACTTTGTACTTTTGCTCCATTGTGAAATTTTCCTTAGAGAGTTTCCACATCTCTGATGTTACCTTTTAAAATGAATGTATTTTTATATAAACTGGCTGTAGAGTTCTTCTTTTAGGAATTCTAGTTCCAGACCTACCATCTTTCCTCAAATCCTGTTTTTAACAGCCCTGTAAAATATTACTTTAAACAGTAGAGGGCAACCTAAGAATGAATAAGGTGCTCCTAGCAGTTCTTCAACATGAGATGGTGAACATTTCGTGCTTTAAAAGTATTACCAGTTATTGATACATTAAATATATGTTAAATAATCTCAGTATTCAATATTGACCTTGGATGTGGTATTACGTAGTACAAGGTGAGCTTTTCATTCAAGGTCAATTGACTATGTGACCTCCATAAATGGATCACACTACACTCAGCATCCTCATACTCAGCATATTCTATCATTCACAAAATAAAGTTGGCAGTATATGGAAGAAATGTGTAAATGAAGATGATGAAATGGCATCATAAAAGAATACGCTCTCGTGGAAATATCCTAGAATCAAACATGGATAAAATTAATTTAATTTATAGAGCTGCCATAGGTTCCCACAGATGTATTTGATCTTGACATATCTATTTACCTCTACAGGGTTAAGTGCAAATTCTCTATTACTTTTCATTGCAAAGTTTCTGAAGGAACAGAAAAAAATTAAGGGATTTTTACAGTCTTTTTCTAAGCTTAGCTTTATGTGATATTATGTTATATTAGATTTAGTGGAAGAAGAAAGAATCTGTTTAAGATACTGTGAGACACCAGAATAAATGAAATTGAAGACTGAAAGAAACAAACTTGTATAATACTGTCGTAATTGCTTGGCAGCGATGATTGCCTACTTACTCACAGTCTAAAACAAATACTACAGCAAATTTATTTGAGCCACCCTTTAGATCTCAGAAATATTTTCCTGCCACTGCATAATAGAATTTATTTACATTCAGCTGTGTTCCATTGTATTTCTTTAAACAAAAGTTTGGATTTTAAACACAGGTTGTAACAATATATGCAAAGAACAGTTGCTGCTACTGTTTCTCTAGGGAGCTTCAGTGCCTTCTTCCCAAATTTCTCTGAGGTTGCAGACTTATCCCTTAATCCTACTTCTGTTTTCCTCTCCTGTGAATCTTCTTTGCAAACAAAATTCCAGCTATCATCGTTATTACAATGACTCAACTTCAAATTCTTGCTCAGTCTTCTCAGAACTCCTCATTCTTATGGTAAGCTCAGAACGCCTGAAACACAACACTTATCATTCCTTTTCTGTTTCCTTTGCTATCTTGGTACTATATCCTCCCTGCCATTCCTGGCTCTGATGCTTGTAAATTGGGAATTGCATTAAACTCAGCTTCCTTTCCAGAGCTGGTCCAAAGTCAAAGCTGCAGATTTGGTCTTTGTTTCTGGGAAGAATCTTTTCTTTACATGAAACTGTAAACAAATCTGCAGATTTACCTTAGCGTTCTATTTAAAAGAAAACCAACAACAATTAAATGTAAGTTTGTGGTGTTCTATAGAACTTATTCCCTAAGATATCTACACCCTCAGGTTGCAGAGCTTCCCCTTCTGGTAACAAAACACAGATTTTCTGTCTTCAATTGCAAAACTATTTCTAGCAAACTTTACTATCTCATCTACAATTATGAGCTGTTAAACTCATGTCTTTTCCGTTACCATGTATCCTCATCAACTTGTAGCATATTTTAGTCAAGCATTTTTATGCCATTTTACTTATATATCAGAAGCAACCTACTCATTTACAATCATTTGTTAAGGTTAATGCTAATGGAATTTTGGGAGGAATTACTATACCTTAAACTTTGTGTTTTAATCCAATCTTGGCTAATTTTTTTCAGTAGGAGAATATGATGGTAAAATTAATTTTGATCAGAATAGGTTTCTTCATGAAGATCAAAGCATTAAACCCAGATAGTGTGTTCTGAGGGGCTGGTAAGACACTGGCAAAAATTGGATGAAACCTTTCCAGGCCTTTGCCTTGCATTGCAGGAGGCTACAGAAGCTGAACCTTTAGATTTTCAAGGGATTTGTATCTCTGAAGTGCTGCCATTCAGCCTGCTGTACAGGCAAGCAGCCTTTTTTTTTTTTTTTTTTTTTTTTTTATGGAATTTGCTCTGTATCAGAATTAAGCCACTTTTTGTTTCTTCGCTGAGTTGCATTTCTTCTCTCTGTGTATTTATGAGAACACAAACATGGTTCAAATTCAACACTTTTCCTTAAGTTAGGTTCCCATAGGTTAAGAATATGGTTTTTTTTCAGCCAGTTCTATATCATTACACAGTTATGTAACCTGATCTGGCTAGACTTATGACCACAGTATCATCCCCCATTATTCTCCCCCTTCTTTTCTGTTTCTTCTTTGTGTATCTTCATTCTTGTCTTTTAGATTCTATACTGTTAGCTCTTTGTGAGAAGGACAACGAGAGATTCTGTAAGTGTATTGGGTGACTGCAAACAAATGATGATAATATGTGATAATATAATCTTTTATATCTCAGGACAAAGAGTGAGTATCTTTGTCATATGAAATATGAATGTATTCCAGAGGTCTACTTCTTGCTTTGTTTTTTTTTTTATCCTGTGGTATGAGATACTGGATAGACATCACTTTTCATAAAAGTCTACTAAATGTTTGCATTTCTTAGATGTCCTTCTTAATATAATATTGGCAAAGCCCATGAACATTTTGTGAAAATATTGGCTAGGCAACCGTTGGCACAAGTGTTAAAACAATATTACTTAGGCAGAAAGCAAAACTGAGTGAAGGATTAACATGAGAGATTAAAATAACTTTCGGTTTTTCATTTGTTGAAGGTGCAGTAATTACGACCACCAAAAATTTTTCTACCCTCTTTCAAATTGTGCTAAGAATGAGCTGTTTCAGGGCTTTTTGGGTGTAAGACTACAGACCATCATGGATTTTCAGTTTCTGTAAACTAGCAAATCTAGTCTGTCCATAGCTAGTCTGTTGTGCCAACAACATATTCACTATGACTGATGTTCTGGCACTCTTGCTTGTATCATGTAACCAAACTATCTTCTGATGGGACATTAGTAGCTGGTATATCCAGTTGGTGTTGATATGATTTGCCTAACTTCATTCTGCCTTACCTGTCATCAGCTACACATAGAAAACTTGATTTTTACAGATGTAAAACTCTTTGTGCACTATTTCTGAACCTTTTATCTTGGTGGTGACAGCTTTGAAATACCTTCCACTGAAATGAGTAGAAGCCTTGCACCATGCAGTCACTGTTTGCAATTTCTACACCTGTTAGTGGCAACAGGAATCAGGCTGTCCCCTCCCTCAGGAAGCATAGTCAGTCTGTCTGACTTGCCATGACGATCCAGGATGGGCTATACTAACTGTAGTCCTGGGAACCATGTCTAAATATGGTGTTACCATTGATGTGTGATCCAACTTGTCGCCTAGGGCTGCATAGCCCAACCTGCACATCTCTGTTTGCATTTGAGCTATGCCCTTTTTTCAGACTTTTTTTTTTTTTTTTTTTTTTTAATCTGATATATGTTAAATCTCTCTACTTTAAAATTAAGTCTCACTCTTCTTTAGGATGTGCTCTGGAATAAAAAACTGAAGTATTCTCAGCACAAGCTTTTAGCTTTACAGGTACTTGAAAGCGGAATTTTTCGAAAAGCAACAAAAGTAGCTTTATGCCAGAGAGACAAAGGATATTGGTAAAGAAAAATATTTTGGCCACTTGAAGAAATGGTTATTTATTTTCAAAGGACAGGAAAAAAACAAAGATTTTTAATGGAATTCTGTATAGAGTCTTATTTTTTTGGCACCTTTTTATAAATATTTAGTTTTATAGGAATATTACAGTATAAAAATTTAATAAAACAGAAGTAGACTGATGCCAAAAATGAGATCGAAGAATTTCTTTCTGAAATTCTAGTAGTTTACAACTTATTCCAAAATACTAATTCCTTCTATATTTATAAGTCCATATAGTAAAATGCTCAAATGTTTGTCATAATGTTCAGGGCCCACATACAATGTGGCTACAATGTGGGTGGGCATAATATTATCACTGACATTGCCTTCTACTTTCAAATGGGCCCCACAGACTCAGACATTAGCCTTCTATGGGCTTAAGGGGCATTTCAGTTTTTATGCTTATTTAGTCCTGCAGCTTTTATTAGCTACAACTGTTTATGCTGTGTTATGCATCCACTTGTCCAATTGAAGCTGAGCTAACAGCACTGAATTTATGGTCCTAGTTCAGTCCCAGCAGTAGAGAGAGGGATGAGTGGTCAATGCTTGTCAGGGCTAGGGCTAGGGCTAGTGCAAGACCAAGAAGCCAGTTGAATACAAGGCAGTAAGAATGAAAGTGAACTATAGACTAAAACTTTGGTATCATCATCCTATGTGGTCAGAAATGATGTTGGCATGTTGTAGCAACAAGTTTCATTGAGATTGATAGGAAGAGTGTACACAAACTTGTTTGTCTTCACTGTGTCCTCTTTTTTGCAGCCTTTCCAGAAATAAAAAACTCAATTTGCGTATAGGATTTGGACAATGGGTTGCTAAAGGTCTACAAGTAGGCTACTTTCTGTTTTGACTGCTGTTTCACAAAACTTTATTTTACAATTAACTAGTGAAAGGCCTTCGCAGATGGGAGAGATAATTGGATATCACTACATCTAAGCCTCAGAGCACTTGCATGCACCACATTGTTGGTGGACCAAGGTTATCTTTCCCATATAGTTTTGTTTCCACAATGGTAAGCTCAGATTGTTCATCAGAAAGAAGGTGCAGTTTGTTATGACCGGGTCCTTGGTATAGGAGTTTAAGGATACACTACCCATGTGGGTCTGCCACCTAGACTAGGCATAATTTTTGTAACTTTCCTAACTGGCCTCAGTCCACATGCCATAACATTTTTTTATATTCATAGAATTTCAGACAGTCTTTCAAGAGCTCATATTCATTGTACAGTAGTGCATCAGGATGAAGCGTTCTATTGTGGCATACTTATTCTGCCTATATGAGTACTTATGATAGCCACTATTCCCTCCAGAAGTCTTTGGTTGTATTTCATGGACTATGTTGGGAACTGAAAAAATTGATTAGATCAGAGTATCGCTTAGTTTTTCATTTTCAACCCCTCGGGGCTATACTGGCGTCATTACCTCTGTGGAGTCTGCTGTGGAGGACTAAGAAGAACTAGCATATTGTCAGTTCTCTACTTAAATATCTATGCCTCTACTGAAAATTTTTCATGTAGTATCTCAAATAAAATAATAATAAAAACATTAAAAGCCATTAGTCTAGTTAAAAGCGTATGCTCTGCACTCTTTCCTCTTACTGTCAGATAGCAGAGTCACGTCAGCACTTTGCTGTTTATCGTCAAAGTCATGCGCAAAGCTGAGCAACTGTCTGATTTGTGCATGTGCATTATCTGCTTCCATGTATGTTATAACTCCAGCTTAAGTAACAGACTGTCCAAATAATCTCTTCTCCTTTATTTTTGGAAGTCCAAATGCTACACTTACCTTTCTTTGTGCTGTTAATGAGGCCTTCACACTGATTTCACTGTACTAATTTTCAAGAAAATGTGAATGTTGAACAAGAACAAATCCATGCCACATATGGAAACATCTTCTGCTTCCTTATTTGTTTGAAGCAGAGGGTAAACTTTCTGTTGATTTCAGTGAGTATGAAAATAGGACTGGATTTTATTCCTAGGTTTAGTAAAACAGTTTTAAGTAGAAGCCAGATCTGAGGTCTCTGTATGTAAAACACAATAAAGTCATAAGAATTTAAGTCGTCAAATTCTCTTAAAAAGCAAATCACAGTGACTCCATTGTCTGTGAATAAGGGCTTTCTTCTCAATAATTTTCAGTCTACTTAAATATGAAATCTTGGCAGAACAGAAAAAATAATTTTAATTAACAGAGTTCTTAGTGATCAAGTCCAGATGACGATGATGATTATTGGTATTATTGCTGTTATTTACTTTGATTTGATACTTTTAGCTAATGAAATTTTTTACACTGCATTTGGAGATAAAAGACGTACACTTCTCACTGTGCATAATAAGGACATCATTTCAGGTCGAAGTGGCACAGTGGGCTTGTGTGCTGGTCTTTGATGTCTGGAGAGTTGAACTTACATTCTGACTTTGATCTCAAGTGAAAATAAGTTTGGTGGGTCTTGTTTTAGCTTCTGTTCCCCACAGTATAAGTGTTCCCATAGTTCAGTACAATTGGCATTCTCTGTTTAAGAGAGGCCCTAGGCTTGGGACATAGGAAGGATCAGCACTGACATTTGCTGGCAAAGCTGAATGGGATTGCTTGCAAAATAGCTTGTGTGGTGCCTGCTTTATATTTAGCCCTGCAGTCTGAAATGTATTTACATTATTAATATAGAAGAGTATAGTTACATAGTAGCTGACAGACATGTTCATCCATGCAGCATGTTTTAAAATATTACAAAATTTTAATGATTTTATTTTTTCTCCACTTGACATGCAGTTTCTAAGATGCATGTTTGAAATCTCTCTAGCATATGCGTCATCTAACAGTAACTTTGTGATAAACTCACCAAAGACTGATAGGACCACACATACTGCATATTTCTACCTAAAAACAAATGCATAAAATCATGATCGATTCTGAATGTTCAGTCACTTTTTAGTTTTGCATTTACCTCATTTTTTCACTAAGTTCTTCTCAAGTACTGCTTTTCATAGCCCAATTTCTGAAACAAACCATTCTTCAGTTGCTCACTGAATGGTATGTAGTACATGGCCAAGCATGAGGTTTAGGAGCAGACACTCTTGATTTATTGTGCATTTGTATGACAGCACTTCGTATGATCTGACCTTATTCTTAGCTACTATTGCAATGTATAATACAAAAAGAAATATTGAGATGTGAAATATGTATAACTGCAATTCACTAGAATTAATTCCTAGAATACTTTTAAACTCTCATTGTAGATTTTATCGTCTGCGATACGGACTTAAAAATAGGGAGGATTTTTTGTGTGTGGTTGTTTCACAATTTGGTCTGAAATTTGCTGTGATTTGAAGGAATTTAAATAAATGAAAGTTAAGAAGCACCAACAAGACCTGTATCCCCTTATTTATAGTTAAATAAGCCAAAACTGATATTTGCTCCAAACTGTGGCTAATCTGTATGACTTTCCTCTCATAAGAGAAAGTCTGTATGTCAATGTTAGCCTTGGAATATTTTTTATGGCTTTAAAAATGTGGAATACTACTATATACCTTGTGATATTAAATTAAGGCTCCCACTCCAAACAGCGCCTCTTCAAATGTACTGCACATTGATTCTTGTGGTTCATTTACTATTATTAAAACTGAATGATTAGATGAAACTGAGAAACTTAGAGATCATAAGAAGTGACAGCCACCTCACTTGACCAAGTCTAAAATCCACCTTCTGCTGCCTCTCATATTATCATAGCTACCTGATAGTGAATGCTTAGATGGGATAAGAAATAGAGGGTATTATATAAATATTTCAGGCACTTGGCTTCTGGAGTCTTCTGAATCTAGAGGTTGCATGGGGATGGCTACATTAATGCTTGCTTGAAGATCTATCTCAGATTTTGCCTGAAGTCGTAACCCAGAGCATCATACTGTTGGCTATAGGCCACTTTCGACAAGAAGATACAGAGGGATTTTGGTAACTTTGCTGTTGTTTCCATTTTGGACACAGTAGGATTCAAAGAATCTGCATGATTCTGTGTGGTTCAAAGAACAAGGGACTTTTTTCTGGCTAATCTCACAGTCAGGAAGCAGGCCCCAAATCACTCCCTGCTAGGTTTTCTCAAATTGTGATACCACTATCTCAGTAGTATCTCTCATGCTCACTAGGGACTACTTGCCTTACATAACACCCAAATGGTACTTCTGAACTCACTCATCCCTCACCTGCTTTGGGTCATGAACTTTTCTTTTGCTGAGGAGTAACCTATTTTTTTCAGCTGTCTACTTTCATGTGGCACCACAATTTCTTCTCCCAAGGAGAAATGAAATGCAAATGAGCAACAGCTATTTTATTTATGATATTCATTGACTTTTAACCCAAACCTGTAGTAGTGTGAGCTGCCTAGTTGCCACTTGCTGTGATTAGAAAATTATTTGCTTGTGTGTAGTAAAGCAGTCACTTGCCAGAAAGTGGGAAAATAAACATTAATGCCTCATCCTTTCATCTTTAACTAACGAGCAGCAGGTTAAAGAAGATAGAAATCTGTGAGATTAACTCTGTCAGTAGGAGACTGTGTAAAACTCTCCAGGCAGGAACTTTTCAATTTATTGTAAACATCTGTTGAGAAAACCATGCTCATCTGCTGAGGAATAAGACATGCAAGTTTCTCCTTTTACACTAACTATTAAACACAGAAATTTCAACTGAAATCCTATTTATATAATTACAAGTTTTTTTTAGAATGAATTATAAAAGAAGACATTGGGTTCTTTTAATACTCAGTTTAAGCAATGTGAATGTTTAAGTCGTTCAATTAAATACCAGAATTAAACCTTTTCAATTAATGTATCCATCTATTAACAACTAATTATAAAACTCTATGTACTCTAACAATGTCATTATAAGAAATTTCAAGGAGATATCCTTGTAGACCAAGGAAAGCACCCACCTGATTTTAAAGGCTAATTAAGGCTTTACATATTTTCTGTCAGTATAGGTCTTTTAGAATCCTTTTAGAAAAATGAACAACCATCACTGAGAATCCAAATACCTGTTTCAAAATGTTTTGAGTTCAAAAGATTTCTCACCTTTGCTGTGCAGACATGCCTGGTCTGTGTACATATTAATGTTGATAGAGTCCCTGCATCCTGGTAATTATTTATTTCTGAGCAAGGAAGTCTTCATCTGACCACATAGATGAATGAGGGACAGTTTGAGTTATCCTTTTCCTCCTGTATAGGCTCCTGGCTTCACGAATCCAAACAAGAAGTATGTCTGAACCTTCACTTCCCCTCAGTTTTTGGCAAGTCCAGCAAGTGTTTGGGACTTGCAGTTCTGCAGGGCACTAGCGAGTTGAACTGGCACAAAGAGGTGATCAGTCCATTAACAGGTATTTACTGGTGGGTGTGGGCACTCACCCACTCTAAGAGAGCGAGGCACAAACTGTCCATTTCATGTAGTGGCATTGAACCACATATTGTAGCTAAATATACTGTCATCAGAAGAAGGATGTATTCATTGCACTGTTGCAAACAAGCTTCTAAACAGAACTATCCCCTCTCTAAAGGATCATTTATGTAGAGACTGGAAGAAGGAGAGGGCTGAGGGCTACAACATGAGCTAGTCTTAAATTCTCTGATCTTTCCTCCAATCATGTAACAAACTGTTAATGATATGAGTGTGAGATTTGGAGGCAGTCTGAGCATTTACAAACATCATGTCTTCTAAAACTGAACCAGCTATTCTTTCATTCATTCATTCACTTATTTATTAAAAAAAGCCACACAACTCTTTGAGCTTGTTCCACTTCAAAATATACCTAAATGCCTCCTGTCTCATGATTTTTAGCTAGGGAGCTGACATCATGTTGGTGAGTGTTGAGACTTGTAGGTACCTGAATTTAGCAAGGAGGACTATGGTGTCAGGGAAGAAAAGACAAAGAAACAAAGGAGAACCTGTCAGCCTGCTGGAAGGAGGCTGTGCTAATCCTCTTTGGGAATATCTATAATGATTTTCAAATAACCTGCTTGTAGTAAGAGTGTTTTTGTTAAGATATAACGTGTAAGGCAGTTTCTCATAAGCAGTGAGTCCAATAACACATAGAAACTAACCAAATAAACATTAAGTAAGGAACACCAGCCTTAAAAAAACAGAGAAAACATAGAGGATAGATGGCCTGGTAGCTTTAGTATTGATCTAAACAGAAAACTCAGGGCACTTTCCTGCTCTGCCAAAATTTTCCTGTGTGACCACAGGGCCAAAGCCAAATATTAGAAGGTGATTTCAATTCACAGCTTAAACTTAGGAAACACAATTTATCTATCAAACTATGAACCCAATTAGGAGAAATTGTGTACATAATTAGGAGCAGTTGATTAAATGCTTTTGTTAAAACTGCCTCCAATGTCTCTGTACTGTACTGCTAAATGTTTTTCTGTACCTCTGAGACATTGCTGTAATAAAGACTGTAAGAACCCTAAACAACCTGCAGATGGAAAAAATGTTTTCAACATATGCCTATTTCAAGATTAAATGATTTGTTAGAGGTGCTTATTGTTCTCTATGGACTATAGTGGGAAACTTTAGATGTCACTCGTTGATTCTTAAATGACACATGCTGAACTTAAGGCACCTAAATACTGTTCTATGTGGTTAAATCATTCAGTAGGATCTCATCCCCCTTTTTTATCATGTGGACAATAACCCAAGCAAAAGGAATCATTTTGTCAAAATCATACCTAGCTTTTTCTATCACCTTCAGCTGGATCTTTTCATTACCTGTCCTTGTGGTCTCAATCCAAGAGATTGATGAGACTGAACTGTGGCTTTACCCCACTCTTTTACTAGTTTATTACACAGAAGTGGTCTTATTATCTGAATTAAAATAAAATGAACATAATTCATTTCATGATCAGCCTGACAAGTTAAATTAGAATGAGAGTGTGTGACTGTGCCAAAACTGTTATAAGAACATTTGCAATATTGTGGAGCCAGAATATAATCATGTTTATACTCAATACACAGCAGACTTATTTCTGACAGACCTAATTTCACTAGTGTTTTAGGTTGATTTGTACAATTCTCATCATCAGTACTGGTCATAGTTCATTGAGACAAATGTACACAAAGTTTTTTTGAAGAAAGGTTACTCTAAATATAAAGTGAAGAGTCAGAACATAGGAACAACTGTTCTTCAAAATACAGCGACATTTCTGATTTATTTTATTTTTATTTATTTATTTATTTATTTTTGTAGTTTGAGATATTTTTAAGTTACCTAGTTAATATTGTCTATTAGACAAAGTTAGATATTAGTAGGAATTTTTTCACTCAGAGGGTGGTGATGCACTGGAACAGGTTGCCCAGGGAGGTTGTGGATGCCCCATCCCTGGAGGCATTCAAGGCCAGGCTGCATGTGGCTCTGGGCAGCCTGGTCTGGTGGTTGGCGACCTTGCATATAACAGGAGGGTTGAAACTAGATGATCTTTGAGGTCTTTTTCAACCAAGGCCATTCTATGATTCTATGATTATTAGTCACGCACCTCACATGCTGGTGTATAAGATCCATGTGGGTGTGTATGTGCACCTTTATGAAAAATGGTACTTCAAACTCCATGCTTAACATTTCCCACTAAGTTAGCTAACTGTCAGGCATGAAAATTTAGTCCAAGCTTTGACAATGGAGGAGAGATCTGCCTAGCTAACCTTAACAAGTTTTACAGTTCAGATTGCCAGTACTTACTTGAGGAAGTATCATATCCTTAAGATCTGCTCAGAGCTCTAGCACTGTGGTTACCTATACCTCCAGGGCAGACAGGCTCATCTCTGTTAAACATATGCAGATGGAAACACCTAATTCAGAAAGGAGAATGTTTTAATAAACAAGCATATGCTCTTTTGCCACAAAGTCCAAATTTCAATAGCGCTTGTAAATGAACGATTCATTCCAAAACTGTGATTGATACTCTTAGACCTTTAAGATGTTTTGACTATCCTAAGGATGATTTGTCTTTCTGTATTCTGTTCTGAGCATTATAACATAATATTGAGATTTTGATACTAAAGCCATCAATAAGGCATGCTTGCAGCAATAGTTGCAGTTTATCGGATTTTTTTTTCCTTTAAATAATTAAAAATGAGATTTAGAGTAGGCAGTTGATCATCTCCTGCTTTCTGTAAGAATCTTTTTCAGTGAGCAACTCCTATAAAACCTTGTAAAGCTGAAAGCAGAGAATTGATGTACTATGAGGTTTGGGAGATTGGTCAAACTAAAGGAGAAAAAAAAAGTATAGAAAGGCGAGAATAAAGGTGACTGCTTAGGTAGAAGGTACAAAGCAATTTATATTTAGAAAAGGAATATCACTGCTCTAAATTCTCCAAATATGCAACAAGAAAATTTTCCTTCAGTTTTTCAAAACACTGAATGATAGAAACTTTAGAAAAAAAGCAGTAACATTTGGATACTCTTTAACTTGGACACTGCTTCTGGAGGAGAAATAGAATATCCAAATCCTAAATATCCCTACTTCTTTCTCTTTCTGCAAAATTGTTGGACCACAAACATGAACAAAAATGAAAAGAAAAAAATAAAGAAAAATTGAATGCATTACATGTGCAAACAACTGAACTCTTTGAGACAGGAACAGTTATAAGAAAATTCCTTATACTTTCCTTTTTCCATGTATGCCTTCATGATCAGAGAAGAAGCTGCATAGGAACAAGAAGAATTTACAAAAAACAGACGCTTATTTCCCTGATGTTCCATTCTTCATCATGCCAAGAGGTTTTGAATATGTGTATGTACTCTTTGCTTAAAATAACACTGTTTATTTCACTCTGACAAAAATGTGTCAACTGTTTTCTCCTCAAAAAATAGTAGTGAAAACCATACATTGGACTCAGTAGAGAGATCTGTAGTGATTCGATTAGATAAAATACTGTGCAGTTTTCCTCCTACTTTCTTCTCTCTCACCCACCTCTATCTCTTTCTCAGAGTGTAGTCCTACACATAATTTTTGCTAGGAAATTTCTATATATTAGCAGAGGTAAGAGGCAGTTACTGTAGACTGTGTTTCTGCCTATTGGGCTATTGATGTATATATTAGTAGTGTATTTTGGCTGAAGACCTAAAGGGCAGCACAGCTGGAAACCTTCAGACCCTGGACATTTGCTGCATTGTAGTAACACCATAAAAACATATATGTATTAAATGCATGAGCACACACGTGCACATATGTGCATATTTTTTCATATGTATGCGCACTAAAATGAGGACTAGGGCTCAGATGAGATCTTTTTACAGATCATAAATCAATTTATGAAACTTTTCTGCTTCAGAGTTATGAAATGGAGCCAAGAGTTTTTAATATAATATGATGTGACTTAAACCAAACATGAAAAAGCATAAAAAGAATGTTCAGCTTGGAGAAAATTCATGAGGACCAAACAAGAAGTGCTGTCGTAAATCTACTTGCATGTGTTAGATTAAAGGCAACAAATTAAGGGTCTGTTCATATGTAACGACAATATTTTGCACATGTAAACATGGCTTAGCTTCACTGTGAGATGATGATATTAAGGGGAAAAGTAAACAATACAAAAAAATAAACATATCCCAGATATGATGAATGTAACCACAGAGAACTAAAAGCAGTCATGGGACATCGCATGTATGTTGGCTGCTATCATGAAATGTATACATCTTCCTTCAGCCTGCTGAAAGGGTTAGTGAAGACTCCGTAAAAAGGAGAGAGAGACGAAGAGCAGCAGCAGTGAGGTGCCAAGTGTGAACATAACAAGCCACCCTCTCTGCAATACCTAAAATATTCACCTCAAAACAGGGAAAATGATAGATAAGCACTTCAAAGGTTCAATGAAGAAACTGAAGTTTAAAGAGCTGGAGTGATTTTCTTCAAGTCTGCCAATAAATCAGGTGGTAGAATGTGGAACTTCTTCCTGCTAGATTTACATTTAAACTCCTCCAAAATAATATGGAAGCCACCCAGAAATGTTGACCCTATGGTCAAAGTGACCCCAAAGCTCAGGTTATTCAATGTCCAGTTGAAAGGGTATGACTTATCAGACAAACTGATCATCTTGTGCTCTGCACACTAACGTAAGATGTCTGCATTGGATATGAAAATTAAGAAGCTCTCATGAAACTGCTTCTTTTCTTTCCATATATTTACCTTTAAATAGACATAATCTTTTTCAAATTTCAGAGTATAGTTTCTAATATAAGGAAAGAAGATTAAATTTTTAATGTGGCAGTGATTATAAAACAGAAAACACTAGGTAAGATCTTGAAACCTTGAGGAGTGATCTGAACAAAGGAAGAACAAGTGGTTGTAGAATGTTTTCCAAAGATTCTCCTTCATGAATTGAAAGGCAAAAAGTTGCTGAAATCTATTTATTAACTTATTATTTTTCTGATAGCTTATGACTTGGAGGATAATGTCAAGAGTAATTAAAACTAGCAAGTTTGATTAGAGATGAGTGAGAGATAATGATAAGTAAAGAGGAAAGATTTCTCTTTATGTCTGTGCCCTCTCCTGCCTTCTGAATATAAAGATCTAAATTTTAACTCTTAGTAAGGTGCAAAAAAACCTTTCTGAATGTAATTTCCCTCTTCCAGTAAATGAGGACTGCTTATGTGTTTGTGCCAAACCTGCTCTCACAGTTTAACAAGACATGAAAAATAGTCTGAATGTGTAGTATATAAATATTTTGTGCTGAAATATGTTAGAGTCACTACTGCATTAGAACATTCTAGCAGCAGTGTTTCAAGACATAATGGAGGATTTTAGAAATGTTTGTAGAGGAAGACATCTTATTGACAAGTAAAGACAATGAAGAAAATGAGCAGCAACTTCATAAAAACTTTTAAAACTGCACTGAAAGATTAAGTCTGAAAAAGAAGCTTGTGAAAGTTTGAATTATTTGGATTGCTTAGATTATATTTTGTCTATATGACTTCTAGTGTTTATTTTAAGCTAAAATGTGAGTTAAATTGTGGAATTCTGATTACTAATTGGCGATTGAGAATCTACTGATTGCAATCAATCAGTATTGCATGGTTTTAGGATAAACATGTATGTTGTGCCCTATTTATGGTCAGAAGACTAAGACCCAGTATTTTAAAATGGCTAAATTCCTACATAAGCAGCACAATCATAGTACTATTTCTAAGCAACTCTTAGTTTTACGAGGTGAATGACATTGTTCATATGTCAAAGCCTCTTAGCTTCCTCAGTTTTCTGGGTAGATCTTTGTGCAGAGAAAATCGAAGGATGGTTCTGTAAAAAGGCAGAAGAGCATTGATGTATGTTTTATGTTTTAAAGTAATATCCTTCATGGATGTTGACCTTTGTTTAGTGGTCGTGTGCAATGTAAAAGTGATTCATGTACAAAATGAGAGCCTTTTGATGGATTTGGTCAGCATTTCTTCAAGTCAGAGACTTGGGTTTGATTTCAGGAAAATGGAGACTAATATGAATAACCTGGACTCTCTTTTCTGGCTCTAGAAATAAGTTTTAGAAATGAGTAAAAATACACTCCCTGTCTCCTCTGCTTCCGTGTTCAAAACCCCTATCTACATTCTCACACATGTTATCAATCACTCCAAACCCATCTTAATAGAGTCAAACTTCACTCTCTTGCTTTTCAGCACCATGCATATTCTACATACTCTTGTAGGTCATCAACTTTCCTAACTATCTGGGAGCTTAAAACCTTCAGCTGAAATGCATTTAATTGAAAAATGGCCTTAAAAACCAAAGTCAGGCTCTCTCTGTTAACATGTTTTTCTTTCTATAGAAAACAGTGAATGACATCAGAATTTGCCTGTATTTTTGATGTGAGATGGTACTTTACCAGGTCCAGAGAAGATTTCAAACAACAGTTTTGTGGCCTCCTTCCCTATGTCTGAAAAGATTCAGCTATAACACTGTTCCTGAAACATTTCAGAAAATTGAGGCCTCTTGTGTAAACTGGTATTCTTTTAATTGCACTGTTTACATCATCCCATTACAAGAAACACTGATGGATGCCATGCTTGAAAGACAATCCGTTTTTTTCTTTTTTTTTCATAGAGAGGCCGAACATTGGAAAATGTCTTTTTTTTTTTTTAAACTTGTGAGATGTCATCAGACAATTTCCATTATCAGTGCAAATGTTCTGTTGTTTAGGCTACAAGAGGAAGTGCATTTTCTAGTGCATCCTCTTTGGCATTATTGCTTGGATGACCAGTCCCAGACAGATTTGGTTTTGCATGACTGAATCTTGTTCAAAACAGACCTGCAGGCAACAGTTTGATCCTAAGAGCTGACTTGATCTATTCTGCTTCCCTCCTAAAAAAAATCTAGGATACAGAACAAACTCTCTACTTTATAGAACCAGTAGCTGCCTGTTTGTTCACACCTTCCATGGCTTGTTTGGGCCACCCAGAAGAAACAGTCACAAATCAAAATGGAACTCCCATTATGCTGTTAAACACTCCCCAAAGATAAGAGAAACAGGCCTGTGCCATCAATTATCTCACCAGCAAGAGACAGCAATGAAATTTCACAGTATCTTGTTCTTTTGACAGTTAGTGTTAAAATAAAACAGGTTATAGAAAAAAAAAAAAAAAAAAGAGTTAAAAATACTCATATCCATGTGGCTGTTGTGCGTGTAGATGTGACCGTAGCAAACTTGAACTGAATTGATTTTAGGACTGGTTAATGGCATGACAAATGCATTTAGCTTTGGAGATGGGCTACTACTTCAGTAGTGGATGAAATCATTGAAACGCCGTTGGGAGCATTTAGACTAGAAGTGAATTTGATTTATGTTCATGGTGTATCTTGTAGATTAAATAAAAACCAAACCAAACCAAAAAAAACAACAAAAAAAACCCCTCAACTCTTTCCCCTAATTATATTCTTTGGCATGCTTTAAGGTAAATCAATTAAACTTATTTGAGAGCCAAGCAGGAATGCTGACAAAAGAGCTTTCGACAGATTAAGTAGTACATTCTTTTATTAGGCCAGAGATGCAATTAATGATTGCTTTCCTCACCTGTAAAACCCATCCTGTATCACTTCTGATACATTTTTTTTATTTAATTATTTATTATTATTATTATTTACTATTATTTATTTTATTTAAATTCTGAACCATTTAAGCCTTTGGCATTGCCTTCTATCAGCTTCTATCTCACTTCAAGATCACTGTTCCAGCACTCAGTGTACCAGTAAGTAATATTAACTAATGTTTCAGGTCACATAACTGGATATTGGCAAGGGTTTTGTAAGGTTGTAATGAATAAACAAATGCATTTAGAGATACCAAGTACACCAAAGTGAGGGAATGCTCTCTTATTATGCCTTTTTTTTTTTAATTATTATTCCCATCATGTGTGCAGGTGCTGAGAAAGGACAAATTTATTGTGTTGGTAGTAATACCAACAATACCTGAATTAAAATACTTTGTCACACTTGAATTAGTTTGCTTCTGTCTATAGAGGAAATTCTGTGATAATTTTTTGCTGTGGATTAACTAAATTTGTGCATAAAAGAACAATAATAATAATCTCCCCAGGAATGTGGCATTCCTTGGCTTAGAAATCATATTGCATGTTTTCTTCCTTAAAGATTTCTACCTCTCAAGTAATTATTCATTACCAATTGTGACAGTGGCTGTAAATGAAGACTTTGCCTGGGCTCTACGCACTATTCACACTCTTTTCCCATTAGTATGCTTTCCCTTTCCACTCTGATGTAGCACTAGTAACATTTCTTCTAAAAGAAGACAACTTGACACTGCAGATCTGGTGAGAGTCCTGCTGCACAGACCTTCTGTGCATTTGTTCTCACTTGCCGGAGTGATTCTTACTGTCCGTGTTCAAAGTCTCAGCCATCTACATGGCCTGCTGTGACACAGGTCAGTATTCCCGAGCATAGCTAACAGAATCATATGTAAAGAACAATCTTCCATCATTTTATTAAAGAATGTAATAGTAGCAAAATCTTCTTTCTTAATTGTCTTTTTTTATTCTCCCCCAGGGAGGCTTTCATAAACCTCCTATCAGTGATTCTAAGTCTACATAACACTAGACAGCTGTGTGGCTCTCCACTCCACTTTTAATGTGATTTTGAAGGCAAGCTCTGGAAAGTTGATAACATATTTCATGACCTTCATGTCTGGAAGCAGTTCCCCTGATTGAAGTCATACAAGTTCAGCTAAGTTGGAGTGTGTTGTAAATATTTATCTGGAAGTCTGACATATAAAGTTGTTCTGAAATTACAAAGTACATTCCTGTCTTTCATGTATTATTACCACTTTTTTTTTCAGTACACTTGTGAGTGATATTATTTAGAGAACCTTCTATAAGTGACTTATCATTACTTGTTAAAGTTCTCACACTCTGTTGTAAAGTCACTTTTTTAGGATGGTAGCTCTTGAGTGGTATCACTTCCCTATCTTTTAAAACATAAATGTGAGATTATTTCAGAAGTGCAACAAGAATTTATGCAGTGAGGTAAGCATTATTGGCACATTTCATTTTAGTTCTCGTTCTGTGGCACTTACTTCCACATAGGTCTCCAGATGCTTTCTATTCCTGGCAAATCTATGGTGTTGACAACTTCTCTAATCATTAGGCAGTTTGTCATTACCTATCAAATAATTATATATAAAGTAATATACATAAAGATATTGTTTCCCTGAGAGATAGTTAATTCTGGTCCAACTTCTTCGCTACTCCCATTTTTATTTTTTTTAACTTATGTCTAAACCATTTTTATTTTGTTCACTATGCAAGGTACTTCATCTAAAAGGCACAATTTTCTCTTTACAGAGACATAAGACAGGTTCAATAAAGTCACTGTCAGAATGAATTGTGCACTGCTGCCGAGCTCACGGTTGGAGCTCCCTTCAAGTCCTTTCCTAAGTCTATTTTGTGAGGCATCTAAATGTGCTTAAAATGTGAACTGCTTCTCAGAGTTTGTGAATAGGTTTTTTGAGCAGAGGAAAAACAGTGTTGAGTTGCAATAACTTCAGATCAGATTTATGACACTTTGTTTTTTGAGGCCAGAAGCTCTTGCCAGCCCCTCAAGTGGCAGACGTTTTGAAAACGTTGTCACTGCTAACTCTGAGAATGCAGTTACTGACTATGATGTGCTGTTCTCTGAGTGTTGCAAGTGAGGATAGTTTATTCCAACAATATTTGGAAGAAATCTCTGCAATATATATGAAAAAAAATTGACATAAAATGGGTTAAGATTTTTCTACATATTTTCTTTAACTGTTGATTATTCAGAATAATTATTTAAATGCCACATAAGCCAGTAACTATTCTTAGAAACTTGCCTCACACTGAACTGAAAGCAGAGTTTCTTCTTTAATGCTGACTGGTAGCAAAATACATACTATTCTGGAAATGTTAGGAGAGAGATTACTAACACATGAAATATTACTAGAATGTTTTTGTTACTTTTCTTCAAGGCATTTTATTTTACCATTAATGCAGATGCAACCTAATTCTTTCCCAATGCACAAGGAAAAATTGCATGATTAACTCACAAAAAACAAACAAACAAACAAAAAACACCCAGCTAAACAATAATTCTCTGTAAAAAGAGCATAAATTCTCACATTATAAATTGAAAACAGATTTTAAAAGGTCAAATGTCTCTACAGCAATTTAAGGTTTATGTTTCTAAAGATATCAAATTAGCTGATTGTTTTATGGTTACTCATTGTGCAGAAAAATGAGGGCTTTCCTTTTTTTCATTTTCCTTTTGACTGACAGGAAAGCACATAGCTGCAGAAATGAGCTAGTTTCTTTAAGATATAAAGAAGTAACTTATGATTAATACTCTTGAGGGGTCACTGAATGTCACTTACGGGCTCTGAAAGCAATGGTGTGTTTTGTGCCCAAATCCAAAGGGATGGCACAGAACCGTTTAGAGAAACAGAAGAAAAAAGCCTAAAAATATGACACATGGCAAGGGAATGTGGAAAGCAATAGTACGTAAGCATAGAGCAACTTGCTATCTGCAGCTCAGAATGGTTTAGCAGACTGGCAAAACTCATCCCTATGCCTATGGTAGCTAGGGAAACAGTGAAAAAAGAAGTTTGAAACTCTTTCCCTGTTTCATTTAACAATAGCAAACTATGTACTTCTGAGACAGTATCGTGATTCTGGAACTGATGAATAATAGTTTCATTTGGTGTTTTCCACTCTGTTCTACACTCAAGGTATTGCTGTTCTGGATTGTTAGGCATGCCAAGAAAATCTAAATAAAACCACTTACTGATACATATGTAAATAGATCATTTTGGACCACTTAAGAGATATTGCCTCTGGGAAGACATAAGATTCAATAAAGAATTTGGCTCTTTTCCTAGTTGTTATTCAATATATTCACAAGAAAATTATGTTTTGAATAAAACCACCAACTTTTAATTAATTATGCAGGTAAAATAACTCCTAAACTTAAATGAAAAAATGCTGCTTTTTCAACACTAGCATTGTAGTTATTTTATATTTAAGGTCCAGGTTCGATAAAATACTTGAGTCTACAGAAATGTGTCTTCAGGAATATCACTGCTAAAAACCAGTGGGACTGAAAAAAAAAAAAAACAAACAAACAACGTGTAATACCTTGCTGCCTATAGCTTTATAAAAATTGTGCGTTACCAGAGTACATATAGTCATCTATGATTCCACCGCTTACTGGCACAGTTCTCTATCTAGGTATCTCATGCTGATCAGCAGTTGATCAGCTTACTGATCAGCTCCTCTGTTTTTTCTGTGCCTTTCATTACCAAGTTACACTGTGGTTTTATTATCTCTCTTACAGGACTTATAAAGTGTTTTGTAACTCTCTGTAGAAGAAATCAACAATGTAAGTGTAAAGTTATAAGCTTATTACAGTATTTATGTAATTGTACCCATTTATTTCAACAATAAAAAGCCCTACAGCACAGTGCTAAATATTTTTAGCTGAACTAGTAGATATCATACATAGAGTATGCTTATTGCTGTGGTTCATATCTATTTCACTGAAAATATCTGATGCTGTGTTTTGTCAAAAGCAGATGGAGGCAGTTTGATCCAAGTAGGTGATTCCTGTGCTTGAAAACCTAAGTGTTCCATGCTGTGGTGGGAAAGCCTAATGCCATAGATGTCTTTCTTGGTGTTTTGTGACTGTTATTCCATTCCTTGGTATTTTAGTATTTTATATTTAGTATTTTTAGTTCAAGTATTTGGACATGAAATAATGTGGAATCCTTTCTGGATTATGCTAATTTAAAAATTACTCACTGATTTATCACTGAATGATGATAAATCACTGATTTATCCTGAATAAATAACTGATTTATTCAGGAATTATATTGTTTAAGGATAAATCTAATGCCTTTTGCTCCTATCAGTCTTTTATCTGAAGGCATTTTACCACTAAAACAGAGGTTATGGAGAGGAATTAAATAAAGGCATCAAACTGAGTGTATAATTTGATATTCCTCAAGAGAGGCATGTTTTACCTACTTCATATGATAAGTACAAGAATATGCATTTTTCTTTTCCAAGAGAGGTGAGCTCTTGGGATATTTCAGACATACAGAATTACATGTTTTATTATGGCGTGCTTTTCCTGTACTGCCATTTGCTATCCCAGGCTTTTACAGTTGCAGTCTTGTTTAATCTGTTCTATCATGTATCAGTGGTGCCATTATACTCCAGTCTTGCTGTATATGGCACAAAATTGCTTTATTCTTAAAGAGGAAAGGAAAAAAAAGAAGATTAGACTCAACTGTTTACTAACTTTAGATGTGGAAACATCGTTATTATATTAGGAACAAAAGAGTATGAAACCTACCTCAGAGATGATACTGTTGATTTGAATGTGTGATCAAGTGAATCCTGATGTCAGTAGCACTCCTGCAAATTACAGGCAACACTGACTTGGAGCAAACTTATTTCCTCTTATTTAAGAAATGCAACCAGCTTTACCTGCAGCAATATATTGGCATTATTCTTTTGGAAAAAAAGATACTGTGCTTATGACTTTATTTCTGGTAGTAGTCTAAGTACCTTGTTATTAAAAGAATCATCTTCTGATAGTAAAAAAAAAAAAATTCACAGATGCTTAGTAAAGATAAATAACATGTTAAAGATTTGATGTAACTTTAGTAATGTTTTATTCATGTCTTCAGTTCTTAGCACTGGTAGGGTAATCTGCTAAGAAGAAGGCTTGTATGTTGCTCTTCAGTTCTCTTAACAATTTTAAAACATATTCCATCTTTAAATCAGCAGTTTTGTTACGTTTTGAAACATAACAGAGATCTGAGATTTACAACAGTATAGGTAAGGACTCATTTTCAGTAGAAGAAAACATAATCTGTTTTTCCTCTGTACTTTCTGAGAACCTGTCCCAGCTGGATCTTAGATATGATATCAATCACTATGGACTATGCTTGTCATGAAATATGGTGCTGATCAGCCTGTTTTAGAAGTCTTGATTTAAACATTCAATTTCATCAGTGTACACAAGTCTCCATACACAGATTCGCACATATAGTCCCAGAGTTGTACTTAATAATCCGATCAGTACTCTGGATGGACGAAGGTGGACATGGCTTTCTGCCTTTCCATGAGCAGGTTGGCCCAAGCAGGTTTTGCCAAATACAACGAATATTGCCTCATACTTCACAATTATTGCTCAAAAAACATTACTGATTCTGGCTGTCATACAAAATGCATCAGTTTACTTCTGATGACCACATTAAATACTCTTTATTTTGCTTTGCTTGTAGCTATGGTAAGTCTTCTCCAATGTTGTTTTTTTTTTCCTCATTTTTATGTGACTTACAGGTATGCTTCTCCCTGGACTCTGGAAGTGTGGCTGTGAGATGGAGAGACATATACATCTGGTTCAGCAGTGGATGATGAGAAATCAGTACATGGTTTTCATTATTTTGTGGTGATTAAAATTCTCATGTTCTTCTTGCAAAGAATGGCTTTGAGGTGAGTAGAAAAATCATCATCTGGATAGTGTTGAGTGAGATGAGGTTTTTTTACGGGTGAAATTTTAGTCTCTATCTTACAGAAAATGAAAACTAGGGCTATCCTTTACAATATTAGAGGGCTGTGGGATAAGGCTGTCACAATGGCTGGTTCTGTTGGTTCCGCCAAAAATAACTTTGAGGGTTAAAAGAATTAAAATATTAACTTACCCAGAGAAAGAAAAATAATCTGCTGTTTCTACAAACAGCCTCTCACTGTCTCTCTGCAGCAGCCGTTGCAGTACTCAGTAGAATTAGAAATAGGTCTTAGTTGTATTAGAGATCACATGAATATATACTGGGGAGTCTCCTCTGAAATAGGAGGCTGATTCCTTATAGTACGTTTTACAAACAGAGATGAATTATTTATTACTGCGCAGCTTCTGAAAGATTTAATGGAACTTCTTACAGATATTTAGATTTAACTGGAGAACGTGTGAGGTTCATAAAGAATAATTTTTTTAATGTGTTTGGAGCTGGATGAAGATTTAAGTGCTGAATGCTGAAGTGTTTCTTATCTGTTTCATTATAATGATCTACATTTTTTGTTGCTGCTGTGTTGGTGATATCTGAGCAAGAAAATATGCGTTTCTTCTTCATGTAATATGTGTATTATTTATTTTCATTCTGTGTTAGTACATGTACTTTTAGTGGTATGAATGAGAATTTGGAAGCTAGCATGAAGTGAGGAAGATATACAGCACAACCTAGCACTGCAATTAGCAGTGCTTATTGTTTCTGTCCACTGCTCCTCTCCTGTAATAGAGATGGGTAATGCTTGGATGAAATACATGGACAAAATTAACCTGTTTCAGACAGTGAGCAATGCAACCACTGGAATTTTGCAAATGTTACTTCAAATGGTTGTGTTTTATTTCTTTATGCTTAACTGTCTCGCTGAAATAAATATATGATACACTGTGACACTTCATCTGTGAATCTGTCTGTGTCTGGAGTTTTTCCCAGGACCTCCTTGAAAGAAAATTTCTTTTATGTCAAGGGATTCTGTCTCATTATATAGCTCTAAATATTGGAAATATATTCACCAAATGACCATATGTCATGATATCCCATCATTACTATCTAACAGATGGTTTCATGCAAATCTAGCTGTATGATTTCTATTAAATTCAGTTATAAGCAAGAGCTAATGAAAACTGTGTCTTGAGAGGCCTAAGGAGTGCTTTCTAAAATCAGATTGAGGTTTAGGTAAACTTACTGCTGAGGTGGCTGAGCATTTTGACGAGAGGCCACACAACCACTGCACTGAAGGCAGGAGTTCGCTTCTCTCCCTGCTTCCTGGCTGGTGCAGTGGAAGCTTTTCCACCTGCATTGGAGACAGAGGGATTTGTACTGCCATGTTTTTGTGGTTTGGAAACTATCTGAGAAAAACTGTGACTAAAAATCTCTTAAGAATGATGTAATGTAGAAATTGTATTGAACTTTGCAGCAGGAGAAAGACTCAAATCTGAGGGTAAGGTCAATGGAGCAGAGAGTTCAGGAGGAAAAAGAGGAGTACCAATAGCAGTGGCCAACAACAGGGGTTTCTTTTTGCCTTATACTGAATAGAAAAATAAAGTATAGGCACAGAAGATGGCATAGCATAGGTTACCATTTCCACAAGTCCTATTCCCATCAGAGCAGTGGTTTCTGTGTTGCTGTAGGCAGTAACCTCAAGCTGATATTAAAAGCTTCTACAAACATACAAAAAGAAACAATATTTACATAATTCTGTACTCCCTGTACTGTGAGCAGCTCAGTGCTGATCTGATTTTTCCATGCAAATCAAGATCTGCTGCAGTCCAATAGCTGTTCTTTTACTGTCTCGTTCTAACTATTCCACAATCTGTAGTTTCTTCCCACGAAGATCTGCTGTGATATCTATTCAGTTGTAGCATGCACACAAATCATCTGTGTCTCATATCTATATAGGCAGCTTCTATCTCATGGTGAATCTGGAGATTATGGAGGCATAGGAATGTTTCCCCACTTCTGTTCATCACTATGTTTAGATCTCTCTGGTGTTTCAACTCTGCGTTTGGACCCACATCACGCTTGAGTTTTTTAAAAAAGTTCCTGCAGCCTGGACAATCTTTAAAGGTTCTAACCTGTTAGATGTGGCTGACTTCCAGGAAGTTATGGCAAGGCATTGTTCAGAGCATGAAAAATGTCCTCTGTGGTGGAAATAAGCACTCCAGTGGGAAAAAACTGTCACTTCACCGTAAAGAAATCATCACTCTTTCCCCGACTTTCTGAAAGCCCGTGAAAATCAGGATATTGTATCTAGACTGCTTCACTCAGAATTGGCACAGTTTGCAGATGAGTTTGTGGAATCTGTGAAGCAGATGTGGCATGGGAGGCATCAGTCAAAGGGGAGCTTAGGACACCAGATTGAAAAGATTGTTTTCAGGTAGAGATTGGGGACAGAAATCATAAGTAAACATCTTTGTGAATGTAGGAAAGAAATGACTGTGTTACAGCACTCCAACTTTATTGTCAGGAAGGGAAAAAAAGGGTGGGGAGCTGGTGCAGCTCTACAGTCTTGCCTTTATAGCTTTGATCCTCACAATAGAGCAGGCATGTCAACCTGCAGCCTGTGGTCCCGACTCACATTGCCACCTCCTGCCCTGCCCCATGCTATAACGGTGGCAGCTCTGCCCACCAGGCAGCTCAGCCCTGGGCATGCACCCATCACTCACAACAACCAAACTGTCATTAACACTGTCTGGGCTGAAACCAGAGCAAGGGGAGGATGATGCGAAGTGCTAATTCAAGTTATTGAAAATAGTTCCATACATTTTGTTACATTGGTTGAACACATTCCTAAGAACAGTGAAAAATACACAGCTGTCCTTTCCTTTCTGATAAAGGAATTTGAGAATTCAAGATTGCTGAAAAAAAAAAGTCAATCTGCATTTGTGACTCCATTTTCAACTGACATAAATACATTACCTGCAAATTTTCAAGTAGAATGTATAGAGTTACAATTAGATATTCAAATAAAAATGCAATCATATCATACCCCTTTACCAGATGTTTATAAGACCTCTCTTACCAGAGAAAGGTACCCGAGTTCATAGTCATGCCTTATTCATGTCATTGCTTTTTGGCCATATGCACATTTGTGAATAATTATTGTGAAACTCTGAAACCAATAGTCATCTCAGTTGTGAATCAAAGCTCCTGACAATCCATTACCAAAGAGAAAGTGGAGGAGAAGAGGACGCTCAGGGGAGACCTTATCACTCTACAACTACCTGAAAGGAAGTTGCGGCAAGGTGAGCGTTGGCCTCTTTTCCTAGGTAACAGAGATAGAATGAGAGAGAAAGGCCTCAAGTTGTACCAGGGGCAGTTCAGGTTGGATATTAGGAAAACTTTCTTCTTTGAAAGATTGGTGAGGTACTGGAACAGGCTGCCCAAGGAGATGGTGGAGTTACTGTCCTTGGAGGTGCTCAAAAGAAGTGTAGATAGGGCACTGAGTGACGTGATTTTATGAGCATGGTGATGATGGGCTGATACTTGGACTATATGATCTTAGTGCTCTTTTCTAGCCTTAGTGATTCTATCATTCGATGTTTCTCTGATTATGTGAAGTACAGGAAGAACAATATTTTTTCAGAGGTCTCTGGCAAACATCTTGAGAGCTCACTTCAAATAGCAGCCACTGCCATTAAACCAGACTGATTTCATTATTTTCACAATAACAAGGTCAAATACCTGCTCTGAAGGCAATGTCTGCTGTTTTATGATGTTGGCCCATGACATCAGAAGATGTTGGTGGTATGGCAGAAGTGGTTGAACCTTCCTGCTAATTATCTGTTGCACGCTGTTGCATGTAACAGGTGCAGCAGAGGGGCACTCTGACAAAATGGCATCCATGGAAGTATGCATGAAGCAAAAGTGTGGAATTGAATTCCTCCGTGCAGAAGACATTGCACCCACTGGCATTCATCAGTGCTTGCTGAATGTTTATGGAGATCCAACTGAGGATGTGAGCACGGTGAGGCGATGGGTGATGCATTTCAGCAATGATGACAGTGACAATTTGTCACCTGGTGTAGGTTTTGACATGTGCAGCATGCAGGCTCTTGTTCAAGTGGTGAAAATGATTGGCTAATGTTGGAGACTATGTTGGAAAATAGTGTTTGGTAGCTGAAAATTTGTTATATCCGAATTACCAAGCTCATTTTATTTGTTGTAGTTTCCATGAAAATAAATAGGAGGCATTACTTTCAAAGTGGTCTACATATATATAC
Organism: Meleagris gallopavo; assembly: GCF_905368555.1. Taxonomy (NCBI): domain Eukaryota; kingdom Metazoa; phylum Chordata; class Aves; order Galliformes; family Phasianidae; genus Meleagris; species Meleagris gallopavo. The sequence continues at coordinate 76,629,427 of NC_139406.1, read as the reverse complement.
AGCCCAAGAAAATCCCTTTTCACTCAGTATGGCCCAAGGAAGAGAAAAGGTTTGACGCCATGCTGTAGTGGCTATGATTGTAGAATCACCAGGGTTCAGACTTTCTGCTGCCGTGTGGAGTCTTCTCAAAACAAGGTCTAAGAATACCTTCCCTGTAAATTCTGACACCCTAAGTCAGGTTGTACATCCAAGCATTTTAAATCACAGGTAAAATAAAAGAAGTGTAAAACATGCAACAGGACACTTTAAGCCAAAATTATTTTTCAAATGCAGCACTGATGCTGTGTTTTACCTGTAGCCATGAAGTCTGAAAGCAGATGCTAGATACAGTATTTTCCTAAATATGTAGAAAGAAGACCTAGCTACAAGATTCAAATGGAGAAGAATTTAATTTTTAAAAAATGACTTGTTTCCATCAATGTTGCATTATTTTACATTTAAAATTAAAATAATGGACTAATTATAGAAATGTGACCAAACTCCTAACTTCTATAAAGTCAATTTCTCAATAATTTAAATTTTAAAATTAAATATGGATCTTCTTTTTTCTTAAAATATAAACAAAGCCAATCTGATTTTTCCCGCATTTTCTTACATGTTTCAACAAGACAGTTCTGCATTCCAATAAACTAGTAGAAGAATAAAAATACTACATTAAAACACTCATTATTCCCTTGAAGTCCACAACTACATCTCCAACTATCTACATTTTAAGAAGTCAAAAGCATATATTTCCTGGTATGCTGAGGAATGAAGCTTATATTTTTCTAATAGAATTAACTTTTCAGGATAGGATATATTACTGAGGACAGGTGGGACATCAGACCTGGCCAGTTTGTACATTCTGGGTACAGCCACACCTGTTATTTTCTAGGAAAATTTCATAGAATCTCTTTAATGCTTATACAGAAAAAATCTTCACTATTAATTACCCGAGGAGTTTTCAATAGATTTAATTATACATGCATAGTATTCCTGCAGAGACCTTTAGGTCTGCAAGGCACTTTATTTTACCATTAGTTCTTCATGCCTCAGTCAGTGCATCCATTTTTTTCAGTCTGTTCATTTCACTGTCATTCATTCTGATTCTTGTATGCTTCTTATAAATGTATATTGCAAATAAAAGTAAGAAATCCTCAAAGAATTGTACATATTGAACTGGCAACTCTGCAGCAGACATATGTTTGAAATACCTTTTAGACTGAAATAGTAGGCATCTAAATTGATATCTACAAAGACAATATCTCCTTGTTTATGGCTCACAGACTGCCAAAGAAAATACTACATTCTCACAGTGCAGCCTAAAAAGTCTACTAGTGCTTGAAAAAAATAAAAATAAAAAAAAATTAGACAAAGACAGTTAGAAAGTTTGACATTTGCTTGCAATGGAAATGAAAAATTACAACTGTATCCAGGGAAAAAAGAACCTGTTATGAATTCAATTTCAAATGGACTACAATATTTGGTTAAAAAATTATAAATTATATTCATAATCACCCCATGAATGCAGATTTTTATATTTTCGGCATATTTAGAAATGTTGTGCCTTAAAATAGCTCTTTTCTCATGATGTTATTAGTTATGTAAGTATGCTGTGATTTTGTATCAGGCTATCCTTTAAATTTATTTTGCTAATTTATTTTATTTTATTTTTCCATGTTACTGTGAAGATGAACTAATTCTGACATATGGCTTATTTTATTTTTTCTCTTCAGTGCCTCTTGTTTAGTATTTTCATAGAAACTTGGAAGTGCAAAATAAGATGAGCTCTCAGCACAATTCAAGTTAGAGCCTGCTTCTCATATCCGAATGGCATCTTGGTTGCATTTTGTTGCAATAATAAAACAGCTGCTACTCTAAACTCTAAACTGTTTTGAATGAGACACCTTGCTTTCTTGTTACAAGTATTTCTTCCCTTGTTTGTTGTTGCAATTGGGCACTTTATACATTGAATCAAGGTGTCAAATTGCTTTAGGATGGCAGATGGGATGCTTTGAAGGAGAAATTAAAAGGAAACACTTAAAATATTGATAAAATCTTTTATGTAGAATGCTTACAAAACATTAAACAATTTAATAAATAAAAAGCGTGGGAGCTGTGATTTAGAAACTGCCAAAACCCAGAGGAACTCGTTCCTGGAACAGTTTGGAGCATTTGAGGGATGAGAACAGCAAAGGCCCAGCTGTGCTGAGAGCTGGGATTCATGTGGCACCCACTTTCCCAAGGAGATGGCAAGGGATTCTCTCTTCTCCAACGGGAAGACATTGAAATATATTCCTACAGCCTATGTAATTCTTCTGTATTTCTGTATTTGTTTCATGATAAAAATGTGTTCCCTAACTAGCTCTCCTGGGGAGGTAGCTGTTTCATTTGTCTGCAGTGTACAAGAAACTTTCTTCTCCATGCCCTTCACTATAAAAGTCACTCATAACATCTGTATGCTCATGCTATAGTTTAATGGGCTTCTCTGTGTATACCTTATTACTGTAGATCACTGCTAAAACTGAAGTCAACATCACTGGCTAGCCCACAACACAGCAAGTCTGATTAAAAAAAGAAAAGTATCCTATTTAATCCTAGTTTACAGCTTGTTTTCCTCAGAGTGAATCTACAGTGTCATCGTTTTGTGATAATAAATGAGAAGATCCCATGTGAGGCTTAGTTTAAATTTTAAGAATGCTCTCAAAAAAGATTTCTGATATGCAATGTAAAACATCTACTCTTCTAACCAAATGTTAATGACAAGCTTCAATACATCACTCTCAAGTTCTAAAGACTTCAAGGGAAATTTGCTGTGCTGTTTCCTTTCAGAGGCAGATCAGTTGTAGTTCTGACTTTCAGAGTTCACCTCAAGATTAGACTATTATAAATCTGGAGATCATTTTGAGTTCTTGGTGTCAACTGATATGACAGTTGTCACATAAATAATAAAAAAGCCCTTCCCTTTCAGTTCTCTTACTGTTAGAATTTAGCATTAACCATGTATAAATACAGCTGTAGTGCTTTCCAGATCCTAGAAAGCTTTACGTTTTAACATGAGAGAATATGGATACATAGCCAAAAATGTATACAAAATGCAGTATTGGTTATATAACTGTATTAGCAAATCTGCGTAGAAAAAATAAACTAGTAAACAAACAAATAAATAAATAATACCACAAGCTTCATTTTACTGATTTATTGGTGCACTTACTCTCTAAAACAATACAATTTTCTTTTTCTCATCCAAAATAACAACAGAATCATAGAATCATAAAATATCCCAAGTTGGATGGGACCCACAAGGACCATCAAGTCCAGATCCTGGCTCCACACACGACCACCCAAAAATCAAACCCTATGACTGAGAGCACTTTCTAAATACTTCTTGAGCTCCAGCAGCTCCATGCCTCGACCACTGCCCTGGCTAGCCCCTTCCATGCCCACTGCCCTCTGGTGAAGAACTTTTCCCACTATGCAACAGGACTCTCCCCTGACACATCTCCATGCTGCTCCCTTAGATTCTTGCTGTCTCTGGAGAGAGTAGATTAGTGCCTTCCACCCTGCTCCCCTCATGAGGAGCTGCAGCCACCATGAGGCCTCTCCTCATCCTCTTCTTCTCAGGACTAAGCAAACCAAGAGACCTCAGCTGCTCCTTGTAACTCTTCCACTCTAGACCATTGACCATTTTTGTAGACCTCCTTTGGACATTCTCTAATAGTTTTACTTACTGTTTTACTGTGGTGAGGCCGTACCAGTGCACTGCAGAGTGGGACAATCCCTTCTGTCTCCCGCATGACTGCTGGTCCTGATGCATCTCAGGGTACAGTTTCCCTTCATGGCTGCCTGGGCACACTGTTAACTCATGTTAAATGTCAGTCTGAAAAAATTTGAACAAGATAGGTAGAGTAAATTAAATGAAGAGGATGCTTGCCTGTGAAAAGTTTTGCTCCTAAATTACATTAATTGTTCCAAAAGTAATGCTTCCTATTTACTATGGAAAATACAACAGATGTAAATAGCACAATAACATAGATAGAGCAAATTCTAAGCTGCTAAATACTATTTTTCAGCAGACACCACTGCTAGCTATGCATTTTTGCCTGTGATGAGCAAGATCATGCATGCCATACTTGTAATAATCTCTACCAGTGGAGGTATCCTATGGTTGCCACTGATGAAATGCACCGCCCACTGCCTCACTGTGCTCACATCTTCTGTTTCCACTGGTCTCCGTAAACATTCAGTAAGCTTCAATGAATGTCAGTGGGTGCAATTTATTTCTGTGTTGAGGATTTCAATTTCACACTTTTTCTTCGTATGCACTTCCATGTCAGACACCATTTATCATATTTCCCCTCTGCTGCCACCTATCACACAGCAACAGAATGTAATGGGATATTGGTGGGAAGGCTCAACCTCTACTGCCAGTATTCGTCTGTGATGTTGCTGGCCAACATAATAAAATAGGAGGCATTACTTTCAGAATAGTCCTCATTTATCACAAAAGAATATCTTCCTTAAAACCCTAAGTGTTGTGACACTCTGGGGAAAGGTATAACATAATTCCTGACAGTCAGGCAGCTTTCCAAGCAGTCACGGATAATGAAGCAGAGCTTGACTATGACGAAAGAAAAGTTGTATGATTTGATTAAAAATTAACGAATAGAACAGGTCAGTTCCATATAAATACAGATACTCTTGAAAATGCCATATATGTAGGACTAAGATAAACACTTTACATATTATGTATAATCTAGTACTTTGAAGTTCACCTGGTTTGGGAACTCCCTTTTACAAAAAAGGGACAAAACATTGAGCTATCTCGTATCCTATCTAAATACTACTTTACTCTCATGTTTGAATATTTGTTTACTTTCAGCAGTAGACAGCTAGCAGAACCATATTTCAGATTTTGTCACCTTCAACAATTCATGCCAAGGTTGAGCTACTATTCTGTGCTGTATTTCCATTCAATCTGCTCAACCTGCACATAAACTTACTCATTAAAGTAAGATTTATTTTTTTTTTTTTCCTATAAATGAACTGAACCTTTACTCAATAATCCTTGTTAGTTTCTCTCGTTTTCAAGACTGATGTTAAAGTGGCAGCCCTGGACTTTAAAATGGCGATTCAATCTAGGATCCTAGAACAGCTGAGGCTGGCAGGGCCCCCTGCTCCAGCAAGAACACTAAGAGCAGGGGGCCCAGGTCCATGGTCAGGCAGCTTCTCATCATCTCCAAGGAGGAGACCCCACAGCCTCTTTAGGCTAAACAGTCCAAGTTCCCCTTATCCTATCCTTGCAGGAAAGATGCTTCAGTCCCTTCATCGCCTTTGTGGCACTTTGTCTCTCCTGTACTGAGGAGTCCAGCACTGGACACAGCAATCCAGATGTGGATTTACTAATTACAATGAAAGGAGAAGGATCACCTCCCTCAACATGGTGGCCAGGATAGTATTAGCTTTCATTGCAGCAAGGGCAGGCTCCTTACTCACATTCAGCTTGGTCGACCAGGACACTCAGATCCTTTTCCAACTGCTTGCCCACACATTCCTCTGGTGTATTTGCTACTCTTCTCATATTGTTATCTTCAGACTTGCCGAGGATACATGTCCCATCATGCATGGGGCATTTGTCAGTAAAGATGTTAAACAGAATTTGACCCAGTTTTGACTTCTTCTAGTTACCAGCCTCCAACTTGTTGTGTTTTTTTTTTGTTGTTGTTCCACTGATCACCCTAAGGTGACATAAGAAGCAGGTATTGGTGTATGGCAGTAGAGATTGAAGCTTCTCACTAGTGTTCTGTTAAATTAATTGGCCACTGTAGAAGAAACAAATACATAACAGAGAATGGGCCAGAAATGCATGATGAAATCACTAAAAATATGGCTATGAAAACTTTTTATCAAGAAATAATTCAAAGGTTATTTTGCTTATCATAGAAAATAGACTGTCATGGTAGTACATAAAAAAATCTAAGCAATGACAGAGAAATTACATGTTTTAGCTTCTGTTCTACTGACACTTAATTAAGTGTGATATTTAAAGAAAAATTCATTGTAATACATTTTAAATGAGTGAAAGTTATACTTTTCTACGGAACTAATTACAAAGCTATTTGACACAGATTGCTCCTACCAATCACCCAGGAAAATGAAAGGGAAAGGTCAGGAAAAGAAAATAGGACATTTTTATTAGGAAGATTTAATGGATTTAAAACAATTTCAAAATGCCTAAGAAGCATTATGCCCCAATGATTATATCTATTTCTAATACTAAATTCACTTCCACTTACTCATACATCTATTTTTTTTTATATTAATGTAAAGCATCTAACGCTGGCACAGTTGGAAATACATCTGATGTAATGTTCACTGATAAAAACTCAGTAAACAATTGTAGTTACAGTTGGTGATTAGAAACAGCAGTAGGAGCTTACTTTGATGCTGACTCTGAGTCAAACATTTCTGAATACAGACCCATCTGCTAGACCCATCTTAATGATGGACATGTATTTGATAGCCAAAAGAAAATGGAAAAAACTGACACAGTAGGTTAATTGTAATATTTAGTGCACTATTCATAATTTTACCATGTCTTATGTATTTTACGCTGCGGTTTTATCTTTACTTAAATGAGACTGCATTGGGATGTCTTCATTTATCACCTAGCACAATAACTGATCCTGATTGCCAAAATATAAACAAGCTTAGTGATTACTTTAGAAGTATTTGGAGAACTAAAGCATATCTGAATAATAATATTGACTTTGTCTCATATTATTGTATGTTAAAAGCAAGGTTGAACTGCATCTATTACTAATACAATGATCAGATAAGGAATTTCCCCATGTCCCTTAGCTATATCTGCAGATCCAATTGAGAGGGCAAGATGAAAAATACCTTTAAATTATTTTTCACTGTTTAATAAAACTGTGAGCCAAGTCTACTTTTGTATGTTTCCAGGGGATACAAGTCTGCCAAATCTTTTTACTTAAGTAAATTGTTCTGAAATGATGGTTCTGTAAATAATCAAAGTGATGCTATATTCCTGTCAGTCACTCTCTGTGAAATAAATGGGATATTTTAATTACTACACATAATATTATTGTAACAACAAATCCCTCAACCCCACCCACTATGATTTCTTTGCAGACTAGTTCAAATAAAAAAAAAAAATGGGGTTTCCTACAGTACTTTATTTTAAATAAGGGATATCAATCCAATAAACCATTATGCTGTATTCCAGATGTGCAACATTTAAGGCACAATGGGATTGTGTAATGAAATTAAGGGAATTTGATCAAGAAACCAGACAAACAAAAAATTCAGTGTTAATTGCTTGACAATACTCTCCTTCCTCCAAGTCACGCAAAATTCTTGTCCCCCTGCCCCTACTCTTTCCTTTAAAGGAGCCAGATAAATAAGAGGGTATCCTAGTACAGCTATCCCAGGAATGCAATGGTGAGACATTTAGAAACTTTCTTGAGCAAGAAGAGAAAACTATAATAGAATATTGTATGTTTTTAGGATGCATTCCACAGAACATATAGCCACAGAGAAACCTAGGAGGAATCACTTAGTGTTTATATACAAGAAATAATTTCAGTTTACATCTTGTTACAAAAAGAAAATATCCTGAATCTAGTCTATGAAAATGCTTCAGCTTGTTTTTCAGTTCAGTGCTTAATTTTTTTTATATCTGTCTTTTGCCAAGACTAGGATGGATGATGGTAGTATACAGAATATAGTTTCCTGAGTTTTTATATTTTGACTATAACTAAATTGAGAAATGAAGTTTAATCTTCACAGAAAAACATATTTCCATTGAGTGGTTATAAAACTGGCCAGTATGCCACAGGGGCAAAATTCCATTCAAGCACATTGGGCCATTAACTTTTTTAAAGTCATTTGAGCTAACAGTGTAGGTGAGGTGGCTTGGGTTTGGTGACTTTATTACCTCAGCATTGCTGTCAATTATTACTTTGAAGAGGAGAAGGAACATAGCTTTTTCAAACTCCCAGGAGTAGAAACAAAGACATTATTTATTGTAGGAGACACTAATGGCTTTTCGTGGGCCAATTAATCTTTTTTATGGAAGGTTAACATTAAAGTCAAACAAGACTTAAACATAAAGCCATTCCTAATGGCCAAATGGAATGATTGTTAATTGTTGAAGATACAGTCTGAAATCAACACAGTAATAGAAAAAAAAAAAGTGATATATCTGTGAAGAAAAACATGATTGCTATGAAGTTATTTCTTATTTTTAATGGCAGAAATGTGGTTGTTTATTCAAATATACGGCAAGCTAAACATAATATACATTTATGAAGTGGAAAAAAGAAGCCTCTTTCTTGGATGAAGACTTGTCTTATACCTGTGTGTCAAGTAACTAGCAAGTTTTTTTCAGTAGTTATGAGGTTTTACCTAGATCTATATCCAACTGCATGCCATATTTTTGGAAGATATAGATCAACTGGAATGAATAGAAAAGAGAATGAAATGAAGGTTTGAAAGCACGAATTTCTAGGAAACATAGAAAACGTTGGATTTGTTTCATCTAAGAAACAATTGACTATTGAGGAAGAGGCACATGAGTATCCCAGTACACAAAAAATTGAAAAAAGATTGTTGATCAATTTTTATTCCTTGGTCATCAGAACTGGACTCATAGAAATATTCAATTCTGGTAAAGGACTTTTAGGGTTCAACACCTGGAATCTTCTACTGGACATATGCATGATCAGTTCACGCAAAACCCCACAAGGATTGGTATAGATATATGTGACTTTCTCCAAGATGGAAACAGATAATCTTCAATTTGTTCTTGTTTTAGCAGTAATTTACAATGACTATTTGATAAAAGGGACTATTAGTATTATTTCATATGTGAAGCATGGAGAAAACCACGACACTGAAATTTTAAAAATCCTTTGGAGTTCACTAATGACGTACTTAATGGGTATGTCACTCTCAAAATACTAATCACTTTAAAAAAACCTTATGGAATCTGAAGGATGATATGAATCTCATGTCTGTGTAACTAACTGTATGTAAGAAGGAGCAGTAATGAAGAAGAAGTTAATAAAGAGGCGTTACAGTTTGCTCTTCTGCACACCTCCATCTGTCACATCATATACAATTCCTACCCTGATAGTCTTGTGTGTATTTCATTACAAAAGACAGTTTATGGAGCCTCATGGATAGTTGTTTGGATTTAAGGTTTGTTTTCAATCATGTCTTCCAAATACTAATCAATTTCTTTTCGTTCTAAAGCCAGACCAGTGTACAATTCTGTGGATATCATTATGAGATGAAGCCATTCGTCATCTCACTTTAAAGGTTGTTGAACTCTTGTTTGTTAAGTTCATGTACTGCTAATATTTTCTAAATAATTATCACCATACATAATTCATGTAGGTTGTTGTCATACCATATGTGCCAAATGTTGTCCAATTATACGAATCTGATGAAAATCTATGTTAATCTTGTTGACTTTTCACATTTTTTTTTTTCCCTCTGAATGGAAGTTTAATGGAGATTTAAACTTCTGAAAGAAATCGATGTTTGCTTGCTGTCTACATGGTAGTACTTAGAACAATGGGAAATGCCAGCAGGTCTGTTACTTGTTCCCAGTCTGTGTATAAAACATCTTAATTTCAATGGCGCAACATTTTCTTTTAAGAAATAATTTTACAAAGAGATATCATTTTAAGTGTTTTTCAGTTCAGAATAATAATTTGAGTATACTCTTTCCAATTTCTACATGTAGAGAATAAGTATATGCAAGTAATTTAGTGAGATTAAGTTTATGATGTACTGTATGTACTGAGATTTTTGTTTGGGGTTGTTTTGATAATACTAATGAAATACAATTTGCATTTTAAATCAAAGATAATTTTTTTTTTTTACATTGTGATAAAGCTAATTATTTGTACTTCCAAGTAGTAGATCTGTGCATAACTGTTGCTGTTTTTTCACCTTAATATATTTTTACATTTTATAATAGCTAATGCATCTCTGATATAGGGGAGATAAGCTATGTCATAGGATCAATATGTAGGAGTACTGTCAGAGGAAACATCTTTGCAGCTGAAAAGTTTTCCTGTGTCTGAGGTGAGAATATGGGAAGAGAATAAGGTACCATAAATCACTGCGCTCAGGTGGTGAGTGAGGAAGCAGTGCAGAGACTTGGCTATGCAAAACTGAGTTGTCTTTTCTTCAGTTTTTGGTGGCTTTAATTTTTCAAAACTAGCAGCAGACTAAGACCCTATTAAAACAGGGACTGAAAAATTGTGTACAACTCTACAACACATTTGTATTCTGCTAGTATAACTACAAAATGCAATGGACTGTATGTGAAACCTGCAGTAGGTTGAACAAAGGAATGAGGCCATGTAATGAGCTCCCAAAGGAAAACCAAACTGACTTGTGCAGCAAGAGGCCAGTGAGAATATTTTCTTTATGAAAATGTTTTCATAGCTATCAGTGATCAGAAAGAGAGGAAACAGTAAAGCTCTTCTTCTTGCATTGTTGTGGTTTCACTAGATGTATTTAATTCTATTGAAGTTTTGCCTCCATTGTACAAAAAGTCTCTTCCTGTCCCTACACATCTCCTGTATGCACCAGAGTAGCAACAAAAAGTCTCTTCCTCTCCCTACACATCTCCTGTATGCACCAAACTTCTTTGTAAAATGCCAAAATACAATATCTGTTGTCATTTGTGACAATGAAAGCTAGCAATTTTTATTATTTTGCCGAATTCTTAAGTTAGCACAACCTGTTGGAGTCAATTTTGGCACTAAAAACAGAGGAAAATTGGATACTGAACAATGGACATTTTAGTAAAAATAATAATAAAAAAAAACATTAATATTAGCATAGAGTGAAAATTAGTTATTAGCTAGCAGTGATCTCTGTATAAATTGGGACTGGAAAAAATTGTTTTTTGTGGTTAATTTTTCTGCTAAATTTCAGATATGAATTTGAAATTCATCATTAAAGCACAAAGAGAGGACTTTAAAACAAATTTTTGAGTGCTAGAAGCTTGATTGGCCTGTTCCATTTGGAGAAGTCATGCTAGTAGTCTTGCAACAGCAGTTAATCTTCTGGGGCTTTTGATTAGGCAAGAAGCAATCTGTCTTCTCTTCTCTGGCTTTTGGCTTCTAATCCAAACTGGAATCAGACAGTAGAGAGAGCCTGAAAAATGCAGTAGACTTTTTTCATTTTAGCTGGATGAGAACATTTGAGCCAGATCTGTCCTTAGTCTTATCTTTAGTGATCTGCTCGGCTGTCCTGAACTTTCTGAGAAACAAAAAAGGAATCTCTCTTGTGGTAAACTTATGGCCAGTGAAGTGAATATGAGATAATTCTTTAGAAACCAATGGACCATTGCGATTTCTGAGAGGTCCCTATAAGGATCCCTTTCTCTCTCTCTTTTGACAGAGCTTGCATTGTCTGTCACATCAATACAGGATGTTTGAATTGATTTGAACTGTTGCCAAGGAAAGCTGTTGCAAAATAATGTGAATTCTCCATGGGAACAAGCCTTAACAAACTCCTTCCCAAAGTGAAATAAGTTGAACTACACAGAACAGGTCTTGTCAAGAATAAGATTTTCCATATTCTTTAATTCCATGCTGTTTCCCTGCAGCCTACCTAGATGACTTGCCATTGCAGATTTCACATCCATTGGACTGGGTCATCCCTAGCTAAATATGGCTGTCCCTCATAGCTGCTTTGTACAATCTTTGCAGATTTATGAAAAGATATGTTTATTTTTCCATCTAAATATAGAAATTCATCATTTCTGCCTAGGATTATTAGTCTGCCCTAAGGATTTTAAAGTGGCTTACTAAAATAACCCTTTTAGATGTGCCTCAAACATACATGTGAAATTTTGCAGAGTTATACAATTGAACTAGTGGTTATTTAGGGTTCTTCTTCCAATGGCTGTCACTTGCCCATTGAGCTCCAATTTATCATGGTGTACAGCTGGAGTCTCAGATACTTGTTCCTTTCAGATTTTCTTGTTCCTTTCAGATTTTCCAACAGTTCACAGTTTACAATTTTTTAAAATTATTTTTTTTAAGTTGGCCATTTTCTTTGCATTTCTGGGTTCTTCACATTGGAAGGAAAAATAAGATTTTAGCAACTACATCTTTAGGGACCAACTGGCTGGAAAGTAGCCTGGCAGAAAATGACCTGAGGTCCTCCTGATTGACATTAAGTTGAACATGAGCCAGCACAGTGTATTTGCTATAAAGAAGGCTAGTAGGATACATCAGGCAAAATATTGTCAACAGGTTCAGAGAGGTGCTCAGCAATGGCAGGGCCACATCTGGAGCGCTGTGTCCAGTGCTGGACTCTTCAGTAGAGGAGAAACATGGGGCAGTGGAATAGAGTCTAAAAAAGGACTACAAAGGTGGTGAAGGGCCTGGAGCACCTTTCCTACGAGGAAAACCTGGAAGAGAGACGCAGCTCTTCAGCCTGAAGAAGAGGAGGTTCAGAGGGGATCAGTGTTCATAAATATCTGAAAGGAAGGTACAAAGATGTTGGAAGCAGGCTGTTTTCAGTGGTGCCCTGGGCTGGGATAAATGGCAGTGGGCACAAATTGGAATAAACGAGTGTCTGTTTCTGAACATCAGGTAGCACTTCTATGCTGTGCAGGTGACAGCGTTGGAATATTCTGTGATTCTAGCATAAGATCCGAGAAAGGTCACCTGAGATCATACGTGTCATTATGCATACTTTAAACTTGATTTAGAGAAGGATAAGATTCTGTATTGAGTGTCTTGAGTATTGCAAATCCAGTTTTTTTCTATGTAGGACTAGATATCCTGTAAAATTTTATTTGAATCAGTAATCCGATAAGAACCTTCTGTTCACACAGTTTGTTACTGTTTCTGGATGAAGAATATGAGCTAATATCTGAAAAGATAATAAAATATATTTATAACAGTTGGCTCTGCTTTAATGATTGACATGATTTGGGCTCAGCTTAGTTTTAGAAGGTTCAGGTTTGTTCTGAAACTCGCTCTATTGTCTGTCTATACTTCATCGCATATGAAAACGATAACAAGCCATATGGTAGAACTTTATTTTATAACTATTGTTGACCTTTTTTTCAACTCCCAGTGTTTGCTGCAGGACAATTCCACCACTCTTTACTAAGATAACAAGTACTGCAAGTTGGACCTGCTTATAGCATGATGGTTGTTTCACCTTAGTGTGTGTAAACTATTTACAGTGTGTTTATATAGAGATTATGGAAGCTCTGTGATATAGACCATTCACACATTACAAACAGATTCCAATTTTTCAACCCCAGCAGTTATTCAGTAGAAGCAATCCCACAAAAATCAGTGGGGCTCTTCTTGGAGTAGTCATATGTAATTCAACATGAGGAAAGGCTCTGGGTCTTGTATTTTCTACAGTGGAGCTAAGCATCATCTTTAGAGATTCTTTTGCTCAATCTTTAGAAGTTATAGTGGTCTTAGTACAAACACAACTGCAGGATAATGCACAAACACAGTAACTGTCATCTTCTTTCTGGCAACAATTTCTATTGTTCATGTAGGAATTTTACACTGCCTCCTACCCACTGAATGCATCATCACAGAACTTCAGAGGAAAAATGTCCATTGTTTCAACCTAAATAGATGAAGATTTGGAAGATCAAAATCATAACTGCATTCACAGTCATATATGTCATACTTTGGCCAAATATTTCTGAATAATAAGAAAATTGATCAGTAAATCACATCATTTCAATTTCCTTTTATATCAATATCTTATAAAATTATTTTCCTCATGTTCAAATTCAATTCAGAACAAATTGTTCAAGGTTTATAAATATATCAGTGCTATCTGATGTTCTACCTTCTTTCTCTATGCTTGTTTCACTAACAGTTTTGATAAAAATTGATAAATAATATCCACAACTGCAACCTCAGTAATGTCTTTAATGTGCTCTCAGTCTTTAGTGTGATTTTAAAAGGTATATAAACTGGAGAGCTTCCCACTTCAGAGCACAATCATTTATCATTCTGTTGTCTCACACAGATGGAGATTTTGCCTGTTATCCAATTTAAACATCCATTTAGAATGAATCTGATTTTTTATGCCTTGCTAACCTCAGTACAGAACTTGTGGTTAACTCCAGTAAGAAATCTTAAGCCCAGAAGGGATATCCAACAGGAGAGAGCCAAAAACTTAACTGGATACCATTGTAGAAATGACCATAACAAATTTCAAACACAAAACAAATGTACTGCTTCTTGTTGCCATGACACAAAGTTTTGTTATAATGTGTTAAGGATGTCAATACTGCCTTTTAATGGAGTTTGGGGAATTCAAACAAAAAGAAAGGCTCAGGGCTATTTCATGTCTTTAATTTGCCAATCAGAATAATGATTTGGCAAACAGATGTACTGTAAAATGAAAAATAGTCATATTAGGACAAATACCACATTGCAATGTCAGACCAGTGCTGCTTTGCCATCAAATTGAGATAAATGCTGTACTTCAATGTCAAACTAACGTTTTGTCTTTCATCATATGCAGAGAAGGCAACTAAACTTTGAGGTAAAAGTAACACATCATTCTAATCAAGGAAATGTTAAACACTGTCACCATCACACCACAATTGTTGAGGGATTAGAGCTAAAATATTTACTAAATCTGTTGCTACTTTCAAACATAAAATGCTCTCTTGAAAGAATGTGCTTTATTCTGGAATAACTTTATGTTAAATCCTCTGGAGACGTTACTTTTGATCCTGAGGGGTTAAGTTCTTTCCATTTTACATACTCAATCGTATCATAGAATAATAGAATCATAAAATGGCAAAGATTGGAGGGGACTTTAAAGATCATCTAATTCCAACTATCCTGCCATAGGCAGGCCTGTCAACCACAAGATCAGTCTGCCCAGGATCCCATTCAGCCTGGCCTTGAATGCCTCCAGAAATCGGGCATCTGTGACTTCTCTGGGCTGTTCCAGCACCTCACTACCCTCTGAGCAAAAAATTTCTTCCTAACATGTCACCAAAATCTTCCCTCTTAAAGTTTAAAGACATATCCCCTTGTCATGTGATTATCAGACTGTGTAAAAAGTCAGTCTCCCTCCTGCTTTTAAGCTCCCTTCAAATGCTAGAAGGCTGCAATGAGGTCTCCGTGGAGCCTTCGCTTCTCCAAGCTAAACAAGCCCAACTCCTTCAACCTTTCTTCATAGGAGAGCTTCTTCAGCCCTTGGATGATCTTCGTGGTCCTCCTGTGGGCCTGCTCCAACACTCCACATCTTTCCTCTATGGGAGGCCTCAGAACTGGTCACAGTACTCCAGATGGGGTCTCACAAGGGCAGAGTAGAGGGGACAGTCACCTCCCTCTCCCTGCTGGCTGCTCCTCTTTTGATGCAGCCCAGGATGCTGTCTGCCTTCTGGGCTGCAAGAGCATGCTACAGGCTCATGTCCAGCTTTTCATTCATCAGGACCCCCAAGTCTGTCTCTGAAGGCCTGCTTACAGTGAATTCTTCTCCCACTCTGTACTTGTATCTGGAATTGCCTAGACCCAAATGTAACACCTGGCCCTTGGCCAAGTTAAAACTCCTTAGATTCTCATGTGCCCACTATCTGAATCTGTCCAACCACATCAGCACGTAATCTGGCTCCATAGACTTGTACACATTCAACCTCATGAGGTGGTCCCAGTCTTTCTCCACTCTTACAATGGGAGGGATTTTGCTCCCTTGACCCCTGCTTAGAAGATCAGGGACATAAGAAGCACAGGAAGCCTGACTGGCCATGAAGACCAAGGCAAAGAACTTGTTAAATACCTCAGTCTTCTCCGTGTCTGAGGAGGCCAGTTCTCCTTTTTCATTTACCAGAAGGGGTACACTCCTTTGCCTGTCTCTTCTGCCCAATGTCTCTAAAGAATCCCTTCTTGTTGTTTTTCACATCCCTCAACGTGTTCAGTTCTATCTGCACCTTGACTTTCTTGACTCCATCCCTGTGCATCAGGACAGCATCCCTATATTTTTCACAGGCCACATATCCCAGCTTCCTTTGTTTATACTGTTCCTTCTGGTTTTTTTCTCAGCCTTACCAGAAGATCCTAGCTCAGGCATGCTGATTTCTTTCCTCATCTTCTTGATTTCTTGTTCTGGGCATGGAGAGCTCGTGTGCTCTCAGAAAGGCATCCTTAAAATATTGCCAGCTCTGTTCTGTTCCTTTGTCCCTATGGACAGTTTGCCAGGATCTCGTCCAAAAATTCATTAAGCAGTCTGAAGTTCTCTGTCCTGATGTTCAGTGCCCCGACCCCACTCTTTGTCAGGCTCACATTCCTTGGGCTCACAAACTTGATCATGGCATGGTCACTGCAGCTCGGGCTGCCTCCAATCTTAACCTCTTCTATGATCTTGTTTGCACTGGTGAATAACATGTCCAGCAACACTGCACCTCTGAAGGGTCTGACCCTAAATGTTGTTGTCAGTGGACAGCAGCAATCTCTTGGACTAGCAGCTTGCTGGATTATTTTCCAAGCAGATACCTGGATATCATGTGAGCAGGGAATTTACTTGCAAGAATCATAAAATGGTTAGGGTGGGAAGGGATATTTGCAATCGTCTAGTTCCAACCCCCTGCTATAGGCAGGGATACCTCCCTCTAGACCAGGTTGCTCAAAGCCCCAACCAGCCTGGACTTGAGTGCTTCCTAGGAGGGGCCATCCACAACCTCGCTGGGCAACCTGTTCCAGAGTCTTACCACTCTCACAGTAAAGAATTTATTCATAATATCTAGTCTAAATCTACCCTCTTACAATTTAAAGCCTTTTCCCCTTGTCCTGTTGCTATATGCCTTAGTAAAAAGTCCATTCCCAGCTTTCCAGTAGACCCCCTTAAGGTACAAGAAGGTCACTATGAATTCCTATAAGGTCGTTGGTGTCTTTTCTTCTCCAGGTTGAAGAGCCCCAACTCTCTCAGTCTGTCCTCATAGGGGAGATGTTCTGACCCTCTGATAATCTTCATGGCCCTCTTCTGGACCCACTCCAACAACTCAGTATCCTTCTTGTGCTTGGGGCCCCAGGCCTGGATGCAGTACTTTGAGTGGGGTTTCATGATTGCAGAGTAGAGGGGCAGAATTACCTCCCATGACCTGCTGGTCACACTTCCTTTGACACAACCCAGGATACGGTTGGCCTTATGGGCTGCAAGCATACATTGCCAGCTCATGTTGAATCTTTCATCAGCTGACATCCTCCAGATCCTTCTCTTCAAGGCAGCTCTCAAACCATTAAAGTCTAAAAACAAAAAAAGATCAAGGATACTTTTAGGGAATTTTCAGGAATCCTGATATTCTTACCTCATCATGTCTAGGCAACATAATTTAATCTGTCAATCAATATTAGAATTACTGTACATGCCCATATGCTGACTTTATAGACATTTCTGAAATTATTAGTTTTTTCATTAGTCTTTAAAAAATACTACCCTCCCAGTCTTCTCCAGGCTGACCATCCTCTTTTCTCGTATCAGAGATGCTCCAGGTCCCTCATTAACTTTGTGGTCCTCTGCTGGACTCTCTCAAGAAGTTCCCTATTTTGAACTATGGATCCCAGAACTGGAGACAGTACTCCAGATGTTACCTCACAAGAGCAGAGTAGAGGTGGAGGATCACCTCCCATGACCCGCTGGCCACACTTTTTTTTAAAATGCCCCTGGATACCTTCTCAGCCACGAGAATACACTGGGGGATCATAGCCAATGTGTTGCCCACCAGGACACCACGGTTCTTCTCCATCAGGTCAGCGCCTAACCTGTAGTGATACATACTAATGTTAATTAATGTTAGGCAAATTATCTGAGTTCTGAAAATGAAGTAAGACCCCTTATTAGGATTTTCTGTTCCCAGTTTCAAGTGTTCAGATGCGAAACTATTTTTTATGAATGCCTTCTTTACGAGTTGTTTGAATATGCATAGGCACAGTTACCTTTGAACATGAGAAATGAATAAACAATTGTTTAAAACATGAAAAATACCCTTACTTGTGACATAGATTTGCAGTAATACGGTTATTAATCTCTAAAGACAGTAAAGCAATACAACAAAAATAAATAGAGGCGATTTTGAGTTTTATGTTCTTAAAGAAGATATTATATTAACAAAAATGACAGAGTACAGTTTCTGGTATTAAACAAAACCTATACATTCTAATGGTCATGAATGTTGACAAATGTAAAGGTTCTTTTGTTTTATTTTGTTTTTAAATATACACTCATAAACAGAAATAAATGACATATGCATACACTTGAGCAGCTTCACCTTAAGGGGATACTAAAGTTTCCATGGTTGTATGAATTCAGTATGTTAATGACATATTTTTGACAGAGTTATACATTAAGTATTAGTGAACTCTAACTGTTCAGAATTAAGTGGAATTTAATCACTCAACCTTTGGATTTTTGGGGATTTAAACAATTAAATTCTGTGAACCTCTGAAAATTTGAGGTTAGAAGGGTATGATAAATGTAAAATAAGGAAATAAGTAGTGATGGGTAACCCCAAAAGAATTGGAATTTGGGTAAGCTATGGACAAGTGCCTACAAGTTCAGATGTTTATCTGATCCTCTGGAACCTGTAGAGTTGGACTGAGAGTCTTGAAGAAGGCTGGTTATTTTAAGATTTCTCACACTTCTGCTTCTGGTTATCGCTGAATATAAACCCTAAATAGACTTTGTTTCTTGGCGTATTTCTTCACTTTGTTTCTGGAAAAGTGATTTGAAGGGTGATATTTTACAATAATTCTCATATTTTCCAATTCAATCAGTATTTTCTCAGGTCAAACTTCTGAAAATGGGATAATGTAAGTAATTTAAAATCATTATTTAAGTAAAGGAAAATGAGAAATAGTAGTAAATGAGTACTGCCTCTTCTGAGTTGGCAAGGAGCAAAGGAGACTTCGAAGTATGATGCATAAATGGACTTTGGTTAAGCTCCTCAAGGACTGACTTGGGATTAATTACATGTTTGTTGCTGATCTGACACAGGGAGGCACTTACTCATGTCACAAAACTGTCATTCTCAGTACGTACAAGAATGAGGCAACTTTCAGGGACAATGTCCCTGTGGTTGAAGGGACAGGTTGAGAGGGAATATAGTTTGTGTTTAGGAACTGAATGTTCTGTTTAAACAAAAGAAGAATTCTGGCATTAAATAAAAATCAGTATAAATTTGGAATGAAATCTAGAAAGCTATCCTTAAACATTAAAGCAGTGAGGTCTTGTAACAACTCTCACAGCAACATCAGAGGCAAGAAATATAGCTACTTTCAAGACAAAATAAATATTTTAGGAGATTACGAATTGTAATTGTGGTTAGAGAACAGGAGTCAGTGACCCAGAACACGGACTTTCTTCCAACTTTTAAAAGTATTCCTGTGAATTTGTAGAACCTACGCGTATGTTTTAAAATTTGAAAGCCGTTGCTAGAACTCATGTGTAGCTGACAAGTAGAAGTGGAGAATCAAACAAAGAATTTACACGCGTTGAAGTTTTCACCCTGCTGTGCAGCAAAACAAGGAAATAAACTCTTATTTGTATTTTCCATAATATTAGTTATTGTACTGAGAAAGAATTATTTGTTAAATAAATTACAAACATAATCTGCTTTGTCCTAAATGTCCACTTCTCTTATTTGACAATTGCTAAAATTTTTCAGATATTCTGTAGGTTTTCCTGTTCAGAGGTTCAACTCTCTGAAATGCAGAGTGAAACAAACCTAATACAGGACAGAATTTATACTCAATTTTCAAAACATAATTTAATCCCTCAAAACTGCTCTGAACCTGACATAATGAAGACAGTGTGCTTAGACTTAAATGTTAACTGGAGTTACAATTTTATTTGAGATGGGACAAAATAACATTGTGAATTATTTTGTTGTTTTATAATTTTTGTGTTTTGTTTTGTTTTTCTTTCCAGATAGTTATGTCTTATACATTTACATCTCAGCATAGGATCTGAGGACTGGCATGACACTCATGTTATCATGTTGTCAAACACAGTTACAAGTAGGATAATTGTCCTTCCACTGATTTTTGCACCTATTATGTCAAGATAAATTTTCTCCCCTTGCTACCTAATTGAGATACATGAAAAAATAATCAAACATTACTTTAGCAATAATTTAGTTGGTGCTTTGAATCAGCCACATCCACAGAGCATATACTGATTTTGTGAAAAGATGTGTAAGATTCTCTACTTTCCCACAGACCTTGGTTTTTCTATGATAAAAATGGACTGTCCGTGTCACAGCATTATCTGACTTTGATATCCTAGAGCCACTTGAAAGGCAACAATTGTATGTATTGTCCGTTAACGTTACAAATTCTTGGTACAGAACAGTACTTACAGTTTTAAAATCAGGTCCAGTATCTATTTTTGTGCTGTTCTTGTTAGGAATTCATTATTCTTTTGAGGTTCTGTGTTACTGCAATTGAAAGAGAATGTCTTCTGCTAGCACTTCTTAGATATCTATAGAATATCTTCAACGGCCACTTCTTTAAAGTAGCAGGGTAGGAGCACAGACTTTCTCTCACTTCTTTAGTACTTTGTGCATTGCTTCTAAATGTATTAAGTGGTCTCAGACCTCAAGGTCTCATTAGATTTTGACTGTAAGTGCCTATATTGCTTATAGAGACACTTTTGACAGAAAGAATGTAAGTATCTTTAAGAGCTAGTAAGTTAAATTTGGAGCCAAGGGAAATCAATTTAGCAAAACACTGTTGCTTTATATATATATAAAAATATTTATAAATATATATATACTGTGTTTCACATAATTCCTTTTCAGTGAGCTAGACTGTTGCTCAGAATGGAAAATAAGATGATAGATTTTAAGTTTTAAAGAACTAAAAATCTGAAATTACGAAAAGCAAAATGGAATATTTTTCCTATTATTTGCAGAACAGTTTTTTGTGACACTCACTTTAACAAGTTTTACATAAAATATAAATTAAAATTACACAATTTATTTTGCTGACATTTAACATTACCTAGGTTTTGACTGCTTCCTGTGAATCTACACAGGGAGTATACATAGAGTTATCTTTGAAATAGTATTCAAAACCCTGAAAAAAATTATTACGAAGAAAAATTTTAAGTTGATGTTTATTCAGGGTTTTAACTGATTCAAGAACAAATGCATATTTGAAAATGGTAATAAATTTTATAATTTTCAAAATAATATGTGACTTCCAATGCATAATTTCTGATAGAAAGAAAATACCATTTCTTTCCAAATGAATGATAAATATAAAACATTCAAAATCAATGAAGATCTACCACTTATTGTCACTCAGAGCAAGAACAAGTAATTTAATTAAGAGTGCCAATTATGTGCTAGATGAGTGAAGACAAAAATGCTAAAGACCAAAAGACTTGAGTTCCAGATTTTTTTTTTAACAACAATCCTTTAGAAAATATAATTGCTGCTGTTCTCTATGTTAAACACCTATGGAAGAAATGCTGTTGTATTTCAGCTGAGTTAGGAGTGGACAGACCAACTTGTAGGTTTGAATATTAACCACAAATTATAATCGCCTTTATTCTTCAGTAAAAAAGAGTACCATTTTCCAAAAAAATCTTACATGAAACATTCTGATGTTGCGTGAAAACTGAGTGAGTGTTGGGATACTCAAAAGAAAAAGCCACCCACTTTCATCAGAGTTTTAAGCACATTTCTGGATCACCAGCATTTTGATGAGCCTTATAAACACAAAATTTTTGCCTGTATGAATGAACTCAGATTTGTTTTGCATTTCACTTGTGAATAACCTATAGAAGAAATCATGAAATATGCTTTTTGGTAGAACCCAACTGAGCTCATATTCAAAGCTGTCGGAAATTCGCCTTATCCATACAAAGTTTACATTCTGGAAGATGAGAAAATAGAATATCTTGGCAAAATTTTGTTGCTCTTTTTGCCAGACATACAATATTTATGTTAAATTGATGTTTATGTGTTTTTGCACAGGAAGATTCATTGTTTTGTGTTACAGTTTTTTCTCTTGGACAACAGTCTGGAAAAGTTCAAATACACAACTAAGTTTATGTATTTTTGCATAGTCACATTAAATAATAACTTGTTGGGTGCCAATTATCTCTTGCTCTAAATCTTTATAACACTGCAGCCTTAAATATTTTGTACAGTTTTAGTAGTCCTACATACCAAATTGTATCCACTTTTACAAAAAAATTAGCTCTATTTCCCACTAAATGTTCATAATTTGGCTTCTATCTACCTGAATTTAAACAAAACTCTTCTAATGATTTGTTGGGGAAAAAAGAGAATTTAGTCAGAATATGCACTCTTTCATCAAATATGTGTTTTGTTTTGTTTTCTAAATTTTCTCTCTAATATGATTAGATAAAAATTGAGTACTTTGACTTTCAGAAAACGCTCTATCAAATACCATCAAAAGCGATGCATTTAGCAAAACTATTCACTTTTTTACAAAATAATTGATCTCTGTTTTCTCGTGTGCTACCATCGGTTTGCTAGTGACAAATACCAGTTTAAACATATTATCTTGAAATATCACACTTTCCCAAATATTTTTCAGTTCTATGTGCATTGTCCTTCCTTTTGCTATTAGAATCAGATGAAGAAATAAATAGCTTACATTACAAAGAAAGCCCATGTTGTGCTTTATCAGCCTTGGAGCTGGAAATACTACAAATATTAGAAGATTCCCAAGATTGCCAGCTCAATTTTGCAGGCCCAAAGGGAATCTCATTGCTTAGATAAGCCTTTAATTCTTGTCCAGAACCAGACTTAGGTCACTTAAGAGTTCAGGAAAAAACTTATGTTACATAAACAATTATTGCTGTACTCCTGCGAACTTATCTTCTGTACAGAGATTTAGTTCAAATGCTCAAAGGTATCAGTCAATATAATTTCTAATGATAAAATGTGTATCATGACTCTAAAGGCCTTTTCCATGCAGTGAGAGTACCCAATACGAAAATCAAACCAAAACAACAATAACAACAACAACAACAACAAAAAATGACCCCAAAACAAATCCAATAGCCTGTGAGCTTAAAAAGCATGAAAGGGCTTGGAGTTGATGCTGTAAGAAAAGTCAGTCCCTACAAAAGGCATACTGTTAATTTGCTTTCATATGTATCTGTGCAACGCCTGATATAACCTCTTGTTTATGCAGATATTTCTTTGCTACATTGCAACATCTGAAGGCAGTGTATCTGACCCTTTAATGCAGAAAGTAGGCATTAGTGAAATACACTTTCATTATCTATAGAGAAACGAGGAGAGAAGATTAGGAAATACCTCTGGAATGGTTTATATTTTGATCAGGTGCATTTGCAGACACATTGCTTATCCCTCCCCAAAATTACAGAAGGATTTACAAGTCTTACTGTGAAAGTGGTGTCAAAGACAGCTCTAAGACCTGACTCAAGAAAAGCATTCTTCAGAGCTTCAATCCATCTGTTGAGAGCTTTCTTGGCAGGCAGCTCTCATCACAACAAGGTGTTCAAAGAGAGGGATTTGCTCTGAACTGACAAGTTGCAATGATGTTTCACAGGTATCATATGAATTGTATTAAAGCGTCTTAGGATTTAAATGAAACTGCATTGTTCTCCTTTATAACTGACAAATTTAGGAAATATGCTATTGTTGAAATACATTGATATGAATGTTGACAGAATAGATTTCTATGAAATGTAATGACTGTGGTTTTGAATGAACTCGAACTTACTAAGAACAGCTTATTTTAACCTTATTTGTCTACTTTGTCATTTTATCATAATGATTTGGTTTAATTGCATTCGGGGATTTCCAATCAGAATGCATTTAACCTTTTTTTGTTTGTTTTTTTGTTCTGCTCTTACTGCTACTTAATGGAGAGGTTCTGGAATCACAATAACTAGATTAGTTTGTGTATATTCATCTTCTGTGCCTTCTTGTAGGGATGCTGATGTTTAACCCAGCAGCTTAACACCACACAGCCACTTGTTCTCTCCTTCACAGTGGGATAGGGGAGAGAACTAGAAAATGTAAAACTAGTGGGTTGAGATAAAGAGAAATTAATAGGAGAGAAAAGGAAGGCAAAACAGTAATACTAACGATAATTTACAAAACAAGGGTTGCAAAATGCAATTGCTCACCAGCTGCCAACAGAGGTCCATCCAGTCCCTGAGCCCAGCAGCTCCATTGGCTGGCTCTCTCAGGTTTATCATTCAGCATGTTGCTATTTTGTATGGGATATCCCTTTGGCCAGTCTGGGTCAGCAGTACCTCATCCTGTCCACCCCATTTCCTTGTGCATCCTCAGCTCCTCTCTGGCAGGGCAGTGTGGGAAGCAGAAAAGTCCTTGTATTAGTCTAAGCACTGCTTAGCAACAACTAAAATGTTGGTGTGTTATCAACATCATTCTCATCCTACATCCAAAACACATCACCATACCTGCCACAATGAAGAAAATTAACCCTTATCTTGGATGAAACCAGGACAGTTGGATGCTGAAGGGATTTATAATGGGAGTTGCAGTGCTTCATGTTTCTCCAGGATACAGGAAGCTTTCTGCCATCAGCACCTGGTGCTTTTGAGAGGGGCTGAAAGATAGCCAGTTATGTATGAGTGAAACTGCTTCCCAGTCAGTTCTAAGCCTTCACACGCCTCCATCTTGGAAGAACTATTGAGGTACAAAAGGCATACAATACTCAGAAGTCATGTTATGTGGAGACTAGCATGAATAATGTGTATTATCAGTGTGTTTTTTTGATTGTCCAGAACCCAGCGGAGTTCAGCCTTAGTCTGATACTACCCCCTTGGGTGACATAACCTGATTTTGGAACAAACTCCCTGTCCAAAATTGAGAGCACAGTTGTCACAATGGAGTTGTCCTGCCTGCAGAAAACATATTCAAATTATGATGGGAGCTTCAAAAAAAGGGAAATTAATCAGGCAGATGCCTTGTATTATTACAAATATCTCCCACAACTCTCCAGACATGTCTGCATCATTCAGGAGCACTGTGTTTTACTACCTACATCTGTTGTATATGTTCAGATTTTTTTTTTGTTGTTTTGTTTCAGTTTTGTACATTCTCCCTGGGACACTGATTTTTTATAGACTGTATAAGCACTGAGTTTTACTGGCATATCTAGTCCCACTGACTTAGTCCTGTTTTCATGAGCCTAGTGCACAGCAGGAAGCATTTTGTCAGAACCCTGGTGGTCTAATGGCATAAGCAAATAGAAAGTTGTGGAGGGAGGGTACTAGCTGGAAAACAGATGGAGTTTCAGGCCCATTTTGTCCCTCAGTCTCTGAAGTGCTTTGAGTCTCTGAGGAGGTCAGGTAGGATTCATTGAACTCCTGAAAAACTCAAGGTGATATCATTTGTATGATTTTCAGATTTTTGAAAATGCTTTTGAGATTTTAACACCTAAAACCTACAACAATGGTTATTGAATAACCATGGATTAAGGAATTAGATTTTAAATTTAAAATGTTTTAAAAGGTAGAAAGTGTTTTTTTTTTTTTAAATCGTCAGTACAAGACAACCTTTTAACAACTTCTCAGTTACTCTTACGCCTTTACTTTAAATTTATTCAGTCTGTATTTATACTAAATTCATTCCAATGGAAGAGAATAGAATAGAATTTATTTCTTACAGATGAAGCTAGTCAAATTACTTAAAGATATACTTTTATATAAATTGCATAGTAAAATTTCTTATCTTGCCCCACTCAGAATAGTTCTTTTTCCTTTGCTGGTATGTCATGACACAGAGAGTTCAACAAAGCAGAAATAGTTTAAGTAAAATACCATGTCTGGTTCCAATGAACAAAAATCCTCCCCAAATCCACAGTACAGAGATGAGGCTGTGCCTCTTTATTTTAGTTCAAGTGTTGTTGGGACAGTCTTGTGAAGGAGAAGTCAGTAATAAAATCTGTAGGAAAAGTATTTTTTAATTAAACAAACTACACTATTTAATCCAAAGGAACACACACAAAGGAATGTATTTGTTTAAAAACTTTTTAGCAAGGGTAATTCTTTAGGTCTGCCTTCCTTTTCTGGAAGGATAAAAGTTTTTAAATGGTTCTTCACAAATCAAGTTGTTTTTGTAGTAGTGTCTGCAAGGTTTTGTTTTTAAAGAAATGCTAAGCAAAAACATATCTCAAAGCCTTGAAAATTATCATAAAAATTGGTACTTTTTGTACAGTATAAATAGATGCTTACTTAATTGGTATGAACTGTCACAACATTCCTTTTCTCTTTCCTGAAAATACTAGTATTCCTTAACTTTTCATTAATAGTTTTACTACCACTGTAGGAATAAATCGAAGAATTGCACTTCTCTGTGCAGAATGATTGATTCTATGGATGATGAGTGACAAAAAGAGAGAGTCCAGGTCAGAACTTGCAGCCTCTCATTTGCTGAAGAGCACTGAAATTTCCACTTTAACAAGTTTCTTCTGCCTCTTTTGAAGGTGCATAGCCAGTACAGATTTTTGTATAATTATAATGCTCATATAAAATGTGGTGTCCACTATAACTATACTGCCATGGAAATTCTCTCTTCTGTGTAACATATGAGGTGGTTATTTCTTTGATGTTAGGCTTTTATACCTTTTCGACTTTCTGAACCAGTTAACCAGTTTTCCTCTGTAAACTGCAGCAGCACAATTTTTCAGGCTCCATATATTCTTCTAAGCTCACAGGTATGTTCCAGTTACTGCTTTTCAAAATCCTGGAAAAAATGCTCAAACCTATGGTGCTTTGTTGCTCCAGCTAAATTTCAGTAAATTTGCTTGATTTGTTCCACTGTCATTGCTCTGTGTTTCATCCTCACTCTTTCCCCTAGTTCTCTGTCTTTAATCATCATTCTTATATAAGAATGTTAATCTTATTTTAAGGGTTTCATTTTACTTTTTCTTTTGAAGCGGTTTGTTCATTTACGTAAGGGGAGAAATAAGAATTCAGTTTTCAGCTATTGAAATTAAAAGAAATCTACAAGTCCAGTGGAGGTCTAAAGTCATACAAAGAGATATAAAGAACTCCCAAACAGTTAGGGAATCTATTTTCTTTTTTCTTGATTTTCACCACACCTGTAAGCTGACAACTTGTAACTGTTGCTAGACTCAATATCTATCTATCAATCACTGTTTGCTTTCGTTAATTAAGAGCAGATGGCAAGTGTTGAAAAAAAAGCAAAAAAATGCACTTGCTAATTAATTAAAAATAATAATAAAAAATCCTTTCTTGGACAAATTACCTGTTGTGTATACACACAAATGTAGGAACAAGAGTTTTTTGGAAAATATTCAGTTTTATTTACTGTCAGTTAATGAAATTGTTGTCTGTGCACAGAATACTTGGCTTTGCATAAAAAAATGCAAGAAGCATGTTACTGGTATTGGTTGAAACTGTGAAGACTTCTTTATGTCAGCTGAAAAATACACTTTGCTTTAGCTTAAGCCTGAATGGTCTCTGCAAGGTGAATTAGCCCATTTAACACTGTTCAGAGTCCAACTGTGTCAGGTCAGAGTTTCTGGTCACGTAGGACCAATCACATACCAGCAATTCTCCATTGGTTTGAACTGCATCAAGTGAGTTAGGGAGCTGTGGTGCATTTGGCTGATAATGTTTGATCTTTAAGACGCTAGAGAATTTTCTGCAACAGTTTTTAGTTGTTCTTGGATGTGATAAATATAAAAGAGTTTCCCTCTGCTGCCATCTGTCACATGGCAACAACATATAATGGAATGTTGGTGAGAAGGTTCAGGTCTCTATTGCTGTACCACCAACGTCTGTCCCAGATGACCTGGATCACCATTATAAAATAGGAGGCATTATTTTCGGAGCAGCCCTTGTATAAGTACATATGCAATACAAACTCGAAAAGAAAATATTATGAAGATTAAAAATATAGGATAAAATTGGAACAGAAACAGCAAGTTTGGAAGAACTGTTGCTTCACCTAATTTTATTTGGTGTGTATCTTATTAGCTGAAATTTGAGAAAGTATGCTAATATTTAAATTACCTTAAATAGATGAGAACATATCATAAGTAGATGAGCATTTCTTAATGTTTTGGTCACGTTTTACATGTGGCTAGTGAAACTGGGACACTGTAGTTGGTAGCTTCTGCCCAAGAAAAAAGTATGCATGAAAATAAATCAAGACAGATACAGAACTCAAACTCAGTTCTTCAGTTATTGGAGGCAGTAGATCTGCCAAATAAAAAAAATAAAATAAAATATATTTTGGACCCAAAAAATGTTTATATTTAAAACTTTAAATATATCAGAAAGCTCTAAAATCTCAACAGTAACTGGTTTTACCATAAATAATTCCAACAGAGAAAGTTTATTTCTATGTCATAAATGTAACACAGCATTGATGTTGAAACTCCACTGCCTGGTAAAACTGTGGTAAAGCAGAAATTATAAATACAATATTTTCAGGGAGTATCTCCTACCCAAAACTTCAGTTACCTAGAAGTATCTAGATATGATTTTTTACATACATTTTTGTCCCTTCAACTGTTTTACAAGACAGAAAGTAAAAAAAAAAATCTATTTTCTTTTCTCTGTGTGCTTGCTTTGATTGCAGACAAAACACAAATGATCCTACCAGCTCATTCAGTTGCAGAGAATCGACCTGCTAGCTCCGACCCAAACTGAACAAATACCCATTTTATTTCTCCTGGATTTGCACACGTATGCACACATGTACTCTATTTACCTGTTTGTTACTTGTCCTTTTTAATGAAATAAGTAATCCAGACTGAAATTTGCTTGCTTTTCTCGTAGTGTGGGAAAACTCAAATAACCGTTGCAAAATATTTTTGAATTGTTGGCAGCCATGGATATAAGCCAGAATAGGCAGCTGGGCTTTATTTTTGCTTTGAAGGGCCCAAAGATGTATAGAAACTCCTGCACTCCCTCTTTTTCATGCATCCACCAGGACCCTTGGAAGTCTGAGCTACATCTGAACTGTTTTGCTGATCCTTCCCCTCAGTCTCTGGACTAATGCTCTGAGTAGCCTGTGATTATAGCACTCAATATGTATCACTTTCCAAACAAAGAGTGGGAGTAAGCTGAATTTGGAGACAAACCCTTTTTCCTACAGGACACTGATTTGAAGATACCAGAGAACTTTGTGGGAATGAGAGCATCAGCTCTGAATTAAGGGTCCTGGGGATGAGGCTGGAATTTTTCTCTGCCTGGCTGCACAAGGGGCTGATCCGGCTTAGGCTGTCTCCCCGCACTGAGCTGTCATCATGGTTTGGAGCCTTTTCTTCCTCTACAGAAGGCTCAAAAACTTTATAAGGCTTTCTAAAGCTTGTCTTCAAGAAGGATTAGAATCATAGAATCACTGAATCATGGAATGGCTTGGGTTGGAAGGGCTGGGTTTGAAGTCATGTATATATATCATTACAGAACTTTCCCTTGAGCTCTCATTCAAGTTAGTTGAACACTATAGAATGTATGACAACAAATCACAGTAACAAAATGTTAAATAATAACTTAAAAAATATTTTAGTATAAAAAATAAGCAGAATGTACTTTAAGACAAACTTGCTTCAATTTATTTCCTATACGATGTGAGATGAGTGCTCTGCTATATGGGCAAAATGCAAAGCCTGCCCATGAGTCAAAAAGGTGCTTTATGACATCCTCTGCCTACAGGGGAGAAAAAAATCTAGTTCTCTTTCAACATGAATATTATTGTTCAGTTCATATCCATGGGAATACATGCTGAGAATTTCAGATCCAAACCTCCCAAAAACTCCATGATTGCTGCAGGAATATAAAAATGTTTATAATTCAGATGAGGATTTAATTTTGTTCATATGAAAGGCAGTCTGGCAACAACCTACTGTTTTCCATCTTCTCGAAACCTGTGTGCTCAGGTGCTTGCAGATAGCACTTTTTTCCCCTTACACCAGCTCCACAGTTCTGAAATCCCTCAGGCCCACCAGTGGGTGATACTTCTACACATAATGTAATTTCACGCCCCATTAATCCATGCACACCACATTTCTCCTTAGGTACTGCTATTTTGTATGTGGTTGTTCACTTCTACTTTCCAAAGACAATCCTGAAGACTTGTCTCCAATCTCTTCTAGAGACACAAAGAATATGGAAATGGATTGCTAAACTCAAGTTGCCACATGGCAGCTTATTGTCCCAGCCAGCTTATTGTGGAGTAAAATGTAAGTTTCATCCCCAAGATGAAGCTCAATATTTTTATGGCATGGACATATATGCAAAGGTTTCTAAACCACTATCCATCGTATCTGAGAACTCATGGCAGTCTAGTGAAGTTTCCACCAACTGGTAAAAGGGAAATATATTCCTCATCTTCTAAAAAGTCAAAAAGAAATACTCAGAGAACAATACAGCAGTCGGTCTCACCTCTGTGTTGGGGAACATCATGGAGCAGATCTTCCTGGAAACAATGCTAAGGCACATAGAGAATAGAGAGGTGACAGCAAATTTGGGAGTTTGCAAAGGGCTAATTGTGCCTGACAAATTTTGTGGCCTTCTACAGTGGGGTTACAGAACTGGTGGATTAGAGAAAAACAACTGAGATCATTTACCTGGACTTGAGCAAAGTATTTTACACTGTCACATCTGATGCCCTTGTCTCTAAACTTGTGAGACATGGAGTTGATGGATGGGCTACTCAGTGGATAAGGAATTAGCTGGATGGTTGCACTCAAAGAGTTACAGTCAGCAGCTCGATATCCAGATGGCAGACAAATGACAAGTGATGACTCTCAGGGGTTTGTACTGGCACCAGTATATTTGTCAGAAACATGGATGGTGGAATTAAGTGCACCCTCAGCAAGTTTGTGTATGACACCAAGACATGTGGTGTGGTCTACACGCTGGAGGGAAAAGATACCACCTGGAGAGACCTTGACAGTCTTGAGAGGAAGGTTTTTGTGAACAACATGCAGTTCAACAAGGCCAAGTGTAAAGACCTGCATCTGGATCAGGGCACTCCAAGATATGTGTACAGACTGGGCAACAGTTGGATAGAGGATGACTGTGTGGAGAAGGGGGGACAAAAGGAAAGCTGTAGAGGGGCTCTTTATGTAGTGTTAGAATGAGGAGTAATGTCTGTATACTAAAAAAGATCAGATTTAGATTAGATATGAGGAAAAAAATCTTCACTATGATGGTGGTGATGTATTACAACAAGTTGACCAGAGAAGATGTGAATATTCCATCCATGGAAGCATTCAAGCCTGGGTTGGAAGGAGCTTTGGCAACCTAGTGTATTGGAAGGTGTCCCAGTCCATGGCAGGAGCAGGTGGAACTAGATGACCTTTAAAGATCCCTTCCAACCTAAACCATTCTCTGATTCTATAATCTAAGATTGACAGTTTTGTGACTTATTTCTTATAGTGAAGAAAAACAATATGTATTTTATCACTTTTGCAGAAATATGAACCTATATGAGCTACGTCAAAGTCACAGACACTGGGAAAAAGAATGTAAGATTGTGCTTTTTACTATGGATGTTTATTAAAGTGGGTACTAATTCTATTATAAAATAGGTGACGCTAAATGGTTTTTTATTCTACTTGTGGGAAAAAAAAATTGTGGAATTTGTTGCTCTTTTAGCTAGAATTTTAGAGTTCCAATATATTGTTTTCAGCAAACCAAGCATAACAAAAAATGAACATTTATTTTTGGAGAGTTAAGGTGTTATTCTATGCTGTATCTTCTCTTAGTATGGTTAGCTATTCATACTTTAGCCATTTCTATTATTATATTGGACCCCTGTGTCCTTTTGTTATTGAAAATGCTGTCCCGACATTTGTTCAAAAAAATGCATCCGTGAAGGACTACTTCATTGAGACCCATAACTCAAAGGAGAGCAAAACTGTGGGATTGTTTGAGGATTAGGAACAGAGATGCCAAATCTTAATTTCTAAGGTTGGAATGGGATGATTCTAAAAGTAAATTCTTCATATCAGAGTTGCTGAAGGATTGCCATGCTTACAATAAATTGCAGAGAGGTGTCTCCAAAACAGCAGGCTTATGATGTGTACGGATTCTTGAAACAACAAGTAATCTCCGGGGTGCAGTGGTAAGTGGGCTCAGCTATTCTCTCTTGTGTTCAGTGGGGCATCTTGGTCACAGTCCTTGCCAGCAGTGCAAAGGTACCTGCCAAAACCTTGGAAGTATTCCCCTCACTGGATTGCAGGCAAATACAGGCTTTTTATTAGGCAAACAAGTATGTCCTTCTGGTGATTATATATTTATGATATTTATATACTTGTATATATGATATTTAATATATTCAGGACTCTTAAAGTTTTGTGTAGTTTACAGCTGTGTACTTGTCTCAAAATAAATCTGAAATACCAAGAGTCACTTTGGGAATACAAGCTATATCGAAGATAGATTAGGGTTTGTCCAGCAAGCAGTAAAAGGGATCTTGGAAGGTGTAGTAGAAAAGCAGTGACTACTCAAATGAGACAGGCTCAGCAGAGAGATTAAGCATGACTGCAGGATCCTTCTCTCCTAGCAACAAAACATGGAATCATACAATCATTAAGTTTGAAAAAGATCTCTAAGCTCATCCAGTCCAACCGCCAACCATCACCACCATGCCCACTAAATCAGTCCCCTAAGTGCCACATCTACATATTTCTTTTGCAGGCTAAAAATAACTGTTTATTAATTGTTTTGTTTTTAGGTCCTTGAATATACTTATTTATTGGTGAAACAAAGATAAATTTGTTTTAATTGTTTGTCCACTGGTCCATCAGTCACTTCAATTTTGTTTTGTTCTCATCTTAGTCCTTACCATACCTCCATTTGTTGTATGTGCTTTTATACATGTGTTTGTATGCATGTATATGCCAAACATAGTGAGAAGTCTAGGTCTGACAGCGACTGCCTAGGGCTAGAAGGTCCTAGGGCTAGAAGCAGAGGTTTGAAAGCAATGCTAGACTTTACAAGATATGTCTACAGAAGGAGAAGTCTGAAGGATCATATTACTGCAACTCTCAGCACTTAATTCCACTGTGCTATTTTCATCCATCTGTTCCAACCACCTTTGCCTGAAATTCAATTCTTTTACTATGTATATCCCAGGCACTTTATTTCTGCCACTTAAACTATATGTTGTTCAGGATATTAAAAATAAATATTATTTTAGAAATTGAAAAGATTTCCAAGATCTCTCTGCAAACCACAATCATCTTTGAATGTGCGTGGTTTGAGTGATTTATTATACTTGTCTATAATAAGTCAAACATTGACAAATGTTAAATAACAAGTACCTGAGAAGTATTCATTTAAAAAATGCATATGTGTCTTAATAGAATTATTGATGATATTAAAATATAGTTCTAACATAAAAATCCTTATCATTCTGTGAAGAAATCTTGTTCAGAACAGGCTATCTGTAGCACTTCTTTTGATGCAGCACAATACAGCTGTACTTCCAGGCTGCAAGCTGGTTCATGCGCACACATTGCTGGTGCATGTTATTAGGAGATAAACCAGAGGAATGAGCTGGAAGAGAAGGTAGTGGCTATGCTTAGTAGTGCAATGGAAACAAGATATCCAACTTTCTGCATCCATCCTCTGCAGGGGTGCTATGTGTATCTCCAGAGCATCAGAGAGGGAAATCTCTGAGATGCGACAGTGACAGGCTGAGACAGCTATACTGCTTCTGTTTTCAGAACAGCTATTGCCTCTATTAGTTTCAAGGTCTATGCAATATGATCGATAGTATGATATCAGCATGCCCAGGTGCTTCCAAAGTTTTAGGACAATCAAAAGATAAAAAAGTGCGTAAAAAAAGAGGAGCACTCAAAAAATGTAGTATGATTCAAGAGTATATTTGCTCAGACATATTTCACTTTGCAGTTATCTGAATCAAATTCTGGTTTTACCAGGAGGATAGAAAATAATATAGCTTTTAACATATTGAGCATGCTTAGCAGAACCACTCATTTAGAAAACACAAAACCTCATTATCTTTGCTAATAGAAGTGTTTAATAATTAACAAACAAATACAAAAACAAAAAATGATCAAATACAAAAAAGGCAAAAACAAAACAAACAAAACAAAATAGAAACAAAATTGGATAGGAAAGGAAAGAGAATGAAGCTTATTGGAAAAACTGCTACTTCAACACATACGTCTAAATCAAGTCTGGGGTAAGAACTGACTGAGTGGGCTACCTAGTTTCTGCCACTTAGAGCTGCCATGACAAACTGTATTATGCTGACAGAAGGGACAGTGAATGAATGCCTATAAGCAAATGGTGTCAACACAGACAACTAAAATCAGTTCAGCACTTCCGAGACAGCCAGTGCGAAGAATATGTGCTTTCATGAGAAAAGATAATGGTGGGAAACAGTGCCTTTTTAGCCCTTGCAAATCTCTGCATACATTTAAATGTGTGGAATCCTGCCTACTCTATTCCTAAAAGAATTATTTTAAAGTTGTAGTACTGACTATTTCATGCCTCCATTTCTTTTACAGACTAGAAGTATGTTTATATACTAAAACCTAAACAACACAATTTTACATGCAGTAAAGAGGGTATGACATGAATAGCATAATTGTAATAAAAATAGTAGATGTGTACTGTATACAAAACATCCCGGAGGACAAACCCTGTTTTGAAGAAGTTTAAAGGATTTAAAATTTAATTCTATTTTGGAAAAAATCCTAAACCTACTGAAAATGTTTACGAAACAAAAGGATGAAGAATGTTCATCAAAACCAGAAAAAGTTTTAATTGAGGAAGGTTCTTGACTTCACTATGTGTGTTCATGTTTGTTTCTCTCTCTTGCAATCGGGGATGGCTTTGTTATTGCGTGATTCAGACTGACAGTTTGCATTTTTGACGTCTGAACATCTACACCAGTGAAATGTGAGGACTGATCTTGATCTTTCTTCTGTTTGCTTGTTGGATCACTTTGAAAGCCTCGAGTCCCTGGAAATGTTCTTGAAATAGATACAGTATTGGAAAACATCTGTTTCAACAAAATTTCATTTTTCCAAAATACTTACTTGGCTTTAATTGTTGTATCTTCCTCCTCTTCTGTTTATGTGACTATCTGAAATTTTTAAAGAGATTTAAGAGAAGTACTTGACTAAACATCACTACAATGCAATGGGAGCTAATTACCTTCCTCCTTCAGAGTTTAAATAAAATCAGACTTTTTAAATTTATGAATGGCGATTTTAGAGAGGCCTCCAACTGATTATTCCCTGACAGTTGCCTACATGTTTATCTTACGCATAAAATTTACTAATTTTATTATTCTTGTGTTCATATACACATAAAAGATTAACTGCTAGATTCTGATTCCTGTAGGCAAAGCTCCAGGAATCCTGGTCTGAGTAAAGGCTTGTTTCCAAAGTTTGCCTTCTATTTTCACCTACTCCTTATGATCATCATCATAGTTATTATTTTTATTATTTTGAATGTACAATAATTATATCCACAACTACCATGCATGGGATATTGTCACAAAGGAAGATTTTCTTTACCACAAAGATGAGAGAATGCGAGAAAGATGGATTTCCTGAGTTCAGGGCCATTGACATCCCAGGAGGAAAAGGGAAGCAAAATAGAAAAGAATAATCAAATGATCGATTTTTGTCTTTCCTGTTCTTTACCTTCAGCCAGTGTCCTGAGCTGTGGAAAGACACATGGAAAGAAAGGCCATGTCTGAGAGATGGGAACAGAAAATAAAGGGCTCCTCTTCTCCTTCTCATGTGCTCAGGAGCTTTGAAGTGGCCACGCTGAGGCTTTATTAGGACTGGCTTAGTGTCTTTTCAGAAGCCCCTTCTAATAGCTTCTAACTGAAAAAAAAAAAAAAGAAAAAAGCCCATAATGGCAATGTGGAGGCATGCAAATGGCTCTCTGTCAGGATAGTTCCATCTTGTTTGCAGAGGAAGAAGTACAGAAGGATATGTCACTCCCGAATTTGATTACTATTTCACTGTTATCAAAACTCTATGTAAAAATAGTTAGGTATTTCAAATTGGAAATTTTGAATGCTTGAAGCAGAACAAAGAATATTATATGAAAAACAGTGATGCAGACTTCAGCTTAGTCATCAAAAAGGGTCACGGGAGTAGATTCATCACAAGGATGCCAGCTCAGGACTGACTTTGGTATTTTGTTAATTTAGTGCAAGAAAGAGCTGTATTCAGCTCTTCTTGTCCAGAAAGAGGTTTATTTTAGCCCAGGAACTCCATGAAATGAAACAAAAATCCAAAGAAAACTAATATTTGGGTATGAGAGGCTTAAAAACTCAAAGGGCTCAGACCTCAGTAATGTTCCTTTATACCAAGATTCGAAACTTTCCTTACTTTCCATTACAGAGTCATGTAATATGCTGTAATTTAACACTTCAACTCTACCTATGCTTACAAAAGCTCCCCAACATTGCTATGTGTGATGTACAGTGTGACCTTTGAACTCATGGCTTTGCATAAAAATAGATTAGAGAGAACTATTGAGAAGTTCTAATGACTCCTCAGATATGCAAGGTTGTGACCAGTATCTTTTGAAGTCTTGGTGGGAGTTATTTTTCAGGCGGGAGTAGCTGAATGGTTTTGTCCCTGTGGAGCTGCAAAAAATAACTTTTCTTGCTTTTATTGATATTAGTGGTATTGCAAGAGTTGTCAACATTAAGGGTAAGATTTTGTTTCCTTTATAAATCTTGTTTGTAGGAGTTTTCACATCTGGGTTATTTCAAATTACCCAAACGTCAAGAAATTTGGTGTTTAAACTGTCAGCATGAGTGTGATATTTTAAAGCAAAAATGTTAAAGTCCATTAAAATATCAGAGCAATGGAATGGGAAAGTATAACTTGTTCCCATGAGATCAATGGGAGTTTTGCCTTTGACTTCAATGGAAACAGGAAGCAGGCCATAACTCGTAATCAGTTTCAGAATTCCCCAGCCTCATCTCATGCTTCAAACTTTAGCTAATATTTAGAAGCTAAGTCTGAGGTGTATACATTCATGTGCCTTTTCCTTCTGTCAAGTTTTTAGCAGGATTTTCACTGTGTTTTGACCTCAACTCACCTCTGGTTACAGTGTCAGTACACCTCTACTGAAATAACATTTTTTGTCAGAGCAATGGCAAAGAAGCCACAGATATCCTCCATTGCCCTTGATGTATCTTGTTTCAAGTCCCCTGAAACATTCAGCCACAGAGCCAGTGTAACTAGAGATGGAAAACTGAGTATTGGTTCGCATGTTGCTCTCCCATGGAAGTCCAGAATTGTTCCCTGCAGTTTACAATACAGTTTTAAATATCTTGAGTGTTAATGGGCATCCCTCTTTTTCCTAAGGAGTATGTAACAGTTTAACAGAACTTGCTATAGGAAACATATTCAGATAGCCACTAGATACTCCCTGAACTCAGCTTAAGGGTAATATCTTTTGCCACAAGAAGAAGAAACAACAGAAAATTCACATTGTATTTAGAATCTATCCTCTTTCAGTTCTTACAAAACACAGAATCACTGAATGATTGAGAAAGAAACAGTTCTTTGGAAGTCATCTCTTCAACCACTCTGATAACCAACATCCCCAAGAACAAATTATCAAGAACTGCGTCTTGGAAGCTATTGAATATCTCCAGGGAAGGAGACTTCAGATGTTTCGATACCTCTGTCATCTTCACAGTAAAGGTTTTTCCTCATGCTCAGATGGAATTTCCTGTGTTTCAGTTTGTGCCTATTGCCTCTCATCCTATCAGTGGATACCACTGAGAAGACACCCTCTCTTCAGTTACTTACACATTTTGATCAGATTTCCCCTGTGACTTCTCTTCAGGTGGAACAGGCTCAGGTACCTCAGCCTTTACTCACATGAGAGGTGCTCCAATCCATTTATCATTTTAATAGCCTTTCACTAGACTCCTTCCAGGAGCTCCACATCACTCTTGTACTGAGGAGCCCAGTATTGGTACACAGAACCCCAGGTGAGGCCACACCACAGCTGAGTAAGAGGATCCATCGACCTGCTGTCAATGTTTTTCCTAATGCAGCCCAGGATAATATTGTCCTTCTGCTGGCTCATGATCAACTCGTTATCCACCAGAACAACCATGCCCTTCTTTGCAGAGCTACTGTCCAGCAGGTGAGCCTGCAGCTACTGATATCTGAGGTTAGTCCTCCCCAGATGCAGGATCCTGCAATTACTTTTGTTGAATTTCAAGAGGTTTTTCTCTGCCCATCTCTCCAGCCTGTTGAGATTTTTCTGAATGGCATCATAGCACTCTGTGATCATGTGGTGATATCTGCTTCCTCCCCTCCTTCCATCCTTCTGTTCATTATTTTACCAGGCTATACAGATAGAAATCTTTTAACATTGCCTTACATTGCTGTCTTTATTTTATTTTGACCATGAAAATATTTTATTTTGATTTAATTGTATTTTTGGCAGCTATCGACAGTATAGATACTTTCTGTGTTTGTTATAGATCACGGTACAATAGAAATATCCACAGCCACTCTTTAAATTGATAAGATTTCATAGTCTATATGTAGTCTGTATGTATTTCTATCTATTTCTTCTTGAACAAAGTCTGACGAAGACTCTACAATTTACTATCCAAAAATATGCGTGGCAGCTGAAATAACATTCAGTTTTCCCCATGTTCAGGAATTCTACATTATATCATGTCAGGTTACATCATCAAGTTACCTGAAATTATACAGCAAAAAAAGTATAAATCAGGAACTTGGGCTGACTTTCATCTTCAGTGAAGGAAGTACAACTGATTATGATAAAATGAGATAAAGTAACATACGGTTTTCAGTACACTTCTTGCTCAGGACAGTGTAGTGTTGTTGCTTTTAATTGTACATCATACACCCACGATGTACATACAGTTCATCCATTCACATGTTGTGCCACATTCTGCAGTATTTCTAAGAGTAAATGAGACTGGTAAAAAATGGCAATACAGGTATGGTGGGCAATCCAGATGTACTCTAAGGGGAATTTTGGCTGTTTAATTTATTAATTGAGATGCAGAACAAGAACTTTGGTAGAACTGAAGTTTTATTCTGATTAGCTGCCATTTTATTTATTTATTTAATTAATTTAGGTTTTAAGCCACACTTGATGAAGATCAGAAACCTGCAAGAATTCATCCAATGATATTTATTCCATAAAATCAGTGAAGCCATGAGTAAATGATCTATTTTGTTATTTGGTATTTTGTGTTCACAAGTATGATATTTTGATAGTCCTGCAGATCCATTTAGTCTCACTGAGTGAAATTTTAGAGGAAAATTAAAGCAAAAAAAAACCTTTCAGGCTAACTTTTCATTAGCCATATTGCTGAAGAAATTGACAAAGGAGAGAAATTTTCAAAAAGAATGAGCTAGGTGAAATCTTATCCCTGTTGTGATCGATGAAATTTCTTCCCTGATAACATCAGCATTTCAAAATTTCAATGTAAAAACTGAATTTAGCCAATATTATGATAGGTCAAAATGCATCAACTGAGCTTAAACTTATTTTCTTTAAAGACAATGGCAAAACTGAAATGCATTTTAAAGAAACAGCCTCCAACAATTCCCTCAAGAGCAGCAGAAAAAGGAAACAATTTCTCAGTCTCTGCAATATAACATTATTCAGACTTTTCTATAGTGTTTTTCTTCCTGTTGGATTGGCAAGTGAGAGATTACTTTCTGAACATTTATATTTCCGCAGCTCTCATCCACACTTATTTGTTCTTCCAGCCCTCACTCCAGTGAAGGGAGTAAATGAATATTAAAATGGAAGTTATGCATTTATCAGTTATACCTCTTTTAATTAAGAGGTCTAATCTGGCACCTCAGGAAACCTTGTCTTATTTTTCTGTTGCTATGAAAGCTGAAGTTGTCCATATAAAAAGAAGCCATAAAAGAAGTCTTTAATTACTTTTAAAGTAAGTTTTAACCAAACTGTCAACCTCTGTGTGCACTATGTCAGTTAACACGTGAAGTAAATCTGACAAAGAGCACTTTATGTACCTTCAGAGCAAGTATATCTTTACCAACGCTTTTGAGTTATTTTAAGTTTGCAAGCTGCAAGTGTCTTCCGTGTTCTAGTTTTGATAACAGTAAAACCAAGACTGGAGATGAGGAGCACCTGGTAATTAGTACTCTGACCATATCCAATATGCAGAATGATTGAAGTTTCAAGTGTCCAGACTCCAGCAATACCTTCCCCAAATGCTGTGAAGTAGTTACTTCACAACCCAAGGCAAGCTTGCTTCTCTCCCCCCGTTATTGCTATGAGAATACTTTGTCTCACTTGCAAAAAAAAAAAAAACAAACAAAAAACAAAAAACAAAAAACAAAAAACAACCCTTCCATAATTTTGTGTAAGTCAGTGATTTTCATAATGCTTTAAACATTCATTTGAACATGACTTTGATTTCATCATGTCCTAGAGAAGCAAAGCCTCTGTATATGCTGTGGTTGGCTTTTAAGAACCAGTGACTTAAATGAAAGTCAAATACTACAGGAAATATTTTAAGAATTCTTTAGCTTTTCTTGTAGTGTTTCTATTTAATAACACCTGCTAATCATAAATAACAAGAAAAATGTCTAATAGTCTGTAATACCAATAGAGTAGACAGCAAGTGCCTTTCACCTCTTGCAGGTAGGCAGACTCTTTCAAGTAAAAGTAATAAAAGCAGAATGTTGATCACTACTGCTGTCTGATCTCAGTGCTCCCAGCCCTGGGGTGCGAGGTGCCCTGCCCTGACAGCAGCAATGACCTTTGGCAGCACCACAGCAGTCACAATGCATGCTGAGTCCCAGCCCTGATCTGCACTCACGCTGCTCTGCCAGCAGCACTAGGATTGCAGGTGTGCTGGGATAGAAGATGGCCTCACATCACAGATGACAGATCACTGTGGTGATTGAAACACTTTCTTAACTATATATTCATCTATAAATATAGCTGAACACTAAAAGAGTTGTGCATTTCAGCCCTTGTGTATACCTGAAAGACTCCAATGATCTGTAAAGTAACAGATTCAGATGCAGTCTGGCAAGCCTGTATCTCCTGTCTTAAAAACAGTGTTAGGC
This sequence comes from Meleagris gallopavo, assembly GCF_905368555.1. Classification (NCBI taxonomy): domain Eukaryota; kingdom Metazoa; phylum Chordata; class Aves; order Galliformes; family Phasianidae; genus Meleagris; species Meleagris gallopavo. The sequence continues at coordinate 76,588,316 of NC_139406.1, read as the reverse complement.
TTTGGGACATCACCGTCAGGAAAAAAAGTGTGTGAAGGTCACAAAACACCATGAGGATCAAATTACAACAACAATGTGACTGAAAAATGGAAAAGACAGAAGAGTGTGGCTGTGGGTAATCCCGAGCAGATAAAGGAGTGAACAGGACTTGAATTTCTGTATTATTTTTTCTGGGTAACTTTTCTGATGTCTTTCATTAACAAATGCACTGAGTGTCACACTCCATGCACATCACCCAGATTTGATATGTAAAGCCAGGAGGAGCATTATTAAACAGAAAGAAGTGACAAATACAGTGGTTGTAGAGGAACCAGGCCAGGAGCAATGCATGGGCAGGAAGCACAATGGTAGCAGAGACACTGCTGTTTTCCAACCACTTTTATTTAAATTCTCATTTTTGCAATGTTCCAGTCTGTCCAGGATATTCCCAAATATTATTCTGCTGGTTCTGCAGAGAGGTAGCTACACCTTCTTTGCTGTAATAGTTGCATAAGTCTAAAAAAGAATATTCAAACAGTGATTGTTAAGCAAGAAAACTAAAAAAGGATTCTCCTTTCTCATGCCATGAATAAATCTGAATCAGCCCTTGCAGAACCCTCTAACTAAAATACTTACAAAATGTCCTGTTGATCTTTATGTCTTATGCTTTTTTTTTTTTCTTTTAGACTTTGAAATCTATGCCTTTTTCTGTTGACATTCCTTTAACACAATATTCCTCATTAATCTGCATCCATTAGCAAATCATGTGCTGAGGGTTTCATTTCTCCAGGAATCCATATTGTACTGTGTGAAATGCTGCCAGGAGACCTTGTAATACTTGAGGTATTGGATGCAGATAGTGGCCCTGGAAAGGCTTTGGAGAGAGAATAAATAATGTTGGTATCATCAACTGTGGGGCCACCTGGCAGAGAGTGCTAATCAATATGAGCTATAACCTTACAAACCTTCAAACAGCAGGGGTTGCAAGGGCACAACACAGCATCCCATTTTTGATGTCAGCAACCCTTATCCTAGCAGCCAAGTCAGAGGTAATATAGAAGCACTACCAAAGGCTGAAATTTTCCCTCTGAAGAGATATTTTGTTTATGTTGCCTGCACTAGCATACCCCTCTATTAGTAGACTTAAAATGATCGACATACAAACCTAAGCACAGGCATGTGATTGTCTATACTATGTAACTTGGCAATTAGCAACTGTTACACTTCTCACCTGGCCCTGGGAACAGTAACACCCTCTCAAAAAAAAAAAAAAAAAAAAAAAAAAAAAAAAAAAAATCTTGACATTGATCCCAGAATGGGTCAGGATTTCCAGAAGGAAATCTAGATGCAATCAGCCAGTTTTGAAGGGTAAAAGAATTTAGCTGTAGGAATACAAGTTATGCCATATGAGATGCCCTTACAGTCTGTGCTAACTTGATTTGCTAATATATCATAAGTCTTTATCATTTTATCCAAAGTAACTACTACGAAGATTTTCTTACCTAGAGCTCTCATTGGTGCCAGTACTGAAGGGCACCAGTGCATTACAACGCTTCTTTGTCACTGCGGGTATCCACCACTGAGAGCATACTTGGACACTTCACAATTTTGTCTTCTTCCTAGGCAGATTTTATTTGTATCTTGACCCAATCAGCCATGTTTATATGCCATCCGTACCAGTGGGCTTTGACAATATGGTGTGTTTGACAGTAATGGATGGTATGAACTTTCTAGGTTGAACAATTTTCTGTTATTGCCAACTTGATGGAAGATTGTAATTGAATCATAGAATCCTAGAGAAGTTTGGGTTAGGAGGGATCTTTAAAATCACCTAGTTCAAACCCCTTGCTTTAGGCTTGTCTTGCTTAGTCTTGCTCTAGACCAGGTTGCTCAAAGGCCCATCCAGCCTGGTTTTTAATGTTTCCAGGGAGGGGGCTTCCAGAATCTGACTGAGCAACCTGTTCCAGTGCATAAGCACCCTCACAATAAGGAGTTTCTTCCAAATATCTAGTCTAAATCTACACTCCATTCCCAGCTTTTTGTAGTCCCCCTTCAGGAACTGGAAGGCCACTATAAGGCTCCCCTAGAGCCTTCTCTTCTCCAGGCTGAAGAGCCCCAACCCTCTCAGCCTGTCCTCATAAGAGAGGTGCTCCAGCCCTCTGATCATCTTAGTTGCTATCCTCTGGACCCACCATGTCTAGGTGCGTACCACAAATTTTGTTTGATCACAGTGTCCTCCACATGTGCTGCTAACTTTCTGATGCTAAAGAGCAATTCATACTCTCAGGGTTCCTTCCCTCCTTCCCCTTCCCCTTTCCTTCCCTTCCCTAACTTAAAAGTGTTTTTCTTTTATGTACAGGGAAGATCAACTCATCAGTTGAAGTGAGTGCTTATGACTCCCTTTAATTCAGCAAACATATGCTAAATTATGCTTGCAAAGAGTATGCCTGCAAGACAAGCAGAATAATTTTAGAACAATCTCCATGGCTATAATTTGTTTGTTTTAAAGAGGAAAACATTACTTCGTATTTGGTAGGGATCATTTATAGTTTAGGACATTGCTAAATTTTAACAGTAATGTTTTGCACTGTGACAAGCAGAGATAATTAGAACAATCTTAAATATCCAGCTTCTAATGTCTTCGTGTTTTCCTTCTATGGGAAAAAAGAGTGCTTTTATAAAAGAAGTAGATAAACAGCTCTTGTTCTTTATAGGGACATAGAGTTAAATAACTCTGTAAATAAATTAGTTGCATAATCTTTTAGAGCTTAATGAGAATATGAAAATAACTGTCATTCTTAAAAGAGAAGTAATGTAAAACATATGACTTTCCTAATTAAAAACATAGAATAATAGAGCTGTGATTAAAAAAAATCAAGAAAGAAAAGTCTACAATAGATTTTTGTGGAACTGTACACAAAAATATTGTGGAAACTCACATAAGAACAAGGTTATAAGGCGTAAAATATATAATAGTGTTACAAGACTACTGTAAAAGCTTGGTTTTATTGTTTATAAAGACCACATTTTAAAACAAAACAGTGTGGCTTTTACTTTATTTTATAAACATTATGCAGGATAAAATGATGACGGACTTTATCATGGAATGATAAAGAATGTCATTAATGTGGTCTATAAACCCACAGAGAACCTCTCTCTTTGAAAATAATAATCTACTGTCTGCTGGAGATAGAAATGCACTTTCATATCTTTAAATATTAAAGCTGACTAAAAACTCCAGAGTGGCCCTACTAGTTTTGATGAAAACTCTATCTAGCCCTATATCCTGCCTCCAACAGTGCATGTAAGTGGACAATAGGGAAAAAGAAAAATATGCATAAGTATCAATATTTCCTTTCAGAATTCTCCTACTCTTGTTCTACTTCCAGTTCAGAGATATTCCTGGTTTGTTTTTAGTTTCTCTTTACATCTGTCATACACTGTTTTACTTCACCGGGGAACAATAAGAGCAATACTTCAAGCCCTTAGCATTTATTTATTTTTTCTTTATGTTCTGTATTTTGATACTTTTAGAAGAATGGGATTTATAAAACTACTATCTATATGTATATTCATATGTAGAACTTTCTTCAAAATATTCTGAGGAAGAAATTTCCCTCTGTGTTCTAACAGAAATCTTTATCATTTAAATATTGCTTTTGTTTTCATAGAAAGAAAGGAGATGAAAATTATGATCTTTCCTAATTAACAAAGAGTATCAACCAAGCCAACCCAAACTTGATTTACATGTTTGATTAGCATACTTCCTTTCATCAGCTGGGAATGGTCAGAAAAGGCTTGTAAGGTTTCTGGCTTTGTACATTACATCAGGAAAATAGCACTGGCCATTTTAAGGAGCTTTTAAAAAACAGAAGTAGGAACTCTACAATGCACTGAAGCTTCTGTCCTGGTAGTTTTCATGAGACCCAGATACAGGAGAGGAAAAACACCTGCCGGTCAAACATTGAAAATAGTGGAAATATTCAGTGTTGCTGACCAGTGGAAAATATATAGGTCAAGCCTAATAAGTTGTCAGATAAGTATGTTTCCTAAAGCACACATCTGTTTGATACTTCTGCTTAAGAAGCCTTTACATGAGTTTTTCAGATATCTGCCTGTTCTGCCTGTTATGTTCCATGTAGCATAGATACGGCAGACCTGTTGTTATCCCTTAGTGGTGCGCTGCAGGAAAAAGTCAAAATTGAGGCTCAAACCGTTCTTTCAAAGTGGAAATGCCTGAGATTATATGCAACATAGATGAAGGCAGTACGACAGTATTTGTGTATGAGGGGTGTGGTTAAGAAAGTATGACTTTCACAAACATGAAAAGAAATTACTATCTGAGATATTAAAAATGTACACGGTCTGTTACTACGATTTGTGAGATATATTATACAATTTTTAAGATACTGATAGTCTTCCTTTAGAATTTGGCTATCCAATCTTTTGGTTTGCCTGAGTCACGCTGATTGAAGAGCTGTGTTGGGCTTTATATAGAAGTTATAGCATAGTTAATGTATATAAGTCACAAATCTTCTCTTATGTATTTTTTATATATTTTATGTGTTATTGAAACAAAAAAAAAAAACAAAAAAAAAGAGGGCAATGAAATTGCTTGGCCATGTATGCTTTAGCACATGAGACATAAAATGGAATTATTAACATGCTGCTGAGCTACAAGTTTAGGTGACTTGATTTGTATCATCTTAAATTCTTACATGCCCATCTTGTTTCTCCCCAAGTGTTTTTGTGAGCTGAAATACTAAGGCACTCACAGGTAATGTTTAAGTGTACAGGCTGATTACAAAATATGTGAATCTCAATAGGTAATACTATTTTAGAGAAGCTAAAGTGAGAGAGCTTCTCACTTATGAAGACAGACTGAGAACTTGGCTTATTCAGTCTGGAGAAGAGAAGCCTCCAGGGAAACCTCATTATGACTTTCCAGTATTTAAAGGGAGACCCAGGAAACAAAAATGCAAGCAATTCACCCCTGATTCCATCCCTGTTTGGGCTTATTTAAGGGCTAGCGTTTGAAAAGGAAATGTATCCTGAATAAAGGCTACTTCCTGAGAAGGAGTGGTCTGTAGCCACAAGCCTCTCATCACTGATTAGGTGAGTCAATTTTTTCCTATATATGATCATTGATTTTCCTAACAATATTTTGTCTGGTATCATGAAGAACTTATCAGAAGCAGTTTCAATGCTTCCAAGGACATACACCACATATGACCTGTGTAGAAGCATGGCCCCCTGGCTAGCCACTGTGAGCTGGATTTGTTCTGTGAACTGCAGCTGATACCCTATACAGATGGATGCCAGTTTCTGAATGGACTTAAGTGTGACAAGAAATAGCAAAGCAGTGCAACCCTTGGACAGACATGGTTGGTTCTATCAGTTAGTTGGACATCAATTACACATATGAGTGTTTTTTTAGTCACGTTGCTGAAGGGGCCCAACATCTGTAGTCTCTTTTCTTCAGAAAGTTTTACTCATAATTCTAATTTTCACTAGAGATTGAGTTGATAAATTAAAATTAGGTTCTAGAATAAGGCTTTTTTGCTGAATCTTAGGATATCTTAGGCTTAAAAATCAATTCTAAAAAAATTTATTGTTGGACTGTACCTGAGGAAGTGTCAGGATACAGATTCATTTCTTTGTGGACAGCAGGGAGACATGACATTAATACAAATTTTAGATTTGTTTACTTTCATCTTTACTAATATGTTAACTTCAAGTGGAGCTGAATACAGTTAGATATAACAGAGAGAAATCGGTTAAAAAAAGAAGGAAGAGAAACCACTTTCAGGAAAACTTCTCTTTTAATAATGGGAAAATTATACATGGTATGAATTTTCCAACATCTGCTAAAAAATACTCTGGCCCAGCACCTCTAAATATTCATAAATGCATTAGTGTTGTTATGTATGCGTCCATCTCTTTGCTATCAAAACTTTTCAAGGTGATAAAGGGGAGGTACATATTTTACCTTCTTTCATTCCAGTTCAGAGTTACTACAACAGCAAAAGAGTGCCTAACATTAAACTGCCAAGTTGCAGTGAATGTTGCACTTAAATAGAAGTAGAGAAACATTCATAACACTGACTAGATCTTCACTCCTTTTTCCCTCTCTGGTTCCATCTTCCACTCACAGGACTACTCTTCCTCCACTGAAATATTGCCCTGTTAAGTACTGAAACTGCTTTAAAGGTTTGATCAACCTTTTGTTGAACCTATTCTGTTTTGGACAGTCATGTATAATCAGATCTCTTGGATAAGTATTTTACCTCTTAATAAGTGTTTAAAATTTTGATAGGACTCTTCACATGTTTCTACACAAAAACTGTGCTCAGTTCCTTCTTTGACTGTAGAAACTTTTTGGATTTACACTCAGCAGAAAGCGTGAATTTGGCTTAGTATGTCAATTTCCCGGAAGGGAAACATCCGGCTTCAAGACTGTACTACAAGATCTTCTTCACAATGCCCAGGAAAACAAGGAAGCACTAGTAGCAGAACCCTCCTCTCTGCCAAGATTTTACAAGAAATGATGGAGTTTTTGTTTCTTGGTGAAAAAGATTATACAGTGGCTACACTGCAGAAGATACATTTTGCTATCTAAATCAATTTAAGTATGTATTTTCTCATGTTTAAAAAAAAAAAAAAGCATGTGAATACTGGCATGCTTTATCTTGCAGAGGAACAGATTGCGGTCTTGGCTGACTGCAAACATAGCATTACAAATTAAATTAAAAGAAAACTCATTATCACTTGCTTTGTGTACAGAAATACGACAGCTTCCATACTTTGCTGTAGACGTTTTTGACATCTTCTAAACTAGAAGAAATGTAAGTGTATAACTTCATTTGCAATGCTTAAATTCAGCAATCACAAACTTTTTCTTTTGTTTAAAACAAAGCAGGAGACATTTTCTACTGCCTGACAAAAGCCAGAACAGATAACTATCTATGTGGTTAAACCACTCAATTGTAAAATTAGAGTTGATTGAAAATTGTCACTAAAAATTTGTTAAAAGAACCTTGAGTTATTGAAGATGTGATTTTGCAGTGTTCTTTGCAGATTAACAGAATCAAGCTAGTTACAATTCAGAGAAAAATCTGTCAAAATAAAGTAGATATCTTTGCAGAGAAATGGCTGACAGGAATTTTTCCAAAGCACTTGCAAAACACATTGAACCTTGTGTGAAATTGTTAGCCTTGGTTAGAAGATATGTCAAATACCTGCTTCATACCCACTTCTAACCTTCCACAGTTAAATTAGGGATGATCAAATGTTTCCTGCTAAAATTATTTTTTGGCAGAAAACTGAATTTTCTCACAAATATTTTCCTACAAATAGTGTATGCTTTCCAAGAAAAGCCTGTTACTTTTTTGGCTAAAACCCCCAAATCAAAACCTTTTCTACCTATCCTGTTACTTCCTTTTTCAGCCAATAACTTTGAGTTTTAAATTCTGATAAAATGCTGACATTTTCCAGAGATGAATTTGTTTTTATCTTACAAGACTCTGATTATAGTACATTAATTCAATTTCCCATTTTTATCATCTCATCTTCTATGCCTCTTTTTCTGAAGTAAACAACTCCAAATTCTGCAGTCTTTCTCCACACAAGATTTTTCATGGCCACAGTCTTTTTCACAGAACTGTGTACTTCTGCAGTGTCTTTTTGGTGTGACCTGCTCAGTAGATCTCATTGGCAAAGTAAAACAGCCAACTTCTGAAAGATAGAATGTTTTTTTTAAATCATCTTCCAGTGTTGCATTTTTAACGTTTTATCATCTCAGCTGTACGTTTAATTCCCTCTCCTCAATGACAGATATCTCCTGAATATCTGTGTTCATCTTCTGACTTGACAAAAATAAGTCAGTAACCTGTACTTCAGGATTTTTTCTTCAGCATGGATTATGTTGCATCTGTCAACACCAAGTTGACATACATGTGTCAAGATGTCCTCATTTACAAAAAATGATTAAGACTTAAACAGAGTGGAGATTTTTGCTTGTTCTTGGTTCATTTAACTCCTTCACATCCCATCCTAATGTTTTGACATATAAGTATATGCAGTCAATGCGGAAACTACTTAAATTCAGAAGTCTTCTCTACACTGTATTTCTCACTTGTCTCTCCAAACTTTTGGCACTTTACTTGAGGAGCATCTCTGCTGTGAAGACAGGCTGAAGGAGCCAGGCTTGCCCAGCCTGGAGAAGAGAAGATGCTGGCACAAGCTGTCCAGAGAGGTTTTAAATGCCTCATCTCTGGAACTGTTCAAGACCTGTCTGGATGAGGTCCTGGGCAGCCTGGTCTGGTGCCTGATTTAGTGGATGGTAAATTTGCCTGCAGGACAATGTTGGATCTAAATGGTCTTTGAGGTCTTTTCCAACCTAAGCCACTCTGTGATTCTATGAATACTAATTTTTGTTTATGGTCCTCCTTTCTGTTCCACAAAATTTTATCCAACACCTTTTTAATATTCATGACATAAAAATTAGGTCAAAGTCTCATTTTTTTTCTTTATTGTCTCTTAAAGGGATCCCTTTTGTGATCAGATTACTATCAGTTAGTTTGGACTATGTCTATGCTTATGTACTAATTGCTGATATCAGTAAAGAAAAAGTAATAAAGCAAAGGGCAATGTGAGAAACCTTGCTTTCCTGAGTAATCTGGATTATTCAACTTTGATTTAGTAGAGTTAAGTTTACCAGAGGAAAAAAAAAATTACTTTATTATTTAGATAAGTTAAAATATCACACCTGTCTACATTCATAGTTAAACATTTTAAGTGTGACTTGATTACTAGAAGTGTTGCCAGCATATATTTAAGTTCAATGAAAATTTCAGCCATTTGGACTAAATGCACAGAATGCTGCAGCCGTATGATTGGAATACATCTGTGTTGCACATTGTATCTTGGCTACTACAAGCAATCCAACTGCTGTGGAGCTGAGTAAATTAGTCTGTACAGAGTACCCCACTGATGCAGCTATCGTGTTTCCGATAATGTGTAACATACTGCAGTGTGTCATGCATTGTTTACGTTCCCTGACATGGCAGTGCACAGCTTTTTAGGCTCCTGCAGGAGAACTCTCCTGGGAGTTCACAATGTACAAATTAGATATATAGGCTGTCCATACAGCGTATGGAAAGAGGTAAGGGCCAGCAATCTGACCAGACAGTAACCTAGGCAAGTTAACAGGAAATGTTGCAAGTAAAGCCTTGCCAACGTTTAGGCAATTTACCTTTGCCACGGAGAGAGATTTTGTTTTATATATTATTGACAGTCAATTGAATTGATAAACCCTGTGTTAGGAATGAGTAGAGGTCAAAGCAACTTCTGTCAGAGGAGGGAGGGTGGAGTTTGTAACAGACTTTTTCTGTATTGCCCCATGTTACATTCACTTGCCATCAGGACACTTGGCTACAGGTTCATCTGCTTCTAAAATTACTTGAATTACATCTCAGCTTCATAGGAGAGAACTTTTACTCCAGAGCTGCTATTAAGTGGGAAGAGCTGCTCCTGTCATGGTAGGACTTAACACCAACAGAGGCACCCTGGGTCCATCTGGGCCAGGAGCTGATAGAAATTGAAAATAAATATCCAGATAGGAATTTCAAGAATATTTCACCAAATACTTCCCCAATCTTCAACTTAATATTGCTGAGGAAATTCTTGAGCAGAAAAAGAATATGAAGCTATTTCTCTGTAATTAAACTCTCACCAGGATAGGGGCAGAAAAGCTACTTATATGTACAGGGCTTCACAGTTTCAGAAAAAGGCTTTTTTAATCTGTATTTCCTTTTTCTCAGCAGAGTAGAGAGTATATGAAACACCATGTGTCTATGTTACTGTTGGTATGGAAGGGGTAAGTCCTTGTTCCCTGGGAGTAAATTAATTTGTTTGCTTATCTGTTGAGTAATGGTTTGTTTGATTGCATTTTGTCAGATCTGCGGTTTGGCTGCAATTTTGTGTTTGCAGTCTGTTTGGGGCTGTCTGTTGCAAGTAGGAAAAATGGCTTGCAGCTGAGGGGTGAAAAAGCCTTTCTGTTTTTGATCACTGCCAACAGTGTTAACAGTTTGTTAGCTGCCAAACCTCTGTGACAGAGTAGGATTGACGTAGGTAGAAGTTTCAGAAGCCCAAGAAAGAATGAATCAGCAGCAGGTGGAGGATAACTTCCAGTGGAAGAGTGTTGCCCTAACTTCTTCGAGATAAGAGAAAATGCAAAGGAAGCAAGACTGAAAAGACAGCACAGAAATCCAGAATTTGAATGGAGCCTAAGATTTTTCAGATAGAGGGAAAAAAAAAGCCAATAACTTTTTTATTTCATTGTTAAAAAAAAAATAAATTAAAAAAATGTCATAGTATGTGTGAAGTCACATTAGAGTTGAGAATTTCACTAAGAAAGTTTATGGCTGTTGAAAGCATGTGGTTTGCATGTACAACAGAATAATTTGGAACACATTTAGGCAGGCATTTATGCTGGACCTTTTAGAATTCTGCAGAGTCTTTGACACTATCACCCATGCAACTCCATGCTTTATGGATTGGATTTAAAGACTGAGGTAAGGTGGACTGAAAACTCACTGAACAGCCAGTCCGAGGGGGTGGTGACTGGTGGAGCAGAATCTAGCTGTAAGTACTGGTATATTTCAAGGACCAGCACTGGCCCCAGTCTTAATCTTGATGATGTGGATGACATGGCAGACTGTAACCTCAGCCACTCTGCAGATGGTATAAAACTTGGGGAAGTGGCTGATATACTAGAGAGTCATGCTGCCATTCAAAGAGACTTTGGCAGACTGAATAAATTGTCGAATAAGAAATCTATGATATTCAACAAGGAGAAATGCAATGTCCTATACCTGTTTAAGGAACAACTCCAGGCCTAAGTACATGCTGGAGGAAAATCAGCTGGAAAGAAGCTTCAGCTGGTGGACTAAAGTTGTACAGTAGACAGCAGTGTACCCTTTCTAATGGTGGTACCCTTTCCTGGGGTGGGTTAGGAGAACATTGCCAGCAGGTTAAGGGAGGTGATACTTTCTCTCTACTTAGAATTGATGAGGCTCTCACCTGGAGTGCTGCATCTGCTTCTGGATTTCTGTTTGAAAAAACATGGATATACTGGTGAGAATCCAATGAAGGGCCATAAAGGCAATAAAAGAACTAGAGCTGCTGTCCAATGAGGAAAGGCTGAGAGAAATGTGACTGTTCTTCCTAGAGAAGAGGAGGCTGATGTGGATTTTATCAGTGGCTATAAACGCATTAAGGAAGAGATCCTGGCTCCATTATCTTTGCTCTTTTTATTGCTGCCCAGTGTCAGGAAAAGAGGCAACAGGCACAAGATAGAACACTGGAGTTTCCCTCTGAAAATCAGGCAACATTTCTATGCTTTGCAGGTGCCAGAGCACTGTTGCAGGTTGCTCAGAGGCTGTGGAGTCTCCTCCTTGGAGCTGCTCAGAGGCTACCTGACCCCTGCTGTGGGTGTCCCTGCTGAAGTGAAGAGTTGGGCCAGTTGACTTTAAGAGGTTACTTCCAACCTAAGCCTTTCTGTGACTGAATTTCTTGATGCACACTGAATCATTGAAAACCATATTCTCAGAGCAAGTGTAGAAAAAACAACTCATGGAAATGCAGTTTAGAGATTTTTATTTTCCATTTCACAGTTAATTTTGTTTTTCAGAGAATGTAATCGTTACTCATTATTGCTTTTACGTGGAAAAAGATGTTCAAATCTTTGACATGGACCCATTAAGGAAAACAAATGATATTTCAGACTACTTTTGATTTCCCATTACTTTGAATATCACCCAGTAGCAAGCAAAACATTCATTTTGGGTTGGGAGTTCTTAAGATTTGTCATTGGACTTTTCCTCCTTCAGTCCTTTGGAAAAGAGTAAGAGCTGATGGCAGAAGGGTATTTTGCAAACCTGGAAGGATCCACAGTGGAGAGAAGACTCCATAGATGTTGCTTATGGAGACTTATGTTTAACTTTTCCTTTCAGAGCAGTCCCATTTGAAGTGTCAGTCAATGGAAAATGGTCATTAAGTAAGGAAGACTACTGGCCTCTGATCTTTTCTTAATTTTCACTTTAAAATTGGATAAATAATCCACTGTTATCAAGCCACTTTTCCATGGTCACAATCAGTAATAATAAAAGTTCTTCACTGATTATAAAGTTATTACTTGCCGTAATATTAAATATGCTGGTTCTTTGAAGGGTGAAGAGAAAAGAACAAAGCTTCAGATTGCTCTGTATAGTGCATGCAGATAAGTGTGGCAGATAGGAACTTCTAAGCTACAAACAATTTTTGGGTAGTCTTTTGAAAACTGTAAAAATTCTAGTTTCTGAACTCATGCCTCAGTCCCAGTCATTAAGACTTAAATCTTCCAAGTGCACATGCCATTGAATGTGTGATGGTTATCCACTCTGTGTATACTCCACTTCTTTCTTCAGTGGACTTTTATAATGAAATATCTAGGTAATCTGTGTTTTGTCCCTGAAGAAAAATCACTTTATAAATCCAACCCAGTGACTGTATGAATGATACAGCATCAGATTTACTTCCTTACACATTCCTTCAGCCTTTTCCATACAAAATTTGTTCTTCACTTATCTATATGCTTTCATGTAGTAGCCCCGTTTCAGGCCATGGAAATAATACCACAGCTGGAAGTTGCAGTAATGAGTTAGAATGATACAACTTCATTTCCCCCCCCTCCCCCCCCCTTTTTTTTAAAAAAATCTCTTTTGCTTTTCTCTGCAGTTTCTTTTGTTCTGTAGATTCTATTAGTATGGTTCTGACCATCCTCTAAAACCTAGATGAATTCACTTCTGTTTCTCAACCCTGAAGGCTCTGGGATTCTACCTATGAAAAGAGACTAAAGTCTTCAAGGAAAGAAAGTAAAAATACTTCAGAACAAAGAATTTTGAAAAGATGTTGCAGAGAGCACAAAACAGAAACTGCAAATTTTAGCTTGCATTTAACTCCCAGGATTGCAGAACCAGACTGGCTGCAACCATTTTTTTGTTCTACTCTGGAAGAAAATGGAAATAGGCTTTATACTTAGTAGGGTGTATGAGACATAGATTATGAAAACTGTGTTTGTGAGGTAGGTGTCTTAAAAAATGAGGAGATGTGGGGGTGTTTGAGTAAGACTTCGCCAGTAAAGACCTTTCTACGCATTGCGTTAGGTCTCTCATAACCTTCCTACAGTATCTTCTGGCTCTTGTCCTGTTTTGATCTTGTGTGCAAGTAATTGAGTACAGCTGTAGTTGTCATTTGGCTCTGGCCCAGGACAACAACAGAACATTATACCAACTCTGGGCCAGACCATATTTGCTTGTTTGAGTCCTCTTCCCATACATTTAATTTCATATATTTCCCATCTATTTGGCTGGAGACCAGCCTCATGTGCCCAGCTAGCTATAGCTGGCTTCCTCAACTGATACAGAAACTGATTCAATGGAAAAATAAAAATGATCATTATAGATTCCCAGCTAAATAAAATACATTTTCTCTATGTGTCCCACTGAGAATGGAGGATGAAAACTCTGCAATTGTTGGATCCAGCTAGCCCCCTACAGACTCTTCTGTGGTTGGGTCCAGTGCATGAAGAACAAGAACTTCAAGAGATATGTTACAAAGCATGGAGACCACCAGATACAGATGGCTTTACAGATACTTCTGGGAGGTAACTCTTTATGCTTCATGCTCCGCACAATTACAGGGGCACAGAAATATTTTCCCAGCATCATATGTTCTTCTTGTACAGTGCAAAATGCTCCACGATGCTTAATGTATGAAGAGAAAAAAATGGCTTCCATGGAGGATCCTATAATCGCGGGAAAAGCTTGAGTATATTCTATCTCAAGTTGAAGTAGATATGTATAATCTCTGATACTTTACCTGAAATTAGAATAATTAATGATGATAACTGGGTGGGGGGGCATATATAAGATCTATTTTCATTCACCAAGCATGCATTCTGAGCAGGAGAACTCATTCTTTTTCTTTATGTATGTATTAATCTGCATCTTATCTTTAATGTGGACTACTGTGCAAATTCAGCAATATGAACAACTATGTGCTCTTTTTTTTTAGTATAAATAAACAGATATAGGATTTTGATTCAAAACTTTCAGGGGTAAAACAAGTGTAATAATAAGTTAAAGCCTCCAGATGTGGAGCTGTTGAGTCCTGGACCAAGGAAGCTTATTTTGAGAGGTAGTCTGTGGCCAGTCCCCTGTCTGATAGAATAGCAGGGACAAAAGTGCAAGCAACAATAGACTGTTTTATTGGCAAAATGCCTAGAGACTGGCTGTATGCTTAGCAAATGATAAGAAAATAGAAATAGTTCTCAGGGTCTTTCAAAAATAATCCAATTTGTCCTCAGATGCTTCCTATTCTCCTCAGAGGGCAACAAAAAAGATGATCAAGCTCTCAAGCATCTGCATGTGCCTAGATCTTAGAGAGGCAGGAACTAAGCTCTTCAGAGTAGTTGTAGGACACCTTCTCAGCATGTATTTAGCAATTATTATTTTGAGCCTACGTTAACATTTCTTCAGAGCCTTCACATTAGTCAAGCTGGTCCCTTTATATACCAGCAAACAAAACAAAACCAGGACCTCTCTCACAGCTCTGAGGACAGAAGGTGCATGGTTAAATTTTTTCCTCCACAGCAGAAACAGGATTGTTTCATCCAGTCTTCCTGTGTGGCTGCACCTGGATGAAGGTATATCTGAACTTGTGGGAGAGGTTCAGCTCATTCAGGCCTCTCCTGTGGAGAGGAGAGTACAGTAACATAGGAAGGCAGGGTACATGTGCCATGGTCCTGCAAAGACAAAATAAGCCTAATAAATGCAGCATACAGAATATCTGCCCATGCTAGCAATTGGAGACCTGTACAAGTCTCTCAATAGAGCCTTAGCAGCTGTTTTAGATCTTTCCACCTTCAATCTGGCTTGAGTTAAACACAATGGAATCTGGAGTAATGCAAATGAGGACCACATGGCCTTGATCTGGCTCAAATCCTGTTCCTGTCTAGTAACCATAACCATGGTACTGTAGCTAATGTTAAATTATATGGCACTGGTCAATGCAGAAACATGGCAAGTCCACAACTAGGTCTGTGACAACAGATGAAAATCAAATATAAAGGGAAATACAAGGCCATGTGCTGCATATAAAGGATACAAGACTGCTTCCAAGGACAATGACTCTACAGGACTGTGAGAAGTTTTGCAACTTATCTGTAGGAAGTTTACTAGCTGTGGGAGATCTGGCATGGTCAGAGAGTACTGACTTAGCATAAAGTTAGTTGGCACGATGCTAGCTCATCAACTTTTTTTTTTTTTTTTGACTACTTAAACTTAATTCGTTGGCTCAAGTGTAATTTTATCAGCACTCTGTATCATGTAGTGGGAGTGTTCGTATTCAAGCAGTCTGGATTTAATCTACAGTCGAACCATAGATGAAGCCAGTGAGAGCTATAACTGAACAAAAAATGGGTAATGGTAAAAATTCAGGAATAAAAGAAGACATTACAGCATGGAGGAGCAAACTGGCAAATGTAAGTGCTAAGCAGAGAAATGAAAATGATCCAAAATACCAAGTGATTATAGAGTCATGATGTTATACACAGCACATGCAATTCCTATGGATTTCAAGTACAGAGCATGCTGTGACAAATGTTTTTCAAATGGCTCAGTGGAAGTTGAAATATACAGCCCTCACAGTAGGAAAGACAAGAAATGAGCTTGCGACATGCTCCCTGTGATTCTTAATGTTCGCGTTTCACACCAGTAATTTCCTGCAGGCCAGAGAAACTTCAGCGTTGCTAATTTCACTGGAAGAGCCCTCTGCCTTCTTTCACTGTCACTTCTGTACTACCTGGCCCATGTGACTCAACAGCAGACCACACTGATGTCCTCTAAATCCTCTTGAGGATATTCAGAAGAACAAATGTACATGAAACAATGCCCAGTTCCTCAGCTTATAGATCCATTTGTTTTTAGGTAATTAATGTCTTATTGTGATTAGGATGTCTTAGCTCACACTTAAATAAAAACAGGTGAAGTCAAATAGAAAAATAAATCCACAGTCATCCAGGTGAGACAATGAAGTTATTAGTGTTTATAAAAGGAAGTGAAAGGAAGACTGACTTAGTTTATACTATAACAGGAGGGTATTATTTGTGTGACTCCCTGTTCTGAGACGGTTCTATTTGCAGGCCTTGGATCCTGTTAGTTGCCACTTAGAGTGGTCTCTTCAGGAACTCCCAGAAGAGAACTATTTGCAAGAGATTCTCTACTGGAAATTCAATCAACTTCCTAATTCATGCATACTTGAAGATTTATCTCCAGAGAAACTCAGATCTTGGCTTGCACAGGCATTTTTCGTGCATAGAGTACATTAACCCTTGCAGCCAAACTCAAATTTGAATTCTTAGAGGGAATCAGATTTTCCACCTTATTCCTTTCCTATTTATGAGATAGTTTGGTTGTGCTCATTAAATAGAAGATTCTGTCATATGCTACTAGACTGCAGGTCATCCAGAAAATAAATTGCTCCCTTCACTCTTGAAAATACTCTTCCCTGTTTGTGACTCACTGGCATCTTCCAGGTAAATATTGTCTTGCTGTGGGTCTCCTATATCAATTTCTGTGTTTTAGAAAGAATGCATGGTATAAAAAATCCAATTAGCATGAATGTATGTTGGGAATTACTAGCTTGACTAGGACTAGATATCCTGGTGATTGCCATTGGCACTTAGGTAAGATGAATGAAAGCAAAGATGTGATAATAAAGTATACCATATTACACATTTTTTTCAAGGAAGAAAGGTCGAGTAAAAAATTATAACTATCACAGTTCTCTCCTACTGACTACTCTTCATCTCTTAGATAAGTTTGCTCTGGGTAGCCTTGCTCTCAGGTTGAGATCATTGGAGAAAAATGAACTTACCAAATTTCTTTGGAAAATATTTTTGACTGCAAGGGATTTGTTAGCTGGAGTCTCAAACTTTGCCGTGTTACAGATGATGCAATCTACTGATGGTTTCCACATTCTAAGAATTGTAACAATTCTGTGTCTTTATTTAGCAGCTGTTTAAGATAACTACAGGAGAAGAGTCTAGAAATTACCTGCATGTTTAGAGATGTTGTGTTGAGAAATTCCACTTGCTAGAACAGCATCTCATATATTTGTAGATTTACTTTTAAATATGTATTTGTATGAACATAATATGATGTTTTAGAATTAAAATACAGAGACCAGAATATGAAAATTGCTTACGGCAGAAGATCATGGAGCAGCATATTTTACAGGAAGAGTAATGTAACCTCAAGGACTGAAGGAGTGAAATAGGTAAACCTCTATAAAACAATGTGCAAGGGTCAAAAGCAATAGAGAAAATGTTGAAAACTGAAAGTTTCAGTGAAGTGGCAATTTCTGGATTTAACTTGAAAACCCAGGCTGTAGATTAAGATGTGGTCGTATAGTAACATTATTGATATTGCTGATTCATCTATTTAGATAATTAGAAGAAAACCATTTCTTTTTTTCTTTACAGCTTGTGTGTGTGTGTGTGTGTGTGTGAAATAATGTTATCTTAAATGACAGTATTTTGAATATTCTAATGGAGATATATTAGTTATTAGTGTTATAGTTACTATGAATTAAAGAGATAAGTAAGACAAAATTTTGAGAGAGACACTGTCTAACTGGTAGATTTGGTAAAAGTCAGTCTTCAGATTTGCTACATTTCCTGAGATGTCAGAAAGTTTGTGTGCAGGAAAACCTGTGCATTCTTACTGCTATAGAAGTTTGCTTAAGAACAGATATGTGAATGACCAGTAAATAAGATAATAAAAAGGACTAAGTGTACAATGCCAGATAGATTAGTTGGTGTATTTGGAAAATATTACTCAGATGATATGGGAAGAAAGACAGAATCAAATTAATGATTAAAAACACCTGTTGAAAAGTGTTGTTTTTTTCTCTATACTTTCTTCTTAGTGGAGTTACATGTGCTAAATATAAACCTGCAAAACAATCAGCTTTCGTGGTTTAATTTCACTTTGTTACATGACAAAATATCCGTGCTAAGATTTATTGTTGTATAACATAACTTAAAATATTTTTATTAATTGTTTGTAGAAGATTTTCAGTTTAGGAAAGAGAATCAAGAGTTATTCACTTCATTAGAAAAGTTTGATTCAGATTTCATGAAAATAAAACAGTAGAAGGAGGAAACAAGACACTTGAAAAATAATATTTACTTTTTCCTGTCATAGAAATAGCTATGAAAATCACCTGCTGTTACAGGACTCCATGAGCTAATAGATGAAACTTTTCACAATTATTTTCAACTGTGATGTCAGTCCTCAAGAGTACACTGACGCTTTCCTGATGAATTTGCCTCACAAACAGTACCAAATTTAATTGAGTTATCGGCATGTTTATTGACATAAGTATCAAATGACTTTGTCTACATAAATTGGCTGGTTCAACATTCCTAACTTGTCTGCTTCTCTGAGTGTAAAACCAGACACAATTTATCTTGTGTCTAACCTTTATAGTGTTAACTGAAAGTGACAAGAACTATGATACAGCAATACACAGATTGTGGCTGTATGGTTTCAGTATTCTAGTCCATTTTAAATTTCTAATTACAGTGGCCATTAAATGGAAGCTAGTGACAGGTCTCCAGGTGTTATAGCAGGACAGTGCCTCTAGCATGGTGCTTGCCATGCTGCATTGCCTGTAGATGACCGTTTTAACAAGTTGGAAAATGACAGTGTCTGTTTCTTGCCACCAAACAGTTTAGAATCTCAATCGGATTTACTGGGAAGATTGCAGGATAAGATGTGTGAAGTACCCCTGAACACTACACTGACTGTAAGCTGTGCTCTGCCTCCAGTCCATTACAGTTCTTCCAGACCAACAAATTCCTCTAAAAACTTTATTGTATGATAAGTATTTACTGTTTGCAGGTTGAAACCCCTGTAAATGTGCAGTGAAACTGTTGGAACAGCCTTGAACTTTGGAATGCTTCTAGATTAAGCCAGTGGCAGCACCTGAATCACCTTTGGTGTGAGAAAACATGGAAAATAAAACCCCAGAAATGCTCAGGGCTAAATGAATGCCATTGGTCTTTCTTGCAATTTAGCAAGTGCCCTCTCCTCTGATTGCATATTCTTTTTGTTTGCATTCCACAAGGAAGATCTGGGGAAATGTTCATTATAAAGACAGCCAGTTATAGGCTGTACCAAGTTCTTTCTGAGATAGGTAGATGAGGTGAAAATCCAACTTTAGTATTATTTTAAAACAAACATTACTGAGTAATGAGAAATACCCATCTTCTAATGGCCCACTGATTATTGTTTCATCTTCAGCTTGCTTGGTATTTATTAATGTTAAACTATGACTACACTCTCGAGTGAGAGGGAAAAAAAAAGGTATTGCCTAAGATGTGTGCATTAGCACAGAACAATGAGGAATTTTTTTGTTTTTTTATTGTGATTTGCCATTACATTAATTTTAGGCTTACAGTAACTTCACTTAAGTTACATTGCTGTACACTAAGGCCAGACAGAGAAAGGTCACAACTTTTGTTTTCAGAATTTAG
Source organism: Meleagris gallopavo (assembly GCF_905368555.1). Classification (NCBI taxonomy): domain Eukaryota; kingdom Metazoa; phylum Chordata; class Aves; order Galliformes; family Phasianidae; genus Meleagris; species Meleagris gallopavo. The sequence continues at coordinate 76,568,695 of NC_139406.1, read as the reverse complement.
GCAGTATATCTGCTGGAATAATGATAGATATATGCACACATATATGTACCTTTGTTTATACATATATAACTGCAATATGCATGCGAAGTCATGATTCATTGTTCCCTCTGTACTTGAATTTGTCTGAAATTGTAAATACAGCCTTAAGGATCATAAAATCCCTTCAGCAGAAAGCATTTTATTTATGTATTTAAAAATCTACATTTTTTTTTTTAACTGGGATATTGTTAGCTAGTATATTTTCCCAATGTTATTCAATGTTAATGTTATATATATATATATATATACATATATATGTTAATGTTATATATATATATAAGACCATTAGTTCTTCCTAAATACTTCATAGTACCCACATTTCCACTAGGAAATTTGTTCCTTTGACTTTCCTAAAAGAAGTGAAGGGACAAAACTATACGTTATACCCAGATTTCTAAACAGTTTAAATTTCTGAGCTCTAAATTACCGTAAACCCTTTGATCAACCTACATTTCAAACACTTATAATCACAAAAATTTAGATTTACATCTATAACAGAGTTTTAACTAGACTCTTTTGGATGCCGTTGCCTAGGCCCATCACATCTGACAGTTGGTAAAGACTGCCCCAGAGATAGACTAATAAATGGCACTTGATATCAGAGTTAAGGAAATATTTGTGTTATGTACTTGACAGATTTCTTCGAATTGTGTTGAAAGAAAAACTAGTTATACACCTGTTGAAGAAAGAAGGCATTAAATAATGTTTTCTATTAAGATAGGTCTATGCTGTATACATACGTTACCCATTCTGTATGTTGGACCAGAGTTTGAAACATGGTCGAGATCTTTCTGCATCATCTCAATAAAAAAAAATAAAAAATAAAATAATAATAATAAAAAATTTTTTAAAAGTTCAAATGTGCATCTATGATTCTCTGAGTTTACGGAAGATGTAAACTTATATAATCACACTCCTATTATTATATATAGTAGCTGTACTTGGGAATATCAGCAATCAGACCTCTCCTTTATTTGAGGAGAGAAGAAGAGGTCGCGGTTAGGCTGTGATCTCAGTACACTTACTCCAGCACACTCTGAGAGCATGCCTTGTGGGGTACTGAGTGATCCCTCCTTTCTCCCCTCTAATGCCAAAAGTTAGAACAGGAGAAATGGTAATAATGAGTATGAATCCTTATCTTGGGCTCTCTACAGGAACAGCCATATTGCACTCAGGGAAGCGCAAAGATTGATACTGACAGAAATGGCAGACGCCAGGCTTCAGTGGATTTTCTGTTTTCTTTAAGTTCTTTTGAAGGACTACAGGAAGAAGCATGAGAGTGACTTTGCCAGCAAAGACCAGCATGGAGGAGGATGAAGGCTGAAGAAAGAAATATCAAAGAGTGTCTGGTATGAGGCAATTAGGACAATTTGCCAGGTTGTATACTTGAAATTGCTTTGTGACAGTGACCTGCTAAAATTCTGACACTAATTGAAGCAAATATTTATTAGATCCCTTTCTTGTCAGTATTCTAAGAATGATCTCTTCAACCTAAATCTTCTCCCAGATGAAGGATCCAAAACCATTCAAATGCCAATGGTTTCTGAAGAAAATTCTTCGTAGTTCTAGGGACAAAAGGAGTGTTTCAGGCAAAGTAAGGATTTGCTCTGTTTGTAACAAATGCTAAGAATGTTTCAGTCTGAAGGACTTGTTCATGATGGTTTTTGGATGCTGTAGGCAGAGGAAGTTTGCTGTAATACTGCATTATGAACATTTTGAAGACATTGCACTCATGTAAGTGAGTGCAAATGTAAGTTTAAAAATGAAAAAAAAAAAAGTTTAAAGGGTAAGATGAATGGGCTGTCAGTCTAAAAACAAAGGGGAAACTAAATTTAAAGTTGGACGTAGTTGTGCTAGACAGCTTTATGCCAAAACATTGTAATATTAGCATTGAAACAAGAGCCACAGGCAGCAGAGGGTAAGGTGGTAAACTTCAGTCTTACGGTGGTGAAGTTATCCCCACTAAGGGAGTTTGTGAACTAAATGAATAGGGAAAAAACCTACTGGAAAGGATTCAATTTGTAATTGAACCAGAGGAAAAAGTATTCATTATAGGCTTAAAAAGGGGTCATGATATGGTGTTGCTGACTTGGTTCTCTCCTTGTTCTGTCCTGTGTCCATCTGATCTCTTAGGTCATCTAAGGGACTATGACTGGGGAAAGCCATAGTCGCTTTCTGCTCGTATACTGTCTTTTCACCTGTGATTGAGGCTAAATGAAGAAATAGAGTTTGTGAGCATGTGGGGAGTTCCAGAGCATGGGAACAATATCTTACCAAATGTCTGCTGGTTGGCCACTGTGAAGTTTGACTCAGTGAGACATCTGTCAGTGTAAGCTACCTCCATAGAGGAGGTTAGGAATAAAAGCATAAAAGCATGCACATAACGTGGAGTAATGTGCACTTGAGTAGATGTCACCCTGTGGGTTTTTTATGTGTATCTTTGTTGCCATATAATCTAAAATAAGTAAATACGTCAAGAGCAGATACTGTCTGTAGTTACCATTCCTAGCTTAGCGCTGTCTGGAGCCCTTAAATAGTGAAAGCCTTCTCCAGTAAATCCACACTGGATTTTTAATTGTTGTGGTACTAAGAATGTGACGTTCTTTTTTTCTATGCAAGCTGATGCAGTGCTTCTGGTCCTTAATAAAATCCCTTTCTCTGGAACTATATCTTTCCCACCTTGTACTGCTGCACAGGCAAATTGCTGTACTCAATGCTGCGAACTCCCTCAGTCCTTCCATCTAGAGCCCTGGAGGAGCACCTGCCTGCAGAAAGATAGGAATTGGAAGTATCTGTGCTTTTCTATGCACAATTCAAACAAAATAAAAAAGAAACAAGAGGAACAGTTTATTTTCTTCAAAGTTATCATGATTGGTCTTTCTTTTGAGATCAAAAGTTTTTAAGCAAAGTATAGCTGCTGGCTGATGTGGAGAGAGATTATATCTCAGGCTGAAGTTGCTGCTGTGGTTTATGCCTAACATTAACTGCACTATCATAATGTTTGCTTCTGAGAAAAAAAAGAAAAGAAAAGAAAAGAAAAAAGACATACTATCTATTCTACACATTGTTACTTGGTTTACTGGATACTTCATTGATTATTGATTATGAAACATTTATAAGTGAGGAAAAGGTCTGCTGGTTTACTTTCCTGAGGCACTGTGAGAAAACACAAGGGTCATCACTGCTGACAGAATGTTGCATGTAAAGGTTCTAACTGTGAGAAAAGCATATGAAAACTTAAAAACTATAGATATCTAGTATCTTTTTCTTTTTCTTTTTTTTTAAAAATGAAATTGTAGGGACTTGTATTTTTTCCTATAAATATTATTCAAGTAGCATATAAGTATCTTTACATTCAAATTCTTGAGTATGTTGATATGTTAAATGTTGCCAATTTTTAATGTAGCATGCCCATAAATATATAAATATTTACCATAAAATGCAAGTTGTGTGTGTATTTATTGGTTCTTTGCAAGGATAACTGCTAATGAGAAGGAGGCAAGTTTTTAAAACCTCTCCATAATTGCTATTTTTGGGACAGCTGCATTCTGCACACAGGTGAATCCATTCTTGCACAGTGTGTGTAATAGAACTGTATGACATGGCACAAGTGTGATATTGTTGAAAATTCAAGAAACATTATAAAAATTATGGAAATATGAAAGTATTTCATAAATAATGATTTAACTTGTTTTAGGCTTTAATTTATTTTCACCAAGAGTCACTTGCTCACTGGGTGCTAGAAGAACTAAGTGACAGAAAGCAGTCACCAACAGTGTATCGTCTGAGCAGTACTTTAATGGTCTTTGACGTTCCTTCTGCATTTGCTTGATTGTGTATTTTTTAATATTTCCCACCTCATTTCAGTGTTATCATTATGATAAACTGATGTCTTAGCACAATTTGTGATATTTCAAAGCATTTACTTTTCTAATATTTGTGTAGTCTAAGACTTGATACAATTCTCATTGGCCAAATTATACATTAAAATAAGCAGTATTAAGGAGAGATGAGGTGGGATTTAGTCCTGCTTAGCACCACCTCTCCTCCCTATCAAAATGTTGTCAACTTCCTCTTCTAAATTACTGCTAGAACCTTGAAATCTCTTATGTCTGATTTTGTAGATAAGATGATAATTTTTCTTTTCATTTTATGGTGAATGAGTGGAGAGGAAGCAGAAAGAAAGTTATGAAATAGTTTCAGAAGAATAAATATGAAGAGAAAGTATTTGTCATTACTTTTTAGCAATATTGCTTATAATTAAAATGGAAAACATGGAACATAGTCACAGATGATAAAAATAAGCAAAAATAAAAACTTTTTTTATATATAAGTCAACTAAGTAATACTTCCTTGAGAGGCAGGCTGGAATGGCTTAATCTTTGAAAAAAATATGGATAAAGGTATCTTCAATAATTCAATTTCTTTAGCAGAATAAATGACAAACATAGGTCTGATCCCATAGACAAATAGCAGTTTAGCTATTCTCGTATTTGAAATGCATTGCAAAATGAGCACATTGCCATAGATTGATGCATAGTCATAGCCTTCAGCCAAACACTTTCTCATTTGTTCTACTTGTGTTTGTGAAGTTTTTGTTGGTATAAATCTACAATGGTACTAGCACCGTTGCTTACTGGGCATTTCAGCCTACTAGGAACTTAGAAAATATAGTTGTAAATATTTAAAATCACAGCCCATTTCTGCTTTTGTACTCAAGAACTTTTTTTATTGCATTTCTCTTATGATATAAAATATGTCATTGCTGTTAAAGAATTTTTACATAATCATCCAAACTCTAAGGCTGAAAAAGTCACAGCAGAACCCTGTACAAATTAACAGAAGAGCAGGAATTCTCATCAGCATTCTTCTTGTAGTTTCACTGCTTTATGCTGATTGGAAGGATTCATTTAGTCCATTTGCTCTTGATTTTGAACATTCTATGCCCTATATCTTTTTTCTCATGGCATGTAGGGGCACAGAGCAATGCAGAGCCAGAGCCTGAAACCCTCCTGTAGGAAGGAGAAAACGGCATGTGGATGTTATACAAGGCAGTAATATAGGCTCAGAGTTCTGAGCACATTGAAATGCTAATGCCCTTACATATAGGTTAACATTACAAATAGGTCAGAGCTATGTGTAAAGGGGAAAATGAAATTTCTCCAAGGACAGATAGTATTATTTATAACAGAGTTCCTGCAGTTTTCAGTGATAGCATCAGCTGTTTACAGCTGACTGAAACAAGAAGTTGAGTTGGTCTGATAAGGGCTTGAGGCTTGGGTCCAAGCCAGATTCTCTTACCAGGGCTATTATACTACTTGTTGCAGCCTGTGTAGCCAGGGAATTACTGAAAAAAATTGGTGCGAGTATTCATAGGTAAAAGCTCGCTTCCATGGCAAAAATTTCACTAACATTAATGATTCCAGGATCTCACACATACTATGAGGTTTATAATAATATCTGTAGAGGGCACTGTTAAAATAAAAGCCTGCATTAATGTCAGAAATATGACATTGCTTGGACTTCGTGACAGACTTAATTTTATTTTCAATTGTGAAGATTATGTCTGTTAAGACAGCCCCTCATGGTTAAATCCAATTCTCTTATTATGACCGTGTTGATTTTCCAGACAATTTTATGCTATGGACGCTGTGAGCAGAACAGTAACTAAAATACTTCTGATGATGAAACATGAAGTGGTATAAAAAATAACTGATCTCAAAGTGGGAAGACATTCAGTTGCGGATTTTTATAATTAAAGGCACTAGAAGTGATATTTTTTAGATGCAAATACATACAGCCAGACAGAAATGCCAAGGAACTGGAAGCCCATGTGTGGCTTCCTGTGGTGACCTGAGTATAAACCCGTATCCCTTTTTTTTTTTAACCCTGTTTATGAAATGAGAGAAAATTAGAGAAAATATACAAAATTAGAGCAAAAAAAAATAAGAATAAAGGTACTAAGTGAGAAAGGAAAAAAATATATTTATTTTTTCTAGTGATCTATCAGTGATACCTGCAGATACCATCCAAAGGGATCTGAACAAGCTCAAAACAGAGGTCTATGTGAATCAAAAGAGGTTCAACAGGGCCAAGCTTAGAGTGCTGCACGTGGGCTGGGATAATCCCAGGTATGTGTACAGACTGGGAAAGTACTCCTTGAGAGCAGCCCTGTTTGGAGAAGAAGAGAAGAACTTGGGGGTTCTGTTGGATGAAAACCTAATGTGAGCCAGCAGTGTGCACTTGCAGCCTGGAATGGTAACTTGGGCTGCATGAAAAGATGGGTGGCCAGCAGGGTGAGGGAAAGGATTGTCCCCTTCTGCTCTGCCCTTGTGAGGTCTCATCTGGACTACTGTGTCCACTCTGGGGTCCCCATCATAGGCAGGATAGAGGGCCTTTGGAACACCTCTGGAAAGGGCCACAAAGATGCTTAGGAAGCTGGAGCACCTCCCCTGTGCAGATAGTGTGAGGGAGCTGGGCTTGTTTAGCCTGGAAAAGGTTCTAGGGAGACCTCATTGCAGCCTTCCAGTACTTAAAGAAAGCTTATAAACAGGAGGGAAATCAACTTTTTACACAGGTAGTCAGTGATAGGACAAAGTGGAATGTTTTTAAACTAAAAGGGGAGTTTTAGACTAGATATTAGGAGGAAATTTTTCATTCAGAGAGAGGTGAGGCACTGTCATAGGCTGCCCAGAGAAGGTGTGAATGCCCCATCTCTGGTGTTCAGAGCCAGATTGCATGGGGTTCTGGGCAGCCTGAGCTGGTGGGTAGCAACAGATTGTATGGAGGAGGTAGGAATTAGATGCTCTTTGAGGCTCCTTCCCAACCAAGCCATTCTATGATACAATTCTATGATTCTGGGATATTCTGAAACTCTCCGTATGTAAATGTACGGTATTGCACCTATCTGACAGGGATCATCTCTGTCACCTGGGATCTTCCCATCTCGCCACATGTTACCCCATAGCTTTGCTTTCTCCCTTTCCCAAAAGCAGCTACTCTGGACAACGCAAAGAGAAACAGTAACCCTACTCACAAGACCTATGGATTGCATGTAACATTAAAACCTCAGTTTTCATCGATCTCTTTTGTTTTTAAAAGTAGCTTTATTCCCACAGAAGTGAAGCAGCCCTCCACTTTTCTGCCAGGTGTGCACCTTTCAGGACAGCACAGCTATGTGTACCTTTTTCCCTCGCTGCGGAGCCGGCAGCGGCTCGATGCCGCGCGCGGCCAGCAGGGGGAGGCCGCGTCTCGCCAGGCCCGGCACTAGGCCCAGCCGCGGGAGGCAGGCTGTCCCCAGCAGTGTGTTGGCGCAGGGAGGTGGATTAGTTGGTTACGATCGATCATTTATGGGTTTTTCTGTAGAACTATAGCATAATTTTACTTTTATTTTTAATTTTAAAAAGTTTAATAATTTTTTCTTAATTGTTAATTTCTCCTTAACGGAGTGTTCATCAAGTGTTATTAGAGTGTTGTCTAGACAGAGGAATCATAATAATCCTATCTCCTGTTTTTGGCACGTATAAGCAGGATTTCTAGAGGGCTTTAGACAAAAAGGTAGATTTAAAAAACAAAACATCAAAAACACCTGCATGCATTTACCTTACTTAAATACTTGGCAAAGAAGTATACCTTCCATCTGACATGGTAGGCTTGTGAAGGTCCTTTAGAACCAAAGTCTGTGACTAAAGTAAAAAAACAAATGAACAAAAAGCATATTTTCCTGAAAGGGTGGTCTTTATTCTGTTGAGCTGTCTTGCAGTGGAAGACGTGTATCTGCCATGAGATTTAGATGATCGGTTGGGTATTCTGGCAAAGCTCATGAAACACACTTATCAAGCAGACCAAGACCTTGAAGTTGACATGAAGTTTTAGCAGTGTGCAGAGGAACATCCAATTGCTTGCAACAACCTGTGTTACCAAGTCACACTGCAGCACTTTGTATAGGCTGAGATTGAAACTCAATACTCAAATACTTGTATCACTATGATTTGGCTGAGAAATGACTAAGAGCAGATGATTTGCTATCTGGATGCCATATGGTTGTCTTTCTGTAAATTATGGGGATTACAATTGAAATCAAGTCTTTTACATGGCAGTAAAGGAGAATGCACTATGCAATTGAACTCTCACCATCAATACTGACCTGTCTTCCTACTGGGTTCAGCTAATCTTTGTTTGTCTAATCTCTGATACAACAGTGATGCTACTTGACATCTTTTCACAATATTGCCAGCTGGATGGATCAATCATGCAATAATTGAAAACACATTATAACAACAACAACAACAACAACAAACATTAGAGGAAGAATTACTTCTTTTTAAGAGCTTATAAGGGAACAGACCTAGCATAGAAAATGTAATTTCCTCCCTTCTGATGGGATTCATTCTCCTCCAAAACAAATTCCATTATGCTTGTTCTGATGTTAGGGACTTAGGCTGCTTCTCAAGTGAGACATGAGTAGTGCATGGTCAACAGTGTGTAGAACAAAAGAAAAGTTTGGGAGGATGAGAAGAAATGCTTGTATTCTTTCCAGCCATTGGTGACATGATAGTGACATGTCTCGATTAGTATAATCTTATCAGCTGGACTCACTCTTGATTCAACAGTCCACCTCTCTTTGCTAGATGAGCTGCTTTCTCATTCTCTGGGTTCTCCATGGTCCTACTGGGGACAAAAGCTGTGACACACTGGGTGTTGAGGAATGATATAGTCAAGTCTGATCTTTAACATGTCAATCAATTATGTACTTGTAGAAAGGTAGGGAGAGAAAATGCTCTCTGGGAATTTTGATAATACCGTGATAGACCCTGTTCATCACTCTTTCATGAAACATCAAGAATCAGACTGGTCTAAAAGGGCATTGTTAGGTTGTTGAGAACTTGAGTGAATATGCTGACAATAGAGAGTACTGGTGGACAGATGACAGTGTTCAGTCCATGATTTCCGTTAAGGTTCTTTTCTCAAAAAAGAGCAACTAAACCCCCTTTCTCATCTTTGTTATTGTTTCTATCTCTCCTTATACATAACATTTTCAAATTCCCCAAACAAATCTTCCAGTAGCTTTGAGCATACCAAGTCTTGTAAGAAGGGACTACTCAGATAAAGATTTATTTTCCATCAGTACTTCTCATATTCAATACACTATCCGTGAATATGACCCAGGCAGGAACATATTATTGTGTTGCCTTGGATTTAAGCTTCATCTATGTTCTGAGGTTCTGAATTTTTGAACAGTGATGTTGGTTATGACACCAAGCTGTGCGGTGGAGTTGACATGCCTGGGTGACAGGATGCCATCCAGAGAGGCATAGGCAGGCTTGAGAAGTGGGTCCAGGAGAACCTCATGAAGTCCAACAAAACCAAGGAAAAGATCTTGCACCTGGAAAATGTCAGCCCCTGCTATCAGTACAAGCTGGAAAATGAAAGAATTGAGAACAGCCCTTCATAAAAGGACTTTGCTGCACTGGTGGATGGCAAACTGAACATGAGCTAAGAATGTGCCCTCACAGCCCAGAAAGCCAACCATATCCTGGGCTGCATGAAAAGAAGCATGGCCAGCAGGGCAAAGGAAGTAATCCTGCCCCTCTGTCTGCACTGGTGAGATCTCACCTGGAGCGCTATGTCCAGATATCCTCAGTGCAGGAGAGATGTGGACATGCTGGAGCATGTGCAGAGGAGGGCAACAATAATGGTGGAGTATCTCTTCTACATTGATAGGGTGAGAAACTGGGCTCTTCAGACTGAGGAGGAGGTGCTGGGAAGATCTGATAGAGACCTTTTGGTATGTAAAGGGGAGCTATAAGGAAGAAGGGGACAGAACAGACTCTGGCAGAGTTTGTTATGATAGAACAAGGGGAAGTGATTTCAAACAAGAGAGACTTTTACTGGATGTAAGGAAGAAGTTTTTTTTACAGTAAAGGTGGTGAGACCCTGTAACAGGTTTCCCAGAGATTTGGTGGATGCCCTGTGCCTGGAGGCACTCAAGATCAGGCTGGATCAGTCTCCGGGCAACCTCATCTAGATACAGATGTACCTGTTTGCTGCAGGGAAGTTGTCCCTTCCAACTCAAGTAATTTTATGATTCTATAATTTTATGTATTTTATGGGACCTAATTTTGGTGAAATGAAGAGTGAGTGATGTGGTAAAAGAATGCATTGAGAAAGACTAAGGAAATAAATTTAAATAGAAAGTGGAGAGGAGGCGGAGAATGGAATAATCTTAAGAAAGAATTTAATGGAAAGTAATAACTACACTGATGTTCTATTTCCTGACATATTAACAGGCTCTGATAAAACATAAACAACATATATAATTTGGTTCAAAAAGCAAGAACAAAAATATGCATTCAAAATATTAATGATGCTACAGTTTCTCCAGCACTTCTCAGTCCTGCAGATCTTTCTACCTGCTTCTATGCAGATCTTTCTACTCTGCAAACCCTGGTGGCCTTTCTCAACAGAGAGTGCCTTCAAAGCAGTCTTACTTTGCACTACCTTTATGTGATTTAGAAACTGCAAGTTTATGCCTGCTTTTTACCTGCCACAAAGTTAGAGTTACGGTTCCATACATATTAAAACCTTTGTTAAAAATTAAAAAAAGACCAATAGAGAACTTGCAAAAGCTGACTCGCGTGGAGAAAGCAGGGCCATGTAAGATGTCCCTGCTCTCTGCACTCCTTTTGTTAAGATCCATCTGTGTTTGATCTTGTCATGTTACTGGTGAATTTTTAGATTTCCATTCCTAACACATTACATTGATGAGATAACATGGGCCACTCTAAAAAAATATATCTATATCTCCAGTCATGTGGTATGGTTTTTCCCATTTATGTAATGTCATTTTGGGGTTTAGAATGAATGGAACCTGAGTTCATGGCATTTTGAATGGGGATATATGTGCAGGTACAGGACATGAACATGCCAAGATATTTCTTTAATACACTGCAGAATCTAAGGAGTAAGATCATATCATGCAACAAAACTCCCCAGAGCTTTGCCTACTTGTATCTGGATTTCATCTTCAAAGCTGTACTTAGGATTTTGATAGTTCAAGTTGTTCTCATTTTGCCACTTGTTTAAAAAAATGTTTCTCTATTAAAAAAAAAATATTAGCCAGATGGTACTTTTAATAAATTACAATAAGTGTTTTATAAATGACTACAAATCACTGTCTGAATACATGATGCTGAACAATCACATGAATTTCATACTGAACTTTATGCAAGAGATGTAAAGTACTTTACTAATGGTAATACTTGGATGCAGATCTGTCTAGTTTCGGACTTTCTACTTAAAACTATCTCCTACTCTTGTGTTCTGATGTACTGCTCATGTAGAGTTAGTGCCAGAAGTTTAGCTGTTGCTGCAAGTCTTAACTGGGCAAGCACAGCTGATAAATGTTCACTGAATATGTGTTGAACCCAGTCTCCAAACAGGACAGGGACTCTAATACTCTTAGAAGGAAGAATTTGCATTCCCACAAGTCATGTTCCTCACAGAGTTTATCATTCCACCAAGATCACTGTTATCTAATGCAAAGAATAAGGTTTAATTAAGTTACAAAATATTTGCATGTTTGCTTCTGATTTAGAAGATTGTGTTGAAGATACCAAAACCAAAGCAGTGATCAGTTCTCAGCTGTATGTTGCTGGCTCATTTCTTAGTGTTAAAGCTGAGGAGCAAGAAATGAAGGACGGATTAAGGTGTTCTTCTAGGAAGTATTGATATTTTTTATATATGCAATTTTGCCCTCGAATATATGACTTTTATTTATTTATTTATTTATTTATTTATTTATTTATTTATTTTCCCCATAAGCCCTGAGAACACACAAAGACATCTGGAGTCCTGCAAGACTAGATAGATGTTAAACCTTTATCAGATGTAGTTCCATACTTTCTTACATTTGGTCTTTGACTTTCAAAATACCAGACCCAGAAAATCCTTCAACATTATTTTCCAGTGAATTATAAAATGGCAGAACAGGAGATAAAGCCCTGAACAACTAGTTGTGATCCTTTGCCAGGTCATAAGACCTCCACTTGCCCCAGGAGCCAAGGTTAATATTTATCTATGCCCCATGGCAGTAGTTTCAAAGGTGTTGATCCCGGGGATTAATTGCTGCTTTGAACTGGCAGTTAACGGTTTAAACAACATTTTTATTGGCATACAGTAGTTACATGTCTGCTAGTGTGCTGATGGGTTTATGGTGATTAAAGTGAATTAGGAGTCTGTCTTTGAGTTACACACTACTAGAGGCACTGGGTCATTTGAGTACCCTGGGTTACCGTGTGTGAGATGTGCAATAACTGGAGTTCACACAGAAGAAAACATTTGTGTTCAAATGTTTGTTCCTACCTCAGACCATTTTCTATTCTATTTATGTTGGGAAATGAAGCTCTCAGGCTACTGGTGCACCAGCGACCCCGTGCCTTATGAGCACACATGCCCAGGTCCTGCTATTCGTATTGCAGTACTCATGCTCCACAGGATACAGCTCTGTTCAAGAAGAAATAATTGCCACAGTGCGATGAGTCTGACACTGCACTGTGTGCAGAGGAGTGACTGAGGATTCATCTTCAAAATGCATTACATTTATTATATATTCAATCAGTACAGTATTTTCAATACCACTTTCAGTAGAGGAAACCACAGATGCTTGTAATACTGTTAATTATCTACATTTTTCCTGTTTGATGATTATGCATTATGAGTGTGACTCAAAGCCTGTGATCTATGTTCTGGCCACCTGCTATGGTTGCCTATCTCCTATAGGCTATGCCTATGACCACTTTCTGCAGGGTGCCTCAACCTGGCAGTGACCACAGCCTCTCTTCCAGTGATGTTCCCCCTCCTATATGGAACCGGTCTCAAGGTGCCTGAGTAGATTGTAGAAATAGTCTGGAGGGAATTTCTGAAGGGAATGTAAATCCCAGTGTTACAGCCGACGTGCGCACAGCTGTCCCCAACATGAGTACTAAACCTATTTTCAACTCTGTTGGAAAATACTACTTCTGTCTACTATTAATGACTTGGTTCCAGCAGGCTAATTAATAAGAGCAAACTGGCAATAAATTTATCCTATATAAATTATAAGAACATACTAAGTATAGGGTGAGTGAATCCTAACTTAGGCTGAGAAGGGTGACCTGTGGTGTACTGATGCTATTTCGTGCAGCTCAGCTGGCGTGCCTTGCTGCAATTCCAAGGGACTCTGCTCATGAACCATAGCTAGCCTTTTGCCTCACTGATATTTATTTGTGCTGTCTGACTTTTTATTTCCTAATTAAAAATGGCATGTACAGATGGGAAGAATCTCATTGACCTCTTAAAATAGTTTTGACTGTTTGATTGAAGTTTCTAATTAATTAACCACAAATTTTGGTATTAGAGGATGTCGCCAAAATGAAACACAGAAAGTCAAACCTCAGCCTTGTATCCCTGGCATGTGAAACCAGAAGCTGTTGACAAAAATAAATAATAGGTGCAGGACACAAAATACACTGTAAAAATATAATAGATATTTTATTTATAAACAACCTTCTTAAATAAGAAATAGTTGTAATTCTTAATTCCAGACTCTCTCTCTCTCTCTGTCTCTCTATGGCTCTCCCTTCCAATGTCTACACTGCTGTTTACTTACCTTTGATACCTTCAATTATTCATGAATGATTCCTGCCTTTTTCTCGGCTATATCTGTGATCTGGAACTTAGCTGCTGGAAATGAGTTAATACAAAGACTGTGTGTACAAAGACCAGAAGCTGTCATAGTTCCAAATACTGTGAGATTTTAGATACACTGAAGTCCAATAACTAGTCTTGCCATTGAAATATACCTTCAGTATTTGAATTAATTCCTGAAAATCATAGAATCAAAGAATCCTTAGAGTTGGAAGGGACCTTTAAAAGTCATCTAGTCCAACTTCTCTGCCATGAACAGGGATATCCACAGCTAGATCACATTGTCTAGAGTCTGGTCCATTCTTGAAAGGCCCTGAAAGTCTCCAGGGATGTGGAATCCACTTCTTTGTCAACATATTCTAGTGTCTCAGAACCCTTACCATGGCTTTTTCCTTATATCTAATCTAAATCTACCTTCTTTAAGCTTGTAACCATTTTCCCTTGTTCTATCACCACAGGCCCTGCTGAAGAATCTATTCCATTCTCTCCTGTAGCTTCCCTTTAGATACTGAAAGGTTGCTATCGGGCCACCTCAGAGCCTTCTCTTCTCCAGGCTAAACAACCTCTTTCAGCCTGCCCTCATAGAAGAGGTGTTCCATCCCTTAGATCATATTTGTGGCCCTTCTCCGTCCACCAGTACACCCAGGTCTATTTTGACAGGGCTGTGCTCAATCCTTTCATTCTCCAGCTTGTATTGGGAGTGGATGTTGCATCTGTCCAGGTGCAAGACTTTGTGTTTGGATTTGTTGAACCTCGTGTGGTTCTCCTGGGCCAACTGCTCAAGCCTGTCTAATTCTCTCTGAATGGCATCCTATCCCTCTGGTGTGTCAACTGTACCACACAGCTTGGTGTCATCAGCAAACTTGCTGCAGGTGCACTCGATCCCACTATAAATGTCATTGATGGAGATGTTAAAGAGTATCGATCCCAGTACTGACCCCTGGGGGACACCACTCAACACTGATCTCCAGCCAGTCATTGAGCCAAGTATACTTTTTGTTCCACTTATTACATGTTGTTAGAGTGTTTCCATTCAGCTGAGAATTCTTTATCTTTCAGGCTAGATTGCCTATCTGCAACTCATGCATTGGTCAACATCAGCAGAAACCACAGTATTCCTTTTTTCATCTCCAATTCCTTCCTTACTACTTGCTCTCTCCAGAAAGAGATCCCAAGTGCTGGAAGACTGGACTGCTGCAGTATCATTAATGTCATCTGCTCCTGCTCCTCCTGGAGTCAAATTCTGTTCAGAACTTTAAACTTGTTTCAATGAGTGCTTAGAGTGTTCATGAAGTTGAGTGTGTTCATTCAGAAAACATGTCTGAACCAACAGAAGAAATCAATAGCTCTATGCACACCTTGCTTTGAATGCTTATACTTAAAAAGATGATAATCTGACATGTATGTCTTTATTGACATACACAGACAGCGCAAGGATTTAAACCTACCTCTGGTACATGGGTCCTAACTTTGTATGCTCTGACTGTCCTGGGCAATTACATTGTTTCCCTCTTTTTTTTTTTTGTTGCACGTAAGTGGAAAAGATATGAGCAACAGTGAGGCCTATGCAGAAAAGACTTTATAATGGAGATTGAGAGAGAAAACTTTATGGTGCATGATGCTTAGGAATGATCTGTAAGTCTAATGTTAGTCCTTTGAATATCATTTTGTTACAAATGTATTACCTTTTGTGAGTATAATAGTTATCTATCCAATGTTCCTTATGGACAGGGAGTTGAAGCACTTGATTCAGAATTTGGATTCCATTAGGTAGTAGGGCTGTAGCCTTGTAGCACTTAAGCTGTAAGGACACCTCTTAAGTTGCTAGCACGTAGAGTTTGAAGAAACTTCATTTTGTTGCTAGACATTCAGGATGACCTTCTGCATTTACATTTGCCTAAAGGACTGTAATTTTTCCTTTCCTAGGCAGAGATGTCATGGTTCCTGCCTTTGTGGCCTCAAGAATAGATGCACACGTTGCACAGCACTTGGGGCTACATGTTAAATTAATTCAGAAGCTTAAGGTTACGCACCAATGGCTTATCGTTTCTCTCTTGGACTCTTCCTGATGAGGAACAAGGCCTAAGGACAGTCCAGAGACTAAGTAAACTATTCAACCAAACGACACTATTTATAAATCATTTCCACATAATTGCATTTTCAATTCAATTTGCAACAGAAGTGATTTTGTTTAGATCCAGTTTTTAAGTTCATGTGAAAATTAAAGCCTGAACCTCCAGCTATCCTTTCTGGCAAGCACTTTATTTACTCTCATGTGATGTGGGCAGAAGTGTATGTGTCTATGTGAAAAGACATTCATGGTGTAGCTGAGAAGTGTATAGTCATATGAAATATTTATTCTAAATCTGGTAATTTTTTTTTTTCTTCTAGAATTTACAGTAGAAGGTCATTTGTGTTGGCCTTCTCCATAGCCATTTTATATTAGATCATCTATTTTTATTATCTTCAAACAGAAGTATCATGTCCAGTGTCTTAGTTAGTGAGAATCACTCTTATTTGATAAGACTGGAAGCTGGTCTTTGAAAATGACTTGACTATCCTCAAAATGTAAAAGGTAATGACTAAACTTATCCAAGACCAACAATGAAGAGGACGGTAGGAGTGTTCCTCCATCCCCCACTGAATGAGAACAAATTCCACTCAATTAGTTAGTCTAGATGCTTTTATTCCACATGTATAAGCTAAAGATTTGCTGCAAAAATAGGAAAATCTTGTTTTTCTCATGTTTCCAGCAGCAGGAAAATAAGTTTTCAGAAAACATGTAGCTGTCTTCATTACCGTCAGTTTTGGAGAGAGGCCAAGAAATAGTTTGCCCCTGAGAAGCCTCACAGCCTTTGTGAGAGACAAAACTCAGGCAGGTCATGGAGCATAACCAGTAGCCCAGACATTTCTGTGGTAAACCACCATGTTCTTTCAAGAGCTGATGCTTTTTACCCTGGTATTAATCTTCCCAGCTGTTTATTTGTGCCCAGGTATGAAATCAAATGTTGGGAGAAATCAAATTCTGGGCTGCAGTGTGACTCAGAGCCCAGCACCATGCTCCTTTGAAGGAAGAGTCTGGCAGGCTGCGCTACGTGGGATCATGCCTTAGGTATGCACATGTAAATATACAAACTTCAGTCCTGAGAAGCAATTTGTCTGAGATGACTACTAGCTTGTTCCCAGGAGAGCATGAAAAGAAAGCATGCAGGTAGTAGGGGGAAACTGGTATTGCATGATAAGTCAGTGTTCCCCACAAGCTTCTCTCAGCACCATGTGGATTCTGTGCAATCAGGAATAAGAGAAGCTAATTTTAAATGTCCTGATCTGGTCTCAGTACTATGATGATTTGGGACCAACTCTGTCAAAGTCACTGGCGATACTTAGTAAGTAACCAATCAGATACATGGGACTTATGATTACATTTTATTCATTTGAATTTATATATTTGGAATGCAAAATATGAAGGAAAAAAGGAAGTGTCTTACTATTTAGCAGTGGTTTACCTAGAGAAAAAGCCTTCCTCTTATACTGGTTAGATGCTCCTCTGGAGCAACTTCCCTTTTTCACTGAGGAAGTGAAATTGGAGTAACTCCGGTTAAAGTGTGTGACATGATGCAACTTTAACGCAACTCATCTACTGCAATAACACATATTGCAGCAGAAATATAAAGAAACAGAAATAGATTTTGGTTTTCTAGAATTTACGTCTGAACTTTGAGCATACATATGATTCTGTGACAAAAACCATTAAATTATTTTAATGTTAGACAAATGGGAACTGATATCATTTGAATATAACCTTTATCTGTATACTGAATTCCAATTTCTTGTGCCTTGTAGGACTGGTTGCATGGTTAGCTACAGAATTTTGTACAGCTGCTAAATAAACAATGTTTATATGACTACATGGTCTGAGAAATAAGCCTCTGCATCCGTCCCTTCACTGTTACACGGAAGGAAGAGTTCAGGGAATACAAAGCTAGTCATTGCACTGGAGGAAGTGGTCTTAGGAAAATAAAGTCTTTTAAATATATCCATGTTCCTATGCTTTCTGGTTGATTTTCTGTGCAATCCTGGACAAAACATTCAGATTATATCTGTACTATTTAATACAGCATCCTGAAGAAATATCTACAGTGACATTGACAGAATTTTTATAACTTTTATTTTCCTCATTTCACAGAATTTTTATGTGTTAAAAAAAATGTACCACATATATCAAGTGGTACTGTGGTAATAAATTATTTATCAAATGAGGTACAAGAAAACATTGAAACTCTTGTTGCAAGATAGTTTATTGTTTGTTTATTGTTCTTTTCTATTTTGTTTTGGTTTTGGAAAGAAAATGGTAAATAACTGTAGGAATATGGAATTTTAGAAAATAATAACTCATTATTTCTCAACCTTCTGTTCCTTATATAACATAGAATTCCTTAGAAAATTGTACTATGAATTTATGTGGCTGCAGACCTAGAAACATTTTTTTTCTATATTTATTGTTGCACTTTTATTGTTCATGCATGGGACCATGAATGGATCAGGGAGGAATATAAACCAAACCTGGTACCAAAGCAGCAGGAGTCCCACTGCAGCAAACAGAGGCGCTACCACTTCAGCCATCATTGAGTTCTTGCAGGGATTCAGGCACATTTCTGCACAGTTCACTGGCAAACTGCTCTATCTTCTCTTTGGTCAGATGTCTCAGATTCACTACTTCACAGCAAAGATGTGGCTCCTCATTGAGGGAAGGGGCTCACCTCTATCTAGTAAGGAATATTTTAGTGCAGTGTGTTTGTTGATCAGAGATGCTCCCACTGATGCATATGTTCTGCCTAATCCCTCTGCTTTCCATCCACATCAGACAGGGGATGAACCTGGCAATGAGAAATAGGTGCCAGGGCAGGGAACTGAGCAGGAGACAAACGTGCAAATGCCAGAGATGCTTGATAATTGTGCATGTCCTGAGGGTCCTTATGGCTGCTGCCCTTCAGAAGAGGAGATGGCAGGGAAAAAGGAGTTGCCCCATGCCAGTGGGAGGGAGCCACACAGTAGCACTAAAGCAAGTCTGCTCTTCTGAGGGCCCTTCTTATCTGAAAAATAGAAGTTGTATGTTTATGATTTGACTTTTCCATGTCTTCGTGTGAGTAAGACGGTTGCTCAAATATCCCACAGAATGTGAATGCAGCATTTGTGTGAGTAGCAACATTTTCAACTGTGATCTAAGAATCCAGGAAGCCTTTTGTACACCCACTTTTGCCATTCCCTTTTTATCTGCTTTGAGGCCCTTTCATAAAGTTCTCTTTTCACTTTTAAAAATTCATGCATCGTTACCGTGTTCTCACAGCTGTTTCTATTCTGAATCTTCAGCTCCTGTCTGGTCCTACAGGATTTTTTTCTCGATTGAAGTTCTCTGGTCTTATGTGAGCAAATATCTTACAATTACATTTCATAATAATTGTGAAGAGAGTGTAAAAAACCACAGCAGCACTTGCTCTGGAGAAATGTAAGAATTGCTGCATGAAAGCAACAAACGTATACACAGCTGGTTTTCAGAGGCAGAAAAAGAGGCAAAGGTGGACTGAGTAGTTCAGAGATGAAAGGATATTCTGATTTTGCTAACAGCAGCACTAGCATTGGTATTTTGCCATTTGCTTTGGCTTTCTTTTTTATTCTCTCTCTGTGTACTGGACTTAAAGACATTTTAAGGCAAACTAAGACCATCTCATTTATCTATTAGAGGAGATATTTTTTACTGATCTAAATGCAGCACTTCCTTTTCAAATGCAAGACAAAAAGCCTTCACCCCCAGTTTTGTGTAGAAAGAGGTTCTTCAGGAGCAGGATGGATGCTTGGCTGAATAACCCAGACAGTTCCTTCAGAATGAAGTTGTGATAGAGGTGAGATCTGTATGAGCACTGAGGATGCTTGCACTCTATATTCTTGCAGATAGACCTTGCAGGTAAAAATCTTGCCAGTGTTATTTTTCTTTTTTTAAGAAATGTGCTATTCCTATTTAGAAGATTACCAGCTTTCATGAGAAAAATTGTGCGAAGTGGCCTGCACAGGAGCTGGCTGACAGTTATGTAGCAATAGCAAATACTAGATCAGGAACTCAGATCCAAATTTCTCCAATATTGTCTAGAATATTTTGCTTTTGTTTTTGTGCATTCTGGATTTGTCTCTAGCAAATATAAGAGACATTATTTATGTATGACATAGTTTCTTGAATAGTTATCACAACCAATTTTTGAGGATGTTGCCCTGAGAATGTTTCTACTTTTTGTGAGATCCCTGCAGAACCCATGCAGACCTTTGCATGGGCAGAAGTGTTTTGCATGTGATAATTACACAGGGATACAGCAGACAGTCTGGAATAGGTCAGCCTCTCTACCTCGACATTTTATAATGACTTTAGAATCCAAAGAGAGATAATTATTTTCCTTCTGAATTTTCATTTTCTGTTGCTACTTGGCAGCCTTAATTTCATTCTGTCCCAGAAAGCACTCTCTTCAAACTCTGCTAAGGAAGTACAATTCCCTTAAAAAAGTAGCAAAAGTATGTGAGAGTTAAATGTAACTTTTTTCCCATAAGTGTCATTCTCCTGGCTAAGAATTCTTTAATAGATACTGAGCAGCGCAGAACTGAAAGTATTTTTAATTTCAGTGCTTTGTATATTTACAGAGGGATTACAACAAACTTCTACACTTTATCTACATTTTAATAGGTCAGTGTGAACATATGAAGTGTATTAAGGTGGACCGCCTCACTTATTAAACTTACGTAAATTCGTCAAAAGCCCTCAGCAATTGTGTGCAACAGGGGCTGGAAAGCCATGCACGATTGAGGTCATGCATCCAGCCAGTTTGTAAGATGATCCCTCTGTATGAGCCATCAGCCATCCTTAGCATAGGGGCGCACTCATACACGCATTCCTGTCAAGTCATCTTGTGAAAGGCTGCTTGCTTCCAGCTTGGCTTGAATGTGCAACCTTAATAAAACTCACTGAAGTCTGAGAGAAAATAGCAGTTCTGCTGCAGATAGTGTAGGGGAAAGAGACTGGGATATGCATATGCAGCTGACTAAAGCAGGCTACATGCTGGACTGTAACAGAGAGGAAACAATAAATCTTAACTACTATGCAATAAATATTCCCAATTTTAACTAAGGAAGTTATTCTCATAGTTAAAAGAAAATAACAATTTATCCAAGCTTGATTACCAAAGTGTGCTTTTCCAGTCCTTTTTTTTTTTTTTTCCTAGAAACTTTAAGAGAAATTAAGAAAAAAACTAAAGAAAGAGGAAGAAGAAGTTTTTCTAAGAGTGGGAAAGGAAAGTAATAGTAACATGTCAGTTTTCCTTTCCTTTGCTTTTCTGGCAGCACTCCTTGCTCATATAGGCTGTACCACTCAGCGCCGGGGTCCGGAAGCCAGTGGGAGAAGATTTAACCGGATTCAGCACGGGCAGTGCACCTATACTTTCATTCTGCCAGAACAGGACGGGAACTGTCGTGAAAGCACGACAGACCAGTACAACAGTAACGCTCTTCAGAGAGATGCTCCTCACGTGGAACAGGATTTCTCTTTCCAGAAACTGCAGCATCTGGAACATGTGATGGAAAACTATACGCAGTGGCTGCAAAAAGTAAGTGTTTCCTTTTTCATTTCTCACTCAGTGAGTGTTTGTTGGTGGTGGTTTTTTGTTTTGGTTTTTGTTTTTAATAGTGCTTGTGTAGTTCATAGTTTTCACGGGTTCTTTTGAGAACTGAGGTTTTATCTCATTTGTGCGTAGGAGGGAATCTTACAGCCAGAGTGCACTCTTCTAGGGGCATTGTTTTTGTGAACAGAATTTTTTTCACATCGCTGAAAGACGCAGTGTCTTAATGCTTTATCTTGAGAGAGAGGTGTTTTGTGAACTAGTGTATGCAAGAATCCACCAAAGATTCTAAGGACAGAGCTTACTAAGTAGCCCTATAATCTCTACTTACGGTTCACAGAGTCAGAGTAGATGTCATGCAGGATACCTGCTACTCTGACAGCAAAAGGGGACGTTCAAAATAATCAGCACTTATAGGCACTGTGTTAAGAATATCACTGCTTCTCCAGAAATAGATCCTGTAATAGTATTCCACCCAGTTAATTGCTGGAAAGAAAGAAAAAAGAACTTAGGCATTCACACTTCTAAATCATCACAGTAAAACTTTTCATTTGCATAGATTACAGCCTGTTTAATTTGTGTTTGTTCTTTCATGGAAAGGGAAAAATGAGCTGAAAGGCATTGTAGTAACTTAGCAGAAGTAATGCTTTTAAAGAATTCACACCAGAGATCTGAAATTCCACTAAACTTTTCAGTATTCAATGTATAAGCTGAAGTTTGGTCCAGAAAATACTTTAATGTGTAAATAAATACTCATGTGAACAGCCATCGTTCACCTTAACAGGATTACTCACTGCAGCACAATTACATACACTACAGTATCTTGTCCATGTTTTGGTAAAATGCCTTGGGAGAGCTGACAAGTAAAAATAAATAAATAGCAAAACAGCCTTTGTATCTTGTTACTTGTAAGGTTCCCATTCTTACTCTGACATTTTGACTTGTCAAAACTGAGAATATTGAGCAATTGGTGATGCAATTAGTCATGCAAAATGGCACAAGCATACTTCTGTATACATTCCTTTGATGGATACTTGATATAGCTGTAACACAAATTCATACAAAGAATGACAATCACTGAAAATCTAGCGAGGACTCTGCTAGGTAAGCTAAAGTTTCCCATTAGTATATTTATTGATAATTATCTCAATTGCAAGCTTTGGTTTGTCCAAACAGCATAAAAAACAGAAATTTGTTAAAAAACATAAACAACCCTCCCATCCTCCTATGTCTACTAAAATCTTTAGAAAGAATTTTCTGATCTCTTGATAAATTGTGCTTTTTCCATATCTGGCTCTAGAAAGAGAGAAACAAATTATCCAGTGAAACAAAATGTAACCAAGCTTTTCTTTTTAGAACGACTTTCTTCAGCTTTTAATAACTTGGTCTGCTTTGGGGAATATAGGGTTGGAATTGAGGGGGCGTCTTTTGTAGAGGAAAGCATTTCTTAAGAAATTATTTTGCTGTACCTTGGGAGGCTGAGGCAAGAACTGAGAGGAAAATTTGTATCTGTGTTTATGCACACATGATTTTACTTGAGCAAATTGCCTGCTGAATCATGCTTATGAGACTTCACTTATTCTGTGTTTGTCCACTAGAGACTGAACTAAGATCACTGTTTCACTGTGAACTGAACAGAAAGAAAAATGAGTCTCTGGAGTGCGAAAGTCTGAGTTAGGGTTAGTGCTCTCACACTTTGGAAGGAAGTGATTGAGCAGGTAGGAAACCCAGTGAAAGGGTTTTGTACTGAGGACTCTTTTCTTCTGCAGTGATTGAAAAACTGACAGTGGGCAGAGCCAGCCCCCGGATACTCCCAACCCCCACCCTCTGCTCCCAGGGCATTACGTGAAGCCAGCCTTGTGCACGTACCCCATGTGTCAGCTTGCTCTGCAATGAAAGGACCTGTTTCTCTGTGTGATGGAGTGCGGCTCACTCAGAACAAATGAGTCTGATGCAGCTCCATTATAGCATCTCTGAATACTGCATTTGCTTTGTTGCTCTTGCCATTACAAAGCATCTCAGCCATAACTCACTTCCTTTCAAAAGAAGCGTAATGCTTAAGTGTAAATTAATACCTTATGTAGATATCTTGTATCTCATTTTTATACTCTACTTTTGTTTCCCTTCCTTGACTTTTAATATCAGAAATTACTAGCTCTATGCTGGTAGCATTTTAGAGCGCACCTGCTATGAATAAAATAAAGATTAATTAATAGTTATAGATAGGTCTGCGACTGGAATTGAATAGTTATAGTAAGAAAGAATGTTCGTATTTCAGAATTTGAGATATATTCTGATATACATAAAGGAAATATATTTATTACACTATGTAATATATAGAACTGTCAATAGAATTGTACCAAAGCTATGTTTTGCAGCATGTATTATTTTCTTAGCAAAAATGCTAGCCTGCAATATTGAAAGAGAATTTGTTAAAATAGTTTGTGAAAGCAAGATTTGCTTAATAATTAAAGTAGTATTTTTTTTTTAATTATTCCATAATATTTACGCTAGCAGGTTTCTAGAAACTAGAAATTTTTGTTGTTCTTGTTGATTTAAATGGATTCCTATACTTTTGAACCCGGGAGTGCTTTTTTGATGACCTCCTAGCTTGATTGTAGATAAAAATGTGCTTTCTTGGGAAGCTGATTACAGACAACTAAGCCCCAGCCTTGTCCATTACCATTTGCATATCTGCAATCAGTATAAGTGGGATTGGCTGGCAAACTGGGGACGCAGCAAAACGCTCTGTACAGAAACTACTTAAAAGAAGATGATTTGGTAAATATTTTTAGAGGTCTTCCTAGAACTGTTTATTTTAATACCGGATAACTTTCCCCATTGTTTAAGCTTGAGTTTCATTTCTGCAATATGTTTATACTAATAATTCAAAACAAACAGTTCATCACATTTTCTTTCTTGCAGTAACTGACTGGCACACTTGATACTGTTTGGTATTTAACTGCAAAGTCCAAGCATTGCCAAAGAGGAGTTATATGAGTTATTATCATCATGTGTTGCTTGGGAAGTTTCCCTTAGCTTGGTGAAATTATGGTATCAATGGATCCAGTCCAGGCTATACAGATGAGTGTTTCATATACTCAGTCAACATAATGGCAATAATTTCTATTACCACATTAAGTGAGTTTTACATGATCCACTCATTCTTTTTTCTGATCCTTATCTAAACAAATACCATAAGTTTTTTAAAATGAATACTTCATAATTGTATACTACATGGAGCTAACACAGACACAGGAGCTTGAGTTGAATGTAGGCCACAATAAATCTGATTCACTAGTATAAAAATTTAGATTTCTTTTTCAATTATTTTCTCTGAAAAGTTGCTGGCAGTACAACACAGTGCAAATAGAGAAGATTCAGTTTGCTTCTCTTACCTTTCAAAGTGTTTGTGCTGTAAGAAATTATGAGCAGTTTTTTTTGGAGTGTCTGCATCTCTTTTATTGTCTACTTGTTTATTCTTAATATATTTTTTAGAAATTATTTGTTTTGCAGTATCATCTGTGCTCTCTGTTGACCACTGTATTTTGCCTATATAGCAATGCAAGTGCTCACTTGCATTTTAAATATCTACAAGGCAGTTAGAATTTGAGGAGTACCAGTCACTGTACAGAAGAAACTTCTAGAAAGACTGATGTACACGCACTGTGTGCTGTAGCTCCATCGGAAATCCATCTCCTTGCTAGTAAGGCCTAGCACTGCAGTGAAATAATAATAGAGAGTTCATGTGTGTGGAGTAGCTGGATTTGCCTTGGGTTTTATTTGATTTTTGGGAGTTGGGAAGATTGCTTACATTTCACTTTTTCTGTGAAGCTAGGAAAAATCGAGGCAGAGCTGGCCCCAAACTGGCCATGATCTAAAAGACTGCCATAATATATAAAAATAAACTATATAAATATATGAGAGGTCATAAAAATCAGTGTAAAATATTTTCACATAACCAATATAAACCAATATCGCCTAGTTGAACTATTACATGAAACAAATTAGTGAAGTTACTTACATAACATGTACTACTCAGTTAATAAATATATGTAAAAACTAGCCTTATGAAGTAAGAATTTGTTCATTGAAAATAACAGGCTCTAAGAAAATTCACAGCTGCTTCTAAAAAAAAAAATTACTCATCTCCAAAAAAGTATCTTGACCAGTGATATGCCTGCATTTCGAAAGCTTTATTTATCAAACTGCTGAGGACCTGGGGACATTTTGAGAAAAAGGAAACGCTTCACACATGAAAATGCCTGAAAACTTTATGTTACTGGGGAGTGGTATATTTGACAACAATTTTTTTAAGAGGCAGAAGAATCAAAGAAGTAGACTGAAGGCGAGTCTCACTTGTTGCCACATTTGGTAACAAATGATTTAAAACAGTAATTCCCATGCTTGGACAGAAGGTTTTATCTTAATGTGCAGTAGAACCTGACTATATTTATTTTTCAGTGATGACTGTTGTAATTAGGAACATTCTGGTAACAATAAAATGTTACATTCATTAGTCATAAGAACTGTCCAACCAACATGTCCTATGGGATATCTCATTTTGAGCACTGAGACCTTTTCTAGATTAAGCCGATATAAATGGCTTGTCAATCTGAGGGTGCTGAGAACTCATCTTTCCCATTCCCTTTTGTGGTTTGGAAGCTGTCTCTACTTTGGAGTGTTGGGTGCCTTGGAAAAAAAACTCTTTTCCCCATGTGGGAAAAGTGTAGAGCTGGGTATTTTAGTCTCAAACTTCTTGCCAAAGCCCAGAGATGAACAAGATAGGTTTTTCTTTCCTATGGGGAATCTCTCCACTTGGTGTCAGGAGACAGTAGCAAACCCAGAGGAAGAGCCAACCATCTTAGCCATCCTATGGTAGTCCCTACTTCTCTTCATGGACTGGGGAAATCTTGAGCAGCTCACTTCTTGATTTAAATGCCTCAGCGAGGTGGGATGGATTTAAGCTTAACTTTCTGTTCATGGCAGTAGTGTAGACTTCTCTTGTGCCTGCAAGGAAATCATAAACTTTATGTATTCCTGTTTCACTTTTCTGAGGCAGATATAGTACTACTACTAAATTTCACAAGGCTGCTGGGAGGCTTAATATACTATTTTTTGTGTTGCTTTTGGAGTCTTGCTTGTGGAAGACATTTTGTGCTATTAGCAGTTTGTAAATGACAGTAATCCTGTCAATGTTTAGAGAAAGTGATATGAGATCAGAAATCCTTTCAAAGGATATTTGTTTTAAAGTGTGGAGCTAATTTTTTTTATTTTTTTTTTAAAGTAATCGAATGCAGTGAATATGAATGTATTGTTAAGTGTGTTTTTCAGATTGCAGTTGAGTAAATGGATTATAGGTAAGATATATTCTGCTAATTGTGGGATTCATACTTATTGTTACAATATTCTTAAATCCTCTCCAGTAGCTGCTGCTCCATCTAGTGCTCATCTAAGGTGAATAGGATTGTAGTTCAGTCTTGTAAAGATCTTGAAAACCAGTGGGCAATAGACAGTTTTTCAGACCTATTGCTACCTATTTTGAATAAACCTCTTATCAAATCTGTGCTTTCTTATATGATTTATTGCAAGCATATCTGAAAGATGAAGATATTTAGCAACCTGTTTGTATTCCTCTCAACTTACTTTGCAGCTCAGTCCAGCTTTCGCTGTGTTTGCCTTGAGCTGCAAACAAAGAGCAAGTAAATGAAGACCTTCTAGAACTATCATGATTTTAGCTGTGCTGTTAACCTTATTTTCAGCACCAGCAGTTCAAGTGTTTTGAATAAACAGCTGCTGTCTGTAGAACTCTTCCCAGTAGCATGAGGATTTCCTCTCTTGTTAGAAAGTTGAAGTTTGATCAGGAAAAGGACATTGAAATAGTATCATATTTCATAAGAAGAGTTCTTTTTCTTATAAAACGAGCAGTACTTAAATAGAAGGTTATTCTTGTGTAACCACATGTGCATATTTTAGAAGTGTTGTGAAACACCAGAGTGTTGAATATTCAGTTGGAAGGGTAACTTAGAAATGCCATAAATTGTTGCACATCTGCACTGCATTTTCGTTAATGTTGATGCACAAAGATCAAACTTGGCTTTTCATAACCTTAGTTAGGAATCAGGTTAATCTAAATCAATGTAAGTCACTCATACACTGGCCTACTCGAAACTTTGCACCAGTTTATTTAACCCTTTAAAAAAATTAAGAAAGTTAAACTAGTGCAACATCTTTGTCTAAATGAGATCTAACTAGGGCTATGCTAAACATTTTGAAAGCATGTGGGCATAGACACTGAAAATATGACAGATATGGGGTCAGCTGGAGAGATGCCCGAGTTAAATTTCCATGCGTTTTTAAAAATGGTTTGCATTTGGGACTGGGAAAAAAAAAAAAAAAAAAAAAAAAATCTCTCTGAGGAAGTCATGTGGAAAATTAGTGTTCTAGTATACATTGTAGCTTCATGACTGAGGTAAGTTTCTTATGCTTCTTTGGATGCTTCTAGTAGTAGGAAAAATAAAACAAAACAAAAAACCCACAGCCAGTAAGTAAAGTGTTATAATTTGAGAACTATGCTAGTTGATAGTGGATTACATATGTCTTTAATAAGGTATTTTAAATGTATACTATGTGGTAGCACGTAGTAGTCATTCATATTATCTGTTATTAATTCCATTCTTAAAAGAGAAAGGAATAAGATGAAAATGCAGATGCTATTACTTGTAGATGGAAAATCTGTGTTGAAATCCTTTTCTAGTGTTCTGACTATTACCATTTCTGTACTTTATACTAATACCATTACTGCATTTTATACCTACTTATCTGATGTTGGAAGTTTTGTTTCAAAGCATTCTCCATAGCTATAATTTCTTTTTTTTTTTTTTTAAAGAGTAAAAGGTTAGTTTGTATTTGGTAGGGATCACTTAAAATTTAGGAAATTGCTAAATTCCTGCTTTGGATATCTGCTGAAACTGACCTGTAGGCTCAAAAAAAACCCTACCTAGAAGAGTAGATAGCAAGAGGTATTCCTGCATATTATTTGTGCAATAATTCAGTGTAAATGCGTCCTCATACTGTGCTGCCCATACATAATGTATGTGTGCACGCTTGCTCTTTCCATATTGTTACAACAATTTTTGTATATTCTGGAAAAAAATATTGGATCCTTATATCCCATATATGTTTCTGTCCATATATGCAAGGCAAACCTGGTTGTGCTTTGTGTCTTTAAAAAAAAGCTGATCAGAATGTGTGCATGGCATCTGCTTCTTTAATAGGACTTGGCATAACCATATAGTTCTAATTTTTCCTCACATCTTCTGGGAATTTTTATTTATCAGAGTAAATTCCTGCCATCTGGCTTATTTTGTCTGGTTGTCCTGTTGCAAATCATGCACCATGCTGCAAGGGGAAAACCAAAATCCACTTGTTCCACTTAGCAGACTAGCCTTCTGACTCTGTCCTGCCCAAGGATCTGTGTTCTGGCATTCTTTCTTCTCGCTCTGGACCAAAGAGGCAAACAAGCTTGAGAGATTTCCCTAGAGATAGGATCAACTCTGAACAGCTCTGCCAGGAAATTAAGGCAAGGCTAGATTGCTGTGGGAGAACACTGCAAAGAGAATAAGCAGAGTACCTTAGAAGGCAATTTTCCTCTTTTTGACAGCACAGCTTCTTTCACACTGCAGCATAAATGATCAGATTGGTACTAATCAATTTGGAACCCAAAAGCTATCTCCGTGACAGGCATATAATGCCATTTATAGAGTGATTCTGCCCCCTTTCAAAACCAATGGTTCCCTCAAAGGCTTTCTGTGCAAGATTTACTTGAAAGATACTATTTGTGTTATAAAACTTCTGTCTTCAGGTTCACATCATTTAGGAGGCCAGGCTTTTTTTTTCCTTTTCCTGGAGAGTTTACAGACAAAACCACTCCTGTCATTTGGATGCACCTTCCCACAATTTTAAATATTACAATAAAATATCAGCCATTCTCAAAGACTTTCTGGCCTTCGATATGGTAATTTTCCTCCCTGACTGTGGGTGAAAATACTCTGAATTCAATGTGTAGTTTAATATTTGACATTTAACATATTTCAAATTCTCTGAACACATTTTAAATATGCATAAAAATGAAAGCAGCAGTAGTAATATAATCTGCAAGAAGATTTTGCATTTACCTTTAAGATGATGAAAGACTTGTATGTCTTTTACACCATATTATTTATGAATGTTTTGAAGTTGTCAGCCTATGCTTATAAAAATTAATTTTTCTTTTTGGATCTCATCTACAATTAAAGTTTTGAACAATGCAGATCTAGGGAAAAATAATATTGTTAAATTTTGATCTTTTTTTTCTGAGCATTGTATTGAACAATTATTTTTCTTGGTTTAAACCACCTATGGTTGTACTTAATATACTAATTCTCACCGTCTTACATTCAGATTCAAATAATTGTAGTGATAACTGTCTTCTGGGAGTTTCAGTTTTCATGCAAAAATCTTGTCAGAAAATAGAGTAGATCCTTCTTTTAAAAATTTTTCTCATAATCCCAGTATGTAAATGTAAATAACAAGGAGCATAATAATATGGTCCTTCACAAACCTTCACAATCCTTTCAGTTTTCCATTCTAAGCCATAAGACTTTCGCAGGTAGGCAAGGACCTTCAGATAACCATCTCACTTCATAAAACTAATATTTTCTATGAAGAATCTCTCTGGGAATGGTTTGATATTTCTGAAATCTATCAGAAACACTTTATATAGCATGTGATTCTCTGAGATCACCAAAGAACTCAGTGAAGAATTATATAGTCTTTGAAATTTAGGCATTCACATGTAGATAAAAGTAGCCCAAGTGAGTATTTAGATTCACTGCCATTAAGTACTAAATATATTTATGGGCGTCATAGTTAAATATTTACCCTCTACAGTCTTAATTCATCAGGAAATTCCTGTGGCCTTCTAGGCCACATCAGCAAGTTAACACAGTGATGGGTAGCCCCCAAACCATGATGTATTTGGTGCTGTACCTGGAATTCTGAGGATCTGCTTAAAGGGAGAATTGCTCAAAGAAATGACTTAATTTCTTCCTGAATGAACTATTCCCCTTTTTTTCTTGGCTAAGACTTCATACTTCACTCTGTGTGTGACTTACCATAGTAGAGATAAATGGTTGAGGGCCACCTATCTTTCCTGCGTCACTTCTATCGTGTTAATGGGAAAGGCCATCAATGCTCTGGAAGAAAGTTTTTTTATGTTACTATTTTTGTAAGAAGGAGATATGGACTGCAAAATTCATTATCACTTTAGCCTGTTAACTAGAGAGGTGATGATTAAGGTTGTTTCTCTTAGCATTTTTCTTGAGTGATCCAGTCTGATTCTTTGGATTTTACAAGAATTCCCGCTGATTCACTACATGTGTATTCCTCTGACATTCTATGTCTCCAGTACAACTCAACTGTGTTGGCTCCTGGCTTCATGCCAGTTGCTTAAGAATCATTTTTACCTGTTTAGATCCTCACAAACCAAGTCTTGCTGAGAAAGCTGGCATTGTTTCACCCTCTGCTGTATTCTCTGAAACCAGCTTGTTAGCATCTGCATATCTGCCTCTGCATCTCACCTCTCTGACAAAATACTTGCACCTCATTTGACACAAATGTATTCTGCTCTAAAGACAAAATGTAATGCCTGGGTAAACCATGCAGTGTTAGAGATGTGTTTGTGGCTCAGGTAAGCCATACATTAAATATGAATGTATAAAACTTTTTCAATTGCTTTTTTATGACTTTGATATTTATGGCACAGGTAACTCCCAAAGAATTGAAGATGAACTTATAACTATGGACTATCACCTCTTGGAAAGGGTCATCTCAGGGAAAGTGTAAAGGATCTGAATTATCAGGTATCAGTGACAGAAAGATGGCAAGAGTTAACTCTGCAAAAGATTGTGAGAGCTAAATTTGAGATGACACTTCAGAACAAGAAGCCAGCATATTTGAGGTTGATAGAAGGATTCTTTAGAAGACTGATAGAAAAGGTGAAGGTTGCTGTTGTAATCCATAAATTGTTGTTCTGCTCAAGGTAACAACATGTCACCAAAGCACACAGTATAAGATAACTTTTCCTGTGATAGAAAAGGCTCAGAAAATTACTCTGGTGTACAGCATATTCTATGAAATACCTTGATGCAATGATGCTGCCAGTTATTTACTGGCTGTTTGGCTCTGTAACTATCATAATGCTATAAATTTCAGTATATATTTCAGTAATACAGTTGGCTTGAGAACTAAATCATCATAGCTGAGGAACATCTTAAATAAAACTTTTTTTTTTTTTTTGGAAATACAGAAGATGTCTTTCTAAACATAAGAAGAAAAAGGAATAAGAGACAAGGGAGATGGTCAACATCAAATTTTAAAGAGGAAATTGAAGTCTCCAAGTTTTGCTGGTTATTAAAGTATCTGAAATGCAGACTATCCCCAGCTTGCAGCTGAATAGAACCAGAATGCCATTTGTGGTAGTGTGTATGGTCACTAGTATGTTAATGGGAACACTCTCACTACTATCAATGAGAGCCTCAGAAGTAATGTTTGCAGTTGTTGCATTTATTTGACCATTAAGTGAAAAAAAGATGTACTAATATCAAACAAGCACCTGGGAGAATATGAGCTATAGGCCAGAAATACTAGAAAGTAATTTGCCCAAACTTGTCAAACTTGTATGTTTTGGCAAGAACTAAGGATTTGATCCTGAAAGCACCAAGAGTCCTATTTTGAGTTAATTGCAAATTTTCCAAGAAACATCGAGCACATGGGAAGTTTTACCCAAATTAAATAAAGTTTTCTTATCACTGTTGGAAGGTGTTATCACAAGCATTTATCTGTGTTTCAGTAACTCGACTTCAACAGGAAGTAGAAGTAAGTGGGAATTGCTCTGTTACTCTAAACTGCACACTCGTATTTGATGTATTTGAGTAAGTAGATGAGGACAGAAATTCTAGAAACTTCTAGAGTAGCTTTCCTATAAAAAACAGTAGCACAATAATCCAATGCATGAAGAAAGGGGGAATTACAGTTCTCTGTATGGTTCACTTAGAGGACTATATGACTTTAGGTGCTTTTTTCACTGGTGAAAGGTAGCCATGGTGGCACATGCCACAATACACCTGCACAAGCCATCAATACGTCTAAAAAATGTTTTTAGAGTAAACTTGTCAGTTATATAGGGAATTATTAAATAATTTATTTGAGTGTTTAAGCAATATATTTATATATTGTCTTTTGAAGTACAATGAATGGATGGATCAACACTAAAGAGTTATAAAATTAAACACAGACAGAAATGATTTGTCTGGAATATGGATCCATGAAGAAAGGATGCTTGATTATATTTCCCCCCTAAAACTAAACCAGCAAGCCAAAAATCCACCATTTTTTACCTTCTACCATACTGCCTCCCAGTGTTCTCTACACTATGAACCCTAGAAACAACAACAAAAATGCTTTTTGATCCAAGATTTAAAAAAAAAACAAACAAACAAAACAACTTTGCACTCCTACACATCTTGGAAACATTTAGTAATTTGGCCACTGACCCCATGGGGTATTTCCTAGAAGCAGAATTGAGCAAGACTGAAATTGTCACGCTGTTATGGGCATGAAGATATAACATGGATATTTCACTTGTAAAATATGAACCATAATGTGACATCCTTTCCTTTTTCATGCTTTTTTAAAGACTATTTCAATATTTTCATTTATTATTTCACTGCCAAGCTCTTGTGAAATTACAATAAAAAATATTTGGTCCATTGACATTAGAATTAACATTGGTCCTTTTTTTCTAGGCTATAATTCACCACAATGGAACACTGGAAATGTGTTTCAGGATAAACTTTCCGTTTGTATCCTTAATTTTCAAGCTGACTGCCTTCAGTGTTAGTTATGTCAGTGTGGTTTTGAATGCTGTCATGTTTTTAGTTCCATAATAAAGTCATTCTGAAAGGCTATAAGCAAGTTGCAGTATTATTTTTAGATTACTCATAATGCAATGCAAGCTTTATATTGTGAGACAGCTCCACATCCTAAGTCAGAATTGCTTGGTGATTTTTCTAAGAGTGGATATTAAATTTGTTTTTGTTTCTATCAGACTTTGTCTGGTATTGCTATCACATGTTTCCCAGGTGTTGCTGCCATTAGCCCTTTACCAAAAAGTATGACTAGAAAAAACAATAATATCCCATGGGAATATAAACCCAGAGGAGGCTTTCAACACATTCCACAAAATCAAACCATTATCATTAAGTAGCCTCGAGAGAACTAGAAACTGGAAAAAAAAGGTCTCTTGAATCTCACCCAGAGTGTGATGTTAATGAGTTACTGTGCTTCTTGGCCTGACGCTGCTCAGAGTGAATCAGTGGTAAAAATCTGAGCTTGATTCCAGTCCAGGAAAGGGAATTTCCCAATCTTGGACACATTGAGATGAAGGTGACCCCTTGTCCCTTCCTTCCTACAGTGCTTCCAGGGGTGGCAGAAATGCCAGGTTCACTACTTGTCCCTTTGGACATAAGTCCTTCACAATTCTCTGCCTTATTGTAAGGGGATTTCTGAACGGTAAGGGACTGACTTCAGTTCTGTCTGGACAAACCTCCTTGGCAGAACAGGAAATTCCCAGAGGGTCAGGAGGAATTTTAAAGGGCTGGAGGGGTATGTTGCAAAATGCTAGCCTGGCAACCACGGAGACTGAAGTCTGTTATTTATAGAAGAACAGAGGCAGAAAACAGATGGTGTGTTTCCTCACAATATGCTCTACAATCCCTGCATTGTGTCAGCATAAATTTGTGGGGTACCATATCAAGTACTGAGATGATAGTGTGGTCTCTATCCCCAGCCATTTCTTCCCTTCACATGCCTAGAAAGATACCAGCTAATGCCACATGCAGTATCATTTTATAGTACAAAAAGATCACTTTTAGAAAGTCTTGGAACCACAGTGTAGGTCAGAAATTGTGTCAACAGCATCAGTGAATCAATGCCAATATCTATCTGCTGCAGTTAAAGGAGGGTCATGCCCAGTCTGTGAGAAGCAGACAAACTTCAAAACTTTTTTTTTTTTTTTTTGTTCATTTGAGAGTAGGATTTTGTGTGCAGCTTTCATTGTATGCACAGGCTTCTCCCAGCATTCCTCAGTCCTGAAAGTAGGATGCATATCTCATGAGAATAATATTATAAAGAGATTTCCAATATTTCCTTTTTTGTTCATACCAAAAAGAACACCACTGCGACTTTGCTAGTCAGGTTTTTTCAGCATTCCTTTTTCCATTCCTCTCAAGCACCAAAAAAGAACTGAAATATCAGTTGATAATTAAGTTCTCAAAGAGCCCTGGTAGATTATTTTAGTTTAAACCTAGTTTTGGTTTCTATCTCACTTGTATTTTTAAGTGTCCAAGAGGACTTCAGTTTTTTTGTTTGTTCATTTGTTTTTTTCCTGAAGTCAGACAGGAAATGTTTTGTTTTCTTTCATGAAAGTATTTTAAAGCCGAAAAATCCTTAAAATCCTTTTTGTTGAGGTTTTGTAGAGATTCATTGGGCATTTGTTTGAGACATTTCTGTGACAGAATTTCTCCATGGCAGATGCAGTGGAGAAGCTGGAGAGCTTGAGACCTCGGATAAATGGAGCTGTGTGACAGGACAACATTTCCAAATCAAACTTTTGTGTTTTTCATCCTAAAAGTTATAGTTCTTGACTAAATAATGTCAGGTGATTTGTTTTTGTCTATTTAGATACATATTTGTAACACTATTTTCCTTTTATTTTCAAAAAATTGAGCTTTTCAGAAACTGAAATAAATGTCACAAGAAAACATTTCCTTGCTGATAAAGAGAATGTAAGCAGACTGCTACAAAGTGACTGCTTTAACAGAGATTTGAAGAAAAGTAGAATCAAGTTCCAGTATTATCTTGGGATATGAAGGAAAAGCCTAGATGCAATATTTATGTCCAAACACAGCTAAGATGTTAGAAAAGAGATGCACTGTATTGGTGTCATCCTGTTTATCTGGGAACAGCTTCTTCTGCAGTTCCATTTTTTTTCGTTCCTGAAGAAGATAGAGAGAATATGCATGTGGAATGTTGTTGATATAGAAAAGATTATGCAAACTGTTCCCACTGAACTAGAGACATCTAGTTCAAAGAGAACTGTTTGTAACTGCCCTGGTTTTAGATTTAATTTTTTTTTTTATTTTTTTTTAGTCGTCTAATTTAGCTCATGCTAAAGGAAAAAAAAAGGAAAAACAAACCACTACAAAAGCATCATGAAACTGCATAAGAGAAAGTTCCTATAGTAATTATGAGGTGACATAAATAAATAGATGACAAGTCCATGCTGAACACATGATAATATTTCTCTGATTTGTTTATGGATATACTAGAAATGCCTGTCTGTCTGTTGCAGAGATGATCTGAAAACTGGGGTTCTTTTTTTCTGAACTTAGTGGAGCCCGCATCTCTGAACCGATAGGAGTGTGTGTCATCCTTTTGGCATCTTCTGATGATGATGTCTATTAATACTGCATGCCAGCGCATTTTACCTTTGTTGTCTCTATGTTGCCACTTGCTGGCATAAGATCTTACTGTAAAGGTGACCAGATAAAATGTAAAAAATGAGAAAAGCCACGAGGATAGAATCTGCTTGTTCCCTCAGGTACCATTGCTGTCACACAGAGCAGAGCTCAGCGATGCCCCTCTGCTCCCAGTGAGGAGCTGCATCCACCATGAGGTCTCCCCTCAGCTCCTCTGCTCTGGGATGCACAAACCCTGCGGTCTGTGCTGCAGTACGACAGAACTTCAAGCAATTTCAGTCCAGCCAGGACCTCATATCAAACACTGCTGTTTTAATGACTGACGTTATGAAAGAGGTAGTGTTCATGTAATAAGTGCAGTGCATACTTCTATTATAGACCTCTTTAATATTCACAAAGACCACAGGGACTCCATTCTTCCTTTAATGTCTTGCATTCATTTCTTAAATAATGACAACAATTGTTCATACTTCCTTTACCTTTTCTATTCAATATATTTTACAGCTGTCAGTGGATAAACCTTCTTGCCAATTAAAAGGTTTGATTATGGCATTCATTTTGTTTTCATTATCCAGTTGAAAATCCAAGGTACAAAAAGGGCACTTTTTGTCATTTGGGAAGTCTAGCCAACAATAATATCAAGACCTGATTCTGCAGTGCTTATATGATAATTGTCAAATTCCACCTCACTAATGTAGATACATAAGCATGCTGTTTTCTCTGAAATTATGCATCTTCTATATTTGTTTGTTTGTTTGTTTGTTTATTGTGGTAGCAAATGATAGGTTAATTCACAGCTGCTGTTAAATTGCTCAGCCTAGGTGAGTGGAATGGTATGGATTTAAATCAGCAAAGACCTGACATATGTATATATATACATATATGTTTTCAAATCCTGTGTTTCAGGGTGTCAAACTAGAGGTGCCATTGCAATACAGTGCACCAAAACTTAAACTGTGTTGTAAGAACACAGAAAACAGTCTTTTCTTCCAGAGGTGCTGCTTTGAGTAGTGAAATCACAAGAGGGCACCACTTTTGACTTTTTATGTTTAAATATTAATATCTTGTATTTATTTCAGGTATAACAGAGTCAATCTTCCTATCCATTACAGTAATATAAAAATATTGGTTGATAGCCACTGCTGTGTTTATATGTAGGAGTTCCTACACAGCTGGTTCCTAGGTGTCCTTGTCCCATTTACTATGATCTGCTTTGATGAATTTACCCAGTTCATTGTAATGAAAAATAGTCCATTCAGTGTTTGTGCACACCAATTCATTTTGTTACTCAGTTTCCAGAAAGGCTCATTTTTTCCTCTTTCTCAAAAAACACCCTGATCATACAGTTTATGATTCTATGATCAATTCTACGATTGATTCTATGATTTGGTAGTCAGATGTGCAAGTGATTCTTGATTCCCAGTGTGTCCTCAGGATCATCCATGGAAAAGCCAAACTAATTTGAAATCAAATGGAGCCAAATGAAGAAAGCAATTTCCTCATCTTAGCAAATGAAAACCTTTCCTGAACAGAAAACATCTTAATATGTTACAGTCCATTGCTTTCCACTGGTATAGAGGAGATACGGAAATGAATCAGAAAGAATCAATTCTTAAGCTTTTAAATTGAAAAGAAAATCTTAATTTTTTTTGTTGTTTAAAATTCCTTACAATGACCTGTATAATTTATTAGCAACAGCCACCACTCCCCACTGGGGCTACATCTGATGACAGGTAAAATATAGAGCATATGTTGCCTTACATGAATCATACTATAGACTTATCCAAATGCTTGATGAAATGCATATACCTATTATTATTTGACATATATAATGTATTTTAAAACTCTTTGTTTAAACACCGGTAGGAAAATCACACAGTTTTACTGTAGTTTTGAAGTATTTAAAACTTGTTTTCCCTTTAATATATGTTGTTCGTGGTTTAGAACTATTTTCAGAGGCTTATATATATTTCAGAAAATTATCAAGTTAGGCTAAATCTGATCTCCAAATGTGGCAGCAACCACTGCCATTGACTTCAGAAGGATATCTGAAAGCTCAATTCTGCTGGAAATCCGTATATATAGATTACATTTTCAAAGCTGGCTGGCAATCAGGGTGCACAAATTTCAGTGCAGAATCAATTTGTTGAAAATCAGACCTGTAAGATCTAAAACCAGTCTTGTGGCTGCTATTTCAGTTAAGACAATAGAGTTCTGTATGGTTGCCCAGCTTTCTAATGAGGGAAGTTTTTGTGTTTGTGTGTGTCTGGAAGTTGTGAATGCATCTGTGATAAGGCAAAGTTAATTCACGTAAATATGTACACTCGGCTATTTTCTTGTTCTCTTTGTTTTTGAGATATATTTGCTTTTTCTGCAGTAGGCCATGCACCTGCATGTCCCAGGATGTCCTGAAGATCTGCAATATAGTTGAAGGACAGAACCATGCACTGGTCTGCTGCAGTCTTGTATGGGAAGTTGCATCCTTCCAGCACATAGAATTGCTTCTGCTTTTAATGCTGACAAGATGAAAACAAAAGCTGAACTGATGAGTAAGCCTTATTTTCAGTGTAAGGGCCACTTTGCATAAAAGTTTGTGGCAGAATGGCTGTAATAGAACTAGAGGAATAATAGCAGAGATTAGCTTGTTGTATAATGGTTGCAGAAAATAATTGGTTTCAACAGCATTTTCCTTTAGGCAGAGTTTTGGGCCAAATTCCTCGATGCTTTTCTTGTATTGATTCATACATATTTTTTGTTTTGGTTCTTGGATGAAATGTTGTTCACTGCAAACACATAACTATGACAACATGGGTATCTAATTGATATTTTATGAGTAAACCTGATGTTGCCTAAACTTATATTGAGTGGTTTCCACAGAAAGGAAAGCATTGTGTTTTTCCATAAAGGTAGTATGTGCATTTCTATAAATTTAACATATTTAGATATACTGCATACAATTTTAGGTGACTCTTCTTATGTTTCTGTGCATTTTCTACTGTAGGTCTTTGAAAGCTATGTTCATATAAATATTTAGAATAGTATACTTTTATTTGATTTATAATTTTTTTTCTAGTATCTTCTAGTTTGGAAGAGCTAGCTTGTTAGGCCAAGCTTCTGTTATCTCTGTCACAAAGCATGTAAAGAAATGAACTTTAAAAACACATAAACCCAAAGAAAAAATAGGTAGAAATGTAAAAATTACTAGCAGGACAGACACTACTCAAATGTAGAGTTGAAAGCACTTACTTTTTTTTTTTTTTTTTTTTTGGTAGAAAGAAAGAAAGAAAATTTGAAGTAATAATGTAATTATGTCTGAAAAATTATAGAAAAAATATCTTTTTAAGTAAAGACAAATGATCTATCACCAATTAGCTCAAATAATCATGACAGAAAAATAAGCTTTTCTGTTAGCTTCCAGGATCATCTATGTCTTAATACAACTGGTTACTTTACCGAGCTTAGAGAATGCTAATATTGATGTGATTTTGATTAATTTCTCTCATGATTTCTCTCAGTGACATGAGGTAATCTCTGTTTGATATTATATTTACTGAAATATTCACCAGCCTTGCTTCTGCTTCCCTCTATAATGGCTGTAGATCAGTCTAGCATCTCTGAGTTCAATGAAATATAACTAGAAGCAAAACAGGCATTGTTTATTTTGCAAATGTACAAATAATTTTGAACATATGGTTACAAGCATATTCTTGCTTTAAATTATCACTAACTTCTATACGTTTGTTTTCCATTTTGCTTCTACATTTATTTTGCATTTCTTGCCCAAGAGATTCATATTCAGCTGCATGGCTTTTACTTTGGGCAACACCCAGAACATCTTAAATTAATGCAGCTAAAAAACTCCTCATGAAGCTCACCCTTTTTTCTAAAGGTAGTCGGATTTCTGGTGAGGCCAACTTTTCTTACAGATATCCACTGTACCAGGGAGGGATTGAGGCCATTCCAGCACCTGACCACTCTTTCAGAGAAAAACTTTTTCCTTTTGTCTAATCTAAATCTCCCCTGGTGCAACCTGTGGCCATTTTCTTGGGTCCAGTTAGTTGCCTGGGAGAAGAGGCCAAACCTCTCCTCATCACAACCTCCCTTCAGGAAGTTGTAGAGTGCAATGAGGTCTCCCCTGAACCTCCTCTCCTCCAGACTAAACAATCCCAGCTCCCTTAGCGGCTCCTTATAAGACTTGTGCTCCAGACCCCTCACCAGTTTTGTTGCCCCTCTATGGACACGTTCCAGGGACTCAATGTTTCTTGTAGTGAGGGGCCCAAAACTGAACACAGTACTTGAGGTGTGGCATCTCCAGTGCTGAGTACAGGGGAACAATCACCTCTCTGCTCCTGCTGGCCACACTATTTCTAATGCAGGCCAGGACCTCATGGCCACCTGGGCACACTGTTGACTGTTCAGTTGAGCATCAACACCCCAGGTTCATTTCCTCTTCACAGTCATCCAACCACTCGTCCCCAAGCCTATAGCGCTGCATGGGGTTATTGTGGCCAAAGTGCAGGACCCAGCACTTGGCCTTGTTGAACCTCATCCCATTCACCTCAGCCCAGCGATCCAGCTTATCCAGATCTCTGTGAAGGGCCATCCTACCCTCAGGCAGATCAACACCACCTCCCAACTTGGTGCCATCTGCAAACTTACTGAGGGTACACTCAATACACTCAATCTCCTCATCTAGGTCCATCAATAAAGATATTAAACAAGATGGCCCCAGTACTGACCACTGGGGGACACCACTTGTAACAGGTCGCCAGCTGGATTTAAATGCATTAACTATTACCTGCTTGGCACTGCCCTCTAGCCAGTTCCTTACCCAAAGAAGGATAAACCTGTCCAGGCCATGGGCAGCCAGTTTCCCCAAGAGAATATTGTGAGAAACTGGGTCAAAGGCTTTGCTGAAATCTAGGTAGACTACATCAGCAGCCTTTCCCTATCTACCAGCCTGGTCACCCAGTCATAGAAGGAGATGAGATTGGTCATGCATGATCTGCCTTTCATGAACCCATGCTGGTTGGGCCTGATCCCCACACACGTGCTGTGTGATCTCACCCAAGATGATTTGCTCCATAACTTTCCCTGGTACTGAGGCCTGTAGTTCCTTGGATCCTCCTTACGGCCCTTCTTTTATATGGGAGTCACATCGGAAAGCCTCCAATGCTCTGGGACCTCTCCAGATAACCAGAAACACTGATAGATAGGGGAAAGTGACTTGGCAATTACATCTGCCAGCTCCCTCAGCACCCTAGGGTGGAGCCTGTCCTGTCCCATGGACTTGTGACAGTCCAGATGGAGGTATGAAGATGAAGTATTTAAGCTTGATATAGTTTTCCCCCATGACTTTGTGCTATTCTAAATCTATCAGATGTGGAGAAATTAGTAGATTCATTTAAATCTTAAATTTTCTGTTCATTACATTTATCAGGAACAATGTTTTCCTCCTCTGTTGCTCCTAGATGCTTCTTCCTGTCAGGTGGGTGCTTTAATATAGAATTTTGTCCATCTAAAGCATATCTTAATGTTTACACATCAGTACAATTCATTTAAAGAACACAAATCACATTTTGGGTTTCATTAGAGCATAGCCAGCCAGTCAAAAGGTGATCTTTCTGTTATATTTAGCCTTGGTGTCCTCACCTTGAGTACTGTATGCAATTCTAGGTTCCACCATACAAAAAGGAACTTAGAGTACTTGAAAGTATATCAGAAGGAGGCAACAAAAACTGTAGAAGGGCACGAAGACATTCTGAGAGCAGAGGCTGTCCAGTCTGGAGAAGTGGAGGCCGGGAGGTGACCTCATTGCTCTCTGCATCTTCCTGAGGAGGGGAAGAGGCCAGTCTCTGCTCCTTGGAACTGATGACAGAATAGGAATAGAATAAAGCTGGACCAGGGAAGGTCAGAATGAACATTAGAAAAAAAATATTTACTATGAAGATGGTCAGATGCTGGAACAGGCTTCCCAGTGAAGCGATGGATGTCCCATGCCTGTCCATGTTCAAGAGACATTTGAATCGTGCCATTAATAATATACATCTACTTTTGATTAGCCCTGAAGTGGTGAGGCAGTTGGTTTTTATAGATCTCTTCCAAATAAACGGATTCCACTCCACTCCACTCCACTCCACTCCACTCCACTCCACTCCACTCCATTCCATTCCATTCCATTCCATTCTGCTCCACTCCACTCCAATCCACTCCATTGTTAGCAACAGCAGCTGTATGGAGTCAAATCAAAGCTACATCCAGCTCAGTATTCTGAAATACTCTTTTTATTTGCTATAACTAGACATCAGATGATCTATCCATGTATCTTTGATTTTTGAGCCATTATTTCCTTATTAAAATGTGTTTTTTTGTTATTTGTTCATTCATTATAGATTACTTTCTTGTTTTTACTAGCTCATATTTGCTATTTTAAGTGTCCCAGGAGCTTGCTCAGGAGATAGAGATGTCATGTAGAAGAGCTAGGCTGGACTATGCTCCATCAAGTTGAGAAGCAGGCACTGTCCTGTGGGAGCCATCACCTAGCCCAGCAGTGAGGTGGCCTGAGGATCTGCTCCGCTCCTCTACAAGCCCCATTTGGGCTTGGCAATAGGCTCTGGACTACCTCCATCACTAACTGTTTTTTCCTCTTCAAAAGTGAAAGTTTTGAATCTCAGTAGCTATTCTGTCAGCACTGGTTCTGCAACAAACTTCCACTGAATTCCACAGAACAAGAGAAATGAATTTGAGGCCATCCCAGCATTGGTCAAAGAGCTGTTTTTTTTTGGGGGGGGGAGGAGGGTGGCTTAGCTTAGGTAGTTTCAAGAAGTTTATTACATTTTAATATAAGGTTTCAGTTTGATCAGAAATTATTTTCAATTATCTGTGAAAGGAAATTCAATCCTGGCTCAAAAACAGCCACTGTAGTGAGAGGGCTTTGTGCCACATGTCTTGGATTCCCCAGCATCCCAGAGTATA
Organism: Meleagris gallopavo; assembly: GCF_905368555.1. NCBI lineage: Eukaryota > Metazoa > Chordata > Aves > Galliformes > Phasianidae > Meleagris > Meleagris gallopavo. The sequence goes on along the minus strand of NC_139406.1, from coordinate 76,525,761 downwards.
GAGGAACTGGAGTGCCTAAGAGTCAAAACTGATTCAGAAACCTTGGTGCTTGGAGGCTATAGCTCCCATAAGCTTCGAAACACTTAGCTTCATGTCTGTCCAGGCTGACTGAGCCAAGAGCTTGATAATCTTAGAGGATTTAGGAGTTTGGACCTTTGCAGATGGCAGTCCAGGACATTCTCAGTCACAGGTCTTGTGAATCCATTCAGCTGCCCTTTGTAGAACAGAAAGAATGGAAATTATGTCTTTGAGTCAGGCTACATCAGAGATTGGAAATGGAGATGACAAATACTTTTCGGAAAGCAGGTTTGCATTGCATGTGCATTTAGACACATTCAATGAAACGTTTTTAACAACTTTTAGGACAATATAGAATTAAGGAGAAACAGTTATAGAGCAGTGCCTAATATATTAACTTGAAAGGTCTGCAAGTTTATGGAAGTCTTGGTCTTGGAAATATTGATGTGGCAGAAGAGTATTTGAATTATCTTACAATGCTTATGGCAGCTCCAGAAGTTGATTTCAACTCTTGTTCCAGATTTGTGCTAGCAAGTAAGACACATCTTTGATTTTTGATGATCTCAAGGTTATTTTCACTTAAGAGTATATGCAGATGTCTGTTCAGTGTGTGTTTATGTTGGAACTCTGCAATGATCATAATTGTATTTCCCCTAAAATTGGCTGGAGTTTGGCAACTGGTTTCAGCTAAAACAAATTAGATGTTCATTTGGAAATAAACAGACACTTTTGGCAAGTTGAGCTTGTGTTTTTTCATAATGGTTATGAAGCCTGATGATTTTTAAAACTGGAATGCGTTTTGTGTAATTTACAGACATAAAATAAAATGACAAAGATTTCCAGAACTAAAATTGACAAGATTGCTAGAGTTGTGTTCTGGTAATGGAACACCTTCCAGATACTTACTGCTTTTGGTTATTATTATTTTGTCTAAAGAAATGGGATACCTCTATATTCTCTGGATAGAGATGCAGAACTGTGTGGGGTTTTTTTTGTTTGTTTGTTTGGTTGATTGGTTTTGTTTGTTTTGTTTGTTTGTTTTTGTTTGTTTTTGTTGGATTACCAAATTTTTATGTGCTAAAGATTTATTCTAGTGACAAGATCAGAGTTCAAGTTAAATTTGGATGAGCTTCCAAGCATTCTTGTGATTACCATATCTTAATATTTGGGTGCTTCTTGGTTATTAACTATACCAGTTTCTTTACTGTGCAAAATCTGGTCTAAGAAAGCTATGTGAAAAAAAAATCCTCAAGATTTCTGTTATTTCTTGATTAAGGAACTTCTGAAAATGATATTTCTCTTTGAAGTTGCTGCTATATGTCGTCATGCTTAGCCCAGTTTGCCCTGTTTGTTTTAGATTCTTGTCTCTTCCAATCAGTCAGGCAGCGGCTGCATTTATAAAACTTCATGGCCCGACTTTCTGTTGCTATCTTAGTGCACTGGAGTTTTGTAACATGAACTGAAACTAAAACCCATTATTTAGGAGAAAGTTGGTTATCATTCTTTTCTGATGCTCTCTCCAAATCCAAAACTGAGAGAAAAGCCACAGCCTCAGTCTCTCAATCCATACTCAGTGAAGTAGGGAGAGCTCCTGGAGGTAAGCCCTGTGTGTCTGAAGGGGATTTGTCAGTTCAAAGCGTGCACTGCAATAGGACTGGGGCTCTGCTTAACTCTTTGTTTAACTATGTCCATTAATATCTTTTAGCAGAAATAATGCTTCTTGGAGTTTGACGGTACAGTGTGAGTGTGATGTTTGAAAAGTTTAGACCTCCACATTTATTTTTTACCAGAGAATCACAGAAATATAGAATTACAGAATATCCTGAATTAGAAGGACCCACAAGGACCATCAGGATAACACCTGGCTCCAAAAAGAAAAATTCTTTTCTCGGAGTTCTGCAAGGGCAAGTATAGGATTAAAAATCAGTGAGAAGGACACCAAATAAAATTGTTGTGAGCCACACAGACCAATTCAGCACCCATATTTGACATTTATAAATAAATAAATAGATTGATAAATAAATTAATTTAAATGCAAAGGAAAAAGAAAAAATGTGATATGTTTGAGTTTCTATCATAAGCTTTCTAGGTGTCAAAGCAAACAATATAGTCCATATTTGGATTCCCAAGTATTATATTTTAACAGAATGCTCCAGAACTGCATGTCACAGTATGTAGTTACTAACATGGTTGTGAAAAGAAAACAAATAAGTAATATTTTTTTTAAAATATAAAGGTTATGAAGTGTTCAGATAAAGCAGAAAGTATAATGTTTATTTATTTATTCATTCATTTAGCCAAGATTTTCACCAGTAATACTAACATTTAGCATTGAGAATACATTTAAGATTCATTACAAGCATCCCTTAAACAGCCGTGCCAATAATATTGGTTGTTACCTTTACATTTTATATCATAGACTAATATATGGGATATACTTAGTGAGAATAACAGCTAAATCTAATTGCTGTCATGGATTCAGGATCACATACAGGAAGTGGTAAATGAAAGGTCTGATGATACTGTTAAAGTCCTGCTCCTTTTAAACACATTGTCATTGTTCTGTGTTTCTCCTTAATAGGGAAATACAATTTTTTTAATTAACAGAAATTGGTTCTAAACAATGATAACAACTTTTACAATTTACTAACGAAAACTATGGTCTCTTTAATTTTCCTAATGGTTTTAAAAGACCTGTTAAAGAACATTCTCTGGTTTAATCTCTGTGCTAGTGGATGTGAAATATGTCTCAAGATCTAGGACCGAATCTTTTCCTGCTGAGAAGATAATGCAGGTGTCATACTTTATGTTAAAGCGTTGTCTTCACTGGTTCCATTTATAAAGATCAGAAAGTTGTCAGTGCATCTTTGGCATATAATAAAATATATGAAGACTGATCACAGATTTTAAACAATATTTCTGGATATCTTCTAAGAAAATAATATATTTGGGTTACTGATGCCAAATATATAAAGATGCAACTTTTCAGCTCATCATTCATAGAACCATTGGGTTGGAAGGGCCCTTGCAGATCACCTGGTTTCACCCCACCTCCTGTGAGCAGAGTTATCAACTGTAGATCAGGCTGCCCATGGCCCATCCAATCTGACCTTAAACACCTTCAGGGATGGGGCATACACAGCTTTTCTGGGCAGGCTGTGCTGGTGCCTCACCAGTTTCTCAAGTGAAAAACTTTCTCTGACATCAAATCTAAAACTCCCCTCCTTTAGTTTTAAACTGTTCTTCCTTGTGCTATCAAGACTACCTAAACATCACAAAGGAGAGAAATGTGTTTATGTACTGGATTGCATCCTAATAAATAAAAAGCACTTTCTTTCAATTTTAGGAAAAAATGTTCATGTTATGTACAAACATTACTACAAAGGCTCTATTCTCATACCTTCAGCATTTAGGATATAGATGCTTGAATGTCTTATAAACTTAAATTAATAACATGCTTTCATGTTTACCTAGCTCAGTGTGCAGTTAGAGAAGAAAACAGTAAAAGCTGAATGGAAAAGAATAAAACAAAGAAGAAGGAAGGACCAAGTAAAAACTAGACAAAAATATTAATTATACCATTTTTGTAAAAATTATTCTAAATATTTTTGTTGTTTTGCTCTTCCCTATGTAAACATTATTTTAGTCATCTTAAAGCTCACTTCTACCTGCTTTATACAGTATTGCAAGACAATCAACAAAAAATTTCCAAGCAAAATAGCAATCTCAAATATTCCTGAGAGTTTACTTTCTGCTGAATATCTATGCTAATAGGTGTCAAACTATTTGATTATCATTAATCAGATTTTTAGAAACGTTTAGAATTCCAGAGAATATGGATAGAAATTCTTTGCATTATTGACAAAGTTTGTGTTCTGCTTTCTGTCACTTGACATAAACATAGAAAAAAGTCTTCCTCTGTAGTTGTTTGCAGTATTAAGTTAAGGAACACTAACAGGAGAATGTTAATTTGAAGAGATTCCTTTATAAAATTTCTCAAGTAAGTTACTAAAGTCTGACCATCAAATTTGATTTTTGCCTTTACCACGTTAGAAAAAAGTATTTCACTATTTGTTTTTATTTTTATATCATGCTGATATTAATGGGAATTGAGATTATTTAGTGTAGATGACATACAACCAGCTAAGTCAGATAAGGACATGAGTAACCATGATACAATTGCTAATGAAAATAAACTCCGGGGCTTGGAGGAAGCTCTTTGTAGAGTGATATATAAATAAATAGCAGTGAAAAACTTATCTGCTTTTAGAATGACATAGATAAATGTAATTCATTTTCTTTTCTTTTCTATTACATTGGAAAATATGCAGTCACAAAGAACTAGACCCTAGAACTAGACTGGCTGAATCCTTCTGAAGTCAGGTACTGATTACTATTCAAAACAGCAACAACAAAAAACCAATCAGACAAACTTCACTAGACTGACATAACCATCAAATATGATGGATGCTAGCATAGCAACTTCATCTGACAGTTTCCTCCGGACTCTCAGATGCATTTAATCCATGTCTTGCATACCTTCAGATGGCCCTGAATCTGATCTTTACCCTTTACCTAAAGTAAGTGGTTCTGCATTCTCCTAGTTCCTGCCTTTGTCTTCTGTGTCTTGGGTGGTGTGTGGTTTGCTAGTTATGACTGGAGCAAAAAAAAGTCGTTGAGTCAGTTTTCTCTATATCCTGGGTAATGAGGTCTCCTGTTTCCTTATGCATACAGTCCCAGTCCTTTCTTTATATCATTGAAGTACTTACAGAAGCTTTTCTTGTTGCCTTTGATGTCCTTGGCCAGATTTATTTCTATCAGGACCTTAGCTTTCCTCATATGATCCCTGTCTGCTTGAACGATTTCTTGGTATTTCTCCCAGGCTACCTGTCTTTGCTTCTACCCTCTATATGCGTCCTTTTTATTGTTTGAGTTTGTCCAGGTGCTCCTTGCTCATCCGTGCAGGCCTCATGGTATTTTTCTCCTGAAAATACTACTAGATGATGAATTAGCCTTGAATATTAGACAGCTTTCCCACGCTCCTCTCCCCCTCAAGGCTTTATCACATGGTACTCTATCAAGAAGATCCTTGAAGAGGCAAAATCCCTCTTCTGAAGTCCAGAGTAGTGAGCTTGCTTTGCTACATCCTCTCTGCTGTAAGGTTCTTGAACTCCGCCATTTCATGGTCATTAGAGCCAAAGCTGTCCTTGACTTTGAATGTGAATTTCCCACCAACACTCCGTGTTGGCAAAGTTGAAATCCATTTATCTCAAAAATTAATTTGTGAACACCAGACATTTAGTTAACTGTCTTGCTTCCTGTTGCATTTTTGTGACCCATGCAAAAGTATGCAATGCTGTTGAGATTATGATTCCAATTAGTGAAGAATAAGGAAGGTATATTATTCTGAAAACCAAAATCCATCTTGTACGTTAAGTACTGGTCACATATAAAGAAAACTGTGATCAGATTCTAATGTTTTTGACATCTGAACAGAAATAAGCCAAAATAGGCCATTATCCTTCATTTCACACTTCAGGATCTCAAAAATGTGATTTCAGAATTGTCAAAAGACAGAAAAAAGACTGACAATATACTTTAATAATATCTGTAATCGCACTCATTAGAACAGAAAACAAAAATTTAAACCACTTTAGCTAAAAAAATATCAATAGTAAGAATTTAAGAGTGTTTAACAAGAGAGGGCATTCTAATTTTTGAGGAGGGTATTAGAAGTGCTTTTTAATTTACATGAACACTGTGGATCGTATATAAGAAAACAGTAAGAAAAAATATTAATGAGACTAAATATCAGAGGAAAATATTAAATTCTATACCCATTGTAAGCAGACTGTATTTACTGTATTATGTGTTTTGAAATGAGGGAAAAATCAATAATATTTCTTGCATTCAGAGCCTATGTATTCGTTCGTATGGAAGCTGGTTTGGATTTATGTAAGCATGTACGTATGCATTTATACATGTGCTTATATATATGTATTTCTTCTATGTTTCAGTTTGTGGTCTGCACAGAAGGAAATAAATTGACATCATTGCAGTCAATATAAATATATTCATGTGAATTTGAAGGAAATATACATACACATCTCTATATATATTTAATAAAATATTGTCTTCCAGCTTCACAACTGTAAGACACAAGTGACTATACTGTTTTGGAATACCTCCTCATGATCTGTGTGATTTAAGTAAAGCATTTAATCTTTCTACACTTTGGATATAGTCCTACAATTCTCCTTCAAGCAAAATTCCCAATGTACGAATGTTTTAAATTTTTGTTAAGAAATATTTATCAAAAATCCCCCTTTTCAAATAAAGGCTATGCTCTGAAACAGCTTCAGCACTGTGTTCTGCTAATTTATTATTTTTAAACTTTCAGTTAAAAAGCAAATCTATGAGCACACGATTTAGAAATTAACATCTGGCAGCTCAGAACAGATGCAGTCTGAGAGTGAGGTGGTCAGAGAAATGCTTCTCATCTACTGGTGCTCAGGGTTATATTGAATTTGTTTCCTGGAGCAGGAATGTAAGGCAGTGCAATGGATTTCATATGTTTATAAATGGTGCATGAAAAGCAAAACTGCTCAGCATTGTTAGAGTAAGTTAGACCCATAGGTTGTATACTCAGCATGGATTTTTCCTGTCACAAGAGAGGATAAGCTCATCAGGTCTATTAGGTCAGAGGGTGAATAGGAAAGGCAAGAGACCATGCAAGATTTCCCACCACCATGGACTACTTGTAAATAAATAGAGACTTTAGTCTCCACAACTATCAGGTCATCTTTTTTCATAAACACAAATTTTAGCAGTGCAAATAGGCTTTTTATTTTTTTTTCTCCTTAAAAGATAAAAAGACACCTACAGCTCTTATTCTGTTTCCCTGGGCCTGTCTGCCTTTCTTTACGATTTGTGATGATTGATTGCTTCTGTGTTTCTTCAATTAAAAATGTTTTAGAGTACAAAGTCTTCAGCATGTTTAATAGAGTCTGGTTAAGTAAACATCCTCCACCAAAGCAGCACAAGTAGGGCTTAAAATAAATACTGCTACTGTGCCAAGTTCATAATTGCTTGCACATTTAGCACTTTAGCATGTCCTAAGCATAACCATAAAAAAAAGCTTTGTGTACTTACTGTAGTTGTCATGAAAATATAACTGTTTAAGTATTGCAGGATATTTACATTTCTGAAATACTTCCTTTTCAAGTTTATATCATATGAAGAATTTTTTTGAAGGAACCAAGAAACAGAGCATGAATATGAACAGTGGTCAAGCTTTGTCAAGTAACTAGCCATGCATGTGCTGATATTTCCTTTCTCTCAATAAAGTACATTTTCAAGGATATAATATGAAAGGTTCCAATGCATCTGTCACTACTAGTGTTACCAGATTTACTGGAAAGTCAGTCTTTCATCTGTGATTTTGGTGAAAGATGAATATATTCTAGGAGGACTCCTCTGAAAGTAATGCCTCCTATTTATGTCAACCCATGACATCAGACGCAGATATTGTTGGTGTGGCAGTAGAGGTTGTACCTTCCTACAAATACTCCGTTGCATGTTGTTGCTGTGTGACAAATGGCAGCAGAGGGACAGTCTGACAAAATGATGTCTGACAAGAAAATGCTTTTGAGTCAAAGGTGTGGAACTGAATTCCTCCATGTGGAAAAAATAGCATCCATTGACATTCATCAGCACTTGCTGAACATTGATGGAGATCAAACAGTGGATGTGAGCACAGTGAGGCAATGGGAGGTGCATTTCAGCAGTGACAACAGCAGTGGGAAGGGTAAGTCACATTCTGGGTGGTGATGAACAGCTGATGCACACCATGAAGTCCAGAGCATCTCGATCAGCTCATCTATGTGAATAAGTGGATTACGACTAGGGAGCTGTGTATAGAATCATAGAATCATAGAATCACAAGGTTGGAAACGACCTATAAGATCATCTAGTCCAACCGTCTTCTCATTACCACTGCTATCACAAGCACTAAACCATATCTCACAGCTCCTCATCCAGCCGCCTCTTGAACACTTCCAGGGACAGCAACTCCACTACCTCCCTGGGCAGGCCATTCCAGTGCCTGAACACTCTCTGAGAGAAAAAGTGTTTCCTCATGTCTAACCTAAACCTCCTCTGGTACAACTTACAGCCATTTCCCCGTGTATGAAGCTGAATATTGACTTAAACATATTGGAAACAATTGTGGCAATGTTGGAATATCACAAAGTTTGTTCCTGGTATGTCCCACAAATGCACACTCAGGAATAGAAAGAACAGCGTATGCAACTTTGTCAGGACCTATTGAACCAGTTAGAAGTCTGCAGATGACAGTTTTCTGGATTGCATTGTTAACCAGTTGTATCACCACTGCAGTCAAAACAGCAGCCCATGGAGTGGCAATGTTGAATGCCCCATCAGAGAAAATATTCCAGGCATACCTCAGCTGGTAAACTGATGGACACTGTTTTTTGGAATAAGGAAAGTGTGATACTTCTGGATTTTCTGGAACAGGGACAAAGCATCAACTCTGACCACTATCATGACGCTGACTGAGCTGAAACCTTGAACTTCTAGAGTCAAGCCAGAGAAGAAGACAATCTTTCTTTTGCAGCATGTTAACACATAGCCCCATACCAGTTTGAAGACTGGAGCACATTGCCAATATAGACTGGACTGTCCTATGTCACCCGTTGTTTAGATTGTCCTATCACATCCACTGAACAGATGACTTCCATCTGTTTGTGTCGATGTAAGATGAATTGCATGGGCAACATTTTCTTAGCAACAATGACATTATAGCAGCTGTGAAACAGTGAGTCACCTCAGCTAGTGCTTATTTTTATGAGCTCAGCATGCAGCCTCTTGTTCATCACTGCCAAAAATGCATAACTAAAGGTAGTGAATGTTGAAAAATAGTGTTTTTTAGCTGAGAATTTGCTTTCTCAAACTGTGCTATTGTGCTCTTTGTATTTGTTGTAGTTTCCATGGAAATAAATAGGAAGCATTACTTTTGGAGCAACCTACACTCTATTCTTGGATGACAGATACCTGTTTCTCTCAAGAAAAGTCATCTTAACAGCTGGATTTGTCAAAATCCAAAAAGATACATCACTGAAAAGCTTTAAACTTATTTTTGTTAGAGGAATGTGGGTATTTAAGGAAAATAGTTAGGTAATTTATTCATTAGAATCAATGTCACTTAAAAAAAAAAGGAAAATATTTATACTGGAAAAATTTATAAGCAGTAAATGTTGTATAAACGTAATTTGTTCCAAATTTAAGATTGTTAAATTATGTGTAAAATCCTCAGATAGATGGTTATCAAGTCCAATACATAGACAATGCCTGTAAGAGAAATAAAAAAGCACTGAGACATAATGAGAAAATAGAATGTAATGACGATAAGTGATAATACAGTGTATAAAAGAGAATGAAGAAAACAGTAGTGTAGAATGTCAAGAATCTCACTTTCTTCTTTACATTATTATTTTGGTGAATCCAGACTGTAAGAAGGCACACTGACTAAGATTTTGAAAAGCCACTAATGATTGGCTTGTATCAGGTGCTGATATGATTAAGACACATTGAAGAGAATGGATTTTCAGAGTGAAGATACTCAGCCTTTTCAGATAATAAAGCCTTACATAGGCAAGATATGCCATAACAGATTTGCATAAGTGTATAGGAATCAAAGAGAAATCTATTGCTGATCACAGAATCACAGAATGGCCAGGATTGGAAGGGACCTCAAGGATCATCAATCTCCAACCCTTCAGCCACCGGCAGGGCCACCAACCTCCCCATTTACTACTAGACCAGGCTGCCCAGGGCCCCATCCAATCTGGCTTTGAACACCTCCAGGGATGAGGCATCCACAACCTCTCTGGGTATCCTGTTCCAGCACCTCACCACTCTCATTGTAAAGAACTTCCCCCTGACATCCAACCTAAATCTTTCCTCCCTCAACTTAAAACCATTTCCCCTTGTCCTGCTATTATCTACCCTTTCAAAGAGTTTATTCCCCTTCTGTTAGTAAGAGAAATGTATTGAATCATAGAATCATAGAATTATAGAATCACAAGTTTGGAAAAGACCTGCAAGGTCATTTAGTCCAACCGTTCTCCCATTACTGACGGTACCACAAGCACTAAACCATACCTCACAGCTCCTCATCCAGACAGTCCACTACATCCATAATCATGAAAGATCATATCCTCAATACTTTAACCTTTCCAAGTTAAGGATATGTAAGACAACCTTAATTATATCTCATGCATCAGGTTTATCTAGTTAAGTTACATTGGATCCTAACTACAGATTTGTTTAGGGATAAACTAAGGAGATCTGCTTCAAGCAGACATACATAATGGAATGGTTATTAGTTTGTGCCTCTGGAATATATCATCTGTGCCTAACTTTCTTTCTTTCCTCGTTTCCAAGTATTCTCTGTCACTGTCAAAAACTTCATTCTCAATCTCTTTTTTTAGGGTCTTTGTATATCTTTGTTCTACTAGTTGGTGAAAAATGTGGTCAGAAAAAGGGACGTAGAGGAAATTCTGAATAAAGATAGCTGTAGACACTCCCTGCTGAATTTAGCTTTATCTTAAATCTGAATTCTCCTTTTTCTGTCAAAAATCTGATCTACCTTCCATGTCTCTCTTGTTTTCACCCAGGAATCCTTTGGGCCTCTGAAATTTTGAGGTTGTTCATAGATTTAACAAATTTTAAAAAGTAAAAATTTCTAGTTCCATTATTAGATGATCTCTAGAGGTTTTGGGTGCAGTGTGATTTCCTTTTCACTTTTGGAAGGTTCCCACACTTTACACTAGAATAGGAAATCCAAGATAGGTGCATGTGTATGAATGATAAATCTACTATTCAAAATGCTGATTATGGTAAGAATTCCTACTGATTGTGTTTGTGACACATTTGACCAAGCCATTTTCAAGCACAGCTTTCTTGTTTTGATTATCAAATGGTTAGATCATTCTATCAGTCAGTGTTCTTTAATATACACATAATAATTGATTTGAGATTTCCTTAAGCAAGAAGTAGCCATTCACAAAATTTAAAGCAGGATCAGGAAAAGTTTTCATATTTTATGAGTCTGTATGCATTTTCCTAAAATTGTTTCACAATAGTTCTAGAAAATTGTTACAATTTATGTTGTGTTAGCAAAAGGAAATACTGCATTTTTAAGAAAAAATGAGTCTTCTAGTTGACTACTTCAAATAAAAAACCACATATTAAATGTTTCTATTTCATAGCTGTGGAATGATACAGTTCAGTTGCTTGAAAACAATGAAAACCTCAAAAAAATGAGTAATTAAAAACATAACCACGTAATTCACCCAATAGAAGAAACATAAACATTACTGAGGAAAGAAACTTTAAAAAACAGATTTGTGTAACTTAAAAGTTCAGTTAAACAGTTCACTTTGATAACAGATTGAAAAGCATATTTGATTACATACCGTTTGTGACTCAAGAACATGAGACTGAATATCTGATCTAGAAGGAGACATTTATGAAGGAACTATTATCTTTCTGTAAAGGGGATGTATTGAAAGCATTTGGGTTTTTGTTTAAGAGAGGTAATTACCTTGGAGAACATAGATAGACCAATCCATACCAAGATAGCAAGTAATCTCTTAGCCTGAATATTTACACGATACAGATCCAAATACTGGTTTCCTCTCCTTTTTTCTTTGTGTTGTTAGATTGCTTTTTTTGTTTCCATTTCTCCTTTCTTTCTCCTGAGAATAGGCAAGCATGTGTGTTAGGTATACACAGTACATTGAATAGGCACCTAAAGATGCATTAGAAATCATATAACAGTGCCCTTATTAACATCAGATGATGTGGCCTAACTGTGGAAATAAAAAATTAAAAAAAAAAAAAAAAAAAAAAAGCCGTAGGCTACGTAGTATTTTCTCTACTGCCATGGATTTACTTGAATGCTTCTGCTCCATTTTGTCACTGTTTTTCTCCACTGGAGATGCCAAGAAGGGATGCAGGACTCCCAGTGTGATTTTTTGAGAGCCAAATAGTTCAGGATATTTTACAGGTAAATACCAAACAGGGAGGAAGCCTCTCAGTCTCAATGGCGTACTGTGTCCACCAGAACCCCTGGGGCCTGCTTTGCAAAACTGGTCCACATTCAGTTGTCACATATCCTCCTGTAATGCACTGGGCTGTCACTCCTGGAGTGAATAAGTATGCAGCCAGTGTTGAATTGGATTTCTGTCACACCATTTCTCCAGCCTGCTGAGCTCTCTCTGGGCTTTACCTCCCCATGCATCAATTGTTCTTGGCAGTTTGGTGTTACCTGCAAATTTACTAAAGATGTGCTTGATTTATTTCTACTAGCTGTTATTAAGATAGTAGTGGTCCTCTGTCCTAACCCATGAGGAGCAACACTTGTAGTCATCATCAACTATATATTAGTTGAAGCAGGCTGGCCCATTTTTTAGTTGTCCCTTAGTCCACCTGCCCAGCCCTCTCGTGCCCAGTGGGAGGCAAGCAGAAGAGATGGGCAGGAACCAGCTGAACTGTGTGAGGCGTTTACAGCAACCTGCAAACTACATAGTATCTATTTCATATTCTGTTTCCTCTTCAGTATGTAATCATCTGTAGCATACTACCAATAATTTTAAGATTTCTATATAGTTCATATCTAAATATGTTACTAATATAAATGATTAAATGTTGGGTCTTCTGTATGTATATTTTACACATATGCAGCTTTAGGAAGAAGTTGGATACAGAACACCAGCTTCAGCCAGCCATGGGTAGTTTGGGTTCATTCTAAAAGACCTTTTGATTCTGGTAAAATTCTCTGTAAAAAACGAGTAGTGTTATGTCAATTCAGTTCTTAATGAAAATCCATTATCTCTTCTCAAAACACTGTCTAAATTCAATGCAGCATTATCTGCATGTGCAAAGATCTAATTCTTTAAGATCAAGGAATGGACTAAAAATTAGGTCTTTTTAAAAAAATACCTTTTTTTTTTTTTTTTTTTGTCTAAGTCAAACTGCCATCAGTTATAGAGTGGCTGGGAAGAGTGGATGATGAAGATATCTAATCAGAATTTTCGTGTCCCACTGTGAAGCCAAGAAACTGAGATCTTCCTCTGTTCTAGGATGGTGTTAGGTACTAAATGTGGTAAAGTGACAAAATAGTCCTTCTTGTATTTTACAGATCCCTTTTTGTCACAATGAATATCCTAACCTTTTCAACAGTCTTAAAGAATTCTATTACTATTCTGCCTAAGTACCATGGTGCTGTAAATTCCCCTCTGAAAGAGAGAACTGTCCTCACTACACCCTTCCTAAGGGAGAGCAGCATCCATTTCTTTCCTGTGTATTGAGGGGATAGGAAATTAAGCGACTTTCTCAAGGACACAGGAAATCTGTGGTAAAGCAGAAAGTAGAATTCAAATATCACGAGCCTCTAGACAGCAGTGTTAACCACAAGACCACCAAAGCTTAGGCCTGAGGCTCGCTCTGCTGAGACTTAAAACAAATCAAACTAAATGTTTCAAACTGAAGCTGGTAGGCTGGCAAACTGCTCGATATCTTGGTTAATGCATGTGATGTTGGGTAGGAGGGAGACAAAACGATGAAGACTGTCCAGGCAAAAACAAATAAACAGGCAACAGAAGAGAAACAGTAAGGAAGTGTCCAAATATTATTTCACAGAGCAAGGCTAGTCCATTTTCCATCTCTTCTGTTGATCAGTTGTCAAATTATTATTCTGCCCTAAAAACTATGAAATTGATTGCATTTTCATGATTATCACAGCAGCTAATTTTTATTGTTAAGACGATGTCAAATATAGGATTAAAATAAGCATATAGCATATGTGTTTGTGCTGCTATGGATTTTAATAAATCCTGAAAATAATTCAGGATGTTTAAATCAAATTAGCGTAAGTCTTCCAATGAATGAATAGTAAACTCACTCTCCTTATTATGATAGGAAGTTCCAACACTGACTTAACTCAGAGTTATTCTATTTCACAGTATTTCTTCATGATTAATCAATAAGGGTTTGACACAGAGAACTGTTACTTTTTTTGAATTTACTTGTAAAAATCTTTTTTTTTTTGTAGTCCTGTTATTGTTTTCTATGATTCCTTTTTCTTTCCAGAAAGACCTATTTCTTGTAATTACAATACTATGTGTTATTCTTTTTCTTTCACATAAAAGCAAAATTAACTCATTAGTAAAACACATTTTCAGGGAAAAAAAATAAAAAAATAAAACCAAACACTGACAATTGACATTTAATAAAAGTAAGATGTGATTAACATAATAGAAGCTATTAATATTTTCTTTTGCAGCATCTTGAAGACAAAAAAAGTTCATAACTCACACTTTGGATTTTGGGGCAAGTCATAACTGCAATGTAAATCTCTGCTCTACTGCTCCTTATTAGTGCTTTAGTTTACTGGAAGATTGCAGTGTCATGGTGGAAAACATTTTTCTAAGGTGATGTTTTAGTGCCCTAACATTTCCAGAAAAACCTCTATCAGCATTCCCCCAACTCCATTTTGTTTTCTTTGAAAACTTATGAAGAAAATAGTATGATTCAGCAGGAAATTCGGTGGTCAAATTAGAAATGCACTTTGGAAAAAGATGACTATATGCAGAGATGGTCAGATTGACATATGAACTGGAGTGAACTGGACTGTCTTTTTGGAAATACAAATAAGAGAATATGAGAACATTGGAACACTTAAACAGCATTTTGATGATACTCTTCAGGATAAAATGAATTATTGTCAAATTCAAATATCAAGTTAAATGATACTCTTCCATTCTCACCCAGAAAGTTTAATTATGTTGCAATGAGAGAGACTGCTAAAAGACTTCATGAAATCAGTCTCAGAAACCTGCTTTTGTAAAGTTCAATTGCTAAAAGTTAGCAGAATAAGATTCCCAAGTTACGCAATTTAATTTACGCAAGAAAAACTTGAAGTGATTGATTTATCTCAACCATGGCATTTAACGTGGTAAATACTGAGAAGACTAAGGAAAAAAAATGCTTTGTTCTTAAGACAGCTAAATACCTTGAGGAAAGAATTTGAAATCTGCAGATCAAACTTCATAGCTAGATCCCACCTTTGTTTCTATTCAGTCATGAACTTGGGGACAAAAGCACTCAAATTCCATGTCTGTACTTGAATTTTGTAGCTTGGCACTGTTTATGATCGTTGCCATTACAAGATCTTTCTGAAGACTGTCTTTATTTATTTTTAACTCTGTTGATAGGAGCCATCTGCTTCCCAAATATCGCAGCTGAAGAATGGCTGTAATGTATATTTAACAATTAACTGGCAATGAGCTGAAATGAGCTTACTTTATAATTGAGTAAGCATTTATGAATCCATTCTCTTCATTTGCTTACGTAACTGGGGATTTTAAATTTCTGGGATTTGCAAACCAGTGTGCCTTCCAGTGAGTGAGGACCTTTGTATATCACCAACATGAAGCTAGCTTGTTTTTAACCAATTACAAACCAAAGGGTCAGCAGGATATACGTTAAAATTACTGGCAACATATATGAACTGAAAACATATTTAGTATAGATAAAATGTTATTTAAGCCTTGTAAAAGAGAAAATTAGAATGAAATAGAATCAAGTTATACTTTAATAAAATTGGAGACATTTTCATTTTTCCCCTTTGTTCATCCATACTGTGTAAAGTTTGACTTAATGATAAAATAAAGCACAGTATTAAGAAATGTTTTTGTTCAAAGAAAATAATTGAAGTTTATGGAATTTCTCATGCAATTTTTAAGCAGTCACTCTGATCCCATTTCCATCTGTTGATTACAAAGACTTTTTTGCCTTTGATAATAGTTCTTATGGATTTTGGCAGTACAGCTCACTGTTGAGAATCACTGATGATCTATGATTTATGGTTAGATGTCAGCACCAACTTTGAAAATATGACTGTTCTTTTCTTCAGAATTGCTCTGCAAGTCCCTTGGGAAGAGAAGAATTGTCTGGCCATTCCATTTCCAGTTTGAGCAGGAAGTCCAGGGGAACAAGAAAGCTAGAAAAATACTGGAATATTTGTACTAAGTTAAAGCTGAATCTGGAGTGAAATCAAGTGTATGCTTCCTTTTTAATTAGGCATGTAATGCTTATCAGCAGATAATTTTATCCTGGTGCTTTCGTCACATCCTACAGATGCCACAAAGCCCTCCTCTATATGAGGAGAACATGATGTCTGGTATTTTATGCCTTTATGGTTTGCACACTATGGAAATGTCATAGGAATTTATTGTGCTCTAAGAGGACCACCTGAGAAGCTGGACTTGGGAGTCATGGCCAGCATCTGAATTAATTGCCTCATGTACTAGTTTAGACACTCAAACCACAGAACATAACAGAGCCATATAATTTTTCCTCTCTTCTGTGCCATTATTGATCTCAGTTCATGAAGTTTTTAGAGTCATGATGGAGAGTAGGGTTTTCACTATCATTATCTCTGAAGTGCAGAGGCAAGACAGGCACTTTGTACAAAGTTCTTTTTAAGTAAGTACCATGCTGCCCCATATTTAGCCATGTATTCCTATACATATCTAAAGGAAAACATAAAACTATTAAATTACTTAAAATTCTTCACTTGTCTCTGGAGTTGCCAATGACTAATGGTCCCAGTTTTCAGTCTTCAGTCTGACATTTCTGTTGGCTTCTGGCTGATCTCAGATTGAATTTTACAGCTAGATCTTTTATGTATTTTAGGACTTCAATCTTAAAAAAGTGAATGCTCTTTAACAAACAGAAATGCTCCAACTCCAGTGCTGTCTTTGAGTTATGTAATTTACCACATTTCTAAGGCTGTTTGAAATTTTAGCATGGAGGGAAAACAGAGGGCAGGTGAAAAAGCCAAACAGAACTTCTTCAAGAATGTACAGTTTATCAGTCATATATAATAGCTTCAAGGAAATGTATGAAGTGAAATCAAGATAGACTTAAACTTGAGCACAAAGCAGTAAAGCAGTGGCACACAGGAAATTTCTCAGTGTGACAAGCATCTTTGTGAAGTCGGCTCTGAAAGGAACTCTGCATGGGATTCATTAAAATTCTGCAGTCATGGTCCACAAACAGAGCAGGACACACAGTGAATAAAGGCCTGTACAAACACAGAGGTCCAGGGAAAATCAGGTTGCTTTGTTATAACATGAAAGTTCATATTCTCACTAGTGTTCCCATTGACTTCAATTACATGATGGAGTCCTCAGGACTATCTAAAGGAGAATCAGAGACTCTGAGACTCATCAAAAACCCCTACTAGTCCAAATACATCAATTCACATTTCCTTCATCATGTTGGCTCAGTATGGCTAAGCATTTTTATTCTTTTTTTTTTTTTTTTTCTTCTGAATTCTAAGTATGTAAATATGAGATGGCATCTGAGGACAATTTTACGTATAAAAAATTGGGGTAGGATTAGTTTTGCTCACATCCTGACAGAAAAATGCTGAACTCTTCTAAAATTAATGGATTTTAGGATCTGAGAATAGTCAGACAGAACTCCTCTATAACAGAAATAATTTCTTTACAAACCCATAGCTTATATTTGAGTTGGACTGCATTTTCTAGAAGGAAATGTAAGGTGAAATCCTGATCCTATCATCTCACAGACATAAAGATCTAGCAGGAAGCAGAGAACTGAGTGCTGATATTTTTGTTTGGATTAATTCAGGATAAAATATACCCTAAACTATAGTTCATGAACACTAAAGCTCACAATGAAATAGTAGTGCTGTACAGCAATGTTTGTAAAACAAAATAATAATAATTAAAAAATTCCTTGCTATTAACATACGACAATTTCTTCAGAAAGTTTAATCTTGTTCTCCTTACTCAGGCATCCCTGCTCTCCATTAATTTCATCTGAATTTTATCTAAATAAAGAACTGCAGGATCTTATCCCAAGGACTCTGGTTGAAATAAATTAAATAGGATAACTCATTAAGGAAACAAGTCAAAGGGAGTTTTTTTGATGGTAGTGTGAGAGATGTTGACAGCAGCTAACCATACCAGCAGGCTTGTTGCCTCTGTGAAAACCTGCTCTCTTTCAGATTTTTCGAACATTTTGCCAAAGAAATTTGGCAGAGTCTATATTTGCCACTGCTGATCCATTTTAACAAGGTTTGTGGGTCATTTGAAAGCTGCAAAGCAAAGTGAGACTTTGCTTTTCTTGTTTTGCCAATTTCATTAAGCTTTGGCTGGTAGCTAAGGGTCATTTCCAAAAGCCTAATGGACATTTTTATGAGGTTTCTACAGGGGCATTACTTACTTTCTTTTCCTGGCAAATTTCCATGCTTGCTGTGACTAATGCTACCTCTATTGTTATTTGACATGAGGGAAAAAAAGACTTTTTTTTTTATTCCCCAAGGAGAGAAGCTGACAGCTACCAGCAGAATAAAGACTTCAGTGTTTACCTTTCCACATGGCCTGATGGCTGCATGGAGGCAACAGGAGATTTTAAATGGATTGAATGAAAGAATATGCAAAACAGCATCAGTGAACTGAAAAAGTAAATAATTTGCATATTTTTACTTGTCAGTCCACCTTTTATTCAGTGGCATATTGCTATGGAAACAGGGAAAGATCACTTTATGATAGCAATTAGGATTTCAGCCAGAAATGCTCACCTTTTGGCCACTCTGTAGAAGGTTGCTATGTCATCTGGATGCAGTAAATTGAATACCACAGTGATTCAGAGTGTCTAGAGTGCTTGGCTATTTATTGCCTTCAGGACTGACCCTGTATATTTACCTAAGCAATACTGCCAGTGGAAGTAAAAGGGTGTTTTGGAGGAGCAGCCAATGAAGAGTTGCACTGCTGTGAGGCTACATCTGCTCAGTGCACAGACTTAGTAACAAGCCTGTTTGTTACACAGATGTATTCAAGCAAGAAACCTCAGCTCCCTGACTCAGAATGGATCTACCAGGTTGACATGTCTCTTCCACGAAGAGGGAGAGCTTTCATAATACTTGAGTCCTTATCTACACTTCACTGTTTCACCTTGAATTCCCCTTTCTCAGGAGAGGTGCGTCAAGAAGAGTTTATTCTTTTTCTTCAAAGATCTCATTCACAGTCTCAGACTGCTCTTCATTTCAACAAGAACATGCACAGAGATTCTACTCTGTGGACTGCTCTTCGGGTGTCTTACCTTTTATCTGGGGTACCTGGCATATACACTACATTTTTTTAAATGAATGATGGTTTTGCCATATGTGTGTGGTTTGCAGGGGCAGGCACATTATTCAGGAGAGGAAGCAATGCAGAGGGTGTGTGACACTCTTTATTTACATTCTAGTGAGAGTAGAACTTTTGTAAGGATTTTATCCTATCAATTTTCGCATGTGTATGCAGTTCAGGGGATCAGAAGTCTTTTAGTCCTCATTCATTCCCTAACACAGTAGCACAAATGAAGCTTTTATGATCCTCAAAGCTCCTGTGGGTGCTGTGTTTTCAGCTGAGACTCAATAATATGGCCCAACTTTCTCACTTGGAGTATAAATCATTGGAGAGGATTGCGTGATGCCTGCTGATGCATGGCTCCGCAGATGCGCTTCCTTGGGATATGGGGTCCTCTTGGATGGCTGATGGCTTCTATTCCTCCAGCAGGGTTTTGTTTGCAGCAGTGCTTCACCGCACCTCAAAAGGCAGGTGAAAGGAAAGCAGATATCTTCAGGCATATTTTTCACAGTTAACATTTGTACATTTCTCAAGGTTCTCTGCGTTTCAACCCTCCTTCAGACACAGCTACATTAGCACAAGCAGAAAATTCTGTTTGAGCAAATGCTAAAAGGCTCAGCAAACCATCTATGAACTCTGCTGCCAAAACTGCTGGCCTGCATCACTGCTTGCCAGTGCTGATCCGGTCAGAGTAACTGGAAGATAACAGTATGCCTTCCTCACATGCTGAAGGGGTAAATATGGTGCATACTGAAGGTGTCCAAGGGACGTAACAAAAGATGTAGATGGTGATTTTTATACATATGTGTATTTATAATTTTAATTATACATATGCATTTGCATTTGCTGAAATCAGAAAAATTATACTTTAAAAAACAATGTCTCATCTTTCATTTCAAGGCATTTTGAATAATTTGCTGTCGTTAATAACAATTTTTCTAAGCCTCAGAATTTAATATATTTATTTTTAAATGGACAAATTAATGATTTTTTATTTTAAAGATCTTGCTGGAATTATTATGTCTTATTAAACTTACCATTTTAGATCAGCGGAATAGATAAAGGAGAACTATATTTTATTTTTTCTTTTTTTTTTTTTGTGTGTGATTATTCACATGTTTATCAAGCACAAGTCATATTTTTACTGTTTACCTTGTCACAGTATCTAAAATTTTGCAAAAGTGCAATTAACATTTCTCTAATTGATTGAGTTTGTGAAGCTTATGAACTCTCTCTGTTTATGTCGTGGTGTTTCAGCTCCAGAAATGGCATTACATTGCGCAGATGAGGAGCAAAACTCACTCAGGCACTGCGGACTTATGTGAGGATTAGGAATGTCTCAGGTTCTTTCTTAGTTAACCTATTTTTTATTTCCGACGTTTTAGCCCTCTGCAATTTATTTATAGTATGAAACTATGAGACTCCCACGGATAATCATTTTCTGTCTATCTGTGTTTGTTTCTTTTACTTTAATGTCGCTATATTTTTAATGGCATTTATTTTTAGTTGTCAAGATTGTTTGAATCTTATGGAAAGAGTGAGATAAGTCTGTGCCATTCGGGAGTTTGGAGTCCAATTGTTTGAGCCTGTGATAATTCTATTTGTATAATAGTGTAGTATACCCAGATACATATATTTTTTTCAACTGCATTGACTTTATAGAACTGACAAGTGGTGAAAGAATACATTTCATCAGCCTAAAATGCTAGCTAGATTTCTTATTCAGCTGTTAATATTACCTAATTTCTATGCACAGATCATATTGAGATTGGCACATTACTAGTGCACTCCCATCACTGTAGGACCATGAAACTACTGCTGTCATATCAGTAATCTGGAAGGTTTTAGCTGCATACAATAAGCCAGATAAGGTCTAGCTTGCATTTATTTAACTGGCATACTGGATGCACCAGAGACCTGAGGATTCAATTTTATCCTCTGCAAAATGAGAATAATAGCATTTTTTTTTACTGCCAGCAGGTGTTCTGTAGATACATACAATATTGAAAGATTGGGGCTATAGTTTGAAGTTGCTATGTTTTTGGTATAGGAGTAGAAAAAGAAACATAAAGAGGTTTGAATGCACTTTGATTTAAATAATACAGTATAGTTTGATTGAAATAGTTTAATAACTGTAAATGAAAGCAAAGGTTTTTAAAACAGTTTTGTCCCTGGAGGCATTCAAGGCCAAGCTGGATGTGGCTTTGGGCAGCCTGATCTAGTGATTGGCAACTTGCACACAGCAGGGGGGTAGAAACTAGATGATCATTATAGTCCCTTTCGACCCAGGCCATTCGATGATTCTATGAACTTCACATGCTTCCATTTTCCAAAAAAGAACCACACAGATGTGAGGATGGTTGGATTCACTAAGGAATTTATGCATTGACTCCAATGCATTCACCCTAACAATGGGTTTTAAGGTTCACCCACCCACTGTAGTTCCATGAGGTGTAGGTAAACTGATTTCACTATGTAAAACAGAATAAAAAAAGAATCTAAAGTGGGAATAGGATCCATCTTTCCATGGTCTCCGATTTGTTCCTGCTCAGCAGTTTCCAACTGCTTTTCTGACCTTGGTCTTCTGTGGCTAAGGATGGCAGAATTTCATTCACAAATGAATGGAGTGCAATGGAGTGTAGAACACATTTATTACCTGACTTGAATCCGATTTTCTTTCATGTGGTCATCCAGGCCAAATAGTAGTAAACAATTTTACATAAATAATCAATAGAAGTTTGATGTTTAAGTATTTTCCTCTTGTGAATTTAAAAGAGTAGCTTGCAGTTTATATGATTGTGTGGTGAATTTTATATCTCATTAACATTGAAAGTTAGCAGACCTTCTTGAAAAGACAGGCATTATCATAAGGAAAAGATTATTGATTGAAAATAATTTGTTAGACTCCCATGTCAGTGAGCTAAAAATGCCAGGTATTTATTTTATACAAGTTCCAGAGGATTCTGATGTTGTGTAATGGATCATTATTATAATTCCAACACATTTTTTCTATCAACTTTGCCAGGAAAGCATACAAATAGAATCTCAAAAAACGTATATCTAAGTGGGAAGTAGCCATATATAGTAACTGCAGAAAGGATTGTGTATGCGTGTATATTAAATGTATACATGAACAATATATGAAGTAAAAAGCTGGAAAAGACAATCTGATGCATACTTGATGCATGGTGTTATACATCTATACAACCCAGGCCATTCTGTGATTCTGTGATATACAATACCTTTTGACTGTTGCGATATTCTATGTCTGCTAAATTGCCTTCCTGCAAATGCAGGTACTGTGTCACTATGTAACAGGGAAGTAAATGGCTGCATTTATGAGGCTGTTACCAAAATTTGAAGTAGGATGTGGTTATTTTCAGACTTGAGGTACTGCCTGTAGGTTTAGACATTGGGTACGTTTTGCAAGTGAATTTTGAATGGAGCCAGCATCCTGATCTTTAGCTAGTTTGCACAAAGTTTTGCAATCATCTGGCAAGCAAACATTAGTAAAAGAAATTGTACTATAGTACTTGAAAAATTAATCACTTATTTGAAGTTACCAGTGATGATTAGAATAAGAAATCGTTTCAGGAATCACTTTCCAAATACAGATACTTTTCTAGAGGATATAGAACTTGCTCCACTCAGCTGAGTTAGATAATGAAATATATTGATTTTTAGATTCCAGGCATATTTGGAAATTTATTTGTAATACAATGATACAAGCAATCAAAAATGGCAGTTTACATATTTCATGCATTTTATTAGTGAAATGAAATACCTTTATTCAAAAGAAATAATGAACAGTCTACTTTTTTTTAAGCTTTTTCTATATAATCTTCTGTAGCAATATGAATATTGCAGCCTATACAAAGGAATTCTAAAGCATTTCAGGCAGACCCAATTTAAACATTTGGAGTGCAACTCAAGTGGCTTACATCCAAGCAAATGCTATGGAATCCTTCAGTCCTTTTCCTTTCTCAGACTTCTTAGGTTCTTGCAAGAAAATAATATTTGATGATTAAAAACTACATAGATTCTCAAGACTGTGCCACTGTCTATGCTTAGATAACTTCAGATAATGAAGAC
Organism: Meleagris gallopavo; assembly: GCF_905368555.1. Taxonomy (NCBI): domain Eukaryota; kingdom Metazoa; phylum Chordata; class Aves; order Galliformes; family Phasianidae; genus Meleagris; species Meleagris gallopavo. Next base: position 76,502,401 of record NC_139406.1, on the reverse strand, counting down.
ATTTCAGTTTTTATCTACAGCTAAGTTTATCTGGGAATTGAACCCCATACGTATTGTGGACACAGTGAAGCAGTGTGATTGGAGAATGCCAATAGCATCAAATTAAAGCTGCATATAATATCTTCTTCCTCCAGGTTTCATTCAGAAACTAGCAAAGACACAGAATTTGTATATAACCTGCTTTAATTATCATGGAATCATAAGAGTAGGAGGGAATCTCTGAAGATCATTGAGTATAACTCCCATGCTACAGCAGGTTCCCTGTAATAGAAAAAAACAGGAAAATATGGTGGCTTTTGAATATCTCCAGAGAGGGAGGCTCCAGAACCTGTCTGGTCATCCTGTCAGCCAAAGATATAACAACAAAGATGTTATTCCTCATGTTTATATGGAAATTCCTGTGTTCCAGGCTATGCCCATTGCCCCTTGTTCTGTCAGTGGGCACTGCTGAAAAGAGCCTGGCCCTATGCACTTGTATGACAACCACCTGTTAGATATTTATAAACATTGATAATAACCCCCTTCAGTCTTCTCTTCTCTAGTATGAACAGTTTCAGGTCTCTCAGCCTTTCTTCAAAGGGGAAATGCTCCAATACTCCATATGTGGCCTCACCAGGGCAGAGTACAGGGAGAGGATCTTCATGTAGGCAATGCCCTTTTTAATGCACCACACCAGCATTCTGGAGTACAAGGCCACACTGTTGGCTCGTAGCCAATCTGTTGTCCACCAGGATAACCAGGTCCTTTTTCACAGAGCTCATTTCCAACAGGTCGGCCACTAACCTGCACTGATGCATAGTTATTCCTCCTCAGCTACTACACTCCAGCCTGAGCATTGTTCTGGAGAGTAAAAGACACAATTCTTTTGATGGTTTTCTACTACACATCTGCTTTTTCAACACAGACTAAATTTAAATGTTTCAGAAAACATGCCTAGAAGTTGATCTTATCTGTCAGCCTTCAGTAGTTACAAAAACATAATTATCTTAATTTGAAACATACCCTATGATTGGTTTTAGAATGTCTTTACAAATGGTCTAATATTCTAGACTGTGGCTTGAACTTTTGAAAAGGACTGATTAAACATTTAAAGAGTTTTTTTTTTTTTTTTCTTGTTCTGTTGAGTTCTGAGAGTCTTGGTGGCTAGAGCTGTTCTTTTCTAACAAGCTTTTTTTTTTTTTTTTTTTTTTTTTCAGACTAGTTCTTTTTGATACTTACTTCATTGTTACTTATTTTCACAAAAGTATTCCCAGTTCCAAACAAGTGAGCTGAATAAAAAAGAACTATTGGGAACACTTAGAGCCCAAGATTTATTTTCTTCAAATGTAAACACGTGCTAATTCCCATTTTCCTAAAGGAAACCAAGGCGTGGAGATGCCAAGTGGAGACAGTGGCACAGTAAGGTTTAGACCACAGGAGTTTCTAATTTGTTCTGTCTATTCAGCTTGGCACTATAAAACAGCCATTTCCATCATTTTTGCTTATCTCAGAATCACAAGCTATTTTGCAGCTTCCTTTCAAGGATCAGTGTGCCAAACACTGTCACGCAGCAACTGCTATTGACATGGGCAGCCTATGTCAAACTTAACACCACATGATCACATTTTTGAACAGCTTAAATTAGAGGCTAGTTAAAATCACATCTATTTAAAATGATAAAAGGCTTAGCAAAGCAAGCCAAAGCAAGCAGTAATTACTCCAGCTCAGTTATTATTTGATAGGACATGCAGAATGGCCAAGGGAAACAAACATACTATGTGTACTGTCCAGCTCCAGGCACTTGAGTTGTATGGATATATAAGGAGTGCAGAAGCACTATCCAAACAGTGAAGAGAGGAGGGGTCTGCAAAGTGCAATGCAGTTCAGCTATCCTGTGAGCCTGTCTTTACAGATGATTTGAACAATATGTAAATCTGTGCTTTTTGCAGAGGGCCTGTCATATGTTCCTTTTGACCTTTACGATACGAGCATACATCCCAACATCACACTTACATGATCTTAGTTCCTAGCTGGAACTTGCCACTGTTTGAGATGTCCTCTATTATATTTTGAATATAGCAGAGGAAAAACTATAAATACAGGACAGTTAGAAAATGCCCCATTTTCTTAGTTAGAAATTTTCCACACCTCTATCATCACACTGGGTAGCCCTGTGTGGAGCTAGGAGTTGGACTATATGATCCCTATGGATACCCTCCAACTCAGGGTATTCTATGTTTCTATGATTTCTGAAGAGATTCCTTTATCCTATTATCTTAAGATAATACTTTAACTCAGATTAAGGTAATAGATAAATAGGGGCACTGTATTAAAAACAGATAATACAGTTACATAAATATGTAAAATACAGAAGTGCATTGAAAAAGAAACTGTTAGTCTGTGTGCTTTCAGGATGTATTTGTTAGTTTTTTCCTGTGCCTGACTTGCTCTCAGCTTCCAAAAGATGGTAATCATGACATAAGAATTTATCAAGAAGGAACAGCATGTTCTCTATGTCCAGGTGGAGGCCGGTAATGAGCGGCGTCCCCCAGGGGTCTGTCTTGGGACAGATGATCTTTAACATCTTTATCATGACATCAATGACGGAATTGAGTGCACCCTCAGCAAGTTTGCTGACGACACCAAGCTGAGTGGTGCAGTTGACACAGTAGAAGGAAGGGATGCCATTCAGAGGGACCTCGACAGGCCAGAAAGGTGGGCCCGGGTGAACCTGATGAGGTTCAACAGAGCAAAGTACAGAGTTTTGCACTTGGGCCGGAGGAATCCCAGGCATCCATACAGACTGGAAGGAGCGGTCCTTGAGAGCAGCCCTGTGGAGAAGGACCTGGGGATCTTGACAGATGAAAAAACGTGAGCCAGCAATGTGCCCTTGTGGCTCGGAAGGCAAGTGGTATCCTGGGCTCCATCAAAAGAAGGGCATGCAGCAGGGACAGGGAGGTGATTGTCCCCCTCTACACTGCTCTTGTGAGGACCCATCTGAAGTACTGTGTCCAAGTCTGGAGCCCCCAGTACAAAAAAGATAGGGAGCTGTTGGAGAGGGTCCAGAGGAGGGCAACAAAGATGTTCAGGGGACTGGAGCACCTCCCCTATGAAGACAGGCTGAGGGAGCTGGGCTTGTTCAGCCTGGAGAAAAGAAGGCTGCGGGGTGACCTCATTGCAGCCTTTCAATACCTAAAGAAAGCCTGCAAACAGGAGGGATATCAACTCTTTGAAATGGTTGACAACTGCAGTACAAGGGGAAATGGTTTTAAGTTGAGAGAGGGAAGATTTAGATTGGATGTCAGGTCTCTTCCAACCCTGGCCATTCTGTGATTCTCTGAACAGCCTGACCAATGGCAGTCAGAAGGGCCACTGTTAGAGACCTTTGAGAGCTTTCCATTGGAGGGATCCTTTCAGAACATATAATTTGAATATTACCTGTATGCTGACGATGCAAGTAAGTCTTCACAGCGTTGTCTCTTGAAGTCTTATTGAAATGTAGGTTTTGATTCCATGTTTCTCATGGAATCAACTCATTTCTTCCAATTCTATCTTGAAAAATTATTTACGTTATTCCTCTCAACTGAGATTTTCCTTCACTTTCTTTGAGGCTTCTTTTCATTTGTTCAGGTGATAACAAACCTACCCCAAGATGTAGCCCAAGCCTGTTGGTGTTCAAGAAACATTTATACAATGATCTTCAGTATATAGTTTAACTTTTAGGTTGCTGTTTGAAGTTGATTCCTCATAGGTACCTTACAACTCAGGATATGCTATAATTCTTTAATTCTAACTTCACTTGTTCTTCACTAAGTAGTAAATATCTCCCTGCCTTTACAAGGATGAAACTTTCCCTTTTTCTTTCTCATTGGAGATTTATTGGCGTGATTGGTGTGAGATTATTGTCATTCAGCAGACTTTGCATTTGGCCAGTCACACTTGTGAACTATATTTTTCATGTGAGGTGAAAATTTTGTACTCACTTTCATGCATGATAATTAATTTAGAGGCATTGCCCCCAAAGAGTTGTATTTGTATATAGATGGAGTAATTACAGTTTGTGTGAAAACTATGTAGTTATAGTATAAGAAGTAAATTTCAGTGCAAATGTTTTATCATCCCTAACTTCTTGGTGTTTAAGTATACTGAGCTGTACTTAGGTTTCTTACAAACACCTGTGGATTCCTTTCCGCTGTTGAGACTATGGAAAACTTTTTTCTGATTTGACAATTAGTTTATGTGAATTTTTGCTGACATTATTATACATTTGTTTATCAAATATTAATAAAAAAACAAGGACAGATACAATAAAAAATCAGAAGTCAGTTTAATAACATATGTTTCTTACCTCTCTCTTCTTTCACCCCTGCCAGTTATTTAGAAGAGGGGTATCTAATAATACATGTTTCTACAGAAATTAAGAATTCCGAGCTGATTTCAACTGCACAAAGTAATGCAAAAAATAAATGAATGACAATGTGAAACTGCCAAATATGCATTCCTAAACACCAGAGTTTTTCAGCTGTAATTATTTACCATTATTTTATGCTTCCCAGGCCCCCAGGCCTTTAGAGTGAATCTGAGCAGTAGCCATTGGTTGGAAACACAGAGTAATATTTCTGTCTCCCTCTTCATCAATTACTTGCAGCGCTCATATTTTATCTATTACTTATCGGAAGATTTACATGCAGCCAAAAGCTGTAAAGCCAGAATTTCATACTTGATGCATTGTACTCTAGCCTCCCCTTCCAAGTCCGGGGAAAGTCTTGATCATCTGCTCCACAGAGTCACTAAGTACTTTGGTGAAGTACAATATTTTTATTGAAAATCAAGGCTTACAGAGTGGTTTTTACATTTCAAAGCACTGATGCTGCCTTAATTCTTTAGACTTTTGCCTCAAATGACTGTTTTTTATCTGAAAGTGCTTAGCCAGTTAAACATTGACAATTTTCAAATTCTGTGATTAGCAGTCTTACAGTGTGAAGATTTAATGATTTGGGTATTGAAAAAGAAAATACAGAATGTTTGTTTTGCATTTGGTGAACAGAAATGTAGGAACAAGTTTGAGAAGTAGCACTATTGTTAGTTTTGTGTTTTTTTTCCTAAAAGGGAAAGGTGTGAGGGTGTCAGACTGTAGCTGTCCATTTAGCAACACACACTCTTCAAAGTAGAAATTCATTACCAGAAGTCTTACATGCATGTTTACTCTCTAAACATGTGGATGTTTTCAGCTCATAACATGACCACTTCAAAAAGGACAAACCACAGCATATGAAAACATGCTGCTTTCTATACCACAGGCTGTGTTCTGGTCTGCCTCTAGGATCCATATAATTTCCTGTTCATGTATCTAAATATCTGGAGCTCTTCTATAGAATTTACATGAAATATAGCTTTTTTTTTTTTTCAGCAACTAAAACTTCTCGCTGAATGCATGTGGATAAACATCTGGCATTGGTTTGTGGTTCACAGAAATGAAAAGAGGGTATTGACAGCAGCGGAGACTAGAAGATGTTACAATCATGGACTTCTCTGCTTTCTCTACATTTAAAAATTCAGTTCAGTCCTCAGACTGTGCTGTAACTGCCCCCTCACATTGCTTGCTGTAAAGTTATGGTCAGATTCAGTATCTCCTTTGTGCAGATTTGCAATTGCCTCCCACAGCATCATCACCCACTAACGGGTAAACACATTGCCTTTTCAATTGTCCCCATTTCCCTTAGGGAGAAATGAAAGGAAGTACTTTTTTCTCACGACTCTTAATAAAATTATAAAACTCAGTGCTACAGGATGTTGTGGAGGTCAAAAATTTTAATGGGTTTTAAATGGTATTAGATAAATGCATGAGGGATGGATCCAACAGTAGCTCTAACATACAATTGTCTACATATAAGCCTATTTAAGGTCCCAAGCTTTGGATATCTTGAAACACGCACTGTCATGGAGATCTTAGGCACACTCTGGTGTAATAGACCTTCTACTGGAGATATTGTCAGAAATAGGATTTGAAAGAAAATAACATTTTGGCATAAATAATTGTAACTTTTTTGTGTCTTTGCGTTCTTATCTTTCTTAATTTCTTTAGCAATTATATTAATTATTGCCAGTGCTGAATTCTCCCCATTTTCATATTTTATCTTCTCCTTCTCTTTATTTTCTTATTTATCTTCTCCTTTCATCCATTATTGTTTTGTTCGTTTGTTTGTTTTTGTTTTTCTCAATGCAGTAAAGCAGTACAAAATTGTACTAAAATACAGACTAGTCTCATAAAACCTCAGATCTCCATAGTAATTTTTTTCAGAAACCCTTTTGCTTAGACTAATCTCTAATAATATGCAATAAAAATGCAACTTGCAAGACACCAGTTTAATCAGAAGAACTGATCCTTTTCTGTTTAGAAAAAAAAAAAAAAGGTTTAAATATTGCTAAATATTCAACTGGTTTATAGTAAGTTTTACCCTCAGAAGTAAAGTATGCTTTTGTTCTTGCAACTTCTTGCAATAGTCTAACTGCTAGTGACATAAGCTATGAAGAAATAATAAAAATCCAAAGGAAGAAGAATCAGGCCTATAGTTTTATTCTTCCAATGTAATTAAGTTGTGTTGTGTTTTTTTGTTTGTTTCTTTGTTTGTTTGTTTGGACCACAATTTAAGGTTCTTGCATCAGCCTATTTCTACACTGCTACAGTATTTCCACTAACATTAGTAGGAATTGTTTATGTCACATATGGATGCTAAGTTGTTAATTTCAATTCTTATAATTGATTTCTGCACTGTAGCCTTCCATGGACAGATAGGAAAATAGTTATCTTAGTCAGTATTTAATTCATATAGAAAACACAATCCAAATTGCCCCCAGGAGGCAGATAGTGTAATGTCAATATATTCTCCGACTATATGTTTCAAGAAAAGCTTCCCAATTTAAAGTTATTCTTCCATTGAATACAATTTCAGTCTTGTTTTCACAGCTTTAAAGTAAGTTGATTTTGAAGGAAATAAACTATGTATTTATTGGACACATATGTAAAAAGTCATAAAGAGGCCTTGAATGATATTCCTAAGTGCTCTTTATATGCTGTGAAGATACAGCATATAAAATTAGTCAGACAGGAACAGAGAAAGGGAGAGCTTTTAATAGAATATGGGAAGGAAAGAAAAGAAAGGCAATGTAGCAATAATCGAAGTTCTACGCCATAAATAATAAAATGTAAGCTACATAGGATTAGTTTCATCAGAAAGACTGCAAATTAGCATGGCAGTGCACAGGGTTGGACATCTCTTTTTGTGTGAATCTCCACAACTGTATTAATCCTGCAAAATCAGTCATAGTAAGTTTTTGGCATCCAACAGCAGAGGAAAAAGAAAATCCACATCAGCTTCTCAAAGTCTTTGCCCTCTTTCAAATAGTCAAAGATTTCTTGAATGTCTTATGTTGAATTATACTACTTAGCCAAAACTCTGCCAAAGCCACATTTACTAAAGTGCTTGAGCTGCTCCAGGATCTTCTACGGATAACAACTACTATGTGATGAGTAACTTTATTTGCATTCACTGCCTGAACACAATGTGAATATTCTTAAATACTCTAAAATGCTGAGCACCAACACTGTATTACATTTCTTATCGTTTCAAACTCCTGGGAGACCTGAAATTTTGAAAAGTAAAGACAGAAATTCACTGCATTTGGTATCACATCTTCCTAAAGGAAATACAATGAATGTATGAATGAGAAGGAAGTATACCTGTGTAATTCCACAATGAATAAAAAAAAATAAAAAAAAAAATGGTTAAGAAGCTCACAGATAAAAGTTTTGCATGAAATAAAGGAGTAGGGTAATGAATGACAATTTTCCATTTTGTTCTTTAATTATTTGTAAGATGAAAGAACCTAATTTTATCATGCCAGCTCTGAATTTTCAACATTTTTTTTCTCCTACAGCCTAACAAATATAAATCAAGCAGCTTGTTTGTTTGTTTTTTCATTTTTCAAATTGTACTTGTGCTAAAATAGACTGATTACTGAAAAAGGTTGGTGGTCCTGAAAGTACCTTTAACTGGAAGGAAAGGAGAAAAAATGTGTAGTGCTGTTTCATATTATGGAGGGAATAGGAAAGAGAGAAGGGAGTGAGAAAAGGAAGAGGAAAGGGAAGGGAGAAAAGTTGGAGAAATTAAATGGAAGTTTCCATTGTTGATTTCATGACTACTGATTATCCGGAATGCATAAATTACTCATAATTACCATGCAGTGTGCCTGCATGGCCAAGAAGGCCAATGATGTCCAGGAGTGCATTAAGAAGAGCATGAGGGAGGTGATTCTGCCCCTCTATTCTGCCCTGATGAGGCCACATCTGAAATACTGTGTCCAATTCTGGGCTCCTCAGTTTGAAAAAACTGGGGAACTTCTAGAGACAGGCTAGAGGAGGGCCACAAAGACGCTGAGGGGCCTGAGTATCTCTTTCATGAAGAAAGGCTGAGAGACCTGGAACTGTTCAGCCTGGAGAAGAAGCCTGAGAAGAGTTCTTATCAATGCTTATACATATCTAACGGGTGGGTGTCAAGTGGATGGGGCAAGGCTCTTTTTGGTGGTGACCAGTGACAGAACAAAGAGGCAATAGGTGCAAACTGCAACACAGAAGGTCCATCTGAACAAGAGAAAAAAATTCTTAACTGTCAAGTTAATGGATGGAGCACTGGAACAGGGTGCCCAGAGAGGTTATGAAGTCTCCTTCTATGGAGATAATCAAGACCCACACAGATGCTTTCCTGTGCAACCTACTGTATAGAACCTGCTGTAGCAGGGAGTTGGACTTGATGCACTCCAGAGGTCCCTTCCAAACCCTATGTTTCTGTGATAAATGCAAATAAAAATTAAAAAAAAGAAATAAATGAATAAAACAAAGAAAACAAAAACAAAACAAAAACCAAACAAACAAAAACAAAAACCTGTAAATTATCCAGAAAATCTATCAGAAAGGTGTTTTCATGAAACAGTGCATGTCCTCCAAAAGTATAAACTATATGTATTTCATCAGTAAGCTACAAGATGTGCTGATGAAGGTGGAAGCATACTACAAGTCAATCTGGAAATGAAAAAATTGTTCTTTTCTTGATTCAGAGCAATTGCGGCATTTCTAACCACTAGACAGTACTGATAGATCCTTTGTAGGTTTAAAGCATGCATTTGTCACCTTGTAGAAAAGTCTAAACAAAACTCATCTATGGAAACTATGTATTTTTCAGAAGGAGGTGGATCTTTTTGAAACCTGCAGTTCCCCATCTTATCAATTTTGTCTTTAATCCTTGACAGAATATTCAGAGCTCAGTGATATTGTATGTAAGTTAAAGATTTTTTGTTGTGTCACCAAAACATACAAGCAATGCTTCAAAGTCCTGCTTAGTTGGATATATTCAGCAGTAATCCTGTTGCCATTGCTGAAGGTGAAGATTTTAATTGCATTCTTGACATCTGATAGCTTGATAATTTTATTTTCCATGCTATCTGAATCACAGAAAACAAAAGCTCTCTTACACCGTTACTAGTAAACTTTTGAAATAACTAAATGGATTCTCTGGAACAATGAAACATTTTGTATGTGAATCTGGACTCTGTTGTCAGTTTTGTTTTTACAGTCATAACCCATGTAGGTAATCACAGCTGATAATACCACTTTCAAGCGGACACCAGATCAGAAACCACATTATTTGTATAGGACAGCAAGAAGCTCTATTTCATTTAAGTGATGACTGATAAAAAGCACTTCATTTGAAACCTGCTTGTATTGGCTGTGTCTAGCTATCCTCTTCAATGCCTCTTTTGTATAGACGAAGTATTTTCATAAAAGTGAGTGCAAGATCTCTTCTAGTGTCTAGTATGTCCTTGACTTAATATTGAGTGCTTTTGCTGAGCTTTTCAAACCTCAGGCTTATGTACTGGGACATTTGTATAATAAATACGTAGACAGTTTCAATGAAATCCAATTAGGTTCAAGTTCTGTTACTTTTTTTTTTACTTTTTTTTTTACTTTTTTTTTCCCCCCAAAGATTGCTAGCTTTCTTTCTAAAAAAAAATAAAAATAAAATAAAAAATCACAGATACAGTGTCCAGCTTGTGTATAAAACTGACTATTCTGATTACTTTGGAAGATGGGCTTGCCAGAGATGAATGGTTTTCCACTGTTGCGTACGAAGATTGTGAGAAATCCTGGAATCACAAAATTTCAAGCCCAAAGTTTATTTACATAGAAAATCTGTGGAGAAATTGTCTGAATATCTTTGCACGTTGTTCTCAAATAAGAAACCTGTAGGTATTAAAACAGAAACACAGTATGGCTCGAAGCCACAGATATCTGCAATGGAAAGAGACACTTAAATTTTAGCATTTTACAAATCTGTGAGGGACTTGATACAGGATCATCCAAACTAGGAACCCTCAGGAAAGTATGCTTTCACCAGAACGTTCAAAAACTGTCTTTAGAAGTTTGCTAATATATACCTAAAATCTTGAACTTTTGTGAAATCTTGTGAAATACAGTGGCATTCTCTCTGTAATTTGACTGTTTTATTGATGGAAGAATCAGTTGAATTGTATATTTATTCAATGATTCTTGCAAAATTTGTAAACAGATCTGGTGAAAGAGGGGAAACCTTGGGATACATTTGTGTCACTGGGCTGAAACATCATGATCCTCCATGAGTATTTTCTTTTTACATTTATGATGTAGTGGTTTTGCTGCAGGAGTTGGGTGAGAACACATTTGCCCCATTCAAGTCTATATTTGTTGGGGGAGGAACCTCTAACAGAAAGGAATTTTGTGGTTTAAAGCCACTCAGACTGAGGAGGAAACAGCAGTCATATTTTCTACACTCATATGATGGTTTGTAAAGAAAATAAAAGCTTGAAATTATCAGTTTGCTGTACCTAAGTAACGGATGCCTATTCCAGAAGAATTTATCCAGGAAATCTAAAGCATATTTTGAACCTGCTCCCTGTGATTTAAAGTGTACATGAGTGCTTGCCAGTTGGCTTGAGTGGACTATCTGTTCACTGTGTTTGTGACTATAAATCCCATTCTTAAGACCAAAAAGACACATTTTCAATGTAGGAAGAATTTAAGTACTTATCTTTGGCCTAAATCTATCCTTGTAGGTCTGAATTTCATTCAATTTTGAAATTATTCTAGTATTAAAAGATTGTTTTTTAAAATGCTCCTATGCTTTCTTATTTATATAAGATATATTTTTGTCGCATACTGAATAACTTTTACATAGTAGAATATCTTTTGTGTAGAAAGTGGTGAACCTTCTGTGACTTGACTAATGCAAGTGACTGAAAGGTGAGGTCCATGTTCTATAGTCAACATTATGTCTACTGTTTAGTTTGGCACAGTTAAATCTGTGCTTTTGGCAAAATATTTTATGAGGTATTTTGCTCAATAGTATCATTTTTAGATTTTAGGTTGGCTATTTTAATAGTATTTGGGATTTCAACAATCATCTCTAAAACCATTAATCATATAACTGCTGCTGCCATTACACATTAGGATGTACTAGAGAAAGGATAGTATTAATACTGAACTGATACAGCTTCCAGGATAAAGCAAATAATGAAACAAAATAGTCAGGCTATACCCTCATCTCTACAACCTAAAGGAATATGCCTGTAAAAGAGGTGAACTGAGTGGGCTAATACTGGCAAACTTTATCAGATTGACTCATAGCCGCTCTTTGTTGAGAAAAGTAAACAAAGAGAACAAAATTCTACCTTTTATAAATACATTATAATAGAGTTCAGAATCCTCCTTGCAATCCCATGGCACTGAGGTATATAATGAACTAGCTTTGAGATTCTTAATAGCTAGCAGTGTTTTTCTGTTTTCCCAGAGTATAAAAGTGAAGAGATGAATTATGCCAAATAACATGGAACATGATTATTTTTAGTTCTGATTCAACAGGAGATTTACAGACAGATTGTGATCACCAAAGAAATATTTGCATCTATTTATGTTATGACATCTCAGATCAAAGTCAGGCTTTAACCTTCAGTTCTCCACATGAATAATGACACTGGAATAAAGCTGAAGATGTGGGGAGTATAAAGCTATGAGATATTAAACACATTGAAGACAATTTTGAAATGAAAGGGACATGTAGAACAAAGCCCAGAGATCAAACTACTGAACACTCTGCTCCTCATCCATTAGATTATGCACATTTATATGTGTGCCCCTGAATCATTTCAGCAATCATGGAAACACTCCATGTTTAAAATGAGGTTTGTGATGGCCATAGGCCTTGATGAATATTAAGCCCCTGCAATACCATGTCCTTGGTGGTTAATTCTTTGTACGAGTGGAGATACAACATTTCCGTGCCTGAAGTTGACAGTAGCACTAAGCTGAAGAGCAGAACCAAGTCCAGTAAAAATCCAGAACTGAAAACTTAGCCAAAATAGGTTTCTTTTTAAAAAAGATGCTTTTTTTCAAGTCTAATTGTTCAAGATGTTTTTGGTTTTAAGTAAGTTGAGGGACTTTTTAACAGCTAATTGATGTAAATTGTCAGAAAAGATCTATTAACTATTCTGTAAAAGGGGAGATCACAAACAGAAAAGAAAAAAAAAACTTCATTAAATTGATTGAGTTTTGCTATCGTGCTTAATGAGAGCACTGTTAGAACTCTTATGCAGTTAATCATAAGGGAAAAAGAAGAAAGATGCCTGCAGTTTAACGGTATGACTCAGGAAATTAATAACGATCAGGAGATCCCATCACAAACAGCTCACTTGTAAAATCCAGCTCAGGTCAGTAATGGTCAAAGGCATTTCCATTTACTAGATTCTAGGAGGTTTTAATGCAATAATTTAGCAGCTTTGGTTCAGTTAATTTACCCTCATCCTATACTGAGATCTCCATGTGAGGAACTGTACAATGACAGATGCTCACCATCTAGAGTGAGAAGTTCCAACTCTTTTGCAAAGAACAACCATCATAAAGTATACCAATTTATGTCCTTCTGTGCAAGTTGGCTAGATACAGTAAGTATTGGGTTTGCATATAGTCCTCCATTGTCTTCTTAGCTTTACGTATCTTGGGCTTGGTTAAGTCAGTGAACACTGAACAGAAACAAAATGCTACTCTATGAAAAAGGAACAAATTGACCAGAAAGACCTTCTTTGTGCCATCATGCATTTACGTATTATTGTTGGTATTACTTGGAAAGAGTGTAAGCAAAAAAGAGCCAAATATGAGGCTGACTTTAAGTTGGCATTGTGTTATAAAAATATTCCAAGTCACACTGTGGATTTAAATTCTTACAGAATGTTCTGTTTCCTTAACTGAAAATCACATTGTCTGGATGAAAATATTTGGATTATTTGTTTATGTTGGAAAAAGTGTATGAATTTAAACTTAATTTAATGTGCTAACAAACTTATCCTTGAATGGTATCAAAGTTACACTAATTCTGTGTATTACACAAAAGTAGGGAAAGAGAAGAAATAACTAATTTAATCTGATTTTGGAAGTTAGCAAGTGTACTAAAGTATAGCTGTTGGGTTGTTTTTATTTCAGCAACTCTGATGTTCTGTAATATGCTCGCTGTCTTGTTATTTGAGAGACATTTTTTTTCTATCAGAAACACTGAACTGCACTTTGAATTCCAGTGTCTCTCCCTGACATAATTTTCTGTGCAGAAAACATGAAGTTGTTTTTTTTTTTAATGACTTGCAACTACTTAAAATCAATTTCAATTATCCAAGCAAGAGTCTGTAAACCATTTTTATTGTATGCTTATATCTTATTTTACATAAGATTATTCTGGAATCACAGAACCACAGAATGGCCATGGTTGGAAAGGACCTCAAGGATCATCAGTCTCCAACCCCCCTGCCACATGCAGGGCCACCAATCTCCACATTTAATACTAGACCAGGCTGCCCAGGGCCCCATCCAACCTGGCCTTTAATATCTCCAGGGACGGGGCATCCACAGCCTCTCAGGGCAGCCTGTTCCAGCACCTCACCACTCTCTCTGTAAAGAACTTCCCCCTGACATTCAATCTAAACCTTTCCTCCCTCAACTTAAAACCATTTCCCCTTGTACTGCAGTTGTCAACCATTTCAAAGAGTTGATATCCCTCCTGTTTGCAGGCTTTCTTTAGGTATTGAAGGGCTGCAATGAGGTCACGCCGCAGCCTTCTTTTCTCCAGGCTGAACAAGCCCAGCTCCCTCAGCCTGTCTTCATAGGGGAGGTGCTCCAGTCCCCTGAACATCTTTGTTGCCCTCCTCTGGACCCTCTCCAACAGCTCCCTATCTTTTTTGTACTGGGGGCTCCAGACCTGGACGCAGTACTCCAGATGGGTCCTTACAAGCGCAGAGTAGAGGAGGACAACCACCTCCCTGTCCCTGCTGGCCACCCCTCTTTTAATGGAACTATTAATATAAATTAAAAGTCACCTTTAAATCAAATCTCCTATTTATTATTAAGCCATCAATTTTCTGATGTACAAAAGGACAGTTAACCTCAGTATATTTAAAAATATAGATTAATTAAAACTATTTGATCATCTATTTCCTCCCTTGACAATTCAGGATTATTTCCTATAGCACTGCACTCTGATTATAAACTACACCAGAGCTAATTATATACCATATATTACTTTTTAGCATTCATCTAACTCATTTTACAATAAAATCTTCATAGTAAATGCAAAAGTAGAATAGGCTTTACGTATAAAAGAAATAAAATGAAATACCAATCTGATTAGCACATCAGGATTCAGAAAGCAGTTTATATTAAAAATCCATTCTGGCATTGCAAACATGTTAATGGATGGGTATAGTGAAGATCCATGGCCCTAAAATATTTGAGCGTTTTTTGCTCTGGTTCAGCTGATCTAAAGTGCAGTCTGCAGCAAGACCTCCAGTGCTCTTGAACATGGATGAAGGAAGTCCATCCAAGCACTGAGCTGTTCTTGACATTTTTCTTTGGTTCATTCTTTTAAACGTTCACTGTTTGTTTGAAGCATCTTGGTAATTAGAGGGCAAACAGGACTGGCTCCATGATTGAATTGTACATAGCATTTTTAATAATTTCATGTCTGTTTATGGGGATATTCATTTATGAAGCAGCATAAGCGAAGCAAGAAGCAAATAGTAGGAAACTTTTTTCTGAAAGTATTTATGTGACATGTAGTTGCAATTTGTGATTTTGATAGTCCACACAGAGCTTACTTTCTGAAAACCAGTGCTTACTTTATATTTACAAAAGGAAATTAGAGCTGCCACCTAAGAAAAGCTACTGGGACAGCCCATGTTTCAGTTTCTTTTTTCACAGGTGTATCAGAAACTCTGTCAGATAATGTAACAGCCTTGAGGAGGGTTCACAGAAACCAGGAAGCCAAAAGTTCAAATGTTACGTGCTCTTTAGCTGCTCCTATTTCAGCGTGCTTTATAGACATCACTATTGAGCAGGGACTCACACTCTTAATTTTAGCAGCAGATGGTTTATCAGTGTCAGCTTCCTTTTTACCTGATAAATTAATTGACTTAGCTGTGGAATACAATCTTTTCTGGCAGGATGAGAACAGAAGCTACTTCTTACATATTACAGAACTGTCACTTACACCAGTACACTGTCACCACTAGGAAAGTGGGGAATAGACTAAACCTTTGTACTGAGCTGACTTGAGAATAATCAGCTCCAGCCACCAGCAATCCAGAGCCCACATCCCTTCCACCTCTCAAAAATAGAAGCAGGATTATGAATGCATTGCATTCAAGTAGGAGGAGTATGTCCACAATCTGTGCTGAGTTTCTGGAAGATGGGATAAAGGAAGAAAGCTTGACTACTTCTCTTTTACTCTCTTGTAATGTCCAAAGAAGAAATCTGCAGGGATTTCTGCTAGTACAGCTAGAGATATTCCTTTTACATCTTGCAAAAATCTGCTTTCACTGGTGGAAGCAGGTGGGTTCCTCTGCTGTCAGTGCCAAGCTGTGCAACCATCCCAGATTAAAAAGTAACCTCAGAGTAACCCTAACTAATGCAGATGCTGATAAGCAAATGAATGGAAGGAAGGAGAATCACAATTTCTGAACACTCGGCTGTCAGTTTGGAGTAGGAACTGTCAGCCAGAGCAGTTTTGTATTTTCCTAGTTTTGTTTGGCAAGCAAAAGTTCTACCTGGAAGAAGAATTTCAGATCTGCGATGCTATTGCCGGTTTCTATCTGAGCCTCTGGTCTCAACAGGCTTGTGGGTTATGATGGAGAAGATGCCTTAGAGCCATGACCTGCTGTCTGTAGCGGTCTGCTGGAATGGCCTCTCCTTTGGGGTGCCGTGAAAGCAGAGCCACTGCTGCTGCTCAGCTGGGAAGGAGCCCTGGCTACAACTGCAAAGAGACAAAAAGATAAGCTTCAAACAAACACCAAACACCTCGACCTTTCAGGAAGTTCAGCTCTCAACTGGAATTCTGCAGCTTTTGCTCATTTTACATACTTCTTCCTAGATTCTTCCTTTTAAAGAAAACAGCTTTGTGAAGGGCTTTGCAGTCCATTTGCAAAGAAAAGAAAAAAGTTCTGTTTTCCTGATTCTTTGTCACCAAACTGACAAAATGAACTGTCACACTGCTTCTATTATCATATAGAAATCCATTAAACGTTTTACACCTTTTGCAGAAATTTACATCTCTCCTTCCCTTTTCCTGCTGGGAATTTGTGGTAAGATGGTAATCTATTTCAAGTAGAACAAAAGCACTTATGTTTTATCTTTTTTTTAATGTTTAGCAGTTACCATTTTAGTCCAAGTATAATAATGGTTAATAATCCCTATTTACACATTTGTAGTAATGTTAACATCATTCTTTTCATGAGAAAATAATCATTGATATCACGCTAATAGATTTACAGTAAGATGACAAACCCCATTGTTTGGTTTCAGAGTAGATTAGAGTTGCAGACAGATAATTAATATTAAAATAATGGCATTCCTATTGGCTTTTTGAAGATATTTTGACCCACTCTGGAGCCAAAAGTGAAAATGAAAAGTGAAGTCTCAAGGGTAAAATCCTGGCCAAATTGAGGGTAACTGCAAAACATCCATTGACTTTAATATATCAGGATTCCAGACTTCATCTGACCTTCCTGTCTCATCCCAGTAGAGGATCATTTGCTTTTTTTTCCAGAGATAAATTCACATGTGTCCTAACCCCACATTACTTGACCTCATGGAAATGAAACCTCAGAGCTACCTGAACTGAAAGGATTGGATCCAGATGAGACAGGGATGCAAGGGGGAATCAGGGGTTTCCTGTCCTGTCACCCCACAGGTCTCTTGCATGGCTCTGCTGTTCCCCCCCATGCAATTAGACCCTCAGGCAAGGCAAACAGTTAGGTTGATACTGTTTCAATACCAGGGATGGAAGACCTATGTTCTGCAAAAAAAAAAACAAAAAACAAAAAAACAAAAAACTCTATCCTGGAACATTTATGCATGAATTTTTTTGTGTCTTTTACATAGGTTTCATTTGCTCTGGGTATAGGGACTTGTAGGGGGTAGACTGATGTGCTTTGCAGTAATAAACAGTTTCCTTGGGTCATCTGGGAGCAACAGACATGAATATGATTAGATCTACAATCACAGCATTCTTTTAAAGTCTGACAAGATTTTTCATCTGTTTTCAGTACCAAAGAAATTGGCATGCCATAATGCTCTGACTATAGGGCATGAATGCAATTGCCAGCTAATGGGCAGAATGTCTTACTATTAGTGTAATTGTGACCTACATCTCAGCAAAACAACTGCCAAACTTTCCTCAGGATTCATGAGCACTTTGTTCTCTACTATTATGGTACAAAGTGTGACAGATATGAACCTTATTGATGTTAATTCTTCTTTAGATCGAATAGCTGTAGTCATGAGAAATGTTGTCTTAATTCTTATGTGTTCTGCACATGTGGTTAAACTAATGACCTGAATGTTTGCATTTATATACTGCAACTACAAAATCAGTGCAACAGATATTTTTCCTTACCCATGAGAGAGAAGAACAGTATGGTTATCATTATGAAAATGAGACTGAACAAAAATCCTGAATCTGAATACTTGAAAGTTTAGGAATATCTGTATTTGATTTTGAAACTTGGACATCCCTGATTCTGAAGTTACAGCATTTTTTAAGGGCTTGATACATTTTCATTTTATTTAATAGTACTGTTATGGTGATGCGTTAGTTTAGGGTTGTATTTTTTATTACATTCTGAATGCTTCTGACTTATTACAAAACCGCCCTTCTGAATGAGGTTTTACTTGGCAAGAAAACATTAGTCTTATTGTTACACAGAATCTACCTGGGATTTATTGTAAAATTAAAAGTACTGTAGAAGTTACATCAAGAAAGCAAAACTACTGATAAATACTAAAAATTCATACAAGATCTAAGCAAAAGAATTTAAAATAACGATGTTGTCTCATCTTTACTTACTGATCTGTGTTTTCACTACATTAATCATGTCAAAAGGAGTGTCACATTGTATTTGTGAACTATGAAGCTCCACTGGGGCAAGGGCCAGTGCATGTTCCTGGATTACAAATAGGAAGTGATTGTGATTGTTATCACTTTGGGCACATGGACATTTTGTGGAAATTTACAAACAGAAGTGGCAACTTAATCAGCAAGAGCAGAAGTCTGACAGCTGACCCTGACGCCTTGCTGGGAATGCGGGAGCAGTGTTGGTGCCAGCACTCCTGGGAGTTTAGTTAACTGATCACAGGCAAGATAGTCATACTTAGAATGTCTAAAGGATGCATCACAGGCATCCAGTTTTTACTAGGAAAAAGTAGCCAGGTTGTCATTTTAAAAAGTTTATTTCTCTGAATCTAATTGAACATGCATGCATTGCAAGCCAGTTGGAAGCAATTATTTCTGATTTTTATTTATTTATTTATTTTTAATTAAGCATAACACTTAAGAATAATGTCTAGTGGCTCCTGTTTTCCCTTGTAAAATCAGATATATTTTCAAATTACTGTATACAAACTGTCTGTCTCTTGGTCTAGCTATCCACCTTTAGCACATGCCCCTCTTTTTCTGTCTGTAATCTACCACATCTGT
Source organism: Meleagris gallopavo (assembly GCF_905368555.1). NCBI lineage: Eukaryota > Metazoa > Chordata > Aves > Galliformes > Phasianidae > Meleagris > Meleagris gallopavo. The sequence continues at coordinate 76,483,322 of NC_139406.1, read as the reverse complement.
TCTTCTGCATGGGTGTTTCAGTCACTTATGTATGTGATTAGCTGTTTACCTGAATCAATTTGCCCTGCCTTTGTTAACAACAGCAATAGGAACTGTGTAACAGCCAGAGAAACTATTGGCAATGAGTTAGCAGTTAGGAAAACTGAAGGCTGAGCTGTCTCCTGCTTTAGTTCATTTTTTCATGACTTACAGGGGAATGTCTTTCAATAACACTGACTTCCAGGAAGAGTTGTGACTACGGTAAACTGAAGTAGAATGGAATATTCTTGCCAGGTCCTGGAAAAAGGGTAAAAAATGCTGGTCTTGGAGCCTAGCTCCAAGGAGGAAATATTCCTCTGTTACTCTTCTTGCTTTTGTTCCTCTTTGCAGTGATGTAAGTGTAGAACTATCTCAAAAAAATTTGCATATTTTCCCAAATCCAGATATGTTTGGACCATGGCTTTTATGGTACAGAATTACAGTAAAATAAGAGGTTGTCGATCCATTTTTCTTGTAGCTACTACTCAGTTTGTGGTACATGCAAAGTACAGAAAAACCCAATTCTACTCCTTATCGTTGCACATCCACAAATACCATTCCATTAGCAGCTAAAGGGAACGATAACACTTCTTCCCAACAATTTGATCTCTCCGGAGAAACCTGTAGTCTTACATTTCTCATTCAGGGATTGTAGCATTCATGAAGTAAACAAAGACAAGGAATTGATCCCCATAATCACATCCTTAATCTTATTCCAACTGCTGGAGATGAAGGAGGTTATATTAACACACTTTCATGGCTTAAAGGAAATGCGTGACTGCTCCTTTTCAAAATACACAGAGGAATTTAATGAAGAGAGGGACCAGGATCATCTGCTATGCTTATATTGCTCTAATATTTTCTGTAAAAAAGGTCTTATATTTCTATATACTTATTAAACAATTGTCACTATATTATTATTAATTTCTCTCTTGAACTATTTCATTCCACGTAAACCAAGATGCTTTTCTATTATTAGTTTTCATAGTCTTTTCTGCAAGTTGAGTACCAGATATTTCACTATATGATTTAGTGAACTTCAGATCTTTCCATTGTTGCTTCTAAATCAGGGATTTTATAATCTACTTACTGGAATGCACTCATATTTATTTTATATATGCATACCTATATTTGTATTTGTAAATATATGCACATACTTGCTGAATATATGACAGTTTTGATCTGAGATTCTTACATGGGCTCCTCACTCTAATAATTAGAAAGAAGTATTTGACAGTAATTTCATATAGCTATGTTCCATTAGCACAGGAAGAAATCGGATTTTCTGGGGCTGCACATATTTTGGCAGGGCCACCTCCCCACTTAACAGAGTTGCACATTCATTATAAAGCTTAGAATTACAGGTATGTATGGAGACACTTAAGAGATTAACAGGGATATATAGAATTTCAGGAAAGGAAAGAAAAAGTGTTAGATTTTGTACAAGCGGTAAAGATTTTTATAGCACTCTGTGAAAAGTTCTTAGTTTACTGCTATAGATGCTTCTGAAAAATTAATTTATTTGTGACTTAAAATTATAAAATGATCCCAGCAGAGATGTATCGATATCATTTTTTAATGTCTGCAATAAAAGTAAGGCAAACATTGTCATATATTCACAAAATCTATCATTAAACTGCTGTGTCCAAATTATTGTAATAAAAGTTAAGAACCATAAATATAGCCAAACTTTATGGGACACAAATGAATATTGCTCTCTACCTACATTTGCTTCTCGTAATTTAAGACATAGTTATTGGGTACACACTCATGTAAATCCATGCACATAAATACTGCATGTGAGAGTATATAAACCTTTGTCTAGATATTAAATGCTGATAGACTGAAGTAGGTCAGCAGATTTCAGGCCTCTATCTCCCGTTTTCTATAAGGGAAAATATTTTACAGGACATACAGACTTTGTTCTTTTTTCTATTAGGGACCAACAGACAAGGATATCAGTCTTTGATATGAAGTGAAATCACAGTATTGAAGCCAAATGCTGAAGACAAGATATAAAGCAAAATAATTGTCATCATTAGACAAGGAATGCTAGGATAAAAGAACAGAGATCTTGGTTAAGAGATTCTTATTCTGTGTAGTGTAAATAGCACTTTTTAAAACATTTTTAACTACATAATATGTGCTGAGCTGAGAGATTCAATCTGTTTACAAGCACTGTGGCTACTCAGCTGCTCTAACTTGCCAAACATCACAAATCGGTAGCAAAGAGTCAAAAATTGGTAGCAGCATGCTCTGTCCTGTAGCAGACCATGAACCAATGTGAAACTGCATATCTCTTCTGCTTCCAGTTTTCTCTGTGTTTTGAGATAACATTAACCTGACCAACAATAATCATGGCCACAAGAACCACTAGATGTACTCTTTCTCTGTTTTTGGACAAAGCAGAAACCTACCATGGTTCAGTACTTTCCAGAAATCTATAAAATATCACATTCAAGACAGACAGGGAGTACACACAGTAAGCTCTGCATTTCCTGTAACAGTGAAACTCTTGGAAGCTTGAATTACTGTCTGTCATCTAGAAAATGATACTAGATCACTTTCATTTTTATTCACTACTATTTATGATAGAATCATACACAGAGGATGTGCATGCATCGGATAGAGATCACCACTTCTGCCAAGAGTTTTAAGGCTGGTGGGAGACAGGGAGTAGATATTTTATGTGTCTCTCTGGCTTAATAGTTGCCTAGAACAGTGGGGAAGGTCTTTGATGGTCCTGGAACTCCTGTAGCCCAATATGAACAGAAATTGCAGTACTTTCAGGGTGGTTTTAGTGTATCAATACTTCCCATTTATGTTTTAAAAAACAATAAAAACCCAAAATTATGACAGTAGATTTTTGGCAGTCATCGTCATAATACAATACCTAGGGTCTTCAGCTGGTTATGAGCACTTGTATCAGGCACTGACAAAAGGCAGAAGAAGATTATACCTCAAGGAAGTTACAGCTACACATGAAACACTGACAAATGTAATAAAATGGTTTGATGATTTCTTTGTCAGAAAGGATCTAAAAGCTGAAGGCATAGTTCCTGGAAATGAATGAAGAGATTCCACTTCTATGATATTTACATCAGGCACTACAGGATGAAGAAACTTGTGCAAGGACTAGAGCAATATGTAGCTGAGTCTCAATCTCATAACCATTCTTGATAAAGTGTTTCATACACAGAATACCAAAAATATGCTCATATGTCATAGTGATGAGTGTAAGAAACCAAGCAGAATTACAAATGAACTAGTGAAACAATATTAAAACATTATTCTACCTCCTATAATGCAAATAAAATGGTATGTGTTGACTCCAAACTATACTACAGTTTCTGAAGTTCACTGAAAGTTTAGCTATATGCCAGCGGAGTAATATAGCAACCAGAACTATTTATGCAGTTGAAAGTTACATTTTTCAGAGACCTTATGTAATGCAGAAAGGAGATACTTGATTGGAGCTTATTTTGATTATAAACAGTACGCCCTTCCTCAGGAATAAGCCACAATATGTCCAAACACTCAGCTATGCAGAAGTTGTTACAAAATCAGCCATTCCAAAAAGTACTCATCATGAAGGTGTCTTCACCAAAGAAAATTAGTTCCACACTTCCACAGTGAACTAAAAAAATCCCTCCCAGGATTCATTTGTTTGTCTAGGTCAAGATGGCAGACATTGCCTTTTCCACAATCATACCTTCCGCTTTGGTGAATATCAGGGATGGGTCATGTTTGCAGCCAACTGTATAATCATAAATAAATTTTGTTTATAGAAATAAGTGACTTGGAAATTTAGATCAAGAAAGAAAAATACAATTGACCCTGCATAAAATTTTTAAAGATTAACATTAAACTGGATAATTCTTTGAACCAGAAATATTACTAATCAGTAAAAAATAAGAACATATTGTTCTAATTTAGTTGCTCTAAGTAGCTTCCATATGGGACTATTTAATAACATTTGATATGATTCTCAGTTATTTTGCTTATTGTTTTTATTAAACCTTAAGATTAAAAACCAAGAGATCTAATATTCATATAAAAGTAATTGAAATTAATCCTTAAAATGCATTGTATGCTTTTGCAATGACTGTAATTAATCACATTTGAAATGAAAAATAAATTCAATTTTTATTGATTTTTTGGCTTTTGCCTAAAAGCAGGGTTTTTAGAGTGATATAAAACTCTGAAAACAATTTGGAAGGATGTCTTGAAGATGCCTTAGTAGGAAGCTCAGATTGAATTATCAGGCCAGTAAAATCAATATTTTGCCTATGTAAATACACTGTATTTGATATGCCAGATACTTCATGATACTTCTTGCTTCTCTAAGTTACTCATATACTGAATATTTTACTATTTTGTAAATGTTTCCAAGGAGGTCTTCTGATGTCTTGAAACAAAGAACTTTGTGTTCCCTATATATTGTCTTGACAGACACAGCAAGGCTACTTCTATTTTTATTAAGAACACTGTTTAATAGAAAAAGTGTTCCAGTTTCTCAAGATTCCAGTGGGATGTCACAGAGTGTACAGCATTATTCACAATCATTATATATTATTACCTATTACATTTTATGCACTTTACTGCGTCACATAAACATGGCACAGAAATGCCAAGCCACCGCTGACGCATTCAAATATCTACAAATGGACTGATTTTCAGAGACTGCCATCTCTAAAGCAGCCTAAGTAATTTAAGTACAGTACACTGCTGTGATTTTATGGATAGTCTCAGATGGGTCTGCAGACCACATTCTTATTGAGATATATGCATACATTCAGAAACATCCTCAGTGACATTCTTGATTTTGCCGTCTGTACAGAACAGTTTTTCTTATTTGTATAATTACATTTGATTTTAAAATTTGTTGGTTTTAATTAATGATGAGAACCTTCTTTTTTTTTGACTTCATTCAGAATGTTTTCTTGGATGAGTACTCCAAATTCTTTGCTGACCAGTGATAGTTATATTACAGAGTTTAAATGCAAAAATTGAGTCTTTCAGCTTAAGAATTGAAGTAAAACAATACAAAAATGAGAATGAAAAAAATCATAAAAAGAAAGAATCATAAAATACCACTTATTCATTCTGATCTTTACTTAAAACATTCTTTTAAGACCCCAGTAATGGAGCTCTTTTCAGTTTTCTAGCAAAATTTCTACTAGTATTTTACTACCTGTACTGTTATAAAACATTTCTCTGATATGAAAAAGTTAAACTTCATATACTGTTCCTTCATGGATATGGAAAACAGATGATTCTCTTTTTCTTTGCAGTCTTAAATGCTTATTATTAGTTATTTTTCTGTTAAACATTTTATTAAGTTAAACTTTCCTGATTTGTTCAGTTTTCCAGAGTTATGGCCATTTTTCATCATCTTAAGTCTCCTTGAAAATAACGTACATCTTTCTTGAAATCCAACCTTCTGAGAGAGACACAAAATTCCTGTAGACAATTGAACCTGAATGAAGCTGAAAGGCTATTTATGTTTATGTGCTTTAAAATAATATTTTACATCTGTTATGACTAATTTCTTCTGACAAAAAATGCATAGTCATTTTTTCTTTATTTGAAAGGAAAATCTGTTTTTTTTAAAATATACATATTTTTTGCAATACCTAAAAGATTCATCTATATTCATAGCATTTTTTTAACTGAAGTTTGTTATAAGACCATGAGTACAAGCGTAATTAGTACAAGGGAAGTCATCTGGATTAGAGATCTCAGTAACTGTTAGCTGAATGGAAATTTTTGGCTTCTGTGTGCCCAGAAATGAGACTGCTTTCACTGGTCAGATGCTAAAAGATACAAGTGGTGGATATTTGTAGCAGTGTGCTGCTATACATATCAGGATATATTCATTGATTTATTTATGTAAATTTTATACAGGCTATAAATTAAACATACATAATCAACAATAGTTTTTTTTTTTCCTGAGAGCAATTTAATTGTAAGCATCCATTAGTTATGCTTTATAGCTAGATAGTAAACACACAAACTGCCACTGATTCAGTTTTCACTAAGGCAAAGTATCTTCTATCTGTTACAAGATTAGGTTTGGGAAAAGTAATGCTATGAATATTTCAGTTAAGAATTGCATATATTCATTTCAGCATGGAGTGGTTTAGGAGGATATATACTGCAAGTTGTTGTTTCTCTGATAGGGATAGAATATGAAAAACCACATCACGGTGATTTAGGATGTTAAAAAAAAAATCTAAGTGGGAAATAAAAATTATTGGTTACAATATTACAGAAAATATGAAACTCCAGAAACATGAGTAGAGAATAATTAATTGCTTAAGTATTATGCAAATAAACTACTATTATTAAGGGATAACTAAAAAAATTAACAGGATTATCTTATTGCTGCATGAAGGCTAGAAGTTTGGATATATTACATTAAGACAGAAATGATTCAGAAAATTTTCTCTAGCTAATTTTTCTCCTAAATGTTTGTTCAGCTACATTTACAGTTGCTGGGTTACTCTCCTAGCCCTATTAGTTCTGGCTCCTATTAGAATTGCTTGTTGATGCTTGTTGAATGTTTATGGAGACCAAAGAGTGGACATGAGCACAGTGAGGTGGTGAGTGATGTGTTTCAGCAATGGTGACAGTGACAGTGGGTCACGTCTGCTGGTGCAGATCTTTAGGAGTGCAGCATGCAGGCTTTTGTTCATTGCTAACCAAAATGAATAGCTTATGATGGTGACTATGCTGAAAAATAGTGTTTCATAGCTAAGAATTTACAAAGAATTTACAAAATAATTCTCCTTGTATTGTGTTTCCATGAAAACAAAGAGGAGGCATTAATTTCAGAGTAACTTACATATATCTACATTTTTTTATGATTGATGTGCACTTTCCTTGATATGCTTAAGATCCAGGTAGAGCTGCTCCAAATCAGGAGTAGATGAATGTGTTAATTTCTGAGTGTTATTCATTGCCTTCTTGTCCTTTCCACTTTTGTTTTCTCTGATTCCTATTGATTGCATACAAGCAGAAGTAGTGGAAGGATGAATGCTGAATTTAGGTCGTCCCAACTTTCTCGTTCTGTATGCGATGGTTCAGTTTCTGTAACACTGCTGTTTTCTGACTATTCTTTTATTCACAAATAGTTTGTAGCTGATGCCGTTAAAAAAACAAACAAACAAAAAAACTGTAATATCAGTTTTTTTAAAGACGCAAGTATATATCTGATGAATCAAACACAGCATAGTGAGCTGGTCAAAAAAGGTAATTCTTCTGCTGAATTTAGCACCTTCAATATTGCTTGCAGTTCTGGGCTCCACAATATAAAAAGCACATTTGGGTCTTTAAAAGCACCCAGAAATGTGCAACAAAGCTGGTAACAGGGCCAGAATGTCCTATGAGGAAAGGATAAGGACACTTGGTTTGTTCAGTACAGAGGAGGCCACAAGGTAACAACATTTCTTTCTGTAACTTTCTGTAAAGTAGAGGGAAGTGCTGGACTCTGCTCTCTGGTCACCAATGATAGGATACACAGCAATGACACTAAACTATACCAGAAGAGGTTCAGACTGGGCATTAGGAAAGATTTATTTATCACAAAAATGGTCAGACACTGGAACAAGCTTCCTAGTGAAGAGCTTGATACCCCATGCCTGTCAGTGTTCAAGAAGCATTTGGATAATGCCCTCAATAATATGCTTTAACTTTTGGTTATCTGTGAAGTGATCAATTAGTTGGGCTAGATGGTCTCTGAAGGTCCCTTCCAACAGAATTATTCTGTTCCATTCTATCATTCTGTTCCGTTCCATTCTATTCTGTCTTATCCTACCTACCCTACCCTACCCTACCCTACCCTACCCTACCCTACCCTACCCTACCCTACCCTACCCTATCCTATCCTATCCTATCCTATCCTATCCTATCCTATCCTATCCTATCCTATCCTATCCTATCCATTTGGCTTTTCTTAGAGATAAGCTCCTTCCTAACTACTTCAATTTTGCAAAATTCACAGAAATTTTATATATTTGAATTTCCTACTGAGGTGTTTTATGTATTTGAAAAATAAAACTTACTGTGTTGCTACAAATATTACTTTCAGATGACTCCCTAAGGTGCGGAAGGTGTGATCCCCCACTCTGACAGAAAAATTGAGAAAAGAGTGTTAATTGGTTGCTGTAATACATTTTTACTGTACATTTTCTTGTATGCAAAGCAAGATAGGACAGAACAGCTCTTATATCACTGGTATATTGTCTTTCTATTATTACAAATGCTGTGCAATATACCGTTGTTGGTAGGAGAGGGAAAGCAGCATGTTGTTATTTAACTTGCATTCTCATGCAAAAGCACATATGAAAGCCTAATGTCATCTGGATATCATAGCAGTCCTTACCATATAATTACATGAGACCAACAGTACTTGATCAAAGTAAAAGAAAAACCTCTTATTTTATTTATAAGCCATTTGCCATAAACCATTATCATTTACTTATGCCCTAAGTTGCAGTTTCCATTTTAATAGTTCTGTTAGTGTTTGGGTGGTTTCTATGAAGATTATTCAATAAACATTGTCCAGAAAAAGCTAGATACTTTTAAAGCATAATCCTCTGGAATGTTTATTAAACAATAACAGTGAACCTTCTGACAGTTTTATATCTGAGAATGTTACAGTGTTATTATGCATCCCACTTGTAATTCTGCATTTCTGAAAACTCCTGTACAACGTAATGAGTCTTACCAAAAGCAGATGCATCTGAGTTAACAACAGGGACATCAATGAACAATAGAAAGCCATGCAGTGGGAAGGGTGGAATGGGGGGTGAAGAATGCAGAAAAGAATTCTGTTTCATTATTTCAACAAAAAGTAACTGAAATAAGAGTAACTGGTAGCATAAGGATTTGAAAATCCAAATATACAATGTACATGCACCTGAAAGAACATATTGATTTTTAATGCAGAATCTCTTGAAAAATTGAAATTAAATAATTTATGGCATGAACAGATTCTCAAAGACTCAGGAACGTAAGTGTTCACAGGATTACTCTTGTGAATGAGTTTCTGTGTGTCACTTATTTTTAGTGAGCCCACTGGGCAAGTATCTTTTTATCTATCACCTGTTAAATAGATGTTATCCCTGTTACCTAAGCAGAAAAAAATCTTAGTCTAAGGCTCAATAAATTCAATACAGAGCCTTCAAAAATGCAAGGCTTCAGAAAAAAAAACTCAGCACGTGTCAATAATGAACCCAGACACTATGTTTTTGAATGGATTTCAAAGATCCATAGCACACATGCATAACATAGCTTACACAGTGAGTGAGGCAGTTTCAGAATGCTGAACAAATAATGCACTGCACATTCATGATGCATACATGCTATAAGCGTATCTGGAAAAAAAGAAGACATCAGATACATGGAAATTTGTGGTGTGTTTGTACCCAATCCTAGGCTGTACCAGGACTTGAGAGCCCTGTGTTTCATCAGGAGTTTAATGCTGGGGGAGAAATTTGGGTTTCCTGTTCATGCATTCCAGTATTTGAAGTAAAATAAGGAGAAGAACAACCATTCTCTTTTCTGGGGCTTTTTCACAGGGATTATTGGCAACCAAAGGATAACTTGTAAATAAATTCAATGGCTATAAAACCACCAAGAAACAAAGGATGGTTAAAAATGCACCATCTGATGTGAAAGAAATAAAGGCAAAATATTACTGAACATAAAAGCATGGTGTAGAAATATGATAGATTTGTAAAACTCCCTTGACCTAGCTTAATATCTGCAACACCTCAGTTTTAGTTTACTAACTAAACTGTTTTAGTTTACTAACTAAAACTGAGCAGTGAACTTGCTTTAACAGTGGAAAATGGGGATATTCACTTCAGGCATCTTTTGCAATACATGGAATTTTCTTTGGCTGTTAGCTCACATTTAAATATTATATAAAAAAAATCGCCACCACTTAAAACATTCTGCAGGTTTCTAGGCCAGAGAGGTCACCTGCTAGTTCAAGCAGAAGTTTTTGTGGTCTGAAACTAAAGGATGACCACTTTTGACTGTCATGTGCATTAATTGTTTTTCCAAACCGAAGTTTAACCAAATAAATAAACAAACAAAAAGCAACAACAACAACAACAGCCTCAGCTGTCTTATTCAGAAAACACCTTACAGTGCGACAATGTTCTTTTCTGTAAAAATATTTTTAAAACTAGTAAGAGGCAAATATAAGTGATCAAATTTGTAACAAATCTTTAGTAAGTTCACCTGATGTGGCTCATTAGAACATTTACAGTAGTTACCCATCAGCACAGGAATGCTAATAGATAAGATGAAAGCAACCCTTCCTATTAATCATGCAGTTTATGCCTGACTCCTGTTCCTTTCTTCAGCCTTTAAATCAACTCCATCTGGCTCTCACTATTTAGTTCTACAGCTTACCTTTCACAAAGAAACATCATTGCTGCTACAGAAGGAGGTCCGATGTGGTTAAAATTATTAGGCAAAGAGCGGTTGCTTAAGTCTGGAATTGGCTTGCCGTAAAAAAACATGATGAGCCACAAAACAAAACCAGGAACCAAATCTTCACTGGGTGTAAATTGGTTAGAATCCAGCTTATTTCAATGGAATGTATTGCAGACAGTGCCCCAAAACACTTTTCTACGTGTTAATACTTTGTGGAATACATGAAGCAAGATGGCAGTACAATGGTTATGCATGTAACAATCTCTTTGTGTTGTAGGCTAGTCCTGCTTCATGGTCTTCTGTGGCAGGGCAGGGATCTAGGTGGATAGAAGGGAATGACCCTGCCTATGTTAATTAAAACAAAACAAAAAAATGTCACCCTCTGGGGTGCCCAGTTTATTTTGAGAATCCTAATTCACATTCTTTTCAACTGAACGTAAAAGAAAACCAAATTATTCTGCGGCAAAGGAACAGAACAGCTTCCAAGAGTTTTTGATCAACAGCTTCCTTCTCTTATTACCATGAAGGTGTCTCTGTTCCTCTGTTCAATGGGGCTTCCATTGCTGAGTTTGTGGATCTCTTTGTGGAGAATCTAACCCAGTAAAATGTCATGTTGTTGAATGACTGTGAGATAGTAACAATCCAGGAAAGGTAGGATCATTTCCAGAAAGGACTCATATGCTATAATATTCAAAGAGGACCTGGAGTTTCCCTGTGGTGAGCTTTGATCTTTTGGTGGTCATTTTGGAACTGCCATGGGAACTTTACCAGAAATATTTGCTGCAATTTTGACACAGATAGAGACAAGCAGGACTTCATGCCAGCAGGCAGTGGTACTTGGGAAAACATGGGGATTCAGAGATTGGAAGGAGCCACCAGAATGTCTGGTCTCTGCTCTAGTTGGTCAGCTGAATGCCCTTGAAAATTTTGAAATTTCCCCTTTTGGCAAGAATGACAGATATGCATCTTTATGTCACCAGAAGGCCAGTAGGTAAAAACACCACAACTACAACCTTTTCTTTTTTACAGCTTGAGAGCTACATTGTGGAAAACATGAAATCGGAGATGGTGCAACTGCAGCAGAATGCTGTGCAGAACCACACTGCCACCATGCTTGAGATAGGGACCAGCCTCCTCAGCCAGACAGCAGAACAGACAAGAAAACTCACGGATGTTGAAACACAGGTATGTTCCCAGAGCAGTTTTCTAAAAGCTTTTATTTGCTGAGAATTTTTCCCATTTTTTCTAGTACGTCGTCAAGCAAAACATTTCAACAAAGGTTTCCAAGAAACTTACACGTTGGTATGAACAGCAGTGATTTTTTATGTGATTTTCTTTAGGTTTCATTTTGTTGGTATATTTAGCTCTAGGTGTATAAAGCAGGCTGGAATGAATACTAAATCAGTACTTGACTTCAAATTAATAGCTCAGTTACCAACTGTGAATGATACAAATGTCAAGCGAGATAATGAGTTTCAGGCTAAAACAGAGCCTTTGATCTTCATTATTACTTGCCTTTATTCTTTTTATAAGGTTACTTTTTGGAAGATGTTTCTAGTTGAAAGGTATTATACATCAGCAGCTTTTACAGTGTGATGATAGAGGGACCAGCATCAGCTTCTTTATAAAACACTGTATTATTACAAAATTGCATATCACATGAATTTGAAAAACCGTCTCTATATGATTCCTAGAACTAAAATAACACATTTAATTCAAGTGACACTTATATCATTGTTATAACACAGAGTACAATTTCCTATTGGGCTTATTGCAACATACAACTTTTTGACTTCTGAGTTCTATCAGTTTATGATGCTTATTTATTTTTTATCTTCCTAGCATGTGGTATGTTACACAGGAGTTTATGTGTTGCATTTATTTGGTTTGTTCTAGTAGCATATGTACTTCTTGAGAAATCACAATATTCTTATTCACATTTAAAATATCATTACCGTGTTATTATATAACTGCATTACAATACACTGAGAATCTGTGGCAATTATGAAAGACAGATGCTATAAATAACTCTGGCTAGGAATGATAGGTACAAGCTGTTGGTGCACTGCCTTACACAGGTACCTTTTTTCTACATCTCTATTAGTAGATAAGCATCCACTAAAGAATGTGGTGATCTGAAATGACCACAGCTTCAAAAAGATACCACAGTAACTTATGACAATGTTGGGAACGATATTTCAATAGAATTTATAAATCAATACCATAATCTAAATTCAACAGAATATCTAACCAGCTGTGAATGCCTTCTATAAACTGTGATATCACTTGCTCAGCAGAGAAAGAGTTGTAGGACGAGGTATAAAAGACCTCCTTAGGTGCAGGCACTGAGAACTCATTTGTTGTTACCTCATCCGAACACATAAGGGAAAAAATATATATACATTGCCCCTATCTCACTTCCATTGACAAATCAGTTCAAGGTGGAAGCACCACCAGCGCTTCTTATTCTATACCTATAGCTGAAGAATTTAAAGGATGCTCAGGATACCAGTTGGTATCTACCTTGTAGCAGTCCTTGATCTGACTTCCAGCCCAGTGTCACATTTCCTACTTTGACTCTCACAGAAGCATGGGAAAGTCCTTGTAGACTCCGCCTCCACTAGCGTTCAGAAAAGCATGGCGCAGAAGGCTGCAGAACTGTGGCTGCTGTTGGCAATGATGAGTCAGACAGACAGTTCCATGACTGTGGTGGACTGTCCATGGCTGGTTGCCAGACCTGCTACAAGCCACTCCCTCAATCTACTGCTTCAGCAGGACAATGGAGAAAGTAAGATGAAAACTTCTTTGATGGAGATAAGGACAGGAAATTTCTCACTGCTTATCATCATAGGCAAAAATACTCAACTTGAGGAAGATTAATGTAATGCCAATTAATAACAGTAGGATAGTGAGAACGAAGTAGGCTACTCCACAAATATATCCTCTTCACGAATCTATTGGTATCTTCATGTCTCTTTGACCCTTGCCAACCTTTGTAATACATCAGTTCCTATTGGGTCCCTCTAAAACTGTAGTGATGCCTCCTAGTACTTACAAATATATACATCTCAAACAACAAAATATCTGTATAGAGATCAATTACAATTTTTTTCAACCACTGTACTCTATTAAAAGGCCAATTCAAATCATTCTGTCAGTATCAAGAACTTCAAACAAAAAGAAGGCACTGCATATATTAAGGTTGAGCGCCATTTTTTTTTTTTTCATTTATGATAATGTAAATTCCTGTTAGGCATACATGAAAAGATGTTACTATTTAATCCTATGATGAGACTGAAATTTGGCCTTCCAAGATAGGTCTGATAGGTTCCTTTAGAGAGGAATCATGTTCAATTCCAGAAGTGATTATATCTCACAGCTATTGTGTGCACACTTACCTACAAAAATATTGATATTTGCTTCTCCAGAATCTATGCAATGAAAAACGATATATCAGCGCAATCAACAATTATAATTAATTTTATTGTTTTCATTCTTGATTTTATTTTCACTTCTGAACTATTATTCAGTATTTATTCTCTTCCATCTGAATGAACATCTTCTTTCAGTCTGACATACCTAGTAACATTTGTTTTGTTGATACAGACCGTGCTAAGGTGAAAGAAAATTGCATAAAGCATTAAGATTACAGCCTTCAGCTTTAAAAAAAGAAATGTAACAGGACAAATGGTGATAACATAAGCAGACACCAGATTTCTGCCAACACTACAAAGGAGAGATCTCAGGGGAAAACTAGAGTTAGAATTCCATTTACAAAACAGCAGATGCAATACTTTGGCTTAAATTCAAGTACATCTATACTCTTCTAGTTTAAGCTTGCTTTATAAGAATGCATATTTGAAGCATATCTTTTGCTCTTTCCATTGAAATAAAGCTTATTTGGCAGTCACCTTTCCTTCTTCTCCAAGACTAGTACTATTCTACAGCACACAGGGTTCCAGAGTCTCAGCTGTTACATATCAGTGTAGGCTGATTAAGTTCATTTGCACTAGCTGAGTTTAAAGAAAAGGATTTAGAAATGAGGGTTATTTCTAATGAATCATCAAATCAGAAGAGAAGGATTTCAATATGTTTACATTACTATAGCAACACAATTGGGGTATTATAAATGTTAATGTTTTTAATTTATCTTTAAGGTGCTAAATCAAACATCCAGACTTGAAATTCAGCTACTGGAAAATTCACTGTCAACCTACAAGCTAGAAAAACAGCTGCTACAACAGACAAATGAAATCCTGAAAATTCATGAGAAAAACAGGTAAGAAACTTTCACTGATGTCTTAAAGTTTTTTTTCTGTTGATCATAACATGGTTTGTCCATACAGTACTATAAGTAACTGATGAAATAAATACATTAAGTTGAAACCATAGCTAATATTTATGTAATGGTTGAAAGAGCTAGTGTGAAGTTACTCTGTCTAGCTCCTGTATAATGTAGTTGACTTCTACTACTTTTCATTTGCACTGTAAGTTCATATCTCAATTTGTTTCGTGACAACTTAGTCATGTGACCACAACTGAAAGACATAAGGGTAATTCGGATGAGTATTTTCAAACAGACACATAAATTATGAGATCATCAGCTATTTTTACATGCATTAAAAATAGAAAAGCTTCAGTAGTTCAACTAAAATAAATGGTTATGATGATCTAACGTGTAGAAGAATCTTTCTTTTTGTACTAAATATAACATTTCATTCTATATTGCATCTTGGAGCCATGCTTTTTTTAATTAAAAAACTAAAGTTAATTACAAAATTTGTTTTTTTTGCTGAAATTAAAGAGTGAAAAAAAACAACTGTTCAACAGCACATAGCTTATGAAGCAGTAAATCTAATGTTGAGAAGAAATTCCAGTATTGTTCCTTTCTGTGCTACAGTTATGGACAAAATGGACTTGGACATGGACATGGGGGAACATGGACACCCCTGTCTGGCAAACTAAGTTTCATATTCCTGTCTCTGTAACAGCTAGGTTTAAGCAGAGTGGACAGAGATTATCAATAGCATGAAGCAACAGGGAGAAGGCAAACAACAGGGATCCAGATAATGAAGAGAAGTAGAAAATGTCATTGCAAAGAATTATGTTTAGCCGAAAATAATATGCTGTAAGTGCTACCAGTTATGAAAACTGGCATTCAGTTGTTATAAAGAAGGGGATTCAATTAATTAATTCCACCAGATGTTGGTTGTTTTTTGTTTGTTTGTTTGTTTGTTTTTGTTTTGTTTGTTTTTTTTTATTATTTTTTTTTTTCTGGAGAAATTGGATTATATTCAAAACTCTTGAAGTCTATGTATTTCCTTTGGAGGTAGGTGTGGTTGAGTATGAAATTATCTTGTACTCCAGTTCCTCAGGAGTTAAGTAATTCATTTAAATTTTGCATATGGGATATTCTTGTAGTTGGTGGAAAGTGTTATCTTGCTGTTGTGCAGGAGGCAAGCTTACTTACGACCTACTTCAATTTGAGATTAACCCAAGTATTGGCTTTTAAGTATGTAAATACTTGTATTTTTATCTATTGCTGTCTGTTTTGCAACAAAAATTTATTCACTGATCCTGATCCAGAGATTGAGTCATTCATGTGATATCCTGTGTACTCAATAATCTGAATTTATTTGTCTTAGCGATGTGTCAGGGTGTAAAGCCTTCATGTCAGTAAACAAATAAATTTGACTGAAGTTGACCTTTGACTTGACTGACACTATGATGAAATAGTCTATGTCATGGCAAAATGGTCTGGCTTGGTATTTAAGAAAAAGAGATGGAGTAGTATGTTAAAAAGAAACATTTAAGAACCCATTGTTTCTCTGACAGGCGTTTGTGTATAAAAGGTACAATACATGGGTTTTCATCTTATCATAAAGCAGGAACTTGGCAAAAACTTCTCATATCTTCCTCCTGTGTCCTTGGGACTGATAAAATTAGCGAGAGGATAGCATTATAGTTACATTAGAAAAGGAATCACCATCTTCTGTATCATCTATTCATAACGAAAAACTGCATAATCTTAGTCTTGTAAGTTCTTGATCATGAAATCATTTATATGTGTGTGGGATGGGATGGGATGAATTTTTGTGATTTCACAAGATAAAAGTTAATGAATATACCAATGATTTTTAGCTTGCTTAACTTTAACAGTGTTTATAGATTACTCATCAGATGATGTTCAGTAGTTGTTTGCAGTTAAAGTGACTTTATCTATATAGTATTTTGAAATCAGTCAGCTGGAGAAATCATTTTGTTTTTGTTGTCTACATGGACTGAAACTTGTTGCAAAGGGCCTTTCTTTTTCAGTAGGTGTACACCACAGTGGGAATGAGTGCAGGAACTATTACAATCCAAAATGTAATCAAAACGGTGCACTGGGTGGAGATCATTTCTGCGCTAAATTTTCCTCCGTGTAAAATAAAAATACAGATCTTAATCACTTCCAAAGAACTGGATTTTGGACGAAAGAAATACAAAGTATTATAGTAATAATAAGTGATTGTTGATATATTACAGTACTTTGTATATTATCCTTAAATACAATGAATACTGTTTATCAACAGGGGACCGTTTCATGTTTTTTTGACTAGACTCTTTCCTTGGCCTTACACTCTTTACTTCCCGTCTCTGTTGGGAAGAGTGGCCAACTTTTTTATTTTATTCCACTGAAGTGAAAGATATTCCATAGCATAAGTAGAGTCACATTTGCCCCAGTATCTTGTTTCTATTCAATGCTCTCATGCCATAAATAATTTCGTCTTGTGGGTTCCCACCCACTGTAATGTAAATGGTGGTTTCTTGCATTGCCATTTTTAATCCCACAAGAGCTTTTTAAATGCTATTTTAATTTATTCTTGAAAGATTTCCCTGTTAATGTCCTCTTTTGAGCCTTTTTCTTTTTCTTTTTTTTTTTCTTCCATAGTGTATTAGCTGCTTTTAACTTACGTGCCTTTTGTTTCAATATGCAAATATGAAAATAACTTTCTGTTCACTTTTGAAATAGAAGAGGAAAATCATAATGGATTCTGGACCACTCCATAGTAAACAGCAGGCATTACATTTAAACATAAATTCCAACTTGAATTTGCAGAAAATCAAACTACAGTAACATTCAGTATAAGAACTGTCATCCTATGAAAGATGTACTTAAAAATGGTGAATTACCATTTGACTGTGTGAAAGATGAGGAAACACACTGTGTGTGACTTTTTTTTTTTTTTTAACAAGCTGTGCATATGCAAGGTAAATTCAGGTTCATTTTATTCACTTCATTTTTGTGATTTCAGTAGAATTGTCTTATAACTGGAATAAAAAATAGACAGGCTAAATAACGTGGCCTGAAGAACTATGGGAATACTTTTTTTATAACTCCTTGAACCAATTAGTCCATCTACTTAATTACAGATAGTTAGCACCTTTAAATTCAGGAAAAAAATTCAGTCATGTACTGCACTCAGATATAGGCATTTAAATTCTCCACTTGTTTATCTTCCCATACACTCTTAATAGAAGAAAAGCACATATATGCAGGTAAAGAATTTTTTTGCAGTGTGATTTTTTTTTTGTCATTTTTTTTAATTTTATTTTTTATTTACTGAATAGCTTAGCAAAGTAAATGATTTTATCTGTCTTCCTAATAAATCTTGATTTTCTTTTTTAAAGATTATTTTAATGCAGAAGATGTCCATCTCTAAGATCTGGTCTATATACCACTCCCACATGTCTGAGGCCTCTGAAAACAAAGAGTTTTTGGTTTTTTGTTTTTTTTTTTTTGTTTTTTGTTTTTTTTTTAAAAAACTCTCTGAAACTGCCATGATCTGGAATGGATTAGTGAATAAACTATGTACCTTATAAGGCAGATTGTCTAAACCAGACTTCCTTCCTCCCCAGAGAGCTACAAGATTGCTTTCTACATGTTCTCCTTCATCACCTTTCAAACGGACAGCAGTTTTTACTGGAAGTCATTCTCAGACTTCTGTATTGGCCTTCTACCTTGTTCAGCATCCTCACAGGGCTTTTTCTGAATTACCTGAACACAGCACAGTTGCATTGAGGCATATCACTGGGTTATATCCTGATAAAGCTAGCACACCATTTGTTGAAAATAGATTCCCAGCCTGATGAACCGCAGTGTATTGTACAATAAAAAAAAAGATGCTTATTTTGGAGGAAAACTAAGGGTTCTGTTTATTATTTAAATGTCTTTAAGGTAATAACTCCAGGGAGCCATTTTCAAATAGATGATATTGATACTTGCCCATATAGTAACATTTTTTTTGTTCTTTGTAACTCCATTGTGTTCCCAATATGCTCAATATTCTCCTTCAGATTGAAAGCTACAATTTTAAAAGCATACATACATGTATGCATATGTCTGTGTGTTTATGTATATATAGATACGATGTTTCTAGTGAATAGTGAATTATTTCTTTGTGGTTCCCATGACTGCTTTATCTGTTTAGGTCAGTAATGTTCTCAGACCTAAAAGAGAATTGTACAGTAAACTTGAAGTAGAAAGGAAGCAGTCATTTCATCGCATCAGTGGCATTCCACATCAAAGTGTGTTGTACAATTATATTCAATGTTTACAGATTAATTGGACCTTCTTTTTAATTTTTGTGAGTATGTCAATAACAGTCATTAATGAAAGTTAGTAGAAATATTTTCTACTGTGTTTTCATAATGTGTCTTGAAAAATGGATAAAATTTGTTTATCAAGAACTCAACAAAGTTCTTTCTTCATTCTATTTGACTATTAAAATTTTTTATTCTTATTTCCACACTACAGTGCTCTGACAACCGTTTAAAAATCCTAAATGTATTATGTATGCTTTTCAACCTGTTTAAAGATTTCTTGATGAGGTTTCTAGAACTTTTTATTATTTAAATTAACTATAATATATATCAATTTAATGACAAATATGAAAAAATCTGTCCCTATTGGAGTCGAAGTCCACAAGAGCAGCTTTTCTCATACTGTTTAGAATTTTTTTCTGTTTGGAACATGCTAGTGCAGAAGTCTCCAGTTTATTTAAATTTTTCCTTTTGTTCATCAGAGATTTTAATAACTTTCTCATTGATTTTTAGTAAAATCAAATTAAATGCAGTTGTTATGGATTTCTCCTAGGAATATAGGGAGTGGTCCTATCCTGAGGACTTACTCTTATCTGTGGTATACTTGCTGCTATGGAAAGATCATTGCATAAATGCATATGCATTCCTTAAAATAGCTTGGTTTTGCAATTTATAATAACAAGAATTTTAATCTACGTAGAAAACTGTAAAGAAACCAAGTGTCTTGACAATCCCGTCTTTCCACCACATGTTCTCAAAACACCACTCCTAAATATTAGGATATGTTATTCCTAAAGCTGTAAAACATCTGTTTGCTGTCTGTCTCTGTACATGCTAAACGGGAAGCTCTAAATGTTGTCAGCTTCCTCCTTCTTACTTGACATGTCCAGTGTTATTTCAAATAAGACTGCCATCTCCATAGATACATTTGCTCTGTTCTTAAGGCTATGGTAGGAAACAAATAAGACGTATTGTGACATATCATTAATATCACATATTCCATATCATTAAGATATGGAAGTCATTTAAATTTGGACATGGACAAGAGTTAAGGAGATGCCTTGTACTGAGACATGGACAAAGACAAAGGGAATTATTTTTATTTTTACCTACTATACACTAACTATAGTGTAATATGGATATGGCTTTTTTTTTTTTTCCACATTGTCTGAATGTTTTCCACAGATTGTAAGAATGATAGAATATCCTGAGTTTGAAGGGTCCTGTGGTAATCGTAAATCCATCTTCTGACTCCACAAAAGGCAACCTAAAAATTTAATCATACGCACAAGAACATGATCTATACAGTTCTTAACAGACACAAATGTGACAGCTTATCTGGAGAGCCTGATCCAGGCTGATCCACTCTCTCAATAGAAATTTTTTCTAATATACAATCTGAACTTCCCCCTGATGCAGCTTTCAGACCTAATGCTCTATTGTCTGTCACCAGAAAGAAGAAATCAGCACCTCTCTCTCCTGTCCTTCACGAAGAAGTAATAAAATCAACCCCTAGTCGCTTCTAAGCTCAACTAACCAAGTATCCTCAGGCACTTCTACGTCATGCCCTCTAAACCTTTTACCATTACTGTTGCCCAAAATTGGACGCATTCTAATAGTTTTGTCCCTTATGCTGTGGAGCCCCAGTGTGCACAGCACACTGTATTTGAGATGAAGTTAAACTAACACTAAATATAGTGGGACAATCACTTTTTTTTGACAGGTTAGCTATACAGTAGTTAATGCACTTAATACAGTTAGGCCCTTCTGGCTGGCAGGGTGAAATGTTGACTTATAATGAGGTTATCATCAGCCAAAACCTCCAAATCGGTCTGCAGCAGTACAGCCACTTGTCCCCCAGTCTAAACATATATCGCAGATTACACCATCCCAAAAGCATAATCCACTATTATATTTCTTATTATTTTTTATATGATTGGTTATGGTCTAATGTTCTATCAAGATCTCTCCAAGGGAAACATCTAATTTAGTGCCATATGCAGACTTAGTGTGCACTCAGCTTCTTTGTTTGGGTCACTGATAAAAAATTTCAAGATAAATGTTCCTGAAATTGAGGCCTGGGGAGAAATGTCACCAGCCTCATGCTGTCCCACGTACTACAATGCTTTGAGTCCTGCCATTCAGTCAGTTGTTTACCAACGATACTGCGTATGTATCCAGTTATATGCTGGGCATTTTGTCCAGAAGGATACTGTGAAAGATAGTATCAAAGTCTTTGTTAAAATCTATAAAAATACATCATCCACTATCTTCTCTTTGTTCAGTAAGTGGGTAACCTTGTTATAAAAGTATATTAAATTGGATGTCAAAGTGGGAGGTAGCCATATCTAGCACCTATTCAAACACAGACTGTGCCCAGGGACTGCTTTGTGATCCAATCTGTATACTAGTGTAACTCACAATCTATCAGAAAAATTAAGATCTAGTGTCAAAAGGAGCATTTTAATAATTTTTGTGAAAATATGGTAAAATTAATAAATTTTGCATATAAATTTTCTAATGTTATCAAATAGTGATTTATGACTAAAACCAACTTTGTCATCATAAAATTTTCAAACATTTATGTCAAAATTCCTTAATTAGTCTGAGCATAACAAAGCTCAAAGACTTTCACAGAAATATCCTCAAAACTCCAAGTAGATCTTCAGCATATAAGTATTGTATTTAACATTAGATTTCATGTGATGAAAAAAATAATCCATAGGTATGACAAGATGTGACAAAAATTGAACATATTTGGTTTTAGAATCCATGCATTTTTCATATTGGAACTTTTTATTATCAAATTCTAGTGCAGAAATTCTTGTTCTGCTTTTGTTACCAACTAATGAGACTTTAAGAATGAAACATCATGTTCACCCTTGCTTTTGGGAATGAAGCTGAAAAAGTGTTTTCCCTCCCCCTTCTTTCATTTCTTCCTCCTCACTCAGATTCATGTTATTTTCACAGAACTAGATATGTTGATCTTGCAGAGTATATTTTCTTGAATATCTCTGCAAGTCCCACATTCATAATTTCAGAAAGAGATTTGCTGTTTGATTTCCTCTATTTAGTGAGAAAAAACAAACAAACAATCAAAAAAAACCTTTTATATTACTCCAGCTTATACAGCAAATCCAGGGCCTGAATTTAATCATTGCATTGTTATCATTTGTAGCAGCTCATATTAAAGCTCTGTGATATCTAGTAGAAACAACTCCATATGGATTTTATTACATTCTTCAGTTAGGTTAAATGACCTGAAATTATGCAGGCATTTTGCCACTGATCTATTACCCAGAAGTAAAAACAAAGGTGGGGGAAGAGTGCAAATAAATAAAATCTAGAACTATCTTGGACAGGAAGCAGTTCGTTGGGAAGTTTGTAACAACCAGTTGGTTTTGAGCATGAGAAACACCTCTTTTGGCATTTACAGTAGAATTACCAAACAGAAGAAAGTAGCAGAGAAGACAAATTTATTTATTTATCTAATATTAATAAAATCTTTCTCTTAAGCTCCCAGTTTTGGTATTTTACCATTGATGGGCAACTAACAACTACCACACTTTCTCATGGTACATACTACATGCCTTCTCTTTATTGTATATTGATAACAGACAAGAGTGATGAAAAACTAAAAGCAAACTAAAAAATCTTCCCACTGCAATCACCACCTTTTTCTTCCTCCCTTTGAGCAGTGTAGGGAAATTGAATGCGAGCTGTGGTCAGTAGATAATGCTCTGCACCTCCTACATGACCACTCTCTACTCCTGCTCCATTGTGGAGTCCCTCACAAAATGCCTTTCTTTCTAAACTGATCCCTCATTGGCTTCCCACAGGCTGCAGCTCTTCAAGAAATGCTCCAGTATGGGACCATACCACATGGTTCATTTGTTGGGACTGCTCTGCTCCTGCACAGGTCCCCACAAGTGACAGATTCCTCAGCCTTTCTGACCCATTTTGGGCTTTTCTCCATGTCTGCAGCTCTGGCCCCAGGCTCCTGCAGGGGCCCTCCATAGGCTGCAGCTCTTCAGGCCACATCCACTGTTGCACCATGGCCTTCTCCATGGCTGCAGGTGGAGATCTGCTCTGTGTGATGCCCAGGTGCTTCAGGGAGACAAAATGCTCTACCACAAGCCTCTCCTGGGCTCTGGGAGCTTCTGCACTGTTCTGGAACACCTCCTGCCTTTCTGCCCTGGCTTTGGGGACTGCTGTTTCTCCCATATGTTCTCAGTCCTCTCAGCTACTGTTGTGCAGTATTCATGCCTTTTTTCAATCTGCTCTCCCAGAGGCACAACAAATGTTGCTTACTGGCTCAGCTCTGGCCGGAGATATGTTCCTTTTGGAGTTAGCTGGGACAGCTCCTGGTCTCCTCCAAGAGGCTGCCTCTCCCATCCCTAGCTATCAAAACCCTATTATGTTAACCCAGTGCATCACCACAGAATCAAAACAAGGGCTTGAAAAAACATCTTGTTCACTGTTGACAGGTATTAGCTGTGAAATGTGGAAGCAGATAGCACTCAGCTGATACACAATTCTATTCTCAGCTTCACAGAGGACATCAAATGATATTTTTATTGTGAGTTCCACATCCTTTGATAGCTTCTAGTACTTACCTACTTCCATTCTGTCATAAAAGGCTTCACAAAAATTCCTTAGTTTACTCTTTTTTTACCTCTCATCAAATTGAACTACCCATACTAGTAATGACATTTTCTTCACTTCTCCCTTCTTTGCCCACCTTAGACTTTTCTGCTTGAACCCCAATAATAAAAAATTGTTAGTCTGTATGGTTATACACTCAGATGGTTATAATAACTAGACATGTATTTCCATGATCTTTATTTTTCAAGCACCATATTAAAGCAAACAATTACAAGATTGAACACTGGAGATAAATCATATTTATCTACTTGATGGAGATCTTTTGCTGAATTAACAGTTATGACATTTTAGAATAAATAATTTCTGTTTTGAATTCTACAGTGAAGATAAAGTAGCTATACTTTCTGTGTTGTGAAAAATGTTACCATGAAATAATATCTGCTGATATTTTATTTTATTTTAGTTTACTTGAGCACAAAATTTTAGAAATGGAAGAAAGACATAAAGAAGAGATGGACACTTTGAAAGAGGAGAAAGAGAATCTACAGAGTTTGGTCACTCGACAAAGCTACATAATCCAGGAACTAGAGAAGCAATTAAACAAGGCAACAACTAATAACAGTGTTCTGCAGAAGCAGCAGCTTGAATTGATGGATACAGTTCATACTCTAATTACCCTCTGTTCTAAGGAAGGAGGTAAGAAAGCAGAATTTTAAAACATTACAAATACTAGGAAATTTCTTTCTTAAATGCTGCATTTTTTTATTTTTTTTATTTTTTAATATAACTTAGTGAGCTTATTCCAAGCAAGAGAAGAACATGGAGGTACTTAAGAGATGTGTAGATGTGGTGCTTAAGGACAGAGTTTAGTGATGGAGTTAGCAGAGTAATGTTATGATTAGACTTGATGATTTTGTGGGTCCTTTCTAACCAAAATAACTCACATGATTCCATGATAACAATCAGGAACACAAGACCAGATAAGAACCCACCAATCAAATAATGTTTAGACAGTTCTGAGGCCAACCCTTTTGTTAACTGTCATATCTTATTATTTAAATTTAATATCATTAAGCTATTATACCGTAACCTTAGTTGCTGTAAGACAAAATTTCATTGACTTCACATTATCAATACTATTTTGTTCCTTTGATCATCTGTCTCCTGCTGTGACCAAATGTGTTTACTGATGGTTACTTTATGGGTGTCAACTCTCGAGTTCCTTTACAGTTATTGGAGAGAAAATAAAGGAAAGTAAATCAGAATTCCTTACACATAAATGTATTTTAAAGCTGATGAATTCAGTTGTAGGAACTTGAGGTGCAGTAGCCATCCAAAAGAAGTTCTTCCACTGAATGAGTTTTTGTTTATAATAAAGGATTGTATTTTTTTCCTGTTTTTCTAGATCTAGTTTATTTCTGAGTACATAAGACACATTATCAACATATAAGAAAAAAAATAACATCTTTTGAAAGAAAGGAATGACTAATCATCTAGGACAGTTCTCAAGTTTGATTATGTTAGTAAACACATTTCTTCTAGGCATTGAGAAAGAAATTGAGATGGGATTTTAGTTTTCTAGTGCTAAAAATATTACAGACATTCCTTTCATCAGGACTATCCAAGACAGATGGCAGAAAGAGACAAATGTTTCTTGGAGATCACTGTGAGGGAAGAAAATGAGACACTGGAAAGAACACATTAATAACTACGAAAAATTGGGCAAGGTTATATAGAATAGAGGGAATAAGAGATGTAAGGGAGAATGTAACAGCAAAGGTCACATGCTAAGATTAACAACTAAAAGGGGGTAAACAGTTGTGTCTGATATGCCAAGTAGTAGGTTAAAACTACTGCTGGGGAAAGAAAGTTGGGAAAAGAAACATCAAAGAAACCTCTCTGATGACGAAGAGGTAGTCAAACCTTTTCTAAGATTCAGGGTAAATACAGAGTAACTGTAGATGCACAAGTTCTGCTAGTCATTCAGTGAGTGTGGAAGTGTTAAAGAAAGGTTTATGTGAGGTTAAGTACCAGCACTCCAAGGTTCCCAGCTTGTTTCCTCTTGGTAATTTTAGAGCTCTAATTACTATAAATAATTTTTAAAAATTAAAAAAAAAAATTACCTGCATTGTTACTCAATGTTTGGTTTAATAGGCAGAAAAACATATCATTCATGCTGTTCAGCTCAAGGCAGTGTGGGTTTTCTCTCCGCTGCATATTCCCATGCAACTTGTGTGGCTTAAATCTGAATAGTTCCAGTGGCGAGGATTACATCTCATCCTTTGGAAGTGTTTCCTGCTTGGACCCATGTTGATAGACTACTTTTTTTTTTCCTCCTCCTATTTATTCTAAGTGTTCCCTTCTGCTTATTCTGTTAGACAGTTCCCCAGCATTTTGAAGTAAATAACATCCTTCATAGTAGGCTGTTCTCATATCTCTAAAGAAAAATTGTGATGCAATGCAATTCATTTATCACGTTTTGCGATCTTTTGGCAAAGAAACCTGGCAAAGTTGTGTTCAGGGTTTTCTAATAGAGCTCAGGAGTATTCTAAAATTAATATCAATATGAAATATATATTATTTTCATATGGATCTTTACTGCAAGTTCTCTTTAAGATTAGAAAAAGAGTTTCAAAATATTCCAAATTAGGTTCAAAGAAAAAAAAAAAACGAAACATTTTTTCTAAACTTAGTTTCCTCAGATGCTTCTTATAAAGACTTTGAATGAGGATTTCAGAAGTGGATGTTTTAAGCTGGGCTCCTGGATCCAAATTCAGATGTCTGAAAACCTGAATTTTCAGCAGTTTTTTTTTACAGCTGAGGAACTGTGGAAGTAAAAGGTACTCAGCATGGCTAAATGCTGAAATATAATCCTAATTGCTTAACTCTCACCCTCAGTTTTGGACATTACTAATTTTTTTTGTGTGTTACCATGGTAAGAATATTCTTTGGATGCTTTTTTTGAGAAAAATTTAAAAGAAATAATTGCAGAAAAGTTTCCACTAACTGTCTAAGTTGAGCTGACTAATGTATTTGGTAAGTATATCCACAGCTGAAAAGAAGCCAGATATTTTAAGTTAAAATAATATCCTGGAGTATGAGACTATTCCAATGAAGGCAGAAAACTAAATCATTGTAGTAAAAATTGCTATCAGCTTCAGTCTATGCAAATATGTGTTGAAAATAGAAGAGTACATGTGCTGTGAAATACAACTAAGGCTACTCACAATTCTCACCAAAAGTATGAAATTTACTCTTTCAGAAGTCTTTATGTGTGCACTTATGCTTAACACATAAAATATGTCATAAGAAGTGTTTACTGGGAGGTAGACAATAGCAAAATGTGAAACATACATCAGTGACACCCATTCTGTCTTATACTGTTAAATACTGGTCATCTAATTTCATAAGGCATATAGCAGAAATGGAAATGATCCAGAACAGAATAGCATAAGGGAAATAATTACAGACCTGCAACGATTTCCATATGAGGAGAGAAAGCTGTAAAATACAAAAAAAAGTATGTACGATATACTGTTATGTAAACCTACAAAAACACCAACTCTGGAGAGAAGAGGGAGTCCCAGTAACAGATATCTTTCATTGACAAAAGATAATATTTAGTTATGTGAAGTTTTGCTTGCTAGATATCATTGAGTTTAATAAAGATTTTTGAATTATTATAAAGATGAAGAGCTAGCAAAAGACGTGCTCCCTTAAAAACTTCAAGTTTTTAACTGTTGGTACTCATCTTTGAAAGGAAGTATGACCTAAGCAAGGCATCAAGTCTAAGAGGCAAGATTGTTACAGATGAGTAACTTCCCAGGAATGAAAACAGGAGATGAGAGGAATTGAAAAATGTGGCTAAAACTTCAGTATTTTGAGAATGTCTTTAAGTACCTTTTTTGGATTTCCCACCATAAATTAAAAGTGTACAACTGTGCATTTTACATAACGTGTATGTTTATATATTTTACAAACTCTTGCCAGTCTCAAGAAATCTAAAAACAAGTGATAAAAACAAAAGTGTCACATATGGCAAGATGATCTCCTTTGCTTATTTCATAATACACAGGATTTCCAATTTGTGAAATAAAGTTAGGAATTAAAAAAAGATATTTTAAGTAAAATTACTGTTGAATGACTTTGTTTTAAACCAATCGTTTTTTTTTTATTATAAATCATGAGATAAATTTATTCCAGTAATGATGTAATTGTATCAGAATATTTATTTTTAGATTAGTTTAAGTAAGTTAGAAGACTTTCAGAAGTCTGCCTATTAGTAGTCTGTGAGGAAATTAGTGGCTAGTGTGAAGATATAGCACTGAACAGAGACTGCTTTTGTTTAGTTTTACACTCCGAGAAGCTTAACTAACATAGTCCCTAATACTGGATGACATCCTACAGTATAATCTGCTTTGGTACTTCAACCTTGGCTAGATAAATGTTGTGAGGATTTCTGAAGAACTTAAAGGGGAACGAGGAAGAGAGAAAAAAAGAAGTAAGAAAGAGGATAATCTTTAAAAAGACAGATGGATTGAAAGATAAAATCCAGATCCCACTTTCAGTGCTGGTTTTGTAGAAGGCTAGTTTTGAGATGGGGGCCACCTGTCAAGCACAAATTGTTTGTGAGTTTCATTTCCAAAATACCACCCACCTCTCTCTGACAGTGAGTAATTCTAGGATTTCAAATGCATATAATCCATAAAAATAGAAAATCTGAAAGGTCCCAAAGATTACAAAGAGTCAAATAAATGCAGGATACTGTGGGGACACACAAGTCTCCATTTTGGCCTGTGTCTATGGCTTATTTATATATAGTTTTAGGCTAAACAAACTTGAAAGGGGCTGTCAATAATTTCTAAAATAGAATTTCTAAAACAGCAGTGCTTTCAGGCACTAACTTCTTTGAAATGACTGTTCAGTATTGTGGAAATGTAAAGAAACTTTCTAGAAATTAAGTAATCTCCATACTCATATCTAAAAAAAAAAAAAAAAAAAGACAAATAGACAAATAGACAAATGCCTGTAACATTTCTGCAACAGAAAACTAGAGAAAAAGAAATGTTGAGCTGAAGGCTTAATTCATCCTTGTAGAGGTACTGCACAGCTATCTGCAAAGCTGTAGAAGTCCTTCACTTATAGAAGATAACAAAGAATTGGATATAGATCATTGAGTTGTTTGCAAAGTTTGTCAAAGACTTTGTGATTCTCATTTTCTTAAAACTACTCATTCCTCACAGTACTTTGAAAATTATTCTGAGGATGGATAAAGCATTTTAGTCTTAAGTGTATGAATGGAAAAACATGAGGCCTTGGCTTACCAATCGCTTTCTGTTTCTGTCTATGAGATTTCACAATTCTCTGGATGAAAATATCATGTTTGAGATTGTGTGTTCTAAAATTTTAGGAAGTCCATCTAAATTTCTGTTTCTCCCACTATCAACTGGTATTATGAGTGTTTCAGAGTATGAAAAGCATGAAAGTTCTGTTGATTTAGGCACATTGCTCTTACCATCAACAAATAAACACCTAAGACAATAAAAGGTATTTGAGAGACTTACTAAGCTTCCAGATCAGAAAAAAAGTACTTTTCAAAAGGATTTTTAGTGTTGACTGAAAAAACTGCAAGGAATGCACTGCAAATTGTGTTAAATAATAAATAATATCTTCATCATGGAAGTATACCCAAGTTGAAACTAAGTAATTCATAAATTGCATTAGTCCAGTGGGAAATTATGTTTAAAGCCAAAGGTCACGAAATGTGCTCAGTCTGAAGTCTCATCTATCTTCAAATACTTTTTCTTTTTTGCTCCAGTAGAAGAAAATTGACCTAGTGTGCCTATCATATTAACACTGATTTGCATAACTTCATAAGTACTCCTACCCACAGCATAAGGGAATCTAAAATTTCAGTGTGGAAATACATTTAACTTTATATTTAACATTTATTGTCCTTTTCTGATTTCGGATTTTTTTTTTTTTTAATGTATATTTTCTGTCAGACTGTATATTAGCATACCTTATTAAAATGTTTGGTCTAAATTCATGCACTTAAGATTAATGGAAATGTAAAGAAACTTTTGTCATGAATGTCTGTTTTTGTGACCTCCTAGTAGGGGAGAAATAAAGCATTAGCTTCCTCTTGAATGCTGATGAGAAGCTAAGCTTAATTCTCAAAATAATACACACATATGCCAGGAATTTACCTCCCCAGAAGTGCCTATTGAGTTTGTGAAGTAAATAACTTCGTTAGTGGGTCTGACATTTCTGCAAAGGTTCAAATCTCTAGACTTCTGAGCAGATTTCATATTTTAGAAAATGCTGCATGGAAAATGTTATTCTATTAGAATACTTACTTTTAAAATGCATAGCAGTTCATTTACTCAAAACATTAAACCTTAAGTATTCTATTTCGTAGGGCATATATTGTTATCATGTTAAAATTTATACTGAAATGTACAGATTGAGGATAGAATGAGAACTTCAAAGAGATGACCTGGAGGTTGCAGACACAGGGGAAACTCCATTGGCACTAACAAAATTACCCCAGCAGAGAAGCTGGCCTATTTCATTAGCAAGACTTCAAAGACAACTTCTATAATACAAGTCAGTTTTTAAAAAAGAAAAAGAAAATTAGAAAAGATTTATCAGAATGCCAACATAGATTAAAAGATTCAGGTTCTCCTAAGGATAATTTTAGGTCTTACTATTTGAATTGTGTGCAGCAACATGAATTTTCTGTGTTGTACTCACGCAGAATAGAAGAATAAGATTGTATGATACAGTTACTGGTT
This sequence comes from Meleagris gallopavo, assembly GCF_905368555.1. Classification (NCBI taxonomy): domain Eukaryota; kingdom Metazoa; phylum Chordata; class Aves; order Galliformes; family Phasianidae; genus Meleagris; species Meleagris gallopavo. The sequence continues at coordinate 76,452,867 of NC_139406.1, read as the reverse complement.
TTATTTGCACAGCAAAAATGATATTGGTATTCATCTGAGATATAATCTGTGGTAACTATTTCACTAGAAATCTCTTTTAACTCCTTAATGCTTGTCTCCTTTTTGTACTTCATCCCTAACTTTGTTAACGTTTTTTTAACATGACATAGTGTAACTCATGAGGCAGGAACCTTGTATGGCATACCAGTCACTTCATTTTTCTTCTGAAGCATGGAAGCAATCAGAACAAGATTTTTTGATAATTTAAGAAGTTTATGACCAATTTTAGCTGCAAGCTGTAGATCTGATGTGGATAAAGATTGTGCCTTGATCCACACAGTTTAAGTATGGTTAAAAGAAAGAAATACATGAATAAACTGATAGGTTTTTTTCTTTTTCTTTTGTGGCTGGAATTGGATAACCCTAACACAAATAACAAAACATGACACTTTATTTATAAATTCTAAATATTTTTATTATTTTTTCCTACTATTGATTAAGAATGAAATAAAAACACAATTAAATTGACTTGGCAAAGCTAGAGCAGCCTGATCTTTGAATAAAACCTGTTTTAATGCACTGAAGCCATTTGTGTTCCACACTTCTCTTATTCTGCCATAAAGCATTACAGAGATACTCAAAGGTGTCAGAGCTAAGGATGACAATGTGTTTGTACAATGATATAGAAAAAAAATCTTTAGTGTGAGGATGATCAAATCCTGGAACAGACTTTCCAGCAAGGCAGCCGATGCCCCATTCCAGTCAGTGTTCAAGAGACATTTGGACATTATCCTCATTGTCGTTAACCTTGAAGTGATCAGGCAGTTGGACCTGACGATCTTTGAAGGTCCCTTCCAACTGACCTATTCTATGCTATTGCAGAAGATTGCTATGAAAAAAGATCACATTTTTCCACCCATGATTCACAAACCTCACTATTATAAGCCCATTCCACTTATTTAGAATAACTGCCTATATCAGTATTTTGAAATATTGAAATCTAGGGATAAAAAAATGGAATTTTAATTTACTGAGTGCCATGGAAAATACTCTTGTCTTCCTTGTCTTCTATGTACAGAACCACCGAGGAGAAAGACACTGCAGTTGTATTTGTGCAGTTGTGTAGGAAACACCTGCACATCAACACCAGTATTGTTTTGTTCTTCATAGGTTCATTTGTTCATGTGCTATAGACTCACTGTACAATAAAATGCAAGTAAATTTTTTAATTATGATCAAGTCAGACCATGTTTTAATAGAGATACCATACTTAGATAAGTTAATTGAAGTACATTATTTAATGTATCTTTCAGTGGGAAAAATATTAGAGCTCTTCAAAACAGAATTGGGGATTCCTATATTTTATCCCTATTGAGTTACTAATGGTGACAGCAAGGGGTCAATATTTGTTAATACTGAGGAATGAACAATTTGAGTGAATATTTTTATATTTCAGTTCTTGGTTATTAATATTGAAACCAATTGCCATCTCTCATTCCTACAGTATATCTCAGTGCCAAATCCCTCTTCACTTTGCTTTATGAAAATGCTATTATTCAGTTACAGTGAAGATATTAGAGGGAATATCAGCCATGTATAAACCAGCCAACAACACTGCTAGTGTCACCCAAATGGCTTGTTAATGAAGTTGTTTTTGTATGCATGATTCAACTAGAAACACTAACTGCACCTTAGGGTTTCTGTGTGGAAAAATATAAATCAGTTAAAGAAATATGGACACCAGAGATATTAAACAAAGCCAGTGGTTAATCTCTCTTTTAGCAGTTTGTGAAAGACTTCTTTAGTTCTCATCTCTCCATGAATAGCTGGTTACTCACAAAACTGCTGTCTCAAGCAGAAACTATTAAGGAACTATATTACAGCTGGATAATTAAGTGTCTTTATCTCTTTGTAAACGGGCCATAAGGCATTCTATTTCAGCTCACTAATGAGGACCACTTTATGGTATTCCTAAGTGATGTCTTTCAAATGCACAGTGAATCGAAGTATTATTGTTGTTACTAGTCACTAAGGCCAGATTTATTGGGAAACAAACTTGATAACTGTTGATAATTTATTAGGTAGTAAATAATTATGCCCTGGAGAGGGTGAAAGCTCACTAAGTTAACATCATTTTCCAAGACCTAGTCAATTCCTGCAGCACTACAGGAGAGGAATTCTGCTTTAAATGATTTATTTAATAAGTAGTTGGATAGCTTCAATACTCCTGCTATGCCATTGTTTGCTTTTCTTACTTTACACTCTTAGTGGGGAGGAAAAAAAGAGAAATGTAATATTCTGTTAGCTGCTAAAACTTTTCAGTAAATGTTAGTATGAGGCAACTAATTTGCTGAGCTTTTTCTCTTCCCTTCTCCCCTTAAAAATGTGGGTCTGAAATTCTTGCATGTAATGACCCTTTATGTTTCTAATGAATCTGAGACTGTGCTAGTTCTTAGGCTGGCAGAATCAACCTAACCTTGCTAACTACATTTCAGCATAGCTTGGTAGTTGTGTTGAATTATATTAAGAGAGGTTTGCACATTCATTTGGACCTCCCACATGCAGTAATAAGTAGTATGCATGGAAATATGAAGGGCTAGGGGCTGATGGCAAAAGGACTACTTTTTATTTTGTCATTGCTCTTTGGGAACAAAATCCTTTCACTTCTCCATACATCAAATAATTTTACAACCACACAATAAGTAAAATTAAGGGAGCTGTTCCAGTGGAATTACATGCCTGTTAAAAAAAAAGAAGAAAAAAAAAGAAAAAAAGGGTACTGCTAAACCCTCACCTCAAAAATAAATAAATAAATAAAAAATCCAAGCCTTCTGCTAGATCTCATGTTAGTTGACTCACTCTGGCTTTAGAGACTGCAACCAACAGCAATGGGAAGATCAGCACCACTCATTTAAATGACACTGCAGATTTATTTGGGGGTAATAATGAAATGCTCCCTTAAATATAAAATGAAAATGTTTACTCATACTGTCATAAGTTCAAGTTCATGAAAGTTCAAGCGAGGGTCTGCATTTTCCATTCTAATTTTTCAGCAGTTGAGCATGGTCAAGGAAGGAGTTCTAGAGTTCTGTTTCCTTCCAGTTTAAATAGCTGTGTAAATTCAAGGTAAACTCCCAAGTAAATCTTGAATGGAAAGCACAGGATTTGTTTCTTGACCATTAATGAATGAAATGAAAAATTGTATAAATTATGAAATCATAAATTACTACAAATGAACGGAAAGAAATCAGAAAAAATATGTACCACAGTATAATTGATGATGTGCTCAAATACTGTGCAAAATATTTGATCCTATGCCTGAAAAACTAAACAAGAAAGAAAAAAAAAGATCATGAAGAGTGTGATACAGAGTCCACCAAGTATATAAGTATATAAGATCTACTTCGGGTGGTGAAAATATTGTAGCATGCAGTAAAGATGATTGGCTTCTTATGTATCTGAACAGACTGGAGCCCAGGAAATGCACTATTCAAATCTTCTTTGCCAGGTACAGAAACATGCACTTACATGGCTATCAACTCAGTCTGTAGGCAGCACCATGATTGTCTGAAGAGCAAATCTGAGTTGGAGCACATCTCCAGTTTTATGTCTGTTTCTGTGGTGCACAGAACATTTCCAACACGACTGTGTTACTGAAAGGAATACTGGCGTAACACATAAATCTATGTTGCAGTTCAATATTTGTTCTCAAGCGGAGGTTGGTATCTGCAAGAGTAGGGCACTAAAATGGCACACTGTACCTCTGGCTGTAAGTCAGCAAAAACAGAGTGGCTTTAACTTTCCTCTCAAAACAAAAATAATCTTCACCCTTTCTCTGTCAGAGCTGCTTATGGCTCCTGGCACTAACTCTGGGAACATATATGAATGGTGTGGGCCATGTTCTAGGCCTCCACACTGGGGATATTTGACTGACATTCTTCTGAGAACATTATCAAACTGTTCCCAACTCAATTCTTCGCAAGCCAGGTGCTATTTGCAATTTTAACTGGAAAGGCAGTGGACACAGCAGCTGCACCCAAATGGCTGGAAAAAGGGTTAGAGATACAGGATATCTTATGGAAGTGTAGGATTCCGCACTGTGTGTCTGAAACCATGACAAGAGTAAGGCAAACTTTGCTTGCAATTTGGATACTGATAGTAACTACTACGCTGTAGTCCTTGAATGACCCTGTCCTTAGATGCTGAAGCTGTAGGTAGAAAGACACCGGTTTACAAGATTCTCCTTTTCAACTTGTTAATAGCTTCTCATCTGAGACACATGAAATGCTTTTGACAAAGCAGCTAGAATTTAGATAAAATATGTTTGTAGTAAGATGTTGGAGAGAGACTTTTCCTTCTAAGATTCAAAAGCACAAAGAATATTTTTTGTGTCTTTTGGTTTGTTTAGTGACTACTGAATCTGATAAAGAAAATTAGATTTGCGTAAATGAAACATTTAAGCCATGAAAATAAAAGAATTCAATAAGGTACTGCAGAAATCTCTGAATATCTGTCCAACTAAGTCACCACGATAGAAAAAAACAACAGCTGCCTTTCATTTACTGACAATATCAGTACAGGACACAGGACTCTAGTGATTAACTCAGTCTCAACTGATTTCAAAAGTATGTCAGTTCAGAACTTAAATTATTTAGTAAATATGAATGTGATTTTGTTGATTCAGTCAACATCATTAACTGCAGTTTGATATTCTTTATTATTTATATACAAACCACATTGTTCGTTCACCAAATATCTGAGAGACTTGAAAAACAGTGAATTAAGTACTTCATTCCTTTCGAGATGACCTTTATGAACTAATTTACTAAGCACTTACTAGCAGTAGAACTGCTCAGCTCTGGCACCTCAGAGCTCCTGCGTCTGCAGAAACCATATTTATTTGGATTCCTGTCCTTCTGTGAAGCTGCAAAGCAACCACCCCGCCAGCGCTTTTGCACCTATGTGGGAACAGTCAACTGGAAGAGGCCTGAGCACTTATAGAAGATACTTGCTATATTACCTGGACTCAACCTGTCATCCAAGGCTTTGGAGAAAAAAAAAAAATAAAACCAAGGAACTGACAATTGAAATAACTCCTCAGATAGGGAAACGTAGATAGTATAGACCAAAGAGAAAGTTATTGGACTGAAAATTGAGCAGAAGTATTTGGGTATACACTGAAATAAATTCATTTTGCTTGTTAATTAATCTTCTGTTCAGGAAAGTAGGTTTTTACGTATAGACATTGTGTCTTCACAGGGCATGACTTCATCACCAGTTTATTCATCTAGAAAAGGCAAAACAAAAAAAACCCTCCAGGTCTCCTAATTTTTGCTAACTATTCAGGTCTAAAAATCATGATATTATTTTACTTGACTTAGTATCTTTTTCTTTGGATGCATAAACCTTTGACTAAGTATAATATCTGAAAATAGCTAAACTAGCATTAGAAAATTCTAAAGAAAGTTCAGGTGTCTAAGCTGAACAAAGAAATTAAATGACTACGTGATTTGTTTTGAAGGTCTTGCCTTGAACTTTATTACTTTTTAATATTTATTCACACTTAAGTGGCTGAGCTTTCCTTCTCGTTTTCTGGAAAACGGATGACAGGCACCCAGAGAAAGCTGTCTTCTCCTGGCTACAGCGGTTCAGTGCATGAAACCCACTGCTGTAAAATAATTGGGTTGCTTAGTCTATAGGAAATTAACATATCTGCTTTGTGTGGTCTCTGGTTGACTGATACTGAAGTGAAGGAAGAAAACTGAGTGTATGCAAGGCATTTATCTGTCCCTGTCACCTTCCTCTCTGATGTCAACAGAAGTTTTGTTGTGTTTTCTCTAGTCTCTAAGCAAAAGGTAAAAATATTTTTCTAAGAATGCTTTTTAGATATTCATTTCCTGAGAAAATTATTTTCAAATCTAATTCTAATTCATTTGAAATTAAAATCTCACTTCATTTGAAAGTCAGATAATATTAACTTTGGGAGATAATCCTTAAATTTTTGTCTAACTTTCAGTTAAAAAGGAACAAAATTCTAATCTTAGTATCCCTGAGTGACTCTTAAGTGTTTTGCTATGTGTATATTATGGTAAAATAGAGGTAACATGACCTCTCTATATGTATTATACATATTAAAATATAAGTAGTTAAAACTGAAGGAAATGAAGACTCTGCCTCTGTACAATAAAATACATTTTTAAACAAGAGAAACTAATGTCTGCAGTTGAAACACCATTATTAGAGAAATTCAGGCTTGGAAGAATGGATTTAATCTAAGGCCCCTTGAAATCAATGAGAGTCTTTGCTTTAACTCCTCTGGGATTTGGCTCAAACCCCAAGTAGTTATTCAAGCTGGACTTTGGTCACTGATGCTAACACCATCTGCATACAGAAAAGTACTGTGAAATCTTTAATTAATACGAGTCATGAAGGCCTCACTTCTATGATTTATTTAAAACCTGACACCATCGTGCAGTGTTCTGTGTGCCTTGCTGAGGGCCCCATCTCACAGGGGAGTGTCATCTATTACATCACCAGCACTGCCTTTCTTTTCCAAGTTCCAAATGAAGTTCACATGGAAGTACCTGAACCTAGTTTTATTTTTATTTATTTTTTTGATGATGTTCAAAAAAAACAATAAGCACAACATGCGTTGAAAGGGAAAACTAAGAGGATTTTGTCTGCATCTGTACCTACAGAGTAGAATAATCTTATAATTCAAGTCTGGACTTTTTTTTTTTCTTTTTTTTTCTTTTTTTCATTTTTGCCTTTTCACAAAAACACACTGGGGCAAAACACTTAACATTTTTCTTCCTCAGTTTCTGCATCTGTTTAGTGATGTAAATGACAAGTAATCCTGCAGAAATTCACCATGTTCAAATATTGCTTTGAAGTGTTCAGAGGTAAGTTAGCATAACAAGCTGCAAAGCAAACTCTTTTATGGCCCAGATCATCCTACATGCTGTGCAAGACTGTTGCTCTTTTGCACATCATTATCATTAAACACCAGATTTACATTATGGATCACTTTATTGAGACTGAATAAGACACAATCCTTTTTCTACGTACAAATCTGATTTTCAAGCAAAAGAAATGAAAAAAAAATGTGTGTGTCACCAGACAATGAGTGTGTCTGAAGGACATAAATGTTTTTTCCTTATTGAAGGGATTAATGAAGTGCTGGCCTGAGCCACGCACAGCACTTATAGACATGTTTAACTGTAAGATTCTGAGTAGACTGATGGATTTCTATGGGAATACTGATGTGCTTAAAGTATGTGTTGTTGGAATGAAATCATATTCTACGGTATCGTGTGGGGTCAGACTACTTTTGTTTGTGAAAGTGAAGGGAACATTCACATCTCCTTCTACTGGGAATCTCCTGTAGCTTTAAAACCACGATTCTCAAATATTCCCTCTTGAGTTCTCAGCCTCGACCGGGTACACAGTTCACTCAGAAAGTAATGCCTCCTATTTATTACCATGGAAACTACAACAGATACAAAGAGAACAATAACACTGTTTATTAGAGCAAATTCTCAGATGCAATAAACTCTTTTTCAATATGGTCACCATCCCTGGCTATTTATTTTGGCAAAGTGATTAATTTTTGCTAGACTGCATGCTGCACTTGTAAACAAACGCACCAACAGAGGTGACCTGCTGTCACCACTACTGAAACACACCACCGACTGCCTCACTGTGCTCACATCCACTGTTTGGGCTCCATAAATGTTGAGCAAGTATCAGTGAATGTCAATGGGTGCAATCTTTTCCACATGCAGGAATTCAACTCCACACCTTTTCTCCAAACACACTTCCATGTCAGACTGCCCCTCTGCTGCCATCTTTCACATGGTAACAGAACATAATGGAATATTGGCAGGAAGGTCCAACTCTACTGCCATAGCACCAACATTTGCCTCTGATGTTGTGGGCCAGTGTAATAAAATAGGAGACATTACTTTTGGGGCAGCCCTCATAAGCAATCTGTGATATGCAAGATGATCTGCATCAGTGTTCCAATATTAATTGTTTTCCTGTTCTGAGTCATAAAAAGACTAAACATGACTCTAAATAACTGACTTCAGGAGCATTTTTTTCTTTTTTTTCCTTAGGCTGTGTCTAGCAACTTATATGTAGGTGTAAAACTCATGAAACCATTCTCTGCATCCAAAAAAAGCAAACTTAAGCAAACATCTCCCTTGCTACAAGCCCCAAGGCTGCTCAAAAGGCAGTGCATCATTGAGAAAAGGCATAGTCTCCTTCCAGATTTTGTATTGCTCTCTCAGGTGAAGTCTGTCTTGGATCACAGCACTGAACAAGCTTGTCCACCTCCACATGCTGTTGCTGGAGTGTTCTTTGACAACCTCTCAGACACAGCTTTATTCAGGCGCAACACCTGCAGCTGCACGGTCCTTAGCTCTCAGAAGGAATCTGCTGTGCTCATCTCTCTGTAGACAGGATGCTCTATATAGCTATTTTCATCATGACTTATTTCTGCTGGTGCCTCCTCTGCCATCTGTCTGACAGTTTCATAATAAATTTTAATAGAATTTACTCAATTACTAAGGACCACAGTATAGTTATTAATGTGAATGTTTAAAGTGAATACAGTGTGCACGAGTCTCTTTCATACAAACATGCTTAATATTACTGTTGTAACTTATATTACTGTATTTTTCTCTGCTGTGCAGTTTTACTTAAGAATGCGAAGAAGGAGGAAGAAAAGCCTTTCAGAGACTGTGCAGATGTATACCAATCTGGTTTTAACAAAAGTGGTGTCTACACTATTTATATTAACAATGTGTCAGATCCTAAAAAGGTAAGGCAAATATATGATCTATTTTCATTTTTGTAAATGGGAAGTTACCCTGACCTTAAAAGGAGCATTTGGAGCCTTTATTCTCATTCTTCAAACTATTGCACTGAAACAAATAAACCTGGTTATATTCAGACTTGAAAAAAATACAATAGAATGAAGAAAATGATAAAGTGTATTATTCCAGACATTCTTCTTTCTCACTGACAGAGAATCCCTCCTAAATTCCAACATGCACTCAAGAGTTTATGCACTTCCTCCCACTCAGCAAGTTCAGCTGAATCCCTGTATGACCACCAATAAGCCTGCAATGAGGCTTAGAAAATTATTATCTTCTATTATAAAATTGTTTTCTTCTGTTATATTATTTTCTTTCATAAAATGCTGTAATGAGGAAGCTGATGAGCAGATGATGTAGTAGCAGAGAAAGAAAGACAAGAATTAATGGATTTAAAAATAAAAATTTACGAAAATCATACTTTTCTTGTACAAAGTAAGGAAGAATGACTGCAGAGAACACATTAAATATTAGCACTGATGATGAATCTTGTATTTTCTTGTCCTCTGAAGAGATATTTACAAGCTTTTTTGGATGAAAATGAAACAGTATATAAAAAGGCTTTTTCTAGAATGATTTTGGGGCTAAAGTGAGCCAGCTGAAGCTAGGAAAGTGAACAAATAGGTTAATGGTAATTCAGACAGGGAGAAAGGCAGGCTTGTCCCTCTGACAGGGCACTACTGCGAGCAGCCCCACCATGGCTATGGGCTAGTTACTTGCCAGAGAAAAGTAGAGTGTCGTCCAGCAATTGGTTTGGATGGAAGAAAGGGAACTCTGTCTTTGAGGTGATTTTATTCTTACTGCAGTAAAATGGTGACCCTGCAAATAGAAGAACGCAGTACAAATATTACCAATGTAACTCTCTATAGGCACTTTACAATGATACTACGGTATGTAAAATTTATTTCTAAAGAAAATTTGGTTTTGGACAGCCTTTGGAAGCCTCTGAATGTCCACTCGTTATGGTTTACTGAGTAATTAGTGTTCGTTAAAGCATGATTATAATTGTAGTGGGAGAGTGCTTTGGGCAAAGGCCAATAAAGCTCTGATGAATATGAAAGGACATGACATGAAATGCAGAGACACCTTTAAGCTTTACTGAACAGGACAAGAACAAAAGCAGTTCCATAGAAGCTGTTCATCTCAAAACAGAGTTGTTACACCAAAGTCAGAATTGCATGCACAAGTTGGATTTACTTAGCCTTATTAATGTTCCAGAATCTGGATTGCAATGAAAAACAGTAGGTATCTGAAAGCACTGTAGCACTTATGCTCCTGGTATACTTCCAGGAGCATCAGAGTACCTAAACACACTTCACTGATGATGCAAGTGCACTAACACAATGGAAACTACTCTGTGTCCATGCTTATATCACTGTTTGCAGACAATGTTGTCAATCAATACGTGTAGCACAGCTCAGCTGGTATCACTGTACTACTTTTTGTTTTTTTTTTCTTTCCTGAAGGCTTCCTTTTGAGTTAGAATTATTGTGCGAATGTGCGTGTGTTGAGAGAGTTTCTGCTAGCACCTGTTTCTGTCTTGCCCTAATGATAACACAGTAAGAACTGATCCTAGGCATGCTCAAGTTAATCAAGTGAGGACTCTAATTGCTTTAACAGATGTTATTTCAGACATTCAGATTGTATCAACAATCTGCAAAACAGTGCTGTGCAGAGAAAGCTGAACCAACTCCAGCTGAGGTAGCTTCAAAATCAGATCAGCGCATCACTGTGGCAGGACTAATTAGCCCAGAGAGAGCACCATGCTGACACAGTTAGATTGCTCTGGGATCCATGCAGTATCTTGAATTCCATGGAGACATACCCATTTGCTTAAAGCAGGCTCAGTTATCTGGATTATCACAACAGCAGTGCACAATTTCTACATTTCTGAAGTGGCCTAATATTTTTGCCTTCTGTAATACCTGCAGCCACCAGCAATTGCCTCATTTTTTGCCATTTTATACTTTGGGATATGAAAATAGACTTTTGTTACATTATGTATTTCCTTAGGGATACTTGCATCCTGACACTGAATAGCAAAAGCCCCTTCATCATCTATACAATTGTTACTGTCAGTTCTAATAATTTTGCTCTTCATACCTTCCTATATTCATGGAAAACTGTCCTTTATGCATACAGCTCCATAATATTTATATGCCTCATTTTTCATGCTTAAAAAAACAGCTTGCAAATTTTCTTTCATGCCACTAGCTTCAACTGTTCATTGGCTTAAAATGTTTTCCAATCCTACATGAAAAATAAGTTATTCATTTCTGATGAAAAGGATCCAAATTATATTCCATATCTTTGAGAAAAGATTTGCCTTAAAATATTAAGCTAATCAATTGCCTTATTTAGGGGTGTGTGTGTTTGTGTGCGGGCATGCAGTGCTTGATGGTGCTGATAAACAATTATCCCTCAGTCATAGTGACAGCAAAGGTAAGAGTCCGCTCAGGGTTATACACAGGTGGGGGCACCTACTGGGGGAAGAGAGGCTGTTGTGGATAGAGGGGCAGTGAAGGTGATGTCACTGCTGTTACAGGAGGTGGAGGAAGCCAAAGGGACAGCTCTGAGTGATTGCAGCATCTCCATATCCTATCATGCTTCACTCTATAACTCTGCTTTAACATCAACCAAAGTCATCACAAGGATGATTTCTATAAACTTCTTTGTGCACTGCACTGAAAATGCCATGTTAAATGCTGGCGTATCTGTGTGTTTACAACTCTGCAAAGAATCTGCACTGCCATGAATTCTGTCTTCACCCTCTCTCTGCTTTCTGCCTGTGGACTTTCTGCAAGCTTCACATTGATGACCTCTCTGAGTATATCTGCCAGAACTTTAACTCATTAACTATATGGATGCTGCATGCACTGTAAAGTCTGTGGTTCTCGCTCAGTTACCTCCAGCCTTGGTTTCTGTATAAGAGATATATTCCCTGAATCTCAAATGGCTTGTTTGATCTTGAGCTTGTTGATACAAATCTACAGTGTCGACTTGTGAAGTCATATTGTGGAAGCACTTAAAGTACATTATGAAGTAATCCCACCAGTTTCATTTATAGTAGAATTACATTATTAGACCTCTACAGTATTATTATACATTTTTAATAATTTAATCCATAACTGTGAATTATGTACAAATAATTCCATATATGCTTTTTGGGGGTCCTGTTGGACGAGAAGCTGGACATGAGCCAGCAATTTGTGCTTGCAGCTCGGAAGGCCAACTGTGTTCTGGGCTGCATTAAAAAAGGGGTGGCCAGCAGGGAGAAGTGCTGATTGTCCCCCTCTACCTGGCTCTTGTGAGGGCTTATTTGGAGTACTGTGTCCAGGCCTGGGGCTCCCAATACGGAAGGATGTAATGCTCTTGGAGCAGGTCCAGAGGAGGGCCATTATGATCACAGGGCTGGAGCACCTCTCCTGTGAAAAAAGATTGAGGGAACTGGGCTTGTTTAGCTTGGAAAAGAGAAAGATCCGGGGAGACCTCATTGTGGCCTCCCAGTACTTTAAGGGAACATATAAGCAGGAGGGGGAACGACTGTTTACTAGGGTGGATAGTGATAGCACAAGGAGAAATAGTCTTAAACTGAGACAGGGGAGATTTAGGTTAGATAGTAGGAGGAAGTTTTTCACATAGATGGTGGTGACAAACTGGAACAGGTTGCTTAAGGAGGTTGTGGATGCCCCATCCTTGGAGTCATTCAAGGCCAGGCTGGATGTGGCTCTGGGCAGCTTGGTCTGGTGATTGGCGACCCTGTGCATAGCAGGGGGGTTGAAACTCGATGATCATTGTGGGCTTTTTCAACCCAGGCCATTCTATGATTCTATGATTCTTTTAATAGCTTGGGTATTCTTATTCATGCCTTTAAGGAAGGCAGTAGTGAAACACTTTGGATACCCTTTTAATTTAAACCAGGTTCTTTTTGTTGATGATAAATTCAGAATGTAGAGATATGTAAAAATTCAAAGTAACTTCATCCTTTTCTTAATTTGGTAGAGGATTAAACATCAGAATGTGCTAAAAGTTGTTTAACGATTGAGTGCTCTGACACTGCCTGGGACAGAAGCCAGTCCAGGACATTTGTTGGCTAGAACTGTGCACAGCAAACATCTATAAGGAGCTTGGCACCCCTGTTAGTGTGGCAGGTGTTTGTGTCTACCACCACAGAAAGTGCCAGACCACACAATGACAGCTGCTGTAAATCTCTCTTTCACTCTGCAGTTTTCTCCTTTAATCTGCTATATTATATAGAAAACATTCAAGTACTTTAATAGGCATTTTTTTCTATTCTAGAATAAAAAGACTTGTATTGTGTGTGTGTGTGTGCGTCTTTAAAATGAGTAGTCTTAGTACAGTTGAGGATTTAATGCTTTAGAAATTGGCATGGATTCATGGGAGCTTTACATGACTTGTAAGGAAAGTGAATCCGTCATTTAGAAATTCTCACTGTAAATCAGATTAAGAAATTAAATCTTGCAGATAAATGTTTTGACTCTCACCATCTTCCCTGAACAAAGTATAGGGCCAAAATATTTGTAAAAATTTGTGGGTTTTCTTGTGGTTAACCTAAATGAAGTTCACATATTTGCACTGTTCAGTATTCTGTTTCCTTCCTGTACCTACACAGTCTCTTCGCTTGTCATGCCTGGAGCAAATTAAAACAAAAGTTCTTGCACAGATTACTGTGACAATGGTTATGAGAAAGAAAGATTTAAACTGTTTTGCCTGAGGGTGGAATATGGTTCTTTCTCAAATAAGAGATCTTATGAATTGGATATTAGCCTTTGATTTGGCAAAGCAACTTAAAGTTCTAAGTTACTCTCCAGTGCAGTCGATGTGAATGCCAAAAGCTAAAACTGATAGGTGGCATCTATTCCACCTTCTCACATATTAGCACCTTTCTTAAAAAACAAAATATAACTATAAAAGCATAGAGTCAAATGAAAATTAGGATAACTGCAGTGCCACTCTGGGGTGGACGAGTACTTGGGAATGAAAATCAGGAAAATTTGCTTCAATTAAGAGCACTGAGAAACTTAGTCGGATCTTAAAATTGTTTCATACAATAATGAATGCTACCACCACATACCAAGAAAAGTGAATGTATAAGTAGTGTCTGTAATTTATTTATAACTTATCCTCTATTTTTTTTTTTTTTAAATGTAGGGTAAGAAGGGTGAAAAATGAATAAAAAATAAATATCCATTTTAAATGGGTACTTTTCTGTATGAACATACTTTACTGAGAGAATTACACTGAATGTATACGGGGTCTGAGCATGCCATCAAAAGCATAAAGCATGAATCCATAGGGAAACAGGCTTCCATAATTCCATTATTCACATTTTCCACCTCTAAAATGACAGGATTCCAGTGCAAGCATCTCTTCTTTTTTTTTTTTGTTACTGCACAGGTCTTTTGTAATATGGAAATCAATGGAGGAGGATGGACAGTTATACAGCACCGAGAAGATGGGAGTCTGGATTTCCAGAAAGGTTGGAAAGAATACAAAATGGTAAGGGAAAAGATGTGGAATAGCTGTAAATTCATAGGAAAAAGATTTCAAATAGTATTTCTCATTGTCTTAAGCGGGTCTTATAATGGTGTGATGTCCAATAGTCCTTTGTGAACTACCTTTTTCATGCATGTTACTATTTAAAGTCATAATATTCTTTTTTTTTACTCAGCTGAGTATTATTTTGCATGAATTAGGGTTTCTGTCAGTTCAGTTACTGAGATTAAAATGAGATGATGTCCAGGCATATATAGTAAAGAATGTTAATGTCTTGTCTGCCTCTCTGAAGTTTGGAATTGCTGTCACATTGACGGGTAATGAGAATGTGCCGATATTCCTAACATATAGATGCCTTCAACTAAGGGGAACTCCTTCAGAATTTGGAGCTTCTCAGATAGGAACAAAGAGTTTTACTGGGGTTTATCCCAAGCCACACAAGACCTCTGCCAATTAAGACAATGTACTGGAAACGTTGATACTTCAAATAGAATTAAAGAACAATAAATAACTTACCAAATTACAGATAACATTACATTAGCTGGTTATTTTCCCATTGCCAACTTAAAAAAATAATTCTAGTCTAAATAATTTCTGAGCTTCTCACTCATTCCCAGATCAAACTTCTCTGTGGAGTTTCTTTCTTTGAATTCCTGAGAACTGGATTTTATTTCCGAGACATTCTCAGTGAAGTTTTCAGAACCGTATTACAAGCTTGGAAGAGAAAAATCTTTTTTCTAGCAGTTTTTGAAAGGTACCATATGGAAAGAATATTTAAAATGCTAAAAAAAATAAAGTAAGGTCCAGTCAGTAATAATTTAAATGCAGAAAAGTTCTGTTCAGAAATTAAAATTAAAATAAATAAGTAAATAAAAGGAATGTCAGATTATTTAGCCAAAATATCATTTTGGATTCTAAGGATGCTTTGTTTTTAATATTTTTATATAACTAGAAAATATAAATTTTAGGGAAAAATTAACCATTTAGGTTCCTGACATCAGACCTTGTTGACAGTGGATTAAAAAATGATATAATCTGTCACTTAATATATGTGAGATAAAATTAATATTGAAATGACAGATATTTTTGAATGAATTTTCAAAATTGGACACAATTTTTTAGAAATCATAAAAATAGAAAATCAGGCTGTCTGGAGTTTTAATATAGCAGAAAATTTGAAAACTGTTCTACTCTATTTTGATATGAAGTCAAATAAAATACAAAATGTCATTTTGGGGAGGTGAACCAGGTATCTTAAGATTATACCATTCCTACTTATGAAGAAATTAGAATTTGTGTGCGCAATCTAACTTGCTCTTTTTTTGTTTTAATTTATACACTCCACATGAATTATAGAGATTTACTCCCTCATTTGCTTTTTCATAGACCAATCCTTTTTTTTTTCTTTCTTTTTTTTTTTTTAATTTCATTGCAACAGTATGAACATTTTGAGGATTGGATTATGGAGGGTTTGACTAGTTCAAACAATCTGAATTCATTTTCATTTTCTTTATGAAAATATAATCTTCTAGTAGATGCCTCAGTTTTGTAGTATCTGTTTCAGACTTAACTGATAAACATCCTATAAATGATGAATACAGTTGGTATATACCTTTTTCTCTGCTTCCACCAAAGTTACTACTGAAGGCCTCTAGCTGTGATTATCTTATCCCATCAAATGTTGGACAATTGAAGATGGTAGAAGAAACTGGAGATTACTCTAACGTGTAGGAGTTTGAGCTTCAACATAAGAGCACTACTGACTTAATTGCCTCATTTTTATTTTTTCTCAGTGAGGGTCTGAAGAGTTTATTAGGTCACTTCACAGCTCTGTTCTAACACATCTACTTATTTTTTCTTCCAGTGAAAACCAGGTGCTGTGGTAGGAGATGCAGCAGTTCTTAAAATATGCTCAGACATAGTTTCTAGATTTTCTAAGATTCTTCTTGTGCTTTTCTCACTAGGGCATCTAATCTAACAGAAATAAGCATTATCATGATGATGTAACAGCAATAATGAATCTCTGTAGATTCATTCACCTTCAGTGCATTTGGTTTCTATGGGAAAAGAACCTCGAAAACACTGGAAAGATTTGTTACAAGGAAATACTGAATGCCAGCTTTGATGTTGTCCTAAGAATCTCAGGTCACCAACCTGTAGTACTTCTAGCACCTTCACAGATTTCTGGTTCTACTAGTTTTATGAAACCCTTGCGTATTTTCTCTAACCCTACCTTGAGATCCTTATGACAAGTAGCTCTGAAAGGATGGACATGGGATGTTCTCTGCAAAGGTGATTGACAACACTGCTGGTTACAGAAGTTACCCAGTTACCGCTGATTAATCCTGCTGAAAAACCTTGAGGTAATCACTGTCTTTGACAGTTTCACACTGGTGCCTCAAGGATTTATGGAATTCAGTTCCTGTTCAGTGTATTCTGCAGACATAAACACATGAAACGAATCAATAGAGAGATAAAACAGCCATAAATATTTCATAAGTAGGAAATGCACAACTCAATCCACACTTTAATCACCACAAAGTTAGTGATAACAGCACTACAAACTTCTTCTCCTCATTCTTTTAGCTCCATTTTCACTCATACCCAATACCCATTCTGGAAAACAAAGTTAAACTTTCTCTGGTATCTAAAACAGTAGCT
Organism: Meleagris gallopavo; assembly: GCF_905368555.1. Lineage (NCBI taxonomy): Eukaryota > Metazoa > Chordata > Aves > Galliformes > Phasianidae > Meleagris > Meleagris gallopavo. The sequence continues at coordinate 76,435,831 of NC_139406.1, read as the reverse complement.
GACGAATAAAAGTCTTGTTCAGATTTATTCTGTTATCTCATTTCTTATTGGCATAAGTTCTTATCGGTTCTTTTTTTTTTACATCAGTCATATCCTATGCAGTGAAATTTGTGCCTTTGTTCTTAATAACTCATTTTTGAATACAAACTCTTGTAGACCGTATCAGTTTTATATATTCAGATATATAAATTTGAAGAAATTCTGAGGAAGTCCTTTGAATTCAGTCTCCTGTACTTTTCTTATTAGTATTTATCTTCTCTTTCATGTTTTGCAATGGATTTTTCACATTACTATTAGTATCTTATCAAAAATATTTCAATATTAGTATCTGATAATTCCTTTAGCAACAGCAGCTAGGATCACCCTAAAGCAGGTTTCTGCTGTTTTTCACATTTCCTTGTTTGAAGTGGGAATTAGAGTTTCAACTTCTGGAAAGAGAATGTCTTTAAAATAAATAAGTAAATAAATAAATAATACCTTATCTAAGCAATTTTTCATCTGAGTGGAGTTTCGGTCTGACTTCTGTTCTGAGCAGTCTTCAGATCAGGTTCTCCTTCCTTCTTTGGCTTACTAAAACAGATCTGAAGAGAAGAACTGCTGGTTCCAAATAGACTGTCTGTCTAATCTATGCATCTTTCTATCTATCTTGTATCTGTCTATCTATCTACCTAGCTGGAGGCATATCTTATAACTTCTGCAGGAACAGATTCAATTTTTTCCCTGTCAGTAATGTGAAGAACTATACAAATTACATTGCAGTGCAAGCATGATCCTTCCTGAAAAATGAAGGTTTTGAGAATCACAGCGTCATAGAATCATTAAAGAAGGAAAAGACTACTGAAATAATAAATTCCAACTGTCAGTCAACCACCACCATGCCCACTAACCCATGTCCCTCAGTGCCACATTGCCATGTTTCTTGAACATCTCTAGAGACAGTGACTCCCTCACTTCCCTGTCAGTCTGCTCATTCTGATTCATTCAGAGCAAAAAATTTGTCCTAGTATGCAAACTGAACCTCCCTTTGCACAGCTTGAGTCCACTACCTCGTTCTATTTCTAGTTACCTGGGAGAGAAGACCAACCTTTACCTCGCCAAGGCTTCCTTTCAGGTAGATGTAGAGAGCTATAAAGTCTCCCCTGAGGCTTCACTTCTTCAGAACAAGAATGGACCTGGAAGAAAGAAAAATAATAGGGAATACACATCCTCAGAAAAGACAGAAAGCATGCTGCTCCTTTACTGAAAAAAAAAAAAACAAGATGAGTCAAGTGATATTTGTTACATGGATAAGCTCATGAGAGAGGAATGCAAGGGGATAGAAAAGACACGATTAAGACACAAATAATTTCATAACATATAGGCACAAATGCATTTCTTACAAATAGTACATTTCAAAGACGTGAGTTATAAATTGTCTGCATCTGAAAAAAAATCATTACTTCAAGTGAGTGGAATATATGACATAGAAGTAGTTTTTTTCTTTCAAACATTTACCAAGTAATTTGGATATAAGGAAATGATTTTTAGTGACAGGAATGTGTATTAAGATATCCTGCGAGTAACGCCTTTCCAGAAACTCACTCATCTCTGATAAGGAACTGCCTGTCACCATACTTTATTAAAAAGTCACTTCTGACTGAAACTGCTACTCAGTTAATTGTAATAATAATTGACATTTTCATCAGTATTACAAAATGAGCCAGCATATTCTCCTCTTCTTCTGAGGTCTAGCATGTCCAGTAGAGGCTAGCTCTTGAAACTATTTAGTTCTGACCAAGGCTGTCAGAACTTCTACCACAGGATCTAAGAGAGCAAGAACAAAATCATTTTTGCTTCAGAGAGCTTTGGATCACTAGACTAGGCAACAGAGATGCTATCACACAAGAAAGCATCTTCATTTTTTGGAATATTTCCTGATGAAAAAATTAGCATAGTATTGAGCAGTTGCGTTCTAACTATGCTGTATTGAATATAGTCTTTAACACTTATTGAAGAAACTCTCTAAGCAAAAGGTGGACATGCTATTTTACAAGATCCAGCAGATATTTTGAGAGGTTTTGTTTATTTTTTAATGAGGGAGAGAGATCCTTAGGTACCTGCTCTGCTATTCTCCAAATGAACATGTATGCTCTCATCACAGAACAGTTTTCTTTTGACGGATATATGTCTGCCTGATCTGTTCCATCTGGGACTCGCTGAAGCAGCCCTTCACCTAGGAATTTACGTAAAATCAGTGTTATAATTATCTAACTCTGGTGTTAATCTTCTACTCTCATTCAATTTTTAGTATCCCAGTGAAGTCCAAGTAAAAGAGAGAAGAGCAACCTGTAAGCCAAGAGAGAGAGAGTAGAAGAAAATTAAGTCCTACCTCCAAAATTTTTTCTTTTTGCCCAAAGTGAAATAAAATTACTTTTTTCTTTTTAAGGACATGAATATTTACCTCTAATCTACACAATTTATTTATTTGAAAATAACAGAAGAGAAACTTCTCTTACACTCCCAATTTGTCTTAGAATACAAAATCAAGCTTTCTTTTCTTTAAAATAAACTCATCTCCTTTGAATACATATAGTAAGAGCCACAGTAAGTATCTGTATGTTCCCAGGATCCATTTTTGCTAGAGTGCAGGAACTTTGGGAAAGGGGTTCTCCACCTAGCCTGCCTTGTTAGGAAATACCTAATTTTAGTTGTAGAGTCAAGACGTGAGATTGAAATCCAGGCAAGAGGAAGAATCACTGGCTATTGTATGTAGATAACTGGAGGAAAGTGAGCTGTATGGGACTCATTGCCAGGCTAGAGGTACCATTTAAGCGAAGTTTGTACTTCAAAACTGGTCTCTACTTTTGGGATTTTTCCTCATGAGGTAATCCGCTTCTACTGATGCTCTGTATGTTAAGGAAGGACAAAGACAATAATTTCTGTGTCTGCTGATACATTTGGATTAGAAGGAACAAGTATGGCTGCAGAACTTGAACAAGATTGTGAGAAATACTTCAAGTGGGGAATAATTGTACAGACATTTAGTTCTGTATTTAGTTTGAAAGTAACTTTTCATTTAAACTTTGGAGAAGGTGCCTTTGAGTTCCACCCAAACATATTTTTGAAACATTGCACAAAGTATTTATTTGTATTTAATAAAAATAACTATGAATATTTATTATTATTTTAATATATTTTTAAGTTAGCATTATTTAACACATTGGTTATTTCAGAAAAGTTTAAGCTGTTTCTATAGGCCATATGTTTATTTTAAAATAAATATACAGTGAATAATCTGATGTGATGGAAATGAAAAATTATTCTGAGCTTTTAAGAAATTATCCTCTTGCACAAAATGCATGCCAAATCCTCAGCTACGGCAAAATGAGCTGAATATTCTTTATGGCTTCTGGGAAGACACTGCTGTTGTAAAACACTGAAATATTATCTGCCTTTTTCAGTGAATTGTCTGACAGAAGATGAACCCATAGAATATATTGACTGTGTCTGGTTTCAATTTTATTTTGTCTATAAAAAGTCAAAGCTTCCTATGAACATTATCAGACAAAATAAATAAAGTAAGAGAGATAATTTTTTAATAAACTTAGAGTAACATGATTTAAGCAGAATACCCCCACAGCATTTGCCAAACCTAATAAAAGTCTTTTGCACCCTACTTATTATTTTTGAATAAGTATCAACTTCTTAAATTCTTCAGGTCATTTTTCAAATCAGAATTGAATTAAATTTCTTTGTGCTCATAACTGATTTTTGTTTTTGTTAATCATTATGCCATTGTAAATGAGGTGATGTAGAACCTGGAAATCATCTAGAGTAATTATAAAATGCACTTTTATTGTATTTGATTCTATGTGTTAATGCATATAAAAGGACAACACATTCCTTTTTTTTTTTTCTTTTTAAATATATATATGTAACAATTGGACACTGTGTCAAAACATACACAATTCTATGATATATCAGTAGGCATAGAGAACCAGAAAACTCCTTTGCTTCATCCTGGTACATATATGCTTCATCCTAGTACATATATATACTTCATCCTAGTACATATACATATTGCTCTGAAAGTAAGTTGTGTTATCATGTCTTCAAAACCCATTCTAAATGTAGTGCAAAACACCACAAGATTATTCCTTGATAACAAAACTACTCGCTGATTGTGATTAAATATCTTTTTTCCTAACGTCAGGTAAAACTTGGCCAAAATACAATCATAATGCAGTTTTCAACAGCTGCAAAAATATATTTCCAGTTTGTGAAAAATAAAATGAAACATGAAAATAACTTAACCTAAGTCAGTGCAAAGATTTGTATATCCTGCCTATGACTAATGCTGAGCAGTTGAGAAAATACAATATGGAATGCAAGCTTTTCTCAATTTCTATAGAGTGCTAATGAGGAAAATGTAGAAGAGTTCTGAAAACCTTTGGAAATTTCTGAATTTTTGCTGTTATGATAACTACTTTCTTGGGAAATTGAAGTGCCCAGTTTACCATTTATCCCCAAACCTTATGCAAATTTCAAGGAAAAAGGAATATGACAGTGTTTTGCAGTAAAATTTAAAGTTTAAGGAATTAACCCCTGTACTTGGAAACATGTAATGGACGAAATACAAAAAGTTAATGATAAAATTGTATCTCTTAGTCACTTTAAATGCAGTTTGGAACAGTACTGAAATCCCATTGGGTTTCAAAGGGAATTATAATTAAATACAAACACATTCATGAAATACAGATGTTTCTTCTACTAAATTGATGGCTGAGGATGGCTTGGAACACCTCTCGTACTTCACTGTTTTTAAGTGCAAACTCTTAACATGAAGCATTTGTTACAGTCATCTGAATACAAAAAATCAAAAATGTTGACAGAGTCAATAGGTGAAGGAAAACAAATACATTTAATAACAGTTTGGGGTCTGAAATAAACAACTTTTTCCCATGTAAGTTGATAAACATGGTTTATAGGCAAGGCTGAAAGCATCTTATCACTTGGCACAGAGTTAAACAGCAGAATGTGTATAACTTTCCTGTTAACTAAAATGCTTGACTCTCATTACTGAACAATTACTGAGTCAACTTGTGAACAACAATCCTAATGAGGTTTGTTTTTGTAGAATTTTGTCTCTTATTGAAGTCCCTTCTCATTACTAAAAATCTTCCTGAATTTCTAAGTATTTTCTAAGATTTGCTGTGGCGATAGCTTGAGTTCCCTTGTAATCTCCATCAAATCTCTCCCAGATGTCTAAGGATCCCTCAGAGGCAATATGTGTTGAATATCTGCTTTTGGCTGGCTGATTTGCTCCTGCTGATAGGCAGCTGGAAAGCTGCTGTATCTCCCTGGGCCTGCCCATCCCAGGCAGCAGCTCTCCTGCTACTTTGTTGAACTTCATGTTTGTGAGATGTTTCAAAACTGTTCCAGGCAATTCATAAAAATAGCATACAGGTGTGCATCACAAGTGCACAAGTTGTTTCCGTAAGTCTTCTGGCTGAAGAAAAAAAGATTTTGTATTTGAAGATAAAATTCACAACTGTACTTGAGGGCTAAAGGCACTGAGGTATAACCAAAAGGGCCTTGTATGATCTTTCTTTGCTATCATTTTCTCTACCAGCCTCAAGGTAGGAATGCAAACTAAAAGTTAATTCATACTAAATCAGACTAGTGTCTGAATAGATCTAATAAAGCTCTGATTACCTGTTTATTTGTTTGGTTTCCAATCATAATAATTGCTTAATAAAATACAGTACCCATCATAAGGATTATTCATTTCTTCAGAGGTATTTTTTATATTCTGCTTACTTCTTTGTTTTTATTTCATAAAAGCAGTTTAATTTAAAAGGAGTGTCTCACCGATAAAGAGATGATAATAAAAAAATACATATGTATTTTTTTCTAATTAGGGCATGTCAAGAGATTTATTAGAGTATATAGTAACAAAAAAGCCTTTAATTATAAATGGAATTTGGTTTCGAGAATGCTGTTCTCCAATTAAAAAAAATATTAATTGAGAAATTCAGCAGTACATTTGAAACACAAATCATTTTTAGCCTACTCATTTCTAATCTGATTTTCAATAAAGTAGCACTTTCTAATGTAGCTAATGCAGAGACTTTCCCCATAACTTTTTTTTTTTTTCATTTTTATATTCCTTCTGTTCTCTTTTGCTTCAACTTCATTTCCTGTGGTCAGGAGAGCAAACCACTTAGTGATAGATTTTCATCTTAGCGTAATAACACGTGAAAAAAGGAGAAGGAAGTGTAAATGTGAAGAAGAAAAATTATTATTTTCAGAATAATTATGTATGGTGTCTGGAGTTTATATAGAACACATATGGGAACACAATGTTAAAAAGCCATATGTACTATATCCTGAATAAGCTGTAATTTAAATAAGATAAGACTAATATAACTCAGTAGAGCCACAGTTCAAAGGAGAGCCCCTACTGCTTGCCAGCAATGAGAAAATGGGAGAAATAATTTGACAAAAATCTTCTTTTAAAGGGTGAAATCTATTAAAAATAATAATATATATTTTCTAGAATAAGAAACCACTTAGATATCAATGTCGCATATTTTGACTGGTATATAGACACCTAAGCTCCAGTGATAAAAGAACTTCTCACTTCTGGATTTTAGGGAGAAAAGCTACCGGCTGAGTAGCCCTGCAGAGTATGTTTTCCCTTCCTCTCAGACAAGCAGCAATAACCATGGGCAAAAGAGGATGTCAGAGACTGGCTGAGGTTGCTCCAGTAGGTCACTGCCAAAGTTGCTACGGCAGGAGTGACCGTGTATGAGAGCCATAGGGCAGAGAGAGAAGGTGAGGTGATGGAAAGGATCAAAAGAACAGATATGAAATACTGAAAACTATTCAGCTTCAGGCAGGGTTTATGCAGATGAGAAATAGGCCATTACATTTTAGAAAGTATGTACAAATTAAAATATGCATGCAAACAGAATAAAGCAGTAAGTGAGAGACACAGAACCATCATCATGGGAAAGCTTGGGGAGTAGAGCTCAAACTGCTCTACTCAAAGTAAGATATCAACGGAATACTACAAACAGTATTCACAGGTACTAAAATGGAAAATCATCTATTTCAGAAGGAAGATATAGTGAAATAATGTGCAGGAAAAGAAGTGTGGAATTACAGTATGCTTCTATACTGAAGTCTAAGTCCTCTCTGAGACTCACCACAGACTGAATCTCAGTTCTTGCAGACTAAACACTTTGTACGCAGGTATCATTTCATGCCCTCTTACCTAAAGGGCAACCATACAGAATATCATCTGTTAATACTACGATGGGTACTGCAGAGAGAAGTAACTTCCCATAGTGAATGGTAAAGGAAAATATTTGACATTCATTGCAGTCTAGTCTACTCCAGAAGCAGAGTTTCATTATTGTTAACTTCTGTCATTTCTTTCATATGTCTGGCAGACACAATTTAGTACCAGAAGGTGAATTTGTATCAAAGCAAGAATATCATTTTGTCATTCATTTAATTTAATCAGGAAATTTTCACAAGGGGCTTCTAAAATCATTCCTGGCGTATCAGTATAAGTAAATCAGCACTTTTCCAGCTTCCACTTTTCCTAACACTAGAAATATGAAAAAGCATGAACTAGTAACCTTGAAATAGTTCTTCACAAAGATAGATTACAATTTTAAAATAATATCTACTGTTTAGAGCCAGTAGTATAAAATAACAGTTTTATAAGAAAAAGAAGAACAAATTTAATATATAGTGTTGTTTGTTTTTTTTTTTGTGCTAAATAAATCTTTTAATTATGGTAAAATATTAATTAAACATAAACAAGTTTAAAACCTGGAGGATGCACAAAAAATATATATGTGATTAGGAGTGCAGTTTGAACACTGGTTATATTTTCTCTTTCATTTTTCCATGTTAGAGAATTGTATAGCCTGGAAATGCGATCATCTGAATATAGGACATGTAAGGAGAGTTAGGTACCTTTAATTACATTATCCTCTGTTGTGCTTTGGCTAATCTATAAAAATATTCTATCTCCTTAAATTAAAGGTTTCAAAGTAACATAACACATATAGATATCTTACGCCACCTCAGCCTGGTAAGATAAAATGAAATTTATAATAGACAAAATCTTAGGCAATATGACTCTGAGTACATCAAGAATGAGGGAAACAAGTAGTTTCACTGGGGATCACTCATCGGCTGGATCTTGTCCTGCATATGCTATATGCAGAAGAGAATTTTAAACCAAAAGTTTGACACCTTCAGTTACAGCGCACAGTCACAGCAGAGAAATTGTCAGAACTGTCCTCCATAGCTAATTTCAATTCGGTGTGTAATCTAAATAAATGTAAATAAATAAATATTTTTTTTTAAAAAAAATCATAATATACAATAGAATTTTCATTTGGTTTAATTGTCTTAATGATAATGAGGTATAGCATCATATGAAATGTATCATAGTAATTCTTTATGTTCAATATTGCCACTGAAGCATATACATAGGTTTTTCTGAAAGTAAAGCCTCTTATTTATTACCATGGAAAATATGAAAGATACAAAGAGAGAAATAACACTGTTTGATAGTGCAAATTCTCAGTTACAAAACACTGGTTTTCAACATGGTCTCCATCATTAGCTGCGCATTTTTGCCAGTGATGAACAAGATGCATGCCATGCTTCTAAAAATTAGCACCAGTGGAAGTGATCCACTGTTGCTGTTCCACTGCTGAAACACACCATCCACCGCCTCACTGTGATCACATCCACTGTTTGGTCTCCAGAAACTTTCAGCAAGTATCAGTGAATGTAAATGGGTGTAATTATTTCCTCATGGAGGAATTCAGTTTCACACTTTTTCTTCATCTACACTCCTGTGTCAGATGCCTTTTTTGTCATACTGTCCATCAGCTGCCATCTATCACATGGTGACAAAAAATAATGAGATACTGATGGGAAGGATCAACCTCTACTGCCATACCACCAGCATCCGCCTCGTATTATCTGCCAACATAATTAAATAGGAAGTATTACTTTTGGAGTAATCCTTGTAGAAATTTAGCATCCTACTATTAATATCTTGTAATTGGGAAGTGATTTTCAATAGATAATATCCACTGCCCCCAAAAATATCAGTTGAATTTCACAATTTTCATTCATGTTAAGTATTGATGGACTCATTTTAGAGACTAGGACACAAAACTCCATGACCAGTAATTAAGATATATAGGTAAAAAGTGATGGTGATTTTATTATTATATAAATATTCTATAAATTATGATAATTAAATCTAATTTTTCTGCCAACTTTTTTCCAGGGTTTTGGTAGCCCATCAGGTGAACATTGGCTGGGGAATGAATTCATCTTTGCAATTACAAGTCAGAGGCAATATTCTCTAAGAATTGAATTAATGGACTGGGAAGGAAATAGGGCTTATTCACAGTATGACAGATTTCACATAGGAAATGAAAAGCAAAATTACAGGTAAGAATCTCTTGAAATTCTTTTTCCTCTGCTGAGTGATAAACATTGTTTGCTGTTTCACTGTTAAATATGAGAAAGGATAATAATATGATTTTAATTTTTACGTAGAGTCAAAAGGATACTAAAAAATGACATAGAAATCTAATTTCTCATTGATGAAAGGTTAGACAAAATCTAATACATTTGAGAAATAAGGAGTGAACAAACAATGGCCCTATTTGTAAGAAGTGCTTAAAATTGCATAAATTTTTGCATACCTAAGAGCATCAAAACTCAAAACTGTTTGAATAGGAAAAAAAAAAAAGGATTATATTACAAATTGAGAATTTTTGTCTTGGAAATATTAAGAGTGAAGCAATGGAGATAGGAAAAGGTACTCAAAAGTACTATTAGAATATCGATATTTCCAAATTAAAATTTAGAGTAAGTGATGAATAAAATCAGAATGCTGTATATTACTATGTGAAGATAAAACATTGATTCACAAAGATGGAGGTGGAACTCCACCTGAATCACTCTTAGTTACTCTTAGGCAAAGAGTGAAATGAATAAAGAAAATCCCTTAAAACAAAAGATAGAAGCACTTCTACAAAACCTAAAACCAAAAGTGTAAATGTGTATTATGTGAACCTTATGCATTTGAAGATGTTCAAACACAGGAGGAAAAGATAAGAGAAATACTTGTCAAATGAGGAAAAAAATCAACATACAGTTACATGTACATCTAAAAAATATGATGAAAATTAAAGGTGCCAGGAGTATTACTTAGATGTGAATTAAAATGACAGAGACTTTGCTGACAGAATTACTGTCATTTTCATTTTTGCTTGCATTTATTCTACACTGAACAGCGACAACGTGGACCATTGAGGAACCAGAAGAATGCTGCAAATTTAACTTCTGTTAAAGCTTATGTTAAGGATTTTAAGAATACGTGTATATAATTCCTGGCAAAATAGTGAGAAAACTTCTTGTCTTGTTTTTAAATTCTAGGCTGTTTTTTGGTAATATAGCAGATAAACCTGCAAATGCTTTGGGGATTTCGGCCTGTCTTAAGCCCAAGGCAGGGGAAAGGCAAGGATTTTTGGGGTAGCACAGTGCTATTTTTCCCTCTGTCAGCCTGGGAACTCTGCTGGGTGCTGTGACCTGAAGCTGCTTCAGGTGTGAATAACCAAGACCATTCATGAGTTTAAGAAAGAATCTACAGTTACCTGCATATATTTAATTGTTTGTCCCTTTCTTTGAATAGTTTTAGCCTGATAAAACTAGTATTTTTTCCATATAGGGGATTCCACAGAGCAGGGTCTTGGCAGTCTGTGCCACAAACAGGACCATATTTTTTTGCGAAAGGAAATTTAGCCATACAGATACAAGTAGTAGCATACCATTTACTATCTTTTTATCTCATTAACTAAAGCCAAAGAAAAAGCCCTAGCCCAAGATGTAACCTTTCTTCATGTCTTTTGTTGGCTGTATTAAACTTTGTCTCAAACAAAGGGCTCTTAAAATGCTTGGGTGATGAAACTGACACCTGAAGATTTCTTAAACAGATTAAGTTTAACATGTTGATGGACAGTAGAGGAACCCTAAAAAAATCATCCTGAATGAATCTAGATCTACAGATGTTATGGCAATAGGGAAGTATTTGGGAAAGAAAAGTCACTTCATTAGAAGACAGGGTGATTTTTTGGCTATATAAGATATACTTTCTGAACTGTAGAAAATGATCTATTAAAATATTTCCAGTGAACGTGAAAAACAAAATGTTTCAAAACTGTAGATATATTAAATCATAAAGGGTGTGCAGGCCTTAAAAAGTGTAAGATTGGGTAACATGACTGAATTCTGCTACTCATGTTCAAGTCACATTTCCACAAACACCTGTAGGAATTTCAACTGAGAACACTGACTGCAGTTCTGGTTCTTGTTCTCCTTCGTTTTTCAATTGAACACCAGAATTTGCTCAATCCAATCTGTCTGGGGAATGGAGAATTATTTTCATTAACATTATTCTGGAATAAACAGAGAGCTAAAAAGGCTGTATCATCTCTGATGGACCTTGCTGTTTCAAATGAATTACTCAGTTACTTTTACTCAAACATATCTGAATATTTAAAGAAAATAAGCAAGTTCCAGAACTAATAAATTGTAAGCCACAAGACAATCTAAATTGTTTTTTAACACTTGACAAATGTAGTAGTGCCTAGTCCAGACACACATATGTCTAGCAAACATTTTGTGAACAAAGTGTATGATGGACTTTTCTAGAAATTATTATAAAAATGCATCCTGTGTCATAGCAACTCTTTATTTTGTTTGCCAGCATCACTATCTGCGATAGAAGCAGCTCCAGAAGGCAGACCAAATAAAAGCCTGATTACTGAGCCCTAGGCAGCTGGCCGCTCCTCAGAGAATGCTGTTTGTCCTTTATCTAAGGAACTGCTATTTAAATGAGCCCTCTGAAGTTGAAAAGCACTGTTCTCATACTTCTGCTTTTCCTTTTGTCAGCTGTCAGGCATTTACCATATTTGTTTTCAATACCTCAAACATAGAGCAACATACCTTTTTCAGAACTTCAGTTACTGTTTATTTCAAGTCATCTCACCAAACAAATTAGATATTCTTTAATTTTGATAGCCATTAGAATTTTCTGCTTGTGGCCAGCAGTAAATTCTTCTTTTCAGTGTTGTTTGGACAAGTAAGCGATTGTAGGTTATCCATACTTTACATTGGTTTCAAGAAACACAAGTTAACTAAGAAGTGTCAGACAATAAAAAAAAAAACAACTTCTGAGATGATCTGGATAGTAGATAAGTAGAGGAAGAATATTGAAATGAAAGGGAAATCTCAAGAAATTGAGCATTTATGCTATGGCAGTACCTTGTACATTTGGAAGACATGAAAAAATTATAAAAGATCCAGGTCTAACAATTGAGTATAGTAAGTTAAAAGATGCAAATACCACAAAGTGATAAGACGTGTCTATGAAAATACGGAAACTCATTTTCATGCTGTTTTTCCAAAATCCAACCCCAACATCATGCAGAGTTTGATTCACTCTGGATAACTCCCAATTGGTGATTTCAGAAGAGTTCTGTTTTTTCTCTAGGTTGTTTGTATTCTCTTTACTACTTTTTATTAGCTTAAAGAATCTATGATTAAAAAGAGTAATGCTGAACACATGTATGTTAAAAATATTCTTGTTTCTCTTTCAAAATAAGGCAGCTCCAAAAAGGTTTCTGAGAATGTAGAATCAAATGTATTTATCCCAGATGATGACTGCAATGAAGAAAGTAGAGATGAAAATTTGTGTAGTGAAATAATAAATGTATAATGATAAGTAACGGAAATAGGAAAACCAATGTTGCACCTCACTTGAAGATTTCAATAGTCTAGAAGTTTTGAAGTGATTAATTTCCTTTGTAATATTCTTAGATTTCTTATTTACATGAAAAGATTAAACACAAAGCTGTCTTCAGGTACAATGAAAATACTCTCTGACCAACTTTTTGCAAGCCTTGCGCTATGTCAAGTAAAATCTCCATATAGTAAAAAGAGTCTGATCTTACAAACCCACATTTAGTGCAGTGTTTTTTAGAAAGTCAAAGGACATATTCACAGAAATATAAAAATTTTATTAGAAGAGTCACTCAGAAATTACATAGTCTCTACTATTTTCCTGTATAGGCTAGTGCATTCTTGTCAACATTGTTTGCTGCTTTTGTGAACCATATGGTTATGTTTTGAGCTGTGTCCTCAGACCCTCTAGAATCAACCCAGAAAAGTAATTATGTCCTAGGATTCCAGGCTCCACACTTCATAATCCTACATATTAATTAATGAAAGCAGATATACTGATACTTGATTATGAACAGCAAAAATTTTAGGCTTCGTGCACATCTGTTTTTGCTACTCACAATGTAGAAATAGCTCTTCCAAGTGAGGCATGAGATGAAGAATGGGGGAAATAACATTTTAAGTTAGCCAAATTGTTTGTACCTCAGAATCCTTAGAAATGTTTAATATGCTCTCTATGACAATGTATTAGAGTATTTTGTCAATCTGCTATTTAGTAAATCTTCCAATTCCTACAATGACTTACTGTCTTTATCCTTACTCATGAAGAAACATGATTAGATGATGAGTGAGTACCACTTAGGTTGGCATGACTTTGGGATTGCCGAAAGCATAAGTGAGAACTCTGAATGGATAGAGAACATCCCAACCTTTTTGAGTGAGTCACTGTCTTAAGGTGATAACTTGTAATTAAGGAGAACAATCTTTGTTTAGAACCAGCGTGAGAAAGAGATTAGGAAATCTTGTGAAAAAAATGGAAGATAGTATAGATGCATTTTTAGTGGAATAAACAGGAGACAAATAGACAGGGAAATATCAGTTATATACAGAAAATTTAGATGTAACATTCCTTAGAGGAGAGAAGTTGATGGAATTTGTTGCAAACAGAATGGGGATTTTCAGTGATGCCTTTGCCATGAGTAACTTTTTCTTTCTGTTGCACCTGACTAGTTTAGATAAAACAGGGAATCAGTCTTATCTGGAATTTTTTTCTGATCCATCTGCTTAGTTTCCTTGTTCTTAGCATCACAGTGAATCTTAGGTGGCCCAGAAGACAACGGAGGACACAGATGAAACCTGTAGGTAGCTAAGCAAGAAAATAAACATAGATTTAGTGTCCAGACCCTAGCGCTGTTTTGCCAAATATGAAATCTATAGAATAACTCAAAAAATAGTCATGGTGCAAAATTTTGAACCCATAGTAATTTATATTTATTTAGAAGCTTGAAATTCATTTTACAAATCTGCTTCAGAGGAAATACCCACGAAAAATCATTTTAACAGACAGAATGGTATCTGTGGCATGCATCCATTACATGATTTGAAGATATGTTCAATATTTTTTTCACCAAACAATTGCACTGCTCTTTATTATTTGCCATGTTTGAGTGAAGAGAAAAAGCAAGGACTGCAGCTGCACAGACATGACTGTATCAAAACCTGCCATAACAGATATTCAATGGCCAGCACGTTGAAGGAGGCGATCTTCCCCTTCTATTCTGCCCTTATGAGACCACATCCAAAATACTGTGTCCAGTTCTGGGCTCCTTAGTTCAAAAGAAGAAAGGTCACCTAGAAAGAGTCCAGTCGAGGGCCACAAAGATGATTACAGGCCTGGAGCATCTCCTGTATGAGGAAAACCTAAGAGAACTGGGACTTCACGTTGGAGAAGAGAAGGCTGAGTGGGGTTCTCATAACTGCTTATAAATATCTAAAGTACAGAAGTAAAGTTGATGGGGACAGGCTCTTCAGTATCATGCAGGCATAGAACAGGAGGCAATGAGCAGAAACTGGAACACAGAAAGTTCCATACTAACACAAGGAAGAACTTCTTCACTGTCAGAGTGTATGGGAACTGTTGATCACAGCCTGAACCTCTGATTGACCACCTGAGGCAAGCAATAAGTCTACCTGTGCTACCAGAAGGGGTGGAGCATGGCTCCACCTCTCCTAGATCCTATTTAAGTGCTGACTGCCAGTGAGGAAGGATCTGTTTCTGGAGATCACTCCTCATGGAATTAATTGTGAGCCTACATTATTGGTGAGCATTTTTCATTTATTATCTTCCCTCTGCAGTAATCCTACTTAGCCTAACCTCTGTACACCTATTGATTGTACACAGAGTGACAGAGCACTGGAACACACTGCCCAGAAAGACTGTGGAGTCTTCTTCTTTGTAGGTATTAAGACCCATCTGGATGCTTTCTTGTGTGACCTACTGTAGGAAACATGCTGTAGCAGAAGCTTGAACTATGTGGACTATAGAGGTCCCTTCCTACCGCTACACCTCTGTGATTCTTTAATGCCAAGCTACATCCGTCCATATGTAGATATCTGATTTCCCAAGAGCTGCAACTTGTAGAACAACCAATGAGGTCTTGCACTAATATAGTTAATTTTCGGATGATGGAAAAGCAGTGATGGCTACTTTTCTCTAGATTGTAACGTAAAAGTGAGAAACTAAAAATAAATAAGAAAAGAATTGGATTTATGTTGAGTAATGTGGTGCATTATAGGTGTCATGGGAAAAATAATTTCATTGACAAAATATTTATTATTTTAATCTGATGGAGATAGTGATTTGCAGTTTTCTTTGTGAAGTTCTTTTAGTCTTAAACAATCCCATGTAAAATGAATGCTGGTATTAACCTTCAAGCCCTTTTGATGCAGAGCTTCTAATTATACACTTGTTTACAATAATATACTTTTGTACTCCTCATGTTTCAAAATCAATCAATCAATTTTGTTGGCATGTCAGCCGATAGAAAATCTCTTTATTTAAAGGAAAGCCAACTGAAAATTCACATATGCCAGTCTAGAAATAATACAGTTTTCATTCAGAAATGTATACAGAATTCTATAAAATTGCAAATGTAATTACAAGTCTGTATTTTTAATAGTAGCATTTTTTAAGGCAGAAAAACACGCAATGTAAAGAGCCTAATCTTTCATTTCTTATTTTTTTCACAGTTGACTCTAGAAATCTGTAATGAAGTAACTTCTAGAATATGTGTGAAAGCCAGAAAAAGTGTCCCAAAAACTCTGAGAAGTTATTTCCTTGAGACTTTAGGAATGTATTATTGGACTTGCTTTGCAAGGTGTGAACTATAGGTCATACAATAAACCCTCTTCCAGGACAAAAGCAAAGTCTTCAGTGTGAGTTACTCAAAGAATACCCAATATAACAAAGATCTAACAGTTTCTGTGTATCCATTTATCCATCTGTAGTCTATTTTTACTATTAGATCTTTCAAGCCACTTCTAAGTTGTTGTTATCTTCAGTCTTGCTTTTCTGTATCCCCCTTTTATTTCAGCTGGTTAATTTCCAATTGCCTTCAACTGATATATTTTCTTCACCAAAACTGAATACACCTTCAAGCAGTTTTTGGTAGGCTCTTGATAAGAAGCTTTAAGTAATTAAGTCTGATTGTGCTTTTATATTTTTAGAAGCTTTTCTGTGGTTTTTCAGGGTATTCAAGCACAGAAGCTTGTTTTCTGACATGTTGAACCAGAGTTATCACTGTGGAACACAGTTGGCATGTTATTATCTCTTTCTCCAGGCTTCTACATTCAATTTTTTTTTTTAAAAAAAAAGGAAAATACATGAGTAAGAACAAAAGTATCATATTTTCCCTTAAAGCTTATCTACAATAAAATAACACATCAGTTTAAACTTACTTAAGGCAAGAAAAAAACTCCTTTGTAACAATTTATTGGACTTAAACATCATCCTGGATTTAGAGAATTTAAGTGTTTACAAACAAATCAAATGTGGTTTCTTACAGATGGGAGAGATAAAGATTTCCAGTGCTAACATTAAAGCTGTTGGACTCTAGGAACAGACTGCAGGACCCTAACTAGGGCACTTGAATCTCTGTACATGCTTGGAGAAAGATAAGCTCTTTAGACTGGAAGCCAAATCAGGCAACATGTAGAGCAGAGAGCTGTCTAGAGTAAGCTATTAGGAAATGCTGAAAATAGCAAGGCATCCATTTATATCCAGTGATGATTCATAGCTTGTGGCCTGAAAGTAGGAGACAATGTCCTGTCATACTCAGAAAAGAAATGAAAGAGCCTGGAGTAAAGCCTTCATTTTAGAATCATAGAATCATAGAATCACCAAGGTTGGAAAAGACCTAAAAGATCATCCAGTCCAACCGTTCACCTATTACCAATAGCTCCCACTAAACCATGTCCCTCAGCACAACATCCAGTCTTTCCTTGAACACCCCCAGGGTCGGTGACTCCACCACCTCCCTGGGCAGTCCATTCCAGTGCCTGACCACCCTTTCTGAAAAGTAATACTTCCTAATGTCCAGCTTGAATCTCCCCTGCCGTAGCTTGAAACCATTCCCTCTGGTCCTATCACTAATGACACGAGAGAAGAGGCCAACCCCCAGCTCACTACAACCTCCCTTCAGGAAGTTATAGAGAGCAATAAGGTCTCCCCTGAGCCTCCTCTTCTCCAGGCTGAACATTCCCAGCTCCTTCAGCCTCTCCTCATAAGGCCTGTGTTCCAGACCCCTCACCAGCTTTGTTGCCCTCCTTTGAACACGCTCCAGGACCTCAATGTCTTTCTTGCAGTGAGGGGCCCAAAACTGGATACAGTACTCAAGGTGCGGCCTCACTTGTACTGAGTACAGGGGAACAATCACCTCTCTGCTCCTGCTGGCAACACAAGATCCAGAGGAAATTCAGAGAACAATTATTGTTTCCCAAAAGAGAAGGACAATCTGTGCTGCAGAGGAACAGGCTCTTTACTGAGGCTCTAATACTGTTCAGGAAAGAATTTAGTGTCCAAAGGATGAGTAGGTATGCAAATCACTCCAAAATGATGCCTCCTATTTATTCCCATGAAAAGTACAACAGATGGAAAGAGCATAATAGCACTGTTTGATAGAGTAAATTCTCAGCTACAAAATACTATTTTGCAATACAGTCACCACCGTTAGCTGTTCATTTTTGCCACCAATGAGTAAGACCCTGCATGCTGCTCTCAAAACAATCTCAACCAGTGGGGGTGTTCCACTGTCACCTCTGCTGAAACGTACCACCCACTGCCTCACTGCGTTCACATCTACTGTTTCATCTCCAGAAATGTTCAGAAAGAACCTTTGAATGTCAGTAGGTGCACTTTAGTCCATATGGAAGAATTCAGTTCCACACCTTTGCTTCATCCACGCTTCCTTGTCAGACACCATTTTGTGAGAGTGCCACTCTGCTGCCATCTGTTGCACGGCAACAAAATGTAATGGAATATTAGTGGCTAGGTTCCATTTCTACTGCCATCTTCCTCCAACATCTGTTTCAGACATCATGGGTCAGCATAATGAAATGAGGCATTACTTTTAGAGCAGTCCTCAGGCATACATATCACTTGTCAATGAGGTGGGAGATGGAACTCTGAGATTGTGCTCCCTGCTCCAAAGATTACATCTCATTCTGAGTTAATAGTCTTTGATTAAATGATACAAATATCATATATTGGTGCAAAGTGAAAAAGATCATCCCTGGACTCCGAATGCTGTACAAACTGGTTATGGCATCGTTGTGAAAAAAGTCTGTGGTTTTAAACCCTTCTCTTGCTGAGTGAATAGAAACAGCAACATCTGCTGTTATATAAAAAGTAGAGCATAGGAAGCAGTGGTGGATCTACTACTCTCATCCATTGAGAGTACCTACAGAAAAATATAAAAATAGTAGACGGGTGTGAAAATAATAGCATGCAAAGCAAGAAAATTGTAGTGCAGTCCCCACTGAAGACTACCACATGAGCACACAAATCTGTGAGAATTCTTTAATGCATGTAAGTGTTGGCAGAAAAAAATACCTACAGAAACTCAGTAGTAATCTTACTGTTACATATTGTAACTCAGTGGGGATTTTATCAGATATTCCTCAACTATCGTACAGGCAGAACATGAATAAGTGCACCTAAGAAAAACTTGCATAACATTTTTGTTGTAATGGCTATTTTTTCATAAAATCATAAAACCATAACACCGATATAAAACAGCTACTCTAATTTTGCTTGTATTATCTTTATGATAATCTATATTCTTAATGATACATAGTGTTGCTCTCTTTTAAGCCTCTGTTGCTTTATGGAATCTACATATATTTCTATTAAGATTATTGAACAAGTACTTTAGCAAAGTTTAAATCTTTATGGCAATGGACTTCACGATCCTCATGGTAAGAATTCTCACCTAATAACAACACCAAAAAGATCTATGTGTTTATTTAATTGACTTCTGTTAAAATATTTCCAAAGTATTTAAACCTATCAACCTTTGTGTTAGTATAGAAATTTGCATATTGTTGAAACCAGTAACTTCATGCCTCATCTGGGCTTTAAAACAAAACATTCCTGAAGAAAAGGACCTTGTGAAGGTGAGATACTTCAGCATATATGCCCCTCAGAAGGAATTTTTTATTCCAAAGCTATACTTCATAGGATATCCAGACATCTTCAAATGTATATGGCATTTGAATTCAGGCTGTCCACCACAGAGACATATGTAATGTCTTCTGTTAGGTTCTATTTCTAATAAAAAAAATAAATAACAATAATTAATTTTAAATAGGATAGTAATTTCCTTATTTGGCACTTGAGAATGATCATTGTCATTTTTTCATTCTTCAAATTTACATGGGTCCTGTGTAATGCCATAAATGTTAAACTTTAATATAATGCAGTATATAATGACCACCAGAATATCAATTAGCACAGAGAAAATTTGTGCAGAAAGTCTAAGAGAGATGTGTAAGGACATATCAGAAGTTATAGATGTATACAATACTGTGGTGTGAGCACTTCCATTACTACTTGCTAATAACTGGTACACTGATGATTCAGCATTGCAGTATAATGAATTGAGTTCAAGGGCACAAACACTATGTTCTCACAGAATGCCTGTGAGAGACTTATTCAGAAGTAAAATGCAGGATGAAAAAAATATATCAGTAAAATTTAGGATTACAGAATATCTTTCTCTTCAGTGCAGATTCGATGATTGTAGAATTCTCCCTGGTTTTGTCTAAATGTTAGGGAATGGAGCACATTTTCAAGAACCAGAACACAGGTTCAGCTCAAAAGTATTTAGCCTAGACGTTGTTCTTGTCAAAACTTTAATCACACCTGAAGAAACTGACACTTCCAAATGTTGGGTCAGGTAAGACTGAAATGTAGATAAAGTGGACGAATTTGTCCTTAAAGATCTTGGTTAGACAAACTGTATTATTCCTATGAATGGCCAGGCTTTCTGTAAGAATGAACTAAGTGTTGACCTAGGTGAACTAAGTGACCCCTCATTGTTGACAAGACGCTGAAGAATTTGTTTATTATTATTTGTTTATTATTATATTTGTTTATTACTAGTAGCAATATCTCCAGAATTTAAAAAAGTTTAAAATTTAATTCTCCAAAATGAGGAAACAAAGAAAAGTAGAGATTGGAAGCCAGAGTTTCTAACAGGGAGGTGCACTTCCTGTGCCTGCATTGGTATTGGTTCTCTCTGCCCACTCTGTGCTCAACCAAAGTTGGATAGACCTGTCTATGTGGCACCAAGCCCAAGCTAATATATCCTGCCCTTTAATGGTCTCGGTGTCACACATTGTGACAGAAAAGCTTCCAACCAGAATGGTGTGTGGGCAGAATGAGCTCATGTCTGCTCTTGGACCCAACAGACTATGCTTTCATCTGCCTGCAAAAAAACATTTAGGAATTCTTAGAGTGACCCTTATTTAATCTAGTATGTTTGTGGTTAAAGTCTCTGAAGTATGTTACCAGCTGCCCAGCCAACCAGATCTAGGTTTGATTGGTTTTTGTTTGTGTTGTTTTTTTTTTTTTCTTTTATCATTAATACTTCTACTGGCAAATGTATCTACAACCTGATTCTGAGAACATTTTCTGCCTTGATTCATTATATGTTTAAGAAAATATCAGCAAAACAGTATGTGAACTCACATCTTTCATAAGACAAAAGATAAGTGTACCTGTGAGGCTTGGAGAGAATTAGGTAAAGAGGTCATCCTTGTTTTCCCAGAGTCAATAGCTGCATTAGCCTTGAAGAGTTTGTTGTTGGTTTTACGTGTTTTGTTGATGTTGAGCTCTGGTTGCTTTTTTTTCTTGTGGGAGAGGCAGACGGAATTGAAGACTGCAGTTGTCCCCGCTAACTGGAAACATACCTGAATTTCCTTTATCCCCCTCTGAAGTGATGGTAACAAATGTGGTATTACACATTATTTGTTCCACAGCAGCAATATAATTGGTGAGTTAAAGCACAAAGTGATGGCATACACCATATATATAGAGCTCTGTATTCACATAAACCTACAAATAGATCAAATTTGAGCATCAGAGCACAGAAGTATTGTGATATCTGACTTTTCATTTTCAAAAGTTTGTTTGCAAAGTTAAAACAAACCTTTATTATCATGAAAGAAAGAGGTACACAATAACATTGGAAGCCTAACTACAAAGAAAGACGAATTAATGTCTAGTGCTGTAGAGAAAACAGTCTGCAGTCTTCTGTTTCATCAGATATGAAAGGGTGCTGAGTTTCCAGTGTTAAATCAATGCAACAGCTCACAACACTTGACCCAAGTGAACATGTACCATTTCTGTTCCATTTTCTTGTATTTGGTTTCTACTCTGGTTTAATACAAGAATTAGTATTGTAATTTGGTTGTACTGAAGTAAAACCTCTTAGTACCTATCTCAGTTCCATTTGAAGCAGAAAAGTTGTTACTCTGAATCACAGCTCTTACAAGGTCATGACCTTGGTTATTAGTGGGGGAAAAAAACAACTAACATGCAAGACATGCCGATCTCTGTTCGCCTGGTCAGTGTGGCACCAGTGAAGAACTTGGATCATAAATGGGTGACAGTCACTGAAACTTTCACTCATATGTGACTGTTTATAAGCCACAAATAACGCCAAGGGAGTTGAAATATGTTTTAACAGTCTGTTTATATTTTTCTATGGAGGTCTTAGTGCCACATAACTCATTTTGGCATTTTTTAAACTAAATTTTGCATTCAGAAAACCAAGCAAATGGTGAAGCCAATATTTATTTTTCAAGTAACCATAAACATTTCACAGAAACTCTCTGTTTATCACTTTTAAAATGTGTTACTTTTTTTCTGAACAGTAGCCATCAGAATTAAAGTCTAACCTTTGTATGATGACAGAGAAAAAGGCCAGAGAATGAATGTAGTAGGATAGAGCCCCTGAAGAGTAAAAGGATCAAGCTGAAATTGTTGCAGATTATTCAGGCAAGATGTGGAACATGCTTGGTTATATGTTTTCATTCTACATCCCATTTTTTAATGCCATAAGCCTTTAAGAAAAAAAAAAAAAAAAAAACCCACAACATATTATCATACTTGCAGTGTGAATGATCCTGTTGAGTAAGGGAAGCCTTTCATCCTCTTCACCATCTTTTTCTTTTTCTCTTTCCCCTCCTCCAATTTCTTAATTTTTTTTTTTTTCAAAGTACAATTAGGCTCTGATTGAGCCATGCACTTAGACATATTTTAAAATAAACTTTAAGCACTTAGTACTTAGCTAAGTCAGTACTATCAGAACTGTTGCAGAAGGTCAAGTCATTCTTGCCTCTTTATTGTTGTACAGACTTTAAAATGACATCAAAATAAAATATGTATATATTATGGTAAGAATGAGATCACAACAATTACATTGTCCTTAATAAAAACTTACATTGTTTCCCTACTTGCATTTCCTGTCATCTCCAGAAAGTGGTCTTTCAACATCCTTTACTGATTTCATTTTATACAGCCACAAAATTAAGCCTATTAAACTCATAAACATTGAAATGACTTCTACATCAAGACTGAATAGACAAATGTAAGTGAATGGAAATCCTGGCAAACATTTTCTTTGAAAATAATGTCCCCAGCTCTGCATTTTCCTAGAGATAAAAAGCAACATTTGAATATCATCTTAACAGTTTTCTTCTTCTGACTGCAGAAAATATAATGGAGTGCAGAAAAGTTTTAATGGGAATAATTAAGTTGTAAGCCTGGACCTGTGTTACATAACCTCCTTAGAGCAAAATTGTAGCTTCAGCCGTAGTTTTCTGCATGCTTTTCACAGTGTAAAAAACACATAAAAGCCAACAGAAACAAAACTACATTGTTAATGTACTCTTAAGCACAATAATTTAAGTTAATGTGCTTATACAATTTAAGTATCAAACACCAACATATCTCAATGAGATTTATATATTTTTTGAGATAGGTCTATCTGTGAAATTTATAACTTTTGGAGTTACTTATGATTAATTACTTTCGATTAAGTAAACTCTGTGATAAATATTTCACTGTGGCCTACAAATGATATTTTTCAATGACACTTCAGGGTAACAAGAAGCTAGTATCTCTACAGTAGTCATCAGAGTAAAAGTTAGCTCTAACAGCATGCTGATATATTAAGTTTTGCATTTAAATTTTATCTACAACAGTTATTAGGATAATGTACAATGCATGTGGGTGACAGTGGGTAATTAATGTTACCCTCAGTGTAACTAAAGCATGGATTTATGAAATTCACTTTTATTAAATGTCCACATCAGTTTCAACAAAATATATTTATCTATGAAATTTTTAGGACTCAAAGCATATTTTGGAATCATTATTAAATTTAAATTTTACTGCAATCATGTTGGTTTTTTGACTGGATTTTCAAGCAGGATTAATCAATTCAGAATTAAATAAAATTTCAAACCAATATTCAATGAATCCAAAATTTCAACGAGTGGAAAGCAAATTAAAATAAAAATACGCAATCAATAGATTTAAGCAGCAAGATGTCTGCTTACTTATTTATAATTTACATAATCTTTTCAAACTTTTCTAATATGAGTTTCTTCTGTGCTGAAAAATCCCTTTAGAATCAGTTTTGGCACCTCTGCTGTTGCCTTCAGCCAAACCCAGAAAGTGTACTTTAGCTGGGAGAAAAGCATTTTTAAATTTTAAGTTTACCAAATTTTTGTAAACTTGGCTTTTTTTTTTTTTTTTTTTTTTTTGGTAGATGTCCAGATAAGTTCTAACTTTGTTTTTTATTTTTTAATTTTTTAAGAAGTTCACCCATTTTTTGTGCTATCAAAACAATTTGTATTATCATCATACTACATGTTCAGTGCTTACATAATATTTCAAGTTTCAAAATACAAATAATCTTTTAACTTTCTAATTGAACACGGTATTTATTACACAGAGATTAATTATCACAAAAGTGGCAGTTTCTGCAGCAGTAGGAAATCTTAGCATTTAATTAGGTGGTGGGAGAGTAGCAGGATTTTAACTTATTGTGAATAAGAAAATAATGGATCTAAGAAATGAAAAGCTACATTTTAGATTTCCATCAAAGTATATTGTGAATTATTTTGCCTTTGTAAGCACTGTGTTGAAAAGCATTTTTAAAAGAAAATTGTTGTATTAGATTAATGTATCTCTTTTGTGCTATGTTTGATGAGAGATTAGAGTAGAGGGAATTAGTTCTGTTCAACACATCATTGTCATAGTAGCATTTAAATATGCTTCTGTCCCAGCTAGCAGGAAAACTGAGTGTTGTCGTATGTTTCCTTTCCATCACCACCATGTTACTGACATCAGCTGCAAACTTAGCAGCTTATGCTGCCTCAGTGACTGTTTCTGTGGCTTCTGCAGCATGTATTTCAAGTGGTAGAAGCGTATGTTTGCTTGTTCACTGTCCAGAAAAGAAATGCATTTTAAACATTTTCTGTAAGTTGTGACAAAGCACAATTTGTCTATATACAGTGGCATGGCATGCTGTCCACCTTGTGGTAGGAAAAATTTGTCTGGCAATAAATCTGAGTATATTTTAATTATCCCTGGTCACTGTACCTTGTCCCAAGTTATACAGCACTTGAGTCAATTACTAATGAAATTTAATATAGGAAAAGGCAAAATCTGTTATATTATATCTATATGGTCACATCCACTAAAGTAGAAAAGCCTACTAGATGCCTGCACAGTTTGCTGTAATGTGTAGCTCTGTTACTTTTTCATGGCTCAGTTATTAGCCAACACTCACCCCTCATCCTGCATCATCTGAAACCTTCCCTTTTGTCTATTCCCCTCCTTCAATCTGTCAGGTGTGTGTGGCACAAACACAAACTAGAAGTAGCACTAGCTTTCCAGAGAGGAAACAAGGTTTTTTCTTAATGGTTTGCAGTCCCACAAAGTGTCTACCTGCCCTGTATTTTTTGATGTCCCATAGGCTATACTTGAATTCTATAGGAAAAGTGTTCATATTCATTTATTGCTGTATTTTATATTACCTTCTTGTCCTTAAAACTGAAATATATATGTTCTTTGTCAGGATATATTGAATTAATATTTTTTATGTTATAAACAGTTGGCACATTTCACTTGCCTCAACAGGAGAATGGGCAGAAGTTGCAGTAATGTCAAGTTTAATCATTGCAACATTGAGTCATTGCTACAGAGCTGCAGAGGAAAAAAATACAGATGTCATCTTGTCTTACACTTTTCTTAAGGGATGGTGGGAGGAAATTATTTACATGTGCTGACCGCAAGAATATTCAGAGTCAAATTAAAAATCTGTTGAAGTTGTCAGAGCTACTTATTCCATTATTTAAGTTTTTTACATTCTACAGAACCATCATGTCTACTGCTTGCAAAGTTACAAATTCTACCAGGAGTCCAATAAAGTTAAATAAAGAATCCACAACTTTACTACTTATACTGTTGCTCAATTTGAAATAAATTTAAGATTTGAGAGAATTCAGCTGGTTTTTTGTATTTACACTGGTGTTTTTCTCCAGTCAGACATCAGCTTTGAAAGTCTTGTTCTTCATGCTCTAGGTGCTTTTGTATCATTCTAGGATGGGCAGCAATAAAGGTGAATTTTTCTTGCAGTTTAAATAAATGGATTAGCAGGAGCTCAAAGTTGTGTAACAGTAATGGTGACTGAACTTTATATTGTTTCTTTAATTTCTCTAAGTGTATTTTCCGTTCTTTAAGTGTAGCTTTTAATTTTCTTTTAATGCTTACTTATCTCATCTGCTGTTAAGTTCCTGTCAGTTAAACAATCCTTATTTGTGATTAAATATTAAATTTAATTTTGATTGTTTTTATAGGGATAGTACTTACTGCTGTATTAAAACCTAAATTAAACATTTTTCCCTGAAAATGTAGGTTATGCTGAAGAAGATTTTTTCTAACAGAAAAAGGATGTAAATGGGTGCCCAGGCAATCTAATTCTGATCTGAAGCATTAGAATTAGAAAGCACCAACTATAATGCCTTGCACTCTGCGACTCAGAACAGTTCAAGCTCACAGAAGACTACCTGATCACCACAGATGGTTCATTCTCTTCAGCAGAGACTGTGTTTCACCTGAATTCACAAATGTACTCAGAAATGTTTCTCCTTATCCCTGAGTGAGAGTACTAAATACTGAAAAAGTTGAATACTGACCTAGGCCTTCTAGATCGTTAACATATTTTGTCTAGCTGCATTTTTAACAGCAAGTTGGCAGACTTTTCAGTTTCAACCTCAGTCGCAGCAGATTTTCTTTAGAGTGATTATTTATCACATTATTTATCAAGTATTTGAAATACAACTTTATTACAAAAGTGTTTTTTTGTTTGTTTGTTTGTTTGTTTGTTTGTCAGAGATAACAGTTACTATTAATGCTTCATGCCATTTTGCAGGATGTCCATAAAGAAAGCATTTTGGGAGCTAATGTATTTTTTATTGATATACAAAATGTGTATTACTGACCAACAAAGCTGCATGAGACTTACAGATATCCTAGCTATTTCACTGACAGACTGCTCTAAACAAAGAACTTAATGATTTCTAGAGACTCAGGAAAAAATTATAGCTGATATCTCAATTCTGAGAGATACTGACCTCTCACTAGTTCCATTAAAAATAAATAAATAAATTGAGGACAAGTGCTCTATAAGCAAACACTGAAACAGAAATAGTTTCCTTCAGCATTAATAACATTTAACACACAATCTTCACACAAGGATTTATGATTGCATTTATTTTTTAGATCTTCTAAGGTCTCATTATGTATGATGTAATTTTCATAAGAACATTTTTCAGAAATACTCAACTCTTTTTGGACTTCATCTGAAATTATTCTGAGTTCATCTATTAATCTCATCAAACATTGTGAAAAGAGCTGAGCTGTGTATTCTTGTGTATTCAGGTGATCTAACCAAGGTGATCAAAAGAAGTTTCTGGTGTAAATTTGAAATCACTTTTTCAGGCTGCCCTAGGATGTTTGTGTAACTTTTGTTAGAATTATTCTTTCCACACAATATAATATAGAATTATAGAATCACCAAGGATGGAAGAGATCTCCAAAGTCATTGAGTCCAATCATCCACCTCCCACCAAAATTTTCTCACCAAACCGTGTCCCCTAATACTACAACTAAATCTTTCTTGAACACCTTCAAGGATGGTGACTCAACTACCTACCTGGGCAGCACTTGACCACTCTTTTTGAAGATAATTTTTTCATGATATCCAACTTGAACCTCCCTTGGTGCAACTTGAGGCTATTACCTTTGCTTTCCAGAGTCTGGGGATAGAGGAACTGTGTCCAATACTAGGAATGTTGGAAAGCAAAGTATGTTTAAGTGTTCTTCCTCACCATCTGTTTACATAGATCCCTTGCTGCTATTGCAAGAGTAGTCACATGGAAAAAATGCAGAGGGAACTTCTAACACTCGTTAGATAAGACAGAACAATTGCTTTTCTTTAATGTGCTGTCTTTCCTAAAGTACTTCAATGAACAAATTTGCTTTTCTGTAAATAAGTAGCATCATCTGCTGTGTTCTTCATTATGATCTTAGAATTTCACAAGAACGTCATTAGATGTCCTTATAACTTAATATACACACTTAGCATTTTACTTACTCCTGTTTACTCATATTTATTTGCTAATGCTTATTTGTTGCTATTTTAATTTCAATGCATATAGATGAAGGCTTCTTGTTTATTTCACCATAACTTTGCTTTTCTTGCCAAAACTGTAAATCTAAGAAGTGTTTCAAACACTGTTCCTTGATCTTCAGAACTTCCCTGCAGTGAGCAAATGGGAAGGCAGGTATCCTGAAACTGCCCCCAGACTTTTGTTTGGAATGAGTTTCCTTTTTTATTTTTGACTTCTTTTCCTTAGTCTTGTATAAGTACAAACAAGAGCTCCACCTTTAATCACTGTCTTTTCTAAATCAGGGCAATTCTGTCCTGATAGCTATTCAGAGCTTCTTTTAAAGTTTCAGTCCTACTAATTTGATTCTGTTATCAGTAAAAACTTAACTAAGCCTAAATTATAAGAAACCTACTGCTGACTGAGGGCTAGCAGAATCCTCACTCACTAGTGAAGGACAGTGATGTACTAATCTCATCATGTTGACTGTGACACATATGGTTTGAATGGAAGTTCAGAAACAGAATAACCAGCTGCTTCAGTATCAGTTTTCTTTTTACTTCAGCCTAAGTTTTGACCCAGTGTAGTGCCAACTTTACCGTATCATGTATTCTGAACTCTTTTGGCAACACCAATTTAGGTAGAAAGCTTTTAGCAAAATATTCCCACTTTATAGAATCATTGAATCATAGAATTGTTTGAGTTGGAACAGATCCCTACAGCTAGATCAGACTGCTCAGAGCCCCATCCATCTGGACTTCAAAATTTGCAAGGACAGGACATTCACTACCTCTCTGGGTAACCCATTCCAGTGCTTCAATACCCTTACCATATAACTCTGTTTCCTTATATCCAGTCTAAATTTCCTATTTTAGCTTTAAACCATTTCCTTTTACCCTATCACAATAGACTTTGCTAAAGAGTCTTACTTATAACCCTCTATTTGTATATTTGAAAGGCTGCTATCAGGCCACCTTCAGGCCTTCTCTTCTCCAGGCTGTCAGCCTGTCCTCATAGGAGAGGTGTTCCATCCTTTGGATCATTTTTGTGGCCCTCCTCTGGATGTGCTCTAACAAATCCATGTCTCTCTGGTACTGAGGACTCCACATCTAGACAAAGTACTCAGATGAGTTCTCACCAGAGCAGAGGAGAGGAGCAAGATTGCCTTCCTCGATCTGCTGGCCATGTTTCTTTTGATGCAGTCCTTGATATGGTTGGCTTTCTGGGCTACAAGGGCATATTGCTGGCTCATGACCAGTTTACCATCCACCAATACCTTCAGGTTCTTTTTGGCAGGGCTGCACTCAATCCTTTTGTTCCCCAGCTTGTATCGATAGCTAGGGTTGCCATGACCCAGGTGCAAGACATTGCAGTTCGATTTGTTGAATCTCATGAGGTTCACCTCAGCACATTGCTTGACCCTGTCTAGCTCTCTCTGGGTGACACTCTATCCCTTGATGTGTCAACTGCATTACGCAGCTTAGTGTCATCCACAAACATGCTAAAGATGCACTCAATGCTGCTGTTGATGTCACTGATGAAGATATTAAAGAACACTCGTTCCAGTACTGACAGCTGAGGGACACTACTTGTCACTGATTATCATCTGGACATTGAGCCACCGAACACCACTATCTGGGTAGAATCTTGCAAACAGTTCTTTGTCCAGTGAACAGCCCACTCTTTAAATCCATATCTTTCCAATTTGGAGAGAAGGATGTTATGGGGGCCTTACTGAAGTTGATCTCTTTTTTGGCCCCTGTCACACTTTTTAACCCGTTTCATCTTGTAGCCTCAGAATATGGCTCATCTTTTCACTGCTGTAGTATGGTAAACCTACTACAATTGCTTACTTCATGTTTAGAGCTAAGTCATGGAGGTCAGTGGTGTTCAGGGAAGGTCAGACATAACTGGCAAGATTAAATCTGCTGTGAGTGGAATGTTTATAAAATATCAGTGCAAGAGCTTGTAAATAATCCTAATGCTTACCCCGCTGGGGAAAACACTGCACATCACCACACACACATTGTTTTTTTTCTTTAGTGTTTTCTTACAGTATAAGAATATTTTTTATTGGACTAACTGAGTTTTACAGTGTTGATTGTTAGTAAAAAAAACCTGGCTAGCATTGTCTTCCTGATTTAAGCAAATAGTATTCGCTTTTTATACTGACTTTATGAGACTTCTGTGAGTTTTGGTGTTGCTGATATAGTGGCATTTTGAAATCAGATTGTAGATATCATGTGAAAAGTAATTTTTCTATCAACACAACCTCAGACAAGTTTATTTTGCTCCACAAAAAAATTAGGCACAGCTTGCAAAACAAGGCAAAATTCCAGTGAATGAAGTTGAGATCAATTCCAGCCATTACTTTATGTGGAACAAAGAAACAATGAACAAAGCCAGATCTTAATGTAATTTTATCTAAAGAAAGCATGCTTTGATAGACTAACATTACAATTATGGGATAATTGCCACTGTGATTGGACAAGAGCATAATGTAATGATCTTGCTGTACTTTTGTTCCTCAGTTGTTCCTTGTTAGGCTTCTTAGAGTGTTTGTAATCTTTTCTTGTGGCTTACAATTTGCCTTATCCTTTCTTTGCATTCAAAAGTATTTGACTGTGCAAGGTATTTAAATCTAATCCAAGAATTTTTATATGTACATGTGTATATACTTATCTATAGATAAAATTTACTCTAATAATTGAACCTAAAGTTATTTAATCATCAGATTCAGATCAGGTGACAAGCAGCATCAAAATCAAATGAAGATATCTGTTGGAAAGATAGTTCTGACAGTTGTCTTTCTTAATTTTTTATTTAAATATATTAAGGTGAAGCATCTACTGTTTCCATTTTTAAAGATGGAAAATAAGTGCATAGGAAGAATTTAAGTGAAATTTAGGTGAAGTTTAAGCCAGTCTGAAAGTGTGAATTTTAGACTCTCTAGAGCCCCAAGCATTAGTTATATAACTCCACATTTTGAGATGCCTCAGTAACTTAGCATAAATCTCCTACATGTCTTCACTACGATACAGAGAAGATGCTTTTTTGTAACAAGGTTCCATTACCAGTTTAACAAGATTGGGTTTGTGTGGATCTAACATCCATAGATGCGTGCAAGACAAATAAACTAGTATGTGTACTTGGTAAAGGAAAGCTGCCATATGGTATCTGCATGTCCCTTCTCCTCCCTCTGAAAAGGAGATCTTCAAACACAAAGTTCTGTGGGAGAACTATATTTTATTAATTTTATGTCTAGTAAACAGACTCGTCTTCCAATCTCTGAATGATGCCAATGTCTTAACTGCTAATTTTGTATAATAGACTGGGTTAGGGATGTTCCCCACTTCTGCTGTTGACACTATGATCAATTTGAAGCAAATTATCTATCTTCATATAAACAAAAGTAGGAATGACATTCTGTTTAAGGCATTTGCTTTTTTATTCATCCAAAGTCACTAGATTAAACTGAACAAAGTCTGAGAGGCAGTAACCACAATCAGCGAATCATAACTGCTGCTCTTTTTTACTGTGTTTGTTGAAATCAGGAAGGCATTTTTCTAGGGTGGGACTTCCATCTGTAAATCCCAGAGAGAAAGTCACTTCTCTCCCATTTTACAGCTTAAGTACTACTTCTGAGCCCATTACTCTTTCAATATTTCGGAGATATACATATCCTTCTTTAATAACCCTAGAAGAAGCTTGTTTCTCACCTTCTGTTAGTAAAGCAGTCTATCCCAAATCACGCTGTTGGTTTTCCCTATTCCTCCTTTATTCCTTCCTTTAAAACTTCAGTGAGATAAGTATAGGATGCTTCTTCCCCTTTCTCTGGCCCCAGTGACTAAGGCTTGCTCCTGTGATGGGGACATTATGACTTCATATTTCTCCAGAAGACTCTGAGATACTGTCTCCTTTTTCATGTATATGAAGACATTACTAGCAAAATATACCCTCAACTTCCAGCAACATTTTATGAAAAAATTACAAGCCAGATGTCTGATTTATGTAGCTATGTACAGGAAGTAATTTTTCCTGCAATTGTCAGTCTCCTCATGATGTCCGTCTCCTAGAGATGCTTACATGGATGCAAGAAAAGCATAGTATGCAACCTTATTTTCTCTCCTCAGTGTTTCCATGTGTTTGCCCCTCTAGCTGTGAACTCGGGACAGACATAGCCATGTTCTCTCTTGTTCCTCTGGTGGG
Source organism: Meleagris gallopavo (assembly GCF_905368555.1). Lineage (NCBI taxonomy): Eukaryota > Metazoa > Chordata > Aves > Galliformes > Phasianidae > Meleagris > Meleagris gallopavo. Next base: position 76,403,608 of record NC_139406.1, on the reverse strand, counting down.
ACAGAAGTGTCCCATTCAACATCCTTGTAGCTGGTCCATTTGACTTTGGGCATTGCTTTGCTGAGCAACGCAAATGCTGTTACTCGCTAAAGCTGGGTTTAGATTCCTAGATTGTGGTTGTGTTTTCAACTAGTTGACAAGGCTCCTTAAGGAAAGAGATATTTAGCACTGCAAATCATTAAGACTTCTGTGGCTTGAACTCTTAGTTATTTTCCATTCATCACTCAGAGACAGCTTTGGCAGAAGTAAGTTCCTGGCTTGTCATGTAACCTATGGAATTAAAAATTCTGAAACTGATGAAACTCCCTTTCAAGCGTGGGGATTAATAACGTGATTACCATTAGCAGGAAGTGCTGTTTTTGTATCACAGTAAAGAGAACAGCTACATAAATATTCAATCATTGTATCAATGTATTGCAGATCTCTGGGCACCTTTCTTCATTCCCTTTCCTGTCTTTGACACCTTCCACTTTCTTGTGTTTTCCAAGTTGGATTCCCTGTGCTCAGATCTGCCATGGTTCAGGGACTATGTCCTGCAGGGACTACAGATACATTGGAAAAAAATGAATGTCCTCATTCTACTAAAATAAAAAAAGAGACTGAGCAAAATTGCAAGATGTTTCTGAAGTTTCTGGGTGTACTGTGTACAGGGCAAACTTCATATGTAAAGAGATCTTGATATTTTATGGTTCCTTTTGGTGACATTGATTGTTTTCTTTTGCTGTTTCAGGCTTTATTTAAAAGGTCACAGTGGAACAGCTGGAAAACAGAGTAGCCTGATCCTGCATGGTGCTGAATTCAGTACAAAAGATGCTGATAATGACAACTGCATGTGTAAATGTGCTCTCATGTTAACTGGAGGTGAGTACAACTCTAAAAATATGTAATATATTGTTGGAAGTCCACTCTATTTTCCTTAAGCAAATATGGATGACGTTGCGTGCATGGATGTGTAAGTACTATGTGAAAATTCCTTTTATTATTATTACTCCTACTCTTTTCTTTATGCACGTTGTGGTAGTGCCAACACCCCACAACAAATTTGTGGCAACAAATTCAATAGGGAAAGCACAGGTTAGTGTTCTTGTTAAGGTAACAAAGGCAAAGAAGGAAGAAATGAGGAAATGAAGAAGGGGGAAAGATGTTTATAAGATGCTGGAAAAGAATACCTCAGAAAAAAGAAGAGAGAAAGGACAGGGAAATAGAAACATATTTCATTCTGAAAATAATGTCTGCTATTTATTTCTATGGAAATTACAGCAGATATAAAAAGCACAATAACACAATTTGATAGAGCAAATTCTCAGCTACGAAATAATATTTTTCAACACAGTCACCACCATTACCTACGAATTCTCACCAGCAGTGAACAGGAAGAACCTGCACATCAGGTTCTGCCCATCAGGTTCTGCCCATAACAATCTGCAACAACATTGTTTCACAGCTGTTTTGTTGACATCATTGCTAGGAAAATGTTGCCCGCACAGTTATTTCATTGCGCCGAATAAATGGAAAATATTTCCCAATTGTATGGTGAATGTGGCAGGAGAATCCATCCAAAATTGGCAGTGTGCTCCACAGTCTTCTAACTGATATGAGGCCTGGCATTAATTTTGTTGCAAGAAAAAGATTTTCTTCTTTGGACTGACTCTGGAAGTTTGAACCTTCAGTTTAGTCAGTGTGGTGATGTAGCATTCAGACTTGATGGTTTGTCTGGGACCCAGAAAATCCAAAAGAATCACACCCTTCCTATCCCAAAAGATAGTGCCTATCACTCTACCCTCTGAGGATCATCTCTTGTACTTTTTTTCAGTAGGGAGTTCACATGTCACCACTCCATGGACTGCTGTTTTGACTATAGCTTGCAGTGGCAACATCTATAATGATGCAATCCAGGGAACTGTGTGATATTATTATAGAAATAACTAATGTGATTCAGCTCTCTGTCTTATGTTCAAACACTTGTAGACTCAAATCATGGCACTTAGGTGTTCTATAATGTTTAAAACAACATCCTTAGTGAGCAGAATCAAAATGCAGAAGACAAGAGGGAGGAACTGAGGTGAGGGGAGATCACAGAGATGTAACATTTAGGTATCTGAAAGAACGAAATCAATCTGACTGCCAGTAAGTATAGTAAATGTGACTGATATCTGTTCTCTCCAATACGGAGGAGGAATATCCAAGGTTAGCTCCTCATATAGATGCCTAAAAACCTGCAAAAGAGTCAGAAATTTCTCTTATAATTGGTGCTTATTCTGAGTTAGTGAATGGGCAAGTCAGTATGAAAGGGCAAAGTCATTTTTACCTCTTAGACTTCACTGAAGGAGAAATCTTGCACTGTGATTCTTTGATTCATAGACTTCATTACCAAGAAAGGCTCTTATCTTCACATCCGATCTTCTGAGAATCTCACTCTGTGATTTCTAACTTTCTCGGAAAAAACTCCAGAGCATAAAAATTATTCTGTATTTTGAATTAGACTTTAAACCTGATATTATTTGTGGTTACTGGCACTCTGAGTATATCCAACTCGGGCCACATTCAGGCATATTGAGATTAGCACTTCTTAACAGAAGATGATTTTTTCAGTGGAAATTCTTAGCAAATGCATAGCCTACCTCCTCATTCTCTTTCCTAATTGGATATTACCCAGGTGGGAGAGTCTTTTAGGAGTTGATTTTTTTATTAAATGTCAGTTCATGAAACTTCTTCCAGCAGACAAGCGATCAGAGAATGCTTTCCCATTTGCGTAGCAAAAGTTACTTCTGGGGCAAATAGTGGGTAAGAAGTCAATAGTTGATTTTAATTAAAACTATTATCTTTCCCCACAGAGACCATGCTAAATGGGTAAATACTTCCAGGGCAGGTCAGAGCCCAGTGAGAATCTCCTAAATGAGAGTTATGTCTGTGCTGAAGTGCATATTCATTCACGTATCTGAACTGCCTGGAAAACCACCTCTGCTCCTAGACAGCTAAATCTGGGAGCGGTGGGTTTTGTTTATTTTCCTACCCTGACTTATATGGCAGGTCAATGCCTTACTAAGGTCAGCCTGCTGTTGAACAACCATTCCACAAAGATTCACATATATTTTGCTGCAGCAGTCCCGTAAATCCACAGATTAGAATATGCTGGTAGCATTTGAAAGGAATAAGTGAAAGTGGGATGAATTACCAGAGGTAGAGGAAATCACAAATAGGACAAATCACTGTAGTGTAAAACGGAGATGCAACTAGACCTTGAAAAAAGGTGACTGAAGCAGCTAAGCAGCATTTAGTAAGGTGTAGTTCTTCAAGAAGAGAAAGACCTCAGCCATGCAAATTACTTTGAAACGTGAATCAACCTCCCTGCTATATCTTCTTCAAATTTTGCTATGATTTACTCCTTGAAAAAGACATTCTCATTCCTGTACAACTATCCAAAATTGAATTAAATACCAAAACATCTGTTTAGTAAGTAGATTTCAGTTTTATGCCACAGAAAAAGACTGATTAAAGTAGCAATTCAAAAGTAGCTTTGGAAAAGATCTTTTTTTTTTTTTTTTTTTTTTTCTTTTTGGAGAGTTATCAGACTTTCTGTTAGTTTTGGCAACATCACAGACAGCACATTAATGATGAATGATATGAAATCTAAAGGCAGGTTCCTTGCTATCTTGACAGTTTGGATGATCTTGTTATCTCTATGAGGTGAACTGAATATATTTATGTCAGGAATAAAGCCTGAGATAAGCTGAAGCTCAGAACTGTGATATGGTTACAGTCAAGGCTGAAAATAAAAATGTAAGGAAAACACACATTTCTCTTTGTGATCTTACTTGTTGTCACTTTTATTTGGTCTATATAAAAAATATTTTTTCTCCTCCTATCTACCCTTCCTCTCCCCCAGAATAAAAAAAAAAAAGTGAGTGGATTATCATATAGCATCAACAAAATTTTGTGTTTTTGTGCTCCTTGTCCTTTTGAGAGCCATGTTCTGCTAGCTGACTCTATCCTAATAGTTGTTTTAAGGAATAGTTTTAGTATGTTCTCATATGAGCTGGATTCTCAACTCCTGTGAACTTTTTAAATGTTTTAGCAGTTTTTTATGGAAAACTTGGAAAATTTCAACAAAGCACCCTCAGTTTACTCTAAGTGGAGAAAAGGTATATTTATTGATATCATTTCTTCATTTAAATTTGACATTTGTCTAAGTAGTTTCATCTTTTTCTTTTTTGAAAACCACAAGGGACTGGTGCAAAATCTCCAAACAGTAAACTGAGCAAAAGTTTGTGTTCCCATATCATTTCAAAAGTTATTCTAGAAGAGTATGCCAGTGATCTACATGCAGAGCTTTTTGTAAGATATAGCACTTTAAATGTAACAAACTCTCATCAGAAAGAAGCACTGGATAGGTATTCAAGGAACTTCAGATTGATTTGCAGTGAAAGAGCACTTAATATCTGTGGATTAGATCTGTTGGCATCAGGCCAAATTACAGCATCCTGCAGGGTACCACCTGTCAGCTGAGCCCCAGAAATTGTTTGTGCAATCACCTACAGGCATTGCAAAATGACTTAGAGTAACTTGGACTACAGTGAAAGTCTAAATATACTTTTTTTGGATTGCCTTTGTGACAAGCTGAGATGTTTACACAGACATTTAACTTCAGGTGATATATGAGAACATAATTAATCTTGTATTAAGCTTGACAAAGTGATATGGGGACGTTCTAGATGTCTAGCTAAGACTGAAAAAGCATAGAATTATTTAGTTTTTTTTTTTAATTGACAGGAAGTAGAGGTGCATTTGTCTACAGTCTTCTGTCTCCAGCAACAGTAAACAGTAGATACCTCAACAGGGGTGTAAAAACAATGCAAACAAATAATACTCCCCCTGTGCATTTCTCTAATCTCAATCTTCTGCATCTCAAGAGTTTCTTAAGTCAGAGACATTTCCCATAAATATATTTAACACTCCCTGGTGTATTTATTGACTATTTTGTGAGACGCTGCTTGATGGGTAATCACAAACAGTGGTGCATTTATTGTTTTACTTGTTGTTCCTCTAAGTGGCAAATTTTACAAATCTCTGGCAAGAGCAATATAGAGGATTCTTATATTTTTTGGAGGGAAGTTCCTGTTTAAATGTAGAACTCTGACTGTATGTGATCTGGTGAGAATACAAAAATATAGCTTCTGTTATATTTTATTTGAAACAAAAGCTTTGAGAGTAGTAACCTCAGTGCACTTGAAATTACCTGGCCTGAATCCCAAGGATATATGTCCATTTTTGTAGGAAATAACCAATGTTTATGTTCCACTTATTGTTGCTTTCATAAAAATTTTATGTAGCAAAGCACCATCCATGAAGAATCATTTATATTACCAAACATTTTGTAGACAGAGGAATATAACCACCACATAGATATGAAGTTATTGAAATTGCATTGATTTATGCTGGAAATATTAGAATCATACAATCATAGAATACTTAGAGATGCGAGGGACCTTTAAAGTCCATCTAGTCCAACTCCTGTGCAATGAACAGGACTATCCACAGCTAGATCAGATTGCCTAGGGCCTTATCCAGATTTGCCTTGAAAGTCTCCAGGGATAGGGCATCCTCCATATCTCTGGGCAATCTGTTCCATTGCCTCACCACCCTCACTGTAAGAAGACTTTTTCCTTATATCCAACCTAAATCTAGCCTCTTTAAGCTTGAAGCCATTTTCCCTTGTTCTATCACACAGATCATGCTAAAGAGTCTATCCTCTTCTTTCCTGTAGCTCCCTTTTAGATACTGAAAGGCTGCTGTCAGGTCATTTTGGAGCCTTCTTTTCTCCAGGATGAACAGCCCCAGGTTTCAGCTCGTCCTTGTAAGAACAGCCCCAGCTCTTTCAGCAGATCCTTGTAGGATCCTTGGGTTATTTTAGATGTATTTCATTACACATATAACTACTAAGAACATCATCATTATATTACCATGTTTATAAATGCTAGGTATGGACAATAGTAATAAAGCATTTGGAGAACCAAGCAGTGACTGACATATAAATTAGTCTGTTTATATATTTTGATGAGAACATGTCCATCAGTCTGCAAGTTTCATATTATTTTTGCTTCACAATTTATTAGTATTATAAACGGAATATATCCTTCAGTTGATATGAAAAGATAATGACTTATGATGATAATGACTTAATGTCTTAATGTCTATCTACCCACAGCTACATTATAATTTTATTTTCAGAGTATCAAGTACCAACAGCTAAGTCATAGTCTGACCAACCCAACAAGCAATAGAAAATAGGCCTGGAAACAACCTTCCTCCCCATGACAGATTCTTCTGTTCTTCTCTAACTATTTATTTTTGTCTTTCTGTTCATCATCAAGATTTCTAATGATAAAGATTTTGTCTTATAATACAATCTGTTGCTGATTTTGGCTACAGTAAACATCAGAAAGTTTTTCTTGATGTTTAAACTAGTCTATGACTATTCAGCTTAGTCCCATTTTGTTCTATCCTTTATTACTGGAAACAGTGGATTCTTCCTTGCATTCCTTTGAAAAAAATGCTTTTTTTTTTTTTGTTTGTTTTGTTTTGTTTTGTTTTGTTCCAGCAACTTCCTTATAAATTTGAGATTTTTAGAAATTCCCTTCTGTCTTCTGTATTCCAGATTAAGAAAACCTAAATCCTCTTACATTACCTTTTTTGGAATCCACTAAGTTGCTACAAGTATACCTTAAGGTGTAATTTACCGCTGGACTCAGTCTTCTAGCTGAGAAGTTATCAGTGCTAGAGCAAACTTTAAGAGCCTAAGTATTACCATCTAACTTATTTGAAGTACAAAAGATTGGAAACATTGAAATCATTCATAAAATAAATTGTCTTCCAAACATTAAAGGCTGTTTCGGTATTTTTGCATTAGAAATTATTCTTATTGGTTTTATTGCCAAATTCACTAAAATTTTATGAACAAAACCAGAAGGCTAGAAAGAGACATTGATTCTATAGAATACATTTGTTCCAAAAAATCACAAAAATGTATCATTCAAATTTTGGATATTATTGTCCAGACTGTATTTGAATCTTACTGAAGTTAGAGATGTTTACAGTAACCAAGAGGGAGAGACGAGGCTGAAGAATAAAGAAAGGATTGTCAGCTGTTCAGAGTTTAGACATCTATTCCTTTAGCATGTAGAAAGCGACTAATAGTCTCTTATCAAAGTTAAGTCAACATTAGGAAGCTCTCAATTCACACTAGATTTACAATTCATTTGTGAATTGATGATAACTATATTACTAAAAAAGTTCCATAAATATACATATTTAATTACAGTTTATACAAGCAAAAACAAACAAAAAAGTTGCTAACATTGGAGAATAAAAAGCCTTTTCTATGAAAAGCCTTTTCTATGTTTTTACTTTTGACAACAAAATTTCTACTATATGAAAATTGTATTCTTAACAGCAGATAACCATTATAAAAGATTTTCAGTATATTTTTCTAGTAATATCATTACTCATTTGAGCAATACTACTTTATTAGGTAGGGTTTTGTTTTGCGTAAATTATCTCAATGTACAATCATATTCAACTAAAGATATGGTAAATGCAGGTCTATGAGGCTGATATGATGATAGGTGGTTTAAGACGACTGAAATATTCAAAATTCATTTATTTAAAGAAAATAGATGATGACATTTAACAACTTTTCAGCGGTAACATCAATGGTAATTAAAGAGCAGTGCATAGGATTTCACAAAACATAAGTGTGCTTTGTTCCAGAAGAGCAACTGTCCACAAGAGTGATTCATATTTATTTCTATAGCTTACTTTCAAACAATCTAGCAATGTAACATCTAAATTACTATTTTTTTGGACAATATACTTTATGACCTAAAGATTGCTATTGTGAACAGAGATGATAGCATTCCTGATAGAAAAATTATTAATTATAATAGAAAATTATTAAAAGTGGGTTAGTTACAAAAGACTGTAAGACTATCCTCATTTCCAAATAAGTAACTAAGCACTTGATGTTGACAGCTGCTTGAAGAAAATACCTGTGTTTCTAAGTAAAAACTTTCTTAACCTTCTTGTGAAAGCCTCCTCTTTATCACTTCATTAGTCACTTTAATATCTTTCTTCTACTATTATTTCTCATAATGTCTACCTTTCATGATCCATATGCATGATTCAAATGTCCCATGGAAATCATTGCCAAAAGTTATATCTGAGGTTAAAATCTTACTGCTATTCCAAATGGTCTTGATGCTCATTTGGGAAATTCCTTACTTTGTAGTGAAACATAAACAAGATTCTTCAGTAGAGAAAAATCCTGTGAAAATCAGGAAATAAGCTAACATCTAACTATTGGGAGTCTTTCCTTGTTTCAGATTGTCTCACAGCCCTGGAGCTGCTTTGCTTGCTGCACTGCCCAGTGTTGCAGATATCTCATTTAGGTACTTCAGTTTTATGTTCCCCCATTTCATCATAGCTACCAAGAAAGGCACTGCTTCTATTCCTCTTTCCCTAGTCTATAAAATTGAGCTTGCAGAAAAAAAAGTCAAAAACAAAAAAGAACAACAACAAAAAAAACCATTTCGATTGCATTTATCCAAATATGTTTACTTTGGTGTTGAGACATGCACTTAGAGGTTTTGTGATAATCTGAGACCCTATGGGAAGTGAAGAGTTTTTAGAGGACTACGTGGGAAGAAGTAGAGAAATAATCAAATGGGAAAAAAAAAAAAAAAGCAAATAAATAAAGGGGAAAGTTGTTGGTTTTTTTTCTTGTTTGTTTGTTTTTTAAAAGAAAGATACAAGCAAGTAAAGCCAGCATCTTGATGCAGTATTAGGAAAAATCTTTTTAAAAAATTGAACAGCCTCACAAACAAATCCAATACAGCAGGCAAAAACAAATGCTCATTAAAACATATTTTGAAAGAAGTAATTGTTTAAAAGTCTGCAATGTGAGAATTAAGTGGGTCCTCACAAAATATTTGTAAAATCTTATGTATCTTTGAATCATTTCATTGTTTAACACAGATTTTGAATAGCACTGCAGAAAACCTTCTCCCCAAAAAGTCAGTTCGTGCATCTGTTGCAATTCATTTAAGATGAATTAAATGGTATCTAGCACAGCTTGACATATCTTCATCCCAGCACTGTAAACAGAACTCAACTGCATCTGTGTTCCAGCTTTGAAAAATGAGGATTAGATTTTCTCTATTTAACTTTGTCTTAAGTTTCTACAAGATTATACTCTTGTTACAGTAAAACATCATCTGTACAGTTTTCTCTTTCTTTACTTATTACCCCCTTAGGTATATCACTGTAATCAAAGGGAGGTCAATTGTATTCAAACAGAGGTCTGCCAGAATTTATCTGGCATAAATTCTTCCCTTAAGATTTCACTATGAAGTGTTACTTCTGAAAAAAAACACCCACTAAGTATTATCCAAAATCTAAGAAATTACTTTACAAGGCTAGAAACATAAATTATATGAATTTTAATACAAAGAACAGTGTAAACACTGAATCTATAGGCTAATCACTGCCAGTGTTTTATCACTAGTAGTAGAGTATGGTTTAGGAAACACTTGTAAGTATGTTCATTACAGATTGATAAAAAGCTCACTGTCAGTAGGAGGATACTGGAAGATTCACTAGGGCAGCACCTGTTACTAAAAGAAGCCTCTCACAGTTTAGTTCTGTTTTCAGAATTTAGAGAGGGAGCCACACTGAAAATTAAGATTCTCTATTTCAGTCCACACTGGCACCCGGAAGTTCAGTAGCCTCTTATTAGACAATCATTGTTTGCCTTTACTGGTGCCTGAAATAGGTTTGCAGGAGGTCCTGGACAACTTATAATGCCGGGATGACTTTTTTAAAGCAACAAGAATCTAGCCATCAAGAGTAACAGCCATTACCTAATTTTCATGTCTTTATTTGCCTGATAAAATAAATGTAGTAAAGGCAAATATTCAGTACAACAATGCTATGTGGAAATACGCATAAAACCTGTGTTGAAGATTCAAGAGGACTATAGGGTTTACTACGAAGAAAAGCTGCACAAATCTTTATGACAAATAGAGCTTCTAACCACCAAGGTCAATATGTTCTTGGCATAGGGAGTATTAGCTCTTTGCAGTCTGGGAATTCATTCTGCCTTTCTCAGTCTCAACCAGGCATCTTCCCACTATATTACATAGATACTCTGTAAGGTATTGCAGAAAAAAAAAATAAAAAAATAATCCTATCAAGATATGCTACAAAACTCCCACTAACTTCAGTGGAGTCAGCATGTCACCTAGTTTATCTTTGTCAATTTGTGTTCTGTAATCACATTGTTGCCAAGTTTCATGCTGTTTAGAGTTTTCCTTAAAACTCAAATTCCCCTCACAATCTAAATTCACCTTAATATGAAAATGTTTCAACTTTTCATACTGTTGAAAAACAAATTTTGTGTAGGTTTTTTGGTTACTTCTGTTTTTTGGTACCTCAGGGCTCATGGAAGCTGAAGGGCAAATCATTAAATTCATACAGAAGGGATGCTGCAAATGTTGCTCAGGGCTCTTCCATTCTAACACACATAAGTAGTTTGAGTGGGACACTCTCACTGCGTTTAATGTCTTCATCACAGTTAACTAATTCAGAGTTCTTCTATTATTGGAGAACTTGGGAATGTAATCAAGTGAGGTTACTGGTTAATCTCATCTTAAAGCATCTATTTAAAATAGATCTGAAGAATCACACTTTTTTACCACTGGTCCCATTTTCTCCCCTGATTAAAGACATATAAGCATGTCTTTACTACAGAAGTCGAAAGGCAAGATGATATTTTTGCATACAATGTGCAACAAAAGCAAGTTTGAATTTTCTGCATCCAACCATAAAAAATGCTAACAAAAACTCCATCACTGTTAGTAATATTCACAAGTACTTGATAACTATTTCTGGTTTATTGTCAGTGCTCTGTTAACAAAGACTCACAAAGGTGCATTGCTCTACATGCATTTTCTTTGCCAGAAATCTCAAGTTGAAAAGTTGCTGAACTGTTGCATTTCTTTTTAGACCTAACTTCTCAGTTTACTGCTCCTTCAATTATGCCAGCTCAACAGTATGTGAAATCATTCTGCAAACCAGACTGGTGTTTTGTTTTCAAAAAGCAAATATCTATTTTTATTTTTTTTTTTTCCAAAATCTACATCACCTCACTTTTCAAAACAGTCTCACAATGCAGCTTCAGGAGCAACAGTCTAGAAGCACAAGAGCTGGGGAAGACTTTTCTTGCCCTGTGTTACTGAAAGAATAAAATATATGAGACTGCACTCAGAGTTCAAAGGGTCAGTGAGGAGGAAGCAGGGAAAAAACAGACAGGGTAAATGTGCAGAGAAGACAGCACTTTCTAATCCTGCTTATCATACCAATCAATTGTATTTATAATAACTTTTCTTAGTCAGTGATAGTCACTTAACTAGCAATATTCTACCTGCAGACAAGTAAATACAGAGCCTAAAAAAAACCATATTGGTTCTTTAAATTTGAATGGACATTTGTCAGTTCTCTAAGTCCAGGTGAGAACTTGGACAGAGAAGTGAACAAATCTCAAATGGATCTGAGGTAGGACTTTCCTGACATTAATGACCCCAAAGTTTTTGTGTTAGGCAAATTTTTAAGTGTGGCTTAGGAAGCTTGAGACTGAATATATTTTTTACATTCAAAGCAGTAGGAAAATCTGAGACTGAATGCAACTGTTCATGCTCAAACTGTGTGGGTGGTGAATTCACATTGATTGAAGTTGGCCATTCTGACACCTGACCACATGAACCAACTAAACCATCTGTCCATGCATAGATATTCTGTTTATCTCAATGTACATCATTATGAATACTAATTATATTTCATACCAATATTGTAATAACAGCACAGCACGACCATATTCAGAATCTATGCTTGCCAAGAACATCTTACCTGTAACCAAGCATAAACTTTCTGAGAAGCAGAGAAATCATAGTCAAAGCAACAGAAAAATATCAGTAAATAAAATTAAATCATACCTATGTTCAAAGTAACTAAACAAGTAAAATTATGCAAACTCTTTGTGAGTTATTGTCTTATTATGGTATGTATACATGAATTGGATTAACTGTATTATAAACATGCAAAACGGTTTGTTTGTCTTTGTTGTTCCTGCTTCACATTCAGTGTATACAAACGGAAGGTGTTAAATACTTTTCTGGATCTGCAAATTAGTGTATTCTCCAGCACAGCTGGTTACAGAAAACTACCCTTACCATCTCTAGTCCAAGATTTGTTGTGAGCTTTATGAGTTTGTTCATGCCTGAAGTTGCTAATCAGCTAAACTTAGAAAATGGAAGTAATCTTAGTCTCTTAGTAGTCTTGCAAATAATTGTTTTTCTTTAATGGTTTCAGGCTGGTGGTTCGATGCCTGTGGTCCTTCCAATCTCAATGGGATGTTCTATACAGCTGGACAAAACCATGGAAAGCTCAATGGTATCAAGTGGCACTACTTCAAAGGGCCGAGCTACTCCTTGCGTTCCACCACCATGATGATTCGGCCCTTGGACTTTTAAAAGCTTTCAGTGGTGGATCCGAAAACAAACCAGAATGCCACTGCCCTCAGCAGCACTACTATCACTGTCTGAGGTAAAAGGTGAAGGGCTTCATGAAAGCAACATACAGGGGTAGGGATGCTGCCAAGTCACTTCATTGTCACTCAGTAGCCTTCAAAAACTGCCCTTCAGTCACCCCATGTCTTGCTGGCTTGGGAAGGCTTGGTTTAGAAGAAAGTGTCTGCAGAGTTTTTCCAGAGAAGAACAATTGAATCCAGTAACTCTAACTGAATCTGATGTCTGTCAGTTAGTGGTGGGCTTTTTATTTTGTTGTTTTTCAGTGGTGTTGTTGTTTTCTTAAAAAATACATATATATGTAAAACATGCAAAAACATACTAGGTTATTCAACAACGGCATCAGAATTTGAAACTATGAAACTCTTAGGTCCACTAAGAAGAATGATTTTTTAAAATGAAATGCCACTATTACGAAAAAAAGTAATTATAGAGACTCCTTTTTTAAAACTCATGTTAAAGAACTGAAGGTGACCACTCCAAATATCATTTTTCTAAAATGAACTGAATTTGAATAAATGGATGATTTATGTTAATCCCAGAGTCCAATGATTTGTGCTAATATTATTTCTTATTAAGTCCTTGAAGGACATGTTTCTCATAAATAAACTGAGTCAAGTGTATGAAGAATGATAAGAGTAAGAAGCATAAATCAATTGCTCTGTAGAGGTAAATGAGATAATTGACATAATCTCTGAGCTAGGATTTATAGCGTGATAACAAAAGTAGATGAATTTTGAGCCTTTTCCCTTCTTTCATTAAAGGAGGTCTGAATGTCATGTATAAAAATTAATGGAAGGTTAAGAGACTGTGAAATATTATCCTAAAGAAAATACAGGATTTTGCATGGAATATTTCCATTGAAGGTACACAGGAAGGCAAATTGCTAGGTTATATAAAAAATGACATAAATGCTTGGCTTAAGTCAATGAATTCATTGTACAATATCCTTGCATGTGCACAATTTATGATTAAATATTTTACTTTTATACTAAATTTTCATTTTTTCACTGTATTATTACATTTTTTGTGAGTATCAGAAGCATGTCAGTTCTTCTCAGTGCTTAGGCTACAACTATAAAAAATACTCATTGAACTGTATAGAAAATAAGGAATCGTGAACTGTAAATAGCATGTTTATATTTCCTGTGATGGTCATTTAATTTGTACATGCAGCCCTGACCCTACTCAAAGAGTGCAAAGCCTCAAAAGAATATAAGTATTAAAGAACTTTAGAAGACTACTTGCAATTTTTTTATAGTCAAAACAAAGAATTCTGTTGTATTAAAATGTTGCAGAGTTGTGTGGAAAGATGCATATCTCAGCTATAGGTAAGTATAATGTCCCTGTCATAACAATCAAAAAAGTAGTTAGGTTGCCCACAGTCCCTTGTGATTTAATCATGTGAATAAAGTAAATCTGGGAAAGAAGCTTGTACTCATTCTACTTCTGCTATCAAAAAAAAAAAAAAAAAAAAAAAAAAAAAAGCATGCTTGACCTTGCTCCCATTTAAATCAAAAGTAACATATCTATTGATTAAACTAGGACCAAGATCAGGCTTATAATTTGAATATGGTGATTGTGCTTGTTTGTTTGTTGATTAAGCTGTTTGTTCGTTACATTGTTACTGAAATTGGGCACAATGAAGATCAAATATGTTAGCAGAGAAACTTTTGTTTCCTTTAGCAGTTTATTTTAACGGAATGGAGAAAAAAAGGCCTTGGATTTTTTTAAACATCCCTTCTTAAAGAACACAAAGCCCACAAGGTTCTCTGTTTTTGCTACAACTTGATGTTTGCTTTTTTAAAGTGGGAAGCTCTTTCTTCTTGTGTATTTGTATATATTTATATATATATTTGAAATAATCCTGCACAAGGGTTAATTTGCTGTTTTCTGCTGAATAAGTTACCAAACTACTCCTTGCTCAGCAGTTTCTTCACAGGGCTGCTTTGTCTCAGTTTCCAGCAGTTTTATGAAATGTTCTTCATTTATGTGCAAAGACTGAGGTCCAACTTCTGCTGCGTTCTCAACAGATATATATTTCCTAGTCTCCAAGTTTGGAATGCATTTTTTGCAGAACGTAATGCAAAAAGCAAAACACATTCAAAATCAGCAGCATGATATTTACTGTTTATTTATCTCAGTTTGAGGGGAAGAAAAAAAAAAAGTGGATTTGGTTTCCTAACCTTTATAATAAAACATTTCTTAAAATTGCAGACTCTGTGATTTCATTTACTTTTGAGCATGCCTTTCTGTAACAGGCTGACAATATTTTACAAACCATCATCTCTCCCTCTAAGAAACATTAACAAATTTATTCAAAGCATAGGAAAAGAGTCTAATTATAGTTTGCAGAATGTGTACACTGTTGGATTAAAATACGTTTCAGTCCATTTTCTCAATTAAACTAATGGGGCTGTATTTCTCTCATTTTAAGTTCAGATCATACAACTCTAATAGTCTTTAAAATATTTTTTTTTAAAGCAAAGATACAAATAGAACTGTGCTGCCTGTTTCTTTTGCCTTTTGATATGTTTTTTTATCATCCCTTTGACAAATTTCCATTGATGCCTTCACCAGCAATGCTTCTTGCTCCATTTGTATGCCTTTTAATACTACAAGGGTCAAATTTGATGACTAGTGAATTTTTCCCCATTTTCTCAGTTTTCTATTAAATCAGCTTGTGAATTCAGATCAAATTAGCTTTTTATTATAGTTTTAAAAACTTTGAGAAATAGATTTATAAAAGCACATTTTTTGTGCCCATTGCCCCTTGTTCTATCACTGGGATCCTTCTCAGTCTTCTCTTCTCCAGGCTGAACAGTCCCCAGTTTCTCACCCTTTCGTCATAAGAGAAATGCCCCAGGCCCCATATCATCTGAGTGTCCCTCCACTGGATTCTCCCGAAGTTCCCTGTCTTTCTTGAAATGAGGAGTGCAGAACTCATTCTTGAATGTCAGTCACCTCTCCTGGGCCTTCTAATTACCTTCCATTGCTTTAACCTGTGGGTTACCTCCAAGTTGATTCTTGAAGTGGTCAAAGTTGTCTCCCCTGAAGTCCATTTCTTTATATAAAATGGCATTTGTCATGGAAGAGACTAGAATAGTCAATGCCAATGGTAATAATAAAGGCACTGTTCACACTTGTCATTTAACTAGACATCCCAGCACCACACAACAGTTCACTCCCCAGGTGGGATGAGGGAGAGAATCAGAAAAGGGTGAAGGAAGTCAGTTTTTGAGATTAATACAGTTTAATAGGACAGAAAAGGAAGCAATAATAATAATACTTATCATGGTATACAAAACATGTGATGCACAGTTCCACCGACTGACCAATGCCCAGACTGTCCCCAAGCAGCAAGCAGCCCTTTTTACCAACTCCTTGCAGTTTTATTGTCCCACATGTTGCTATACAGTATGGAGTATTCCTTTGGCCAGTTTGGGCCAGCTTTCTGATCCTGTCCTCTTTCAGATTCATGTACACCTCCAGCCTCCTTGCTGATAGGATAGTGTGAGAAGATGAAAAATCTTTTATATACTCTAAGCACTGAAATATCAGTGTGTTATCGACATTAATTTTCTCCTAAATTCAAAACATGACAACATACCAGCCACTACAAATGAAATTGTCATAGAATCATAGAATTTTTTGAGTCGGAAGGGACCTTTAAATGGCATCTACAATTCCCCTGCAATGCACATGGCCATCTAAAGCTAGAACAGTTGTAGAGATTGGGCCAGCCTGGCCTTGAATGTCTCCAGGAACAGGGAATCCACCATATCTCTGGGCAACTAAATCCTATGCCTCATCACTCTTATTGTAAAACATTTTTCCCTTATATTCAGTCTAAATTTCTCCTGTTTTAGCTTGAAAACATTTCCCCCTTGTCCTATCACAACAGACTCTGCTAAGGAGTTTGTACTCTTCTTTCTTATAACCCTCAATTAGATATTGAAAGGACTCTATTATGTCTTCCTTGAGCCTTCTCTTCTCCAGGATGAGCATCCCCAGCTCTCTCAGCTCCCTCCTTGTAGGGGAAGTGTTACTTCCCTTGGATCATTATTGCAACAATTATTTGTGGCCTACCTCCAATAGAATTAACAAAATTGCAGCCAAAATCAAGAAAACACATCACAGTTAAATATTTTATTTTGTAAAATAGGAATATACATAATTTTCACAAATCAATAGATGCGTTTTCCATCACACATAGATCATAGTTTTCAATATCCTCTAAGGCTGGATGTGTAATTGAAATGCACATTTTTCTAAGTGGCCTAGCATCCAGTACTGACTTATTAAGCAAGCAAGTCATTGACATTTATAGTACAAAACGTTCTCCAAATACAGTTCCTTAAAAAGTCTTTCCAGCTACTATAACATCTTTTCTTTGCAGAACTACATCTCAAACCACAACCCTGACTATGCTTCCAATAGTCTCACTTGGGACCAGTACAGCACTCTTTTGTCCTTTGAGAAGAGCAGACATGAAAGAGTAATTGCAGCAAGAGCTCAATACTATAGGTAGGATCAAACTTAATTTACAACCAGACCATGCTGCAGTTGTACCACAAGGCGTTCCTACCAACCAGTTTTTGCAAGAGCAGGACAGCTTGAGGAGAAAAGCAATAACTGCTGTGTGACAGTATGATCCCTCCTGCCCTCAACCTCTTCCTTTAGCCTGGCATTTACATCCAAAGTATTTCTCAGTACTGATAATACAGTCTTGCCAAACACTATGAGTCAATCATCTTACCTCAAACACAGTAAGCAGACTGAAAGCCCCTTGAGCTAGAGCTCAATAACAAGACTGTACATGACTTCTCCAGTTTCTTCCATATGTTGTGAAGCTTGAGTGACGGTAGTCTCAGAGTGGGTTATGTGGAATGTATACAGGAAGTGATTTATTGAAAGGCCAACCTTTTGAGAGAAGGTAAGCATAAGCAAAACAAAACCTGCAAACCTCAGCTGATAGCAAACACTGAGGGAGCTTGGTATGCTGACTCTCAGATAATAACAACACAGAAGTGTGGAGCAGGTTTGAATTCCTTTGGCCAATTCCTGTGACCATCGTGCAGGAATGGGGATTTGATGATACTACTGGAACTGATAAACTATCTTGTTTTCCTGAGCCAGCTCTGAGCCAGCAGTTATCCACCTTTCTGTCAAAAACATGTTCTCTGAGTAAACATTTCAAAACAAAGGTATGTTTAACTAGAGTCACTCAAATTCCACCTCAAAGAAAGAAAATAGTATAAAAATGAAGGATTTTTGAGGAAGATAACATTGCAGATAAGTCAGGAGGACATCACTGACTTCTGGGACCAGTTGATGGGCTAAGCATCTCTTGCCATCTCAAAGGGACATCAATTAGGCAAGATTCATTCACTCAGTTATGGGTGCTTCCCTTGGAAAACTTGAAAATCTCAATAGAGTTATTTAATGTGTTTGTGTTTGGCCACATTGTTCCTGGTTAACTTCACATGCTTTTCAGTGTGTGTATCACCAGAAATCTGAAAGGATATGTAGTTGCTTTAATAAACTGCCCTATTCACTGTCTAGCTGTGAGAGTTCTCATTGGGTGCAGCCAGATTCCTTAAGGTTGATCATGAGAGTCCATTCAAATGCAACTACACTAATTGGACAGCATACTATTTGTGAACCTGCAATTGTTATAGTTCATATATTGAGCATGATCAGACTTATAACGCCGAATTGAGCACTGATCAAACCCTAAGCTCAGCAACCCCCAGCCTCCCTGATATTTGAAGACAAGTTGGAATTTCTGCCAAAATTCTCTTCCCATTTCACCTGACACTCTGAATATAGACGACAGTGTCAGTGTTGTTCAACTCTGAGCTGTAGTGCTCATACATATGCACAAACCCGTAAGTCTGGAGAAATTTTGATGCAATCTGTATATCAAAATGACTTTTGCAAAGAAATCTATCTAGAACTGTAATCTCCACATCCCCCCACCGTCCCCTACCCTCCCCCACCCCCCACCCCCCAACCCCCCCCCTCCCAAAAAAAAATCATCCAGAAACACTGAAAATATGCCAGTAGGAAAAGGAGATTAAGATATAGCATATGCAAGGTAGCTGAGTAAGAATGGGAAAGAGAGAAGAGAAAAGACAGGGTTCTGGTACTGCACTAATGAAAAGGAAAATGCAGACTGAGCGGTAAGAGATGGAGGGGAAAGGATTAATCACAAGATACAACACCTCTGTATTTCATGTGGCTCCTGCCACATCTGTGAAACAATGAAAGAATTCTCTTCTCCTCTAGAGCATCCAAAACCCCTATCCCCAGAACAGGAATTTATTGCTCTTATTTGTTTTATATGGTTTTGTACCTGCAGTTTTTCATATTTTGCATGGGGGAAGACATTAGTATCCATCTTTGGGAAGACATGCTGCTTATATTTATGACAAGATAGCCCCATAGCAAATCCCTCAAAAGTGGAAATGTTCCTTTAGAAAAATACTGTTTTCTGTTTTGTAAATTTTAAGGACTAATTAGGAAATAACACCTGTGTCTGTCCAAATTTTTGTGAAATGAATGTCTTCATTCTTCTACTGGCTAAATTTCAGTTGGAAACAAACCTTGTTTTCTTATAAATAGCCATGCAGTTTTCTGAATCAGTGTGTTCAGTAAAATAATAGATATATACTGTAAATATGTCCAAAATTGCACTGATATATTAAAATACATAAAGATCTAGTCCTCTGCTTTGGTAGACAGAATCCTGAGACCCAAAGCCTTACCACCCAATTTCTTTTTCCCTTGTTCCTGACCTCTCTTTCACTTTAATAGTGTCACTAAGCCTCATTTTAAACTGGAAGTAGTCACACATTTAGCTAAACACAAAGGACCTGTGGGCACTCTTGTTCACAACCAGACATGAACTATGGGGATGGAAGTCCTTAACACTCATTTGCTTTGTGAGGCTGGGAAAGGGTACATATGCACACAGTGGACCCTATTACAATCTTTTTCTCTTTGGGTGGAAAGTGGATGCTTAGCAAGGTCAGATATCCAGGAGCCCTAATAGGTGCCCAGAAGAGAAAGTGACTTGCAGGCACCTGCTTCAGTCCTGTAGGAAAATAAGGGAAGTCATTCTGAAGCAAGGAAAAGAAAATTGGAGGCTCTTGATACACAGACTAATAAGAAAGAACTGAAGAGTGAGAAAATTAATACTATGGAATAATAGAGCAAAGGATGTGAAAGAATATGATTAGGAAGTTGAGAGCAAGCCCAAGAAAAAAAGGAAGTCAGTCTGATAAAAAGAATATGAAGAAATACCAAAGAAGAATGTACAGGAAAATAAAAAAGAATTAGGCAGGGATATCTATATTTTCATGCCAAAAAAAAAAAAAATTATCTCCAAGTTCATGTAGATAAGATTGCTATTTCTAGGATACATTTCTAGATGCCTAGATGTAGTGTTATCTTTTTGAAATAGCATGAATAATAATGACAATGCATATGATACCCAAAGAAATTGTGTATTTGTGTCTGATAGTTAGAAAAAAGCTTTATTTTGGGTTTAGAATATTTTTCTATGTTTTTTAGAGGAGAAATAGTATATTAGCCTAAAGGAACTGTGTGGTCATTTTCTTTATTGCTTTTGTTTAATATTTACAAAGTAGTGGAGACAAAATAATATATGGTAAAATCTAATGCAAGGCTTAGAAAGCAACCCATTCTTGCAGGAATTTTTGGTAATATGCTGTCTGAGAAACAGCTCATGCTTTTAACATGAGACAAGAATCCACCAGAAGATAAATCAGAGTTGGATAATATTTATTCTTCCACTGAAAGATGTGAAACTCCATCCTTTTGCAGTGCTCTCATGCTTATATTTAGAAGCATTGTCTACTCCCAAGGAAACTACAAGTCTCAGACCTGCAGTCATACAGCTGCATTGTTGAACCACTAGTTTATTTTCTTTTGAGTAATGGAGCAGAACTCCTGGAAATATGTTTTTCTCTTGTTCTTTTGAAGCAAACATTTAATTTAATTAAATTATTTTTTTTCATTTAAAGGCTTCTGCTTTGGAGTTTATCTTTCATCTACCACAGATGATTATCTAAACCTCTCAGAAGTTTTGGTCATCACTGTTTGTTCTGTAAAAGCCCCAGGCAAAATTCTTCTCCTGGACTCATGCAGTGGTTCTCGTCTCCAATCTTCTGCTCTGCCTTCATGCCGAGTGACTATCACACTGCGAGTCATCGTCAGTGTCCTTTCTGAAGGGTTTGTCATTGCAGTCCTTCCAAGGAATCCAGGGAATCTCTCTTCAGTGAAAAAATAAATAATAAAAAAAGAAATCCTTGAAGCAAGGTCGTTGCCAGTCCTGGATTCCTAAACCCTTTCCCATCACTGCACAACAACAAGTCGCCGCCCAATCTTTTCTGGCTGAAAGTCGCATCAGCGCTGTCTTTAACTTCATCCAGGCAACAAGGGAGTCCTCCAACACCACTTATTTTTCACCTATTCAAGTCCAGAAAAGATTCCTGTCTCAAGACTGGAGAGAAATCTCATAGTTCAGGAGCTGCTGTAACAGCACTTGTTCAGAAGGTGATGCCTCTACACACCCCTAAGTGTGTACACAGTGAAGCAGCCCATGTGGAGTAGCAGTGCTGGCTTTCAGATTGCCTGGTCATAAGCCAAGGATGATACAAAATGCATGTCATTAATTTTAAGAAGTATAACCTCATTAGCCAAAGGCTATTCCACTAAATGCAGAGTTTTTCACAGAAAGAAACATGTAACATGTAGATGGCAATATGTTTAGTTTCACTTACAGAAGACCAATACGCTCATTCACTAAGTGGGTTACTAAAGCTCTGGAGTTTGTTTGAATCTCTCAAGGCTATGGGAAAAGACAATAATAAATACACTGGACTTAGAGTTGTAAAAATAGCCTTGTAAGCAAAAGCATTTTTAAGTTCCCAACAGGGTAAAACAAAAAGATTGAAAATTTATCTCTGTGACATGGATTTATGGTTTTATTAACAGAGTCATAGGCAGGAGCCTGTCACTGTTTCTTTTCCAGTGTAAAACTTGTGGATCAGGAAACTGTGAGACTCCCCACAGCCTAAAACCAGATCAACAAAACTGCCTCAGTTAGATATAATCTAAAGTAGATTAAATGATACTGCTGCAAGTCAATGGATAGGGCAGGAAATTGAAGAAGAGTTAAACAGCAACACTAACATATTTAGGATTGTATTTTGCACGAGTAAGTACACAAGGAAAGAAAAAGAAAAAAAATGCTTCTTTTTTCATTGCAGTCAATTATAACGTAGATATGAAATACAGATACTTAAGATAGCCTCAGGGCGTGAGGAGAGAGTGATAGAGAACCCATCCTATGATGAAGCAAGCATGCTTCGCTCAGAGATGCTGAGGAGCCCTCAGGTTTCCAAGGTTTTTGCAGTCTGCTGCCACCTATGGTACAAAAGGAAACTTTTCCAAAGTTCATTTCATCATCAGAACCAAGTGAACATGCAATGAAAGATCTGAAAAAGGGGAAACTAGAGGGAGTACTAAAAATGGTTAGGATGTTCAGCATGGATGGACAAAGTTAACTCTATACTTAAAGACACGCTTTCAGTTTTAAAAGCACTGAACTCTTAAAAATACACTGGTGTTACAGCATTGTGGACCTTCCCCAACGAAGGTAGTGATATTTACAGAGAAAATGTTGATCCAAAGTGATGGCAAAAGGAGAATCAGAAAAAAAAAAAAAAAAAAAAAAAAAAAAAAAAAAAAAAAAACTATTCTAAAATGTCTTGTATACACCAAAATCTGATTACACTAGAGATAAGAATATGGAGCATACTTCAGGAAGCCTAATGAAGCTGTAAAAGAAAAGAAATCCATACTTCAAAACTAGATCTAAATTACACTTACAATCTCATTAAAATACTCCTCACTCAGCAATTTTAAATGGAAGAATCCAGTTTGTTGTTCCAGCCTAAATTTAGCTAACTTATGCAAAAAGAAAATATATTATCATTAAGGGTTTTTATTACTCATTTGCACACTGGTTTTATCAGATGATCCAAGAATCACATTACAATAGTGCTTTTTACTTGTGAGGTGTGGTCATCAGGAAATGAAAATACACCTTTGTAATTTTTTACTGTTAACTCCCCAACTAATCAGCTCATTTTGGTACCTTTATTTACTCTGGAATCATACTCAACAATGCAAGAACACTGTGTCTTTTCAAGAAGTCATCAATCCTTTTTTCTCTTCAGTGCACCTGAATGACATTTACCATAAGATGGTTCAAATTAATATCTCCGGAGCAGCCCGAACTGTTAATCCTGTTGCCCTTACGTAAGCTATCTCGTTTCTCTGACCTTTCACTTTCTAGTGTTCAAATCTAAGTCTCACCAAGGTTACCATTCACAGGTCACAAGGCCATAGATAACCTTAGATATTAGTAGGACTCCATTCATCTACTTACAGAAGCTAGAAGTAAATCAATATTTACTGTCTGAACCATTCACAGGCTGAAAGCCTGGAGTGCAGTTTAGGCAGATGTAGATCTACTATTGTGGGATGTTAGTCTCAGCTCCTAGTATGGGTAAGGGAACTTAGATAATAAAGTGAATGTAAAGCCATTTTAAGGAACTGTTATTAGCAATTGGAAATCTGGATTATCTGAGTCCTATCCATATCAAAACCATACACATTCTGCAAGAAACTCTTTCTTGAAATCTTTAACTCCTAGGACTTTGGGGCAAGCTCAATTCCTATCAAAATGGATCCTGAATTTGTAGCTTTTATTTCAAAACCTAATGTAATTAAATAAGACAGGAAATATGCATTCTATCTTTCTGTATTTAGTTTGCTAGAAACAACTCTCAACAAAACTTTTACACAAAATATCACAGAATGGAAAAAAATAATTTTGGCATACACCAAGCTCCTGTATCATTAACTAACACATGGAGGAAATCAGCTCGTGTAACCATCCTTCTGATTCTCCTGCTGGCATCTGCAAATCACTACGTTAAACTATAATCAAGGAAGAAATATGAACTAAGTACATCAAAATTCTGGGTAATTTATCATACTGATCTAATTCATAAGAGAAATCTTTAGTGCTCATTGAGTGAATTACGCGATTACTGTCATAGGTGGGATAAACTTGGCATTCCACTAGGAAATATCAGATTACTCTATGCATCCTGAAGTATTTATCTCCAGTTAGTACTCTGCAAATTGTTATCAGAAACAAAGATTACACATTAAATAGCACTAATATGCAACCAGCAGGACCTTGCCAAAATATAATGCCCTTTTTGCTCCTGTGAAATAAGCTTCACTGACAAGGTTAAGATTTCACCTTCTTTTTTTCCATATAGGTCACACCCCTGAGGGAGTCATTTCAACTCTTGCTATCTTTCTATCTTTCCTTATTACTTTCCTTAGTTTCCTTAGCTTGTCCTTTTGTTATGATTTTTTTTTTTCATTGAAAATGCATGTGGAAATGCTGTAAATATATTCACGTGTATATGATCCAGAAGCAACTCCATGCCGAATGAAACATTCAATAACCTCATGGAGTGGACAATTTTGCAAATTTTTTACTATATCTTCACATGAGGTTTGAAAAGAGGAAGCAGAAATTTATCTAGAGAGACACATTCAAGTTGGGCTTTAATTTGATGAAATTGCAGCTGCATTACAGCCCCTTTGGAAAAAGTGAAGTAGGTGCCACATGAGGACTTGTCAAGGAACAAAATGTTTATCATGATCTCCATGTGCAACTCCATGTGCATCATGGAGTTGAAAGAAAACAACGTAAAGCCTTTTCTTTCCTTTTTTTTTTTTTGTTTTGCTATGAATAGCTGAGAAATATGAACTTTCTGTGTTTGTAGTGAAGAGGATAGAAGCTGATCATGACCTTCTGCTTGCCATAAAGAAGAGCCTTCTCTCTAAAAGTCGTGCAACTGTTTGCCAGAGGCTTAGAAAAGATGGTGGGAGTTCCAGCTCCAGTGGCACTGGGATGACTGGAGAGGACTGGAGAGAGCATTGTCAAGTCAGTGCTCATTTTTAGCTTCAGGAAAAGTCTCCTGCAGTAGACTGCTTTTTGCCTTGCTCAGCTCAGGGAATGCTGGACTTCCAAGACTGGTCCCTTTGTGAGCTGATGCTTCTCAACAACGTTGCTGGAGATTAGAGCTGTGAAAGCTGCCTCTGTAGCACAGTCAATTCCAACCAGGGCTATTGGACTAATCCCATTCAGGATCCAACTTAATCCAGCTCAATTGAGGTGCACGATCTACTAAAAAAAAACTGATGGGCAGTTTCTCAAAAACAGAGAACAGAGAACAGAGGACAGAGGAAAAGAAAAGCGGGTTGAGGGAATATAAGGCTGAGGTTTTCTTAGCCACCTGCATAAATAGAACTGAAGAAGTGAGGAAAAATGTAGTAGCTAAAAATGAATAAAAACTTATCTGCAAGTACCACTCACAGGGAGGCCTTACCAGACAAAACCATGATAAAAGATGGAGCAGAATCTCTACAGAGACAAAACCAGATGTGGTGCTGTCTGTTGGTGACTCTCGGATGGGTAGATGGAAGGAAGGAAGGAAGGAAGGAAGGAAGGAAGGAAGGAAAGAAGGAAGGAAGGAAGGAAGCAATATGTCTGTCTATCTGTTTCTGTTTCAGTGTCCTTTTTTTAATTTTGGGGTCCATTGATCACTAAGTCCCAGAAAGTTATCCCATTTACTAGCAACTGGGGTGCCCAATTTGTGCTAGCAGGCCTCTATACTCTCCCTAAATCTTCTTCCCATGTTACAGACTTGAAAGGAGAAGTAAGACTCCTGACACAGCAGGGTTGTATTGGAAATATCAAAGAGTTAAGATTGAAAATCAAAGTAGTTTGTTTCTATTTTCAGAAATCAGTACCTAATGCAGGGTTATCTTTAATGACAGACACCATGGTGTCAAAGGATTGTGTCAGGTTTCAGACCTTTTCATAGTTTAAATTCCAACGTTTAATCAAAGGTTAAGTGAATCCTTGCTGGTGGTGAAGGGTTACTCCAATGCGAGGTTGTTGTGGGTGGCCTACAATAACTAATACCATTCCAGGCAGCAGCCTCCTACATGCAAACATATTTCCCATGCAAGTCACTTTGTAGAGAAAATATATATGACACTACGTATAAGCTATCCCTCAGGAGACAAGGCAAAATAATTCTAACTGCAATTATTTTTCAACTGCTTAATCTCTTAGCTGAATAACTGCAATTTTGGTTTTGAATCTTCAAAAAAAAATTTCTTTCAAATCAAATGAAGCATAGATTTAGTTGATTCATAAGTGTCAGAATTCATATCCCCTGTGGTCTGTTTCATTGTCTAAGGCTGCATTTTCCTATTTCATGAATTTTTTCTGGGCAACTTACTTCAAAAGAAAAGGAGAATCAAATATTTGTGAATTTTTTAATATTTTTGTAATATTCAGTGTATAAGATGTAAAATAGAAGTACATTCATACTGCGCAATCGAAACTGATATGGTATTTTTTCCCATCTCTAACAATTTGTCTCTACTGAATTTATTTTATGTGAGAAATAAGAAAATGACTGCAGAATTCAATGGTATTTTTTATGCATTAAGGTAGATTTGTACCAAGTTTTGATGAATATTCCTTCTCATTCTTTTAAACGTGTTATGGTACCTGAATTGTTTTTTATTTTGTCTGATGTTTAATGCTTGGAATGAAAATAAACAACACTGACTACCTTTCTCCAAAGTATTTCTTCTGAAGCAAGTTATATTTTCATATGTTATAGGGCTCAGCCAACTATACAAAATTTCTATGAAATCAGTAAGCATATTACAGTATGAAGTATTTATGCATCTGGCACTTATTCTAGATTTTGTTAACAGTTTTTCAAAGTCCATAGAATATAAAATATATGATTAATAGAGTTGCTTTAAAAAACAAAACAAAACAAATCATTTTATCTACAAACAACTAAAAAAATGTTCTATTTCTACTGCAAAAGGATTTTCACAGAGGATTTATAATTAAGCAGAAGTATCCTGGGCAGGAGACTTTTTTTTTTTAGAACTATTTGTGGTTTTACTTAAAACCTTAAAATAAAGTGTCTGGGTTTGCAACAAAAAGTGCGCTTATTTTGCTGATATGGCTGAAGAATTCTTTTTATTGAGTTTCCACCTCAAATTCCAGTAAGGAAACGAACAATTAAATACAAGTAAAAGAAATTAATCTGAGGGTTTCTTAAAAAAAATCTGGAAGAATTTACATTTTCTGTGCCTTCCCCTCTCTAAGTTAGGAAGGAAGGGCGTGGTAAAGTTTGTGAAAGTGTTCCTAGTTTAGTACCTTTGTAATTCAAGCATAACAATTAAGTCAACTCTACTAGATATAAAAGTACATAAAGCTAGAAGTGATAAACTAAGCAAAAGTACTCCTCACTGTGATCACTGTACACAGTATTTCATGAGAGAAATAGAGCATTTTTGATTGTGTACCTTCTTCACTACCACTCAAAGGAAAAAAAAAAAAGACAACAGAACACTACTTTGCTTGAGCTACTTCAAGTATACTGCATTATTTGACAGAAACTGTAAGTTGTGTAAGCCATAAATACACAATTTCCTACTCTTTGTCTTCCTATCGTCACAAAGTTAGCTTGAAAAACTATGAAAAGTAGCAGGAATCTGCTCCCATTTCCACCTGGTGCAAAATGCTTTTCTTGTTGCATATTGCCTTTAGCTCTTTCCTCTTGCCTTATTCCAAACACACCTTTGATCAAGTAGTCCTTGTGGAAAAGAAATTTATTACAGTCCTGATCAGAAAGCATCTCACTATACCATACCACCTCTTTTTTTTTCAAAGAAAACAAATGAAAGACATCCACTTAGAATTTCTCACCAGTTTTGGCCAAGCATAATGCCAGCTCTTGAATTGATTTATAAAGCATCATGATATCTGCTGGATGCAGAAAGTAACCGACTGCACACTAAGCCAGCCTAAGGACATTAACAAAGGGGGAAACCTGCATCTGCTCTGTGTTTATAGACAGACATAAAATGATTATTGTAAGAACTGTAAATAATATGATCCAATGTGAACACAAACCTCTGGAGTGTCAGAGGAATGCATTTAAGTTTTGAGAAGACTTTGATCTGTTACCATTTTCTGTTCTAAATAACA
This sequence comes from Meleagris gallopavo, assembly GCF_905368555.1. NCBI lineage: Eukaryota > Metazoa > Chordata > Aves > Galliformes > Phasianidae > Meleagris > Meleagris gallopavo. The sequence goes on along the minus strand of NC_139406.1, from coordinate 76,375,765 downwards.
ATTAAAGCATTACAGCAGTATAACAAGCCAAGTTTTCTGCAGATTTCCATCCCATAACAATAGATGTCAGATTGTAACAGGATAATTCATATAACAAAAGAAATCATCCAAATTTTGATCTTCAAAAGAAAAGGATAAAAATCAACGAACACTGTAATATAAAATCTAATCCAAAAATGACATCTGCAGTTTTAAACAAAGTGGTGTTAGTTGAGTGATTAGATATCATGTTTGATCATAAAGAATTCTTGGCCTCCCTTTGTTCCAAAATCTGTCTAAGCTGTGAATTTATATTACTTATTTGTCCAGTGTTTTAGACTGTAGTGGAAGTAATGAAATGTGTCAATAATTTGTTACTTTAGACTCCTTGCCTCAGAAATCTGGTTTCAATTCTATCTGGGCTGACATCTACTATTAACAAGCTTAAATGTTTCAGTATATCCAAGGCCAGAAAATATGTTTAGCGGTAAAACAAAAATGTGGGGAACATTTCAATAACTCAATAAAAAACAAGACTCATTAGCAATAATAATTTCAACTCTAAAAACTTTGCAAATTTGCTGTTGAACATGAGTGTACCCCTAGACATTGCGGCTTCTCCAGGGCCAGAGTACCTCAGTGGGATTTCACAGTGACTGAGATTAAGCCCAATGCTGAGCAAGAGAACTTCCTGAGCAGATGTAGCATTTAGCTCAAACTTTTGTCAAAGCCTTAAGGTTATTGCTGCTCATGTTTGCTATAACTGACACATTCTGTTCACGGTCTGTGCCATCAAGAAGAGAGAAGAGATGCTTCTCAGTTCATAGAATCATAGAATCACAGAATGTCTTGAGGAACGGACCTCAAGGATCATCAAGCTCCAACCCCTCCGCTGCAGGCAGGGCTGCCAACCTCCACATTTAATATTAGACCAGGCTGCCCAGGACCCCATTCAACCTGGCCTTGAACACCTTCAGGGGTGATGCATCCACAACCTCTCTGGACAGCCTGTTCCCGCACATTACCACTCCCTTGGTAAAGAACTCAAGTTCTTAAGAACAGTTGCTTGATTTTCTTTGATTGACCAGTAGCTATTTGGGGAAGGGTTGTGTGGGAGATACTCAATTCAAAGAAACCTGAAAAATCTGGGAAACATGGAGATTAGATTAATTTTGAAAATCAAAGTTAGCAGTCAAGGAAAAAGTAAAAATATTCCACCTCTTAAATCTTTCCTTCTCTTTTGTATTATAACAAAATTATACATATTTATTTAAAGGAAAAGGAAGGTTACACTGTATGTTGTTCCATTTTATTTAACTGAGAATAGAAACTTATTTTTCAGTAGTGTGTAAAGTCATTGTGAGAGCAAAACATAAATAGTGAAATATCATCAGATTTTCTATTATTTTTTCATTTCAAACACAAAATTACATAATTTACAGGCTAAAATCTTCCCATTACGTATATTTATCGCTCCTTGACTAACAATTCTTAGTATTTTCCTACTCAGAGTTCTTGAACTTTTCAGAATAACTTGAAATATATTCATTTTTAGAATCCAGTTACTACTTTTAATTCCCTGTCATTCATAAAATGACTTAATCTCATTTGATAATTAAAGCTCTTTCCTTAAAGTCTTTTGAAAAACAATCATATAACAGTTTTTCATTTTCCTGACTCTTCTGTCTAAACCACGCAAACTGGGAATTTTGCAGTGATAATGAGATCTCAGCAGTCATCCAAGTTGCAAGGTTTACTGTTACTGAAAAAGTTCTGGGAGCCATAGAGTCAGCATTCTCTGACAATAACCCCTCTCTGTATGCTCATATGATATCTCACTTCTCCAAGAAAAGTCACCTGAATATATTTCACCACCAGCAGCTACTAAGGAAGCAGGAAATGACTTTATCCCAGTAGATCAGTAGGGAATGATGCACTAAGACCAAAACAAAACCATTAACCTTGAGACAGTTTGATCCTCAACATACTTACACAGGAGTGCTAGTAAGCATTGTTTAGCTTGTGCTAAATGTTTCCTATGGTCACAAAGCATGCAAACTAAAGCTTCTCCACTTAGTCATTTGAATAGTACTATCGTTTCGCTGCTATGCTGACTCTTGCAGTTGTCAGAGAAACTCTAGAACCTCCTAAAATATGTTTTGCTTCCTACTTCTTTTGCACTTCTAGTCTTAGTACAGCAGAAAAAAAAAAAATTATTCATAAGCGCTTTATCATTTTTTCATTGTTTTCATCCTTCAAAATTCCAAAAATCTCAAATGTGAAGTTTAAGTCTGATAATGACTTAAGAACCCCAAGCCAAAGGAATTTAAGAAACACCTTTCACTTAATTGACAACTATTTTTTCTTTCTTGAAGTAATAACAATCTTCCACTTCCATTTAAATTTTTAAAATGCTTATATGATCAAAAATACCTGAATAACCACAGTGAAAATTGTTTTCTTTGTTACTCTATCAGGTCACCCCACACTTCTGCAGTAATAATATCCGCCAGGAATTCCAATCAGCTAAGGCATGATCTCCACTTCCTGAGAACATGTGGCTGTTCTCAGGCTGTCGATTTTTCCAAAGGTATCTCCATTTGATCAGAAACAGTTTTGTCCCCGATGAGGCTAAATGCACTGATATATTATTTCTAAGTAAATCTCTGGACCACTTTTTTGATAATGGGGTTATGCTAACCATGGTCTGGTCCTTGGAGATCTTGCTTGTACTAAGCAAAAACATAAAAATATCTTCTTAAGCTTCTCCAATTTCTAGCCACTCTATTCTTATCAGCTTTGGACAAATATTGCTTGGCCTGATGCCTTGTTAACAATATCATCCCTTGACTCCTTAATAATCTTTGCTAGGGTTGTTAGTACATTCTTTAATCTTTTGTTCGATTTCCATTAAAACTGTGGTATTATTTCAGCCTTTCCAGCTGAAGCAGCATTTACAGCATAATCAGTCTACACCTTTGCTATTCACCTAGGTATGCTTTTAAACTTTGGACTGTCTACATCTCCAAAGCCAGCCTATATTTTCCACATAACTATAGTTTGTAACAGAAATTTGATAAATGGAGAAATCTTGAAGAAAATTGACTCCAGCACTGGGTTCACATTAACTACAACAATTAAAAGTGATATATGTTACACTATGAAAAAAAAACTGTTTTAATGAAAAAGAGATTTTTTTCTTTTTCTCTTGAGAGCTATTTCTATAGGAATTGAGATTGTGATTGACATTATCTGTTCAAGTGTAACAGTTTCTTTTCCCATTAAATTCCTTACTTGAGGAAGTCATTTTCATTAAATCTGTTTCATGATTCAGGTGCAAGATTCAGGTGCAGGATTCTGCACTTCCATGACAACCTTACAGCTGTCTGGCTTTGGAACCTGCCTGTTTTTACAGATTCCAGAACTTCATGTCTGACATTGCTCTAGTCTGCAGAACTGCTTGTCATTCTCTGCTGATGAGGTGAGCCTTGATGAGGACTGGAAGAAATGTGTTTAGAGAAGGTCAAAAAGCCACTCATGGATTATGATTACGTGGTTATCACAAAATGCAAGAACCTAAATACCAATTAGAGCAGGAAGCTGTTTCCACCCCCAGTCTGTCAGGCACATATAACGATACAGGCAAGGTACTATGTGCCCTTACAATTTACAACCTGCCAACAGAGAACAGATGGATGATACAAACATATCGTGTTATAAATATGTCATCTGTTCTCAAGAAATCTCAAAGCTCTAACTGGAATCAAAAGGCTTAATTTATACTGAGTTTAAAACCAACAAAAGGATGAGAGATATTTATTAACCGCTATTTTTTCTCATAATCAAGACAACTGCTTTGCCTAATAGGTTATCCTACTGATCACAGTAAGTAGTACTGTTATCCTGGAATCTAATAGGACTGATTGGTTAAGGAATAGTATATAAAGACAATGTAAATATATCAAATTTTTGGTGTTTTAGGCTCATACTATATTCCCCCATGTGGCACTTCAAATCATTATAGCTCTTGTTTTTGTAAATGTTTCTCAACTAACTCTTCTTAGATCTATTTGGTGAGGTGAGATATTCAAAAGACCCAATCCAGCAGGCTATCCCACATTGCATCAAGCAGATGAATCACTGACATCCAGTATCCCAGAGGAAGACTGACACTGTTTTGCACCATCCTGATGAAGCTGGAACAGCCTTCAGGCTTTTGAATATTACACCAAATAAGGGAAGAGACTTCTGCTGGGAAAGAGAAACTGAGATCTCGAAGCCTCCAGCAATTTAAATCCCAGATGGATTTCCAATCTTGGGATGGCAGCTGTCATCCTCACTGTTCTGAGTGCAGGGTCAGACCTCCAGCCCATCAGGTTTCCTAAAGAGCTGCGGGTGGTACCTGGCTGGTGGTTTGCATGCTCTCAGCACGGGAGGGATCCGGCTGTGCTGACCACAGCATTGCACAGACAGTCCTTATAACTTGCAATCTTTCATGAGATCAGCAAGCATTGCAGACTTTGCATTCCTGCTTGGTGAATTATGAGCAAAATCAAACGTAATAATCCCACATGTGCTGTTTAATCCCACTGCAGAGACTGAAAAATTATAAAGTTTTATCCTTTTAAAATACTATATTTTAAATATATATTTCTGAGTCCATATTATAAAACCTCTGCTATTTCCTTATTGTCTTTCTTTTGTGCTTTTAATTTTTCATTTCAAATTAAACTTACACTGCTGTGGTGGCCCTGTACTTTGTGTCATTGCCTGAGAAGACTGCAGCCTTTTCCCTCTCCTGGACAAGGAATATTTATGAGACAAGGCTTCAACTGAGTGATGTTTTTTAAATGAGAACATAGGAAATGGTGTAACAGGTCAAACCAAATTCCCCTTCTACTCTGTTTTTCTATAGAAGGATCTCTATACACAGTAGTCAGAAGACAAGGTGCAAGAAAAGGTAAAATCAGACCAAGAGTGTAGAGCTGGTTTCTCAGAATGTTGTCACAGACTCCACTAATTTGCAGCTCAGAAACTTCTTCACTGAGAGACAATGACTTATTTAAGGACTCACTACCGATTTTCTCCCACTATTTTGTCCAGTCTTATTTTATAGTATTTGAACATTTAATATCTCCAGTGTTCCAAGGTAAAGTTGTTCTTATTTTAACTTGAACTTGTGTAGCAAAGTGAAAGAAATGAACAATTTTTCCCTGCTCTACAACACTCCTGATTTTAATGGACTGTATATTATGTCCTTTATCTCTTTACAGCAAATATTTCTCCTTTGCTAATTGTATAGAAACTGTTCCAAACCTTTAATCACTCTTCTTGCCCTCTTCTTGCTCTCTTCTTCCTCTTCTTTCCTCTGCTATTGTATTCTCCTTCCATTGGAGGCAATATAAATATAGACCGAATTTTAGATGTAAGAATTTCATACCATTGCACAGTGACAAAGTGCTTTTAATTTCTGTTTTCTGTTTTGTGTTTTCTGTTCCAATCCTTTCCAACATTTGATTTCCTTTTCAGACTACTATTGAACAATAAGGTAACAAGATGAGTTTGGAGTTGCTGTAATGTGGAAAATTAGCTCTATTCCACACTAAAAATCCTGCAGGTACAGTCAGAGATCAGAGTTTTGTTTAAATGCTATCAATCACAAATTGGAGTGAAAGTTTTAAAAGCCAGGGAAAAAAAAATCTATTTAAAAATATTTTTGATTTTTATATATTATGGTCTTGTAAATTATTTATTATTTTCTAATATATACATGGTGACACAGAAAGGCTGTGGATTCTCCCTGCGATCATCAGAAACTACCTGGCCATGAACTTGGGCCTCCTGCTCTAGGTTTCTCTGTAAGAGCAGGCCCTGAGCCAGAGGGACTTATGTCTTTTCCAACCTTGGTGATTCTATGATTCTATGATTCTATGTGCCCCTGCTAAACTAGGCCAGTCTTGATTCTGTGAATTCAGATGGATTTTAGAGTCCTTTAATAGAAACTCTTCAAAAGCAGAGTTAAAATTTCATTTCTACGTACAGAAACAAATACTGTTTCATTTGCAAAAGTGATTAGCCTCTTCATGGTAGTGATTTAAATTCAAGGTAACGGTATTGACTTACCTGGCATGGCTATAGCTTTGGAGCTGTGCAGCACTTGGGCAAAGTTCTATCAGTAAAACATTTTACATGACAAAAACAGAAAACCGTTAATTGCTTTTGAAAGAGCTTGTTACAACAGTGGTTGTACTGTCCCTTACATAGTCACCATGAAGTTCATATCATTTGACACTGCAATTGCTCTACAGGGTGAAGAAAAGCCCAGAAAAAATTAGTTGAGTATCTTTTAATTTGTCTCTGCATTTCCAAATTCATTCCTCTCTTCAGATATACATGTAAATCTAATTGACGTTGAAGTGCGAAATCCCACTGTCACTTCTTACAATTAGTTTTGACTATTTCTGTTTATGCAATGTGAGTTTTTCACATATATCTAAGATCAAAATTCGTCAGGGCATAAAAAGATGTATCTTAAGATATAAAATATTGTATACGTTTCCTCATATGGTGTACTGCTGAATAAATACTTTCTCTGAGACAAAGAACAAGTTTCTCCAGCATCACTTCCAACTAACTAAGGATGTTTCTTTGACTGAAGAATCCAGACTTTGCTTAGCACGCTCTGTGTGAAGGTCATGTCTTTGAGGTATGACATAGCATACATCTGGCAAAACTACCATGTTAAGTTAATTTTAAATTGTCATAGTTGGCACTTCCAATTCAGTAGAGAAACTGTATGTACAGAAACTGGCCTTGGTGGCTCCTGTGCAACCAGCGCCTTTGAGGGCAATTCTTCATTCTCGAGAATGAATAACGTGGAAACTGCATGGTAAATAGCTTTCATTTTGACCCAGCAGGAAAACTGTCATTGGAAATGTCAACAACATTAACCTCTCCAAGGAAAAGCCATCAGAACTGGACTGCTACATGAAAAATGAGTAACAATTTACTTACAAAATGAACGACTTAACATGAGTACAAGAGACATGGGGCAAATTTACTCTTACTTAGAAGGATTTAACTTTGGATATATACCACCTTGATGAAACTTTAATGTAGTTGTAAATGTACAACAACAGGCTCCAAGGTCTGGAGAAGACTAGCAGGAGATGCATCAGATGGGAAGACTATACTTCTTTGGGAAGAGTATACTTCTCAGTACAGCAGTATTTCTTGAAACGTGTAAATCTACACATGGCGGTTTAAAGAATAACAGTAACGTATATTCATATTTGACTACCTGTTCGCATATTTTAAGTTTACATATTCACAATTCTGTGAAATCTAACCAAAAAATTACTGATATTTTTTATTCTTGGGATTTAAGTTATTCACCTGTGTTTATCGTGTACCTGGGGCACGAACTGCAGCAGCTGCAATGCAGCATACGCTTTCATGCACACACAAGTCATTCCCTGAAATACCTACCAATCATCAGCAAATTACAATATTCAAACATGCAATATAAGGCAGTAGGCTGACAAAACATACATCTGGATTTTATATTAACATTTACAGAGTGTGCTTAGAAAATGTTCTGCTTTATATATGTGAAATGGAAAAGCAAATACATGATAAATCATCGGAATATATTTATACTACACTGAAGTCACAGAGTTATGGTCTAATTCAGGGCTTATGTTGCCATCTAAATGAACAAGGCATTGGTTTTAACTCTCCTGGGAGTCCCACCTAAGAGGCCCTCAGGAAAATGAGCTTGAGCTGGCGCAAGGCACTTGCTTGTGCCAGTGAGGCAGGAGGAATTGCTGTTGCTGAAAGGAGGTGTGGCCCATGGAGCGTGAAAATTGGGAATGATTATATTGGCAGAGAATTGTGTTTATTCAGCGTTTGCCACCAGCAAGACTACTGTGTTCTAGTTAAGGTTTTTCTAGGTACGCTGTGTGATAAGCAACAGTAATGAGAACTTGGGGGGTGCAGAGTTTTTGATGCCAAATTTCAAGTTGCAGTTACCATATCAAGCTTTTCAGCTATGCTGGCTTGGAAAGAAGCTGTTAACCAAATAACCCGTAACTTAAATCGGACTCTACATTGTTTACTCAAAAATTCCTCTCTAACTTCCATACCCTCTGTTTGTCTAGTGCTTCTTTCCTCATTTTTCTGGGGCTAACACTTTCAAAAAGACACAGAGAGGAAGGAATAAGCGAGAAGCCCACTCTGAAAACAGTTCAGCTTTCTGTCTCTCACACAAGCAGAAATTTCACCAGCTTCTTTTCTCCTTTCTTGAAAGAAGATATTTTGGACTTTCAGCTGCAGTTTCCTCAGGCACTTGTACTCCCCATCTTGTTTTCCCAGTTCAAGTCCCCACTACTGTAATACCAAATGCCAGTTTTTATGGTTATGTCTACATTCATAAACAAAATTGACCAGTGTTCATCTTGAGTCCTCAATCAGTATTGGAAGAACTCAGTGCAGTCAATTGTTTGCCCAAAGGACATAAGTACCATTGAAACTGATTCTCAGCTGCTGACATATTGTTCATATTCTTTTGATCTAGCAAACTTCTTGCATTGCACAGCCTCAACAAACATTATATGCCTATTTTCCCAGTGTTTTCAATGTATGTTCATGATTATTTTTAACAGACAGTGCAACTGAGAATCTGTTCAGTGATATGAACTAATAAGCCCTCAGAACACTTAAATCATGTTTGTTTTGTTATTCTGAAATGCCTTTACTGACATTTATGGGGAAAGAAGCTTTCTTTTTACAATCTTCTATGGCATTCTGGTAGCTTCAGCTTAATAGTTTCCAGGGTTCAGGATAAATTTAGTCTGGGTCAACAAAATAAAGCTGATGTCTTGATCATATAATTGAGAAAATTAAATAGAAGGGACTATCAAAATTGCAGAATTCTATGGCATGTTTATATTATTTTCACAAAATATAAATGAAATAGAATAAAGTAACACACTCTAGTAGTTCTTGAAGAGCCAGTCAGTATAGTTTCTCTTGCATTTACATCCACCAAATAAGACTATTATCAAAATGCATTTTGGAGATATTTAACAATGATCACATGAGAGAGACTTTTTTTTTATTCAAGCATTTGTATCTTGAAAATGCTAAATGGTTATTTAAAAGTTAGTTTTCAAATTCAGTTACTGAACACATTTTTTTTTTTTTAACTCAATTTCTTTTTGAAATTTTCAGCTTTTTCACCAAGGAAATAAGCATAAAGGATTTTTAAGAGGTTTCCTTAAATTTTTTGTCTTACATAGCAAAAAGTATAACTGTCCAGTGCATGACTCTCAGCCAAATATACAGTAATTGTAAACATGCTTGTTTATGTATGTGTCCACACAGTGTTTCAAATGAATTCTTGTTAAATTGCCAGTGCTACTATTTTTGCTGCTGAAAATTACTCCCTATCATTGGCCTAATCCTTCAAGACAATGAGGAACCTTCATATTTTGATGACAGCATCAACTCACTTGAAAAGCCTTTGCATGGGGACTAGGCTGAATGACAAACCCAAATGTAGGGGCATAAGCCTCAAATTTGTTTTTGCTGTTTCCCAATGAATATTTAGTAGGGAAAGAGTGCATCCAATTGCTCCCATTGCAAGGCTTCATAAACGTATTTTCAGTCAATGTATGCTGGTATACAGAAATAACTCTCCAAGAATAATCTCTGAAGACTCTATTAAACAACAAACAGTTCCTAAACTCTCTGAGCATAAGCCAAGGAAAGGCCACAAGTGATACAGAGACTGACTCTGTACACAGACGGCTGATTTGGCAAGGCAATAGCCAACATACTGAAGAAGGTCTCTTGGTCTTCATTCCCTTTAAATTTCTCTCAGAACTGGAGCCATAGAAGTTGTAGGCAGTCTGGTATAAGAAAAAGTTTTTTAATGATCTCTTTCTTGCTTCAGAGCCACTGGATAAACTGGAATAACTGCTTGGATTGGTGAGATAAGTACTGCCTTGGTGACAAAAGCTTCCTTTTATCCAATCTCACAACAGCTCACTGTTACATTTGTTTGTATGAAGAGGGGTCTCAGAAGGGATAGTATAATTATTTTTATACTTACTTTTTTTTTTTCCCCATAGGGGAATATTCCTTTAACTGGAAGGCATATGGCCCAGGATGTTCTTTGTGGTTTTTTTTTCCCATTGTTGCTTTTTCTGTGTACATCCTTAAACAGTTTTCTGGCTGACCTACACGCCTGTTGGCTGACATCAACTGGAAGAGTTGAAGTATCTTGAGAATACCCTCATCATTAGGACCAAAATGTTCAAATGGTACAAGAGCCAAATACATTTTGGACACTCTTATTCAGATTGACAAAGCTGTATGAACAAATTAACAATAACTAACTTGTGTCTTCAACTCTTTGAAAGGGTAGATAACAGCGGGACAAGGGGAAATGGTTTAAAGTTGAGGGAGGGAAGATTTAGGTTGGATGTCAGGGGGAAGTTCTTTACAGAGAGAGTGGTGAGGTGCTGGAACAGGCTGCCCAGAGAGGCTGTGGATGTCCCGTCCCTAGAGGTGTTCAAAGCCAGATTGGATGGGGCCCTGGGCAGCCTGGTCTAGTATTAAATGGGGAGGTTGGCAGCCCTACATGTGGCAGGGGAGTTGGATATTCATGATTCTTGAGGTCCCTTCCAACCCTTGCCATTCTGTGATTCTGTGATTCCATGTCTTCTCCAAAAATTTGAAGAGAATATAAGAACAATTTAAAGTGTTAGAAAAATTTGCATATTTCTGTAATTGAGTTATATTATGATCATGGTATTATATATGGATATATATTATTATATATATATCCATTATTATATGGATAAAACTCCAGTTAAATCTCCAGATTATTCATGTAATGATTTCATTCCAGTATAATGCTGTAATCGAGAAAGTGGTGACCCAGTACATCATTTGCCATTTTAAATTCAGCTCAGGAAAAGGCCTGATGTTGACTAAGCAACAAGTTCAAACATTCTGGAAGTCTGGAAATATTTCCAGTTTTCTGGGGTTCTATAAGATTTATAGAAGTCTATGAATTTAAAAAGTCCTAATAAATAAATAAATACATACATACACACATAAATGCATAATAAATAAATAAGAGATTTGGAAATCTGATGCAAAGCAGTAACTGAAAAGAACCAAGAACACAGCAACAGTCACAAAGAACTTCATCTGGAGAGCAGGCTCAGCATGATGTCAGAGTTGGGGCAGCTCCATTGACATCACTGGAGTTAAACTAATGTGAAAGGACAGCTTACATCTGGGATCTGGCCATATAAAAAAATAGATTTGCTCACATTCTTTCAAAGGATGCGACAACAACTGGACCCTGTCCCAATACCGATATACTTCAATAGCTGTGTTATGTAAAACTGCATGCAGATTACTGTGGGCAATGTGCATCTCACGGTTTGCCTTTTTAAAAGAAGTGATATATTGGTAATTTTAAGACAGAGGGTTTCTAAAAAAATGTTACTATCTAGTTCTTATTTTCTTGCAGATGAGTATATCATAATAATCAGATAATTTTTCCTCCTCTGATAAAAACTGAGTAATTCTTCTCCTGAAGTTACATTATGCTGGAAATGAATCCATGAATCAAGGCTGTGTTACTGAAAGATTGCTTGGCCTTACAAGAGGATGCATCAACATAGAAAAACTAGCTCTCACTACAAAAACATAATTCTTAGAAGATACTTTAAGGTAATGTCCTCAAAAATGCTTCCTTGAATGACAAACATATACTATTTTCTCTCCCTGACATAATAAGATAACAGAAAGGACTCCATATCCCTGCCTAAGAGTGACCTCCTGGTGCTATTTGAGATACCCTAAGAAAGCTGAACAAGACCTCCCTGGAAAATAGGACACAGAGTCTGTATTGACCTGGAGCAGCAATTAGACACCAAGTGTCCCATGTGAATGCCCTGTGTTTAGGCAGCTGAAAGGTGTCCAAATACAAACACTTCTACTAATAATGGAGCATCAGAGAATAGAAAAACTCAAAAATTGACATACTAGGTGGACATCTCCAGCCCTGAAATGAAGGCCATAATTCATCCTAACACTAGTACTTTATTTTCAGATAAATTTGAAAATAACTTGATAGAAATAAAGCAGTCTTAACATGACAAAGATGGAAGTTGAAAGTCCTGGGAAAATCCTTTATTAAATCCAAATCAGTTGGATATAAACATATCAAATACAATAAGTACTTGGGAACAAGCTTCAGAAACAAATCAGTGGGATACTAGTTAGATAACTGATGATTCCAAGTTTGCTTTAGTTTTGTGTGACCTACTTTGTAGATATTTAGCTGACAAAGTGCTGAGAAATATTATAGAAGATTGATGACAGTAATAAAGTTCTTGTATTTCAGGGTTTGCAAGAAATGCTTCTTACTATCTCTCACTGGCCTCAGGATTGCATTCTGTCTTCTCTGATTCAAAGCCAGTAATGATAACTCATTCCTCTAGTATGATCCATTTTGGTTACAGCAATGCAATTTACTTGAGCTGGAAAGCCCTGGGAAAGCTGCAGCTGCTGCAGATGCAGGAGCAGTTTGCTTCCTTAGAACTATCAGTTACAAAACCCTTTGCTTTGCACTTGCAGCCCACATACCAATTACATTGTTCTCTATAAGTAAGGTATGTCTTCTTGCCACTTAAATAAAATTCCATGTGCCTGCTTCGAACATACCATTTAAGCCCTGAATATTGGTGGGATTGACACAGGCCTAAACTGGACTGTAGTTTTGATGTCATTTCACGTTATGGGAAACATTCTTTGTTCCCTTCACTTACTTTCTTTCTTGGATAGTACTAAAATTTATGTTATTGTATGGGAAGCCAAAATTAAATAAGTGCTATTTTATCAAAATAGTGTTACTTCCTGTGGAATTAAAGAAGTTCTTGAATATGGAGACAAATTACAGATACTGATTTTGTTAATTTAGCTAAACAGTCAAGTATCCTTCTTTAACATGTAACGCAAAAATTATCATAACCTCTCACTACAAAAATAGACATTAAAGCCCTGGAGTATGTCCAGAGAAGGGCAATGAAGCTGGTGAGAGGTCTGGAGCACAAGTCTTACTTTTCAAATATGACGAATTTCAAAGAGTCTTAATGAATTTTACAGTGATTGGCATTGCTGGACTTTTTTATTTTTATAAGTGTCCAAGTGTGATCATTTTAGTACTATACATCAATATTTTCTCTGTAGTGTATTTGCATTAAGCATGTTTTGTCAGAGAATCAATATGCAAAGAAATTTTTTTGAATAGCTCTGCTATGTTAAATATTTGTCTTTTGGCTGCCATACCCACATGGAATCTTCCCATATCTTCTATATTCTCTGTTTTGAAAACACATCCCCTTAATTTTCAGTGTTAGACTGTGTTTCTTGATATGAACAAATCCCCTGCAGCACATTGATTGTGGCACCCTGAACCACAGGAACTACAGACAATATCTAGAATTGAATCTGTTCATAACTGTATTTGAATATACTGTGTTGATTGTGCTCACTTCTTAATACTTTAATACACAGAATGTCCTTGGAGTACCTGAACTGGACTCCTTTCAGACACAACAATATGTGGTGTGCACCTCCAGAAATATTTCTCTATTTATGCAAATCCATTGCTATTGGCTTGGTCTGCTTGCTAGCAGAAGGTTATCCATCATTCAAATGAATATTAACACTCTGTTTGCTTGACCTTCTGTTTTGTTTTGGGGGATATTTTATATATATTTTGCAAAAGTTTAAAGGGGATTTTATGTTGAAAGATTTATTCTCTGTTACTTTTGCCTATCATCTAATTTCTGTTTGAAAATACCATTAAAAAAAAAAAAACAACCTTGAATAGGAATGTTTCTACAGGAATAGTAGATTATACTTCTCAAAAGTTACTGGTAGAAAAGAGTATTCATTTAACATCAGAATGTACTAATTTTAAAACACCCAAAATTTTAAAAAGAACAAAAAGAACAAGAGGACCATATTTGGGTGGTCCTGTCTGGAGCCAGGAGCTGGCCTCAGTGATCCCTTCTAACACTGGATATTCAGTGATTCTCTATACACTGAAAGTTAAGTGTGTACAAAATTTGGATGGAAGAACAAATGGAACAAATGAAGGAGGGGGTGGAGGGGGGAGAAGGGGGGCAGTGCAGGAGGAGAGAGACTCACCACAATAACCATACCAACTGAAATTTTGATAACAAAATATGTAACATTTCTAAATGGCACATTACCCACAGGGCAAATAAAGACCTCACATAAGTAAAGAATTTACTGAACATATAATCTTCATAGGATTAATTACATGTAGTCCCAGCATTCAGAGAGGAACAGTCAAATACATTTATTGTGAATGTATTGCCAAGGATAGACAAGGTTCAATTGTACTGAATGGTTCCTGAGGTCACAGAATATCATTTTCGTAAGGTTTCCAGCTGGCAAATACATTTTCTCACTATATCATTTAGTCCCTTGTGTTTATTTTATAAGAGTACTCATGACAGCAGAATTATTGAACTCGCCTATGCATCCTCAAGATGGTTGTTTTCAATGAAAAGTGTGTGAAAATTATTAACTGGTCTGTAAGCAAGTGATTCAAATTACTCTGTTCTGTCCTAATTTATGACTATGTTTATGACTAATGTCCAAACTCTAATTTGAATTTTTCAAGACAGTTCCAGCTTCTGGAATTCTTTGCACAGGAAGAGGAGGTGAACAGATTTACCCAGATTTTTCTTTATTATTTTTTCTTTCCAAATAATAAAATTTATACTTACATTTGTAAATTGTGTCTGGCTATATTCTGGACAGATATAGTGGAAATAGTGTGAGCATTAATTGCATTTAGGCTATGAAACTTAGCAGCAAATGTTCTGGAAGGTGATGACCTGTCCTTTGATGTCACAGACTATCTCATGAGCTAATCCACCATCTAAATCACAACAGCAAGAGGATCTGTAAAAAATGCAGACAATAGAAGAATGATTCCATTAGCCTGTCAAATCCTTTTTGCCTTTAAAATTCATGCCTCTGTTTACCTTCTTTCTAAATAAGCATAGACTGTACCCGTAGCTCACAGTTAAGGATTTCCCTAACTGCAGGACTACACGTAACTCTCAGGACTACTCATGAAAGACAAGTATAAAGGAATCCAGGAGGTCTAAAAAAATTAGGGGATTCTGTACAAGACCAAGAGATATCATCTTTGGGATTTAACATATATCCATGAGATTCAGAAAAACATCAGACATCAGTATGAATTGAGTGAGGAGAGTCCAGAGATCCTGGGGATATCAGGACACTTCTAAGCAGAAAGCTATTGACTACTAGCCTGAATACTTCTCTGACACTAGATTTCTGTGGACAACCACAAACTATAATGCTCAGCTACATTATGGACACACAGCCACCTACATACACGCAATCTTACATTCCTCGTTTGGACTTGCATCACTCTGCAAGGGCTCGGTTTAATTGCTTAAGTGGAGATTCAGAATACCTAGATATTCTCAGTAACCAAGGCTGCCTCCATCCCCTCCTCCAGGAAAGTGACAATTTATTGAAGTTTGTGTGACTTATGTGCCAGTTCCATGTGACTAACAAGCTCTGTAACTAAACCAAGGAGAGCAAAGAAATCCAAAGAGAGCAAGAAAGGAGATCTTGGAGAAGAGAAAGGAAGATTTATTTTAGGGTTCTATTTCTATGAAGACTTACTTATAGACAAATATATATTTGCTTAAAATTTCTTGGATTTTTTTTACAAAAATTAGTATCAAAAAATTATTGGATTAAACCCAGAAACATTCCAGGGAGCAGAGATAAACTACTACTGAGTTCCCCCAGCTTACAGAGAGCGTGTCCAGGGCCAGACAGTAAACATTTGACAGACAGATATTTTCATAGCATTTTGCTTTCATTTATTTCTTCTTTCCTTTAGCATTTTTTTAATTCATAGTTAGATGGTTGAATTCTTATTTTTTCTGTTTAATTTCCTGCCACCTGTTCCTATTCCAGCAAGTACTGCTTACTCTCCATGACACAATTACATTTTCAGATTGGTTGAAATACATAACATTTTGGTGGAAAATTAGGGCTCCAAATAAAGATTTAGTTATATTTTCTCATTTGGTGTGATGTGGTGCATAAGCCAACATTTCTGTGTCTGGCGATTATGACTCTTAGACAGAAATGTTATGCTCATAATACTGTAATTCCTTTTTTGTTTGTTTGATTTGTATTTTTTTTTTTACTTATTGAAAATCCTTTTCCTCCCTGAAAGTAACATTTTCCAGAAGCGGAACACCAATCGTTTTAGCTACTTAACAAACAAAAACTGTCCAGATACTACTGTCAAGTAAAGGCTTAAGTGAATTTAGCTTTGAGTATTAAAAAATGTGTCAAGATTGTGCCAACATTACATAATAAATCTCTTTTTAAGAATCTGAATTTGATCACAAAAATTCAGGCACTGTAACTATCGGAGTGTGACAGGTCATAAAAGACTTTTTTTCTGATTGGAACCAAATTGGTAATGGATAATTTTCATTTAAATAAATTGAGAATTAATTTATATTGTGAAATTTTGATATATAGAAAACAGGAAAAGATATGTAAATAAGAAATTTATTTGTAAAATGGTAAATATTTTAGTAATGTTAAAATCCAAACTGATGTCTTTTTGGTCTGTGGGTGTGACAATCAAAGTACAATTGACTTTTAAATTTTACTCCAATTTCCAATTAAAAAAAAAAAAAATACTGTCAGAATTAGAATTGGAATACATCATTTCCACTGAACTATGAAAATGAGAGCAGCAGTAGTAATTGGTTAGTGGCACACTAACTGAAAGCCCTGAAAAGTCTTCTGAAAGATTTTAGAAGAGCTTCATATTTTCTAGGGTCAATCTGCCTCTTTCACAGCTTTGCAGGTTGAAATTGTGAAGATTCCCAAAGTTTCTGATTCTCTTGGAGCTTACTTGGCAACTGGAGGATTTCTGAAGCTCCAATGAAATATTTTTGAAAAATTCAGCTTCGTTATTTCTGGAATTAAATATCTTAAGATTTTCTTCCAAAAGGAAAGTTATTTATCTGTTAATTAGTGTATGATTGGATAGATCTATCTCTGCTATGGTAAAGGATTTTTTTTTGTTACTAAAATCTCCTTATATATGGGAAATGTAAGTTCTTAAACAGGTCTTGCAAACTCCCTAACACAACCTCTTCTGCTGGTGAAATTCTTCATTTAACTGAAGTTTACATATCCTTTCAGAGTCAAAACTCCAAAAGTGTGAATGTTTTTACTTGCCTCTCTCTTCAGTTGATATTTCACGTGACATTTTGAGATTTACAAAAAAAAAAAATCCCTTTTTTCATATTATTAAAACAAAAGAAAGAGACAGGAGATATTTTTAGTTTCTTTTTGAAGAATAATAGAGAATCTGACAGGCTCCAAAGCTGAAACAATGTTTTGGTAGCATTATTTATATGACAGACGGCTACCTCTTTTTCCACGTTGTGATAGAGCTCCCCAAAATAAGTGATTTTTCCATTTTACTGCTAAAAGTTTTAGTTCCGTCATTTGTATTTTCCTGCCTCCAGTTTTGCATCAAGTTAA
The DNA here is from genome assembly GCF_905368555.1 of Meleagris gallopavo. NCBI lineage: Eukaryota > Metazoa > Chordata > Aves > Galliformes > Phasianidae > Meleagris > Meleagris gallopavo. The sequence continues at coordinate 76,358,104 of NC_139406.1, read as the reverse complement.
GTGAAAGAAGGATTCAGCTTATAAGCCATAAAAATTGACCTTAACATTATAGGGTTAAATAGTTCACTATAAAATAAAATAAGTGTATTGTAATTGATTTCCTTTATAAAATTAATATATGGAATGTTATTCATCTTAGAATAACTCTGTTTAACTTTAGATATCTAAGGCACAGAAGTTTGAGGCATGTATTTCTTCTGTCTGAACAATGAGTAGAGGTAGGAAGATGAGAAAAGAATCCTTAAAGGATGACTGAGTCACTGAGAAACAAATTGCTCTCCAGCATCTTCTAATTATGTCCATTCACTGAACGTAACATCGAAATTAAGAGGCAATGATCCTAATCCGTATGCATCTGTTAAGCATGATATTCACCCCTGTCCAGATAGCCAATACAAAACTAATGTGTCACTTTCACTCTCAATTTATAACCACACTGATAGACTAATACCCTTATACATCCCTTTGCACAACATATATTCCGAAGATATTAGATCATGTCAACTACCTTCATCAATGAATCCTGTAATACTGTATTCAATTTCTCTTGGTATTTAGTAAACCCAAAGATGTAGTACAAATATTTTTTGTTTTAAAAATTGGACTCCACCTGCCTGCTCAAGCTAAACAGATGTTAAATGAAAAAAATATTTTGGATGAATTTTGTAATTTAATATGTATGATTAGAACATTAAGTCATTGGTCCATTTTATAGGCAATAAGTGATGTTTATGAAAGTTTTACAACTCAGTAATGTCTTTGTTCAAAGCAAAGCATGAACAATTACTACATCCCTATTTCCAACATTTCCAAATTCAAGTGGACCTAGGAGAATTACAGGCATCAGTAGACAGCAAATTCTGTATGAAAATTATTGATCCTCTGGGTGGACTTTTTTACATCTAAAGATAGTCATTAAGAAATACTTTGTTAAGCATCCAAAATTTCCAGCATAAACCTTTTATTTCATTCTCTCTCATCTTTCATGAATTGCTTATTTTTCATGAATTGTATCCACAATTTTTAATTGTGTTCAATGTTTAGACCAGCAGGTCTTGCAGACTTTCTGAATGCCTTTCAAGAAGTCTGTATAGCTACAAAAGATGGAAAACTTTAGCCTGTGCTCTTTATTATTTGATTTCTGCCGTGAAGTTTATATACATAGAATGTGGAAGACTGACACACTGACCATCATGCAGGATTTCTTTGCTTTTCTGTGAAAATCACTGTTTGCAGTATTTTAATGCAACAGAAATGCATATTTTATGTCTTTTTAATTTTTTTTAGCTGAAACGAAAAAGAACTGCCAAAAAAAGTAAACAAATTAAAAAAAACAAAAAACCTCTCTTAGTTTACTTAAATGATAAAAACAAAGATTTTCCTATTACTTGTTTTCATTTTTTTCTTCTAGGCCACAGTTATCTCTTTGACAACCAGTGGATAAATTGAGAACCTTTGGACTGCAGTTGTTCTGACTGTTAAACTGATTTTTAAGCCTGAGTAATAATAAAATGCCAAAAGAAACCAAAATATTCAAATTATTTTTAGTGACATACAGTTGTATACAGACACTCCAGTCTATGACTGTGCTACATTATTCTTGACAAGGTAGCTAAATAAAATATATATGTTTACCCCAAATTTCCAGTGTTATCAAGGACTACAGAGAATAGATGGAAGCATCTTTACTACTGACATTTTTCAGAAATTACTGCCATTACACAGACCCTCAACTTACAGAATACATCTACACGTAGAAATATTACCAACTGTTTAGTCTTCCTGAGGTCAGTAAGAGTTTTCTTGCTACCAGAAGTCCATCATACTCTGGTTATCTGGAACACATGCTAGCAAGATCAGAGGTGTGAAATCCAGTGCAACAAATCCAATTACACTGTGATTTGCACAAAAGAAGGGATTATATATTAAAAAAAAAAAAAAAGGAAAACAATTAATTTAAGAAAAACACACAGCAAAAGATTAAACTGGCTTTTGTGTCCCCTGAGATTAGTCTTGATAGAATACTAAAATCTGGATTGTCTTACTCTGAAAAAACAGAAGAAAATATATATAAAATGCATATAAAATCATGTCTGATTTTAGAAGAATCAAAGAGATAGATTATTCCACAGACATTTTGCATTATGCATGCAAATTTCATTCAAATAGCAACCATCAGAAATCATGGGTAAAGGAATAAAAATATAAAAAGTTTTAGCGTTGATAAATGTTTTGAGTTATCATGTCTAATAAAAGTACCCTTTTTGTAGTCACACACCATTTTTATATATTTATCATTTTATAGTTGTGTTCTTTTGAACCATGACTATAAATAACCTAGGCTACAAAAGTTATTAAATTCCTCTTCAGGATATTAGGATATTAAATGATCAAAAACAATTAAATGATTTGTAAATAAAAATATATAAATCAAGTTTCTCTTTCATTTTGCAATAGAGCATTGAGTTTTCCTCTTGAAAAAATTTCAGCTGCTATCTTTTTCTTTCAAACAATAGAAAATTAACTTGCTTTTCTGTTGAACAGCATCTTTTTCAGTAATCTCTGTTTCTAAAGAAAAAAAGAGCAATACAAAACAAAATAGCTATTTGATGATTGTGCACTTGACATACTTGAAAGTCTAAGCAGCTTGGAGTTATTTCAGTTATTGATAAGATGAGACACAGGACATGTTTGCACATTGAATCAATTAGGCTAAAAGGATAACTGGCAACAGTTGAATAAGTCTTATTTCTTTATCAAACCTAGTGGGACTTGTACAAGACAGTGGGGAATAAGTGTACACAATCCTAAAATTTTCATCTGAAATATTTGTCAAGTTTTCCTCTAAAAAGTTTGGAGAAAAAAGCTAAGTTCTTCACAAGTTCTTCATCTGTAATATCTTCCAAATACCTTTTTCCATTACATACATAGTGTGCCTTGACATTTGTACCTCAACATTTATTGTATTTGGCTCTTTCACAAACCACCTCTTTCCTATTTAAAAGTTCTCACAGTTATTGTTTACACCTACGTCCCTTCTACAGTGAGTAAGAAAGTGATCCAGTGCATACTTCTCTGCACAAAGTTTTTTAAGCTGCAGACATACTGGGGTCCTAGATGTTTTCATTAGTCCAGAGCGGAAGTAACACAGTATGCATACTTGATACTATTTATCAGGATATGAAAGAATCTCTTGTCAACCAAAATTTAAAAATATCATTCCTGATAGATGGGAAAGCTTCAGAGGATCAGAGAAATCAAGGTCAATCTTGGGTCAGCTCTGGGTCATATCACAGAATCAGATCATGACTGTAGTTGGAAGAGAGCTCTGGAAGTCATTTGTCTTAAGTCTCTGCTTAGGCAGGGTCACCAAGATCTGCTTGCCCACATATAGTAGCTTTAAGAGTGTACACTCTCTAAATTAAGTACAAAGTCAGGTATAAGCTCTCAATGTTTTTTGAAATACTAAGTTATGTAATGCTTGATTTTTAAGGGCAAAAGGACAAATTAAATCACAGAATCACAGGATGGCTTGGGTTGGAAGGGACCTCAAGGATCATCAATTCCAACTCCCTGCCACAGGCAGGGTTGCCAGCTAGTAGTGGTGAGGTGGTGATGCACTGAAACAGGTTGCCCAAGGAGGTTGTGGATGCCCTGTCCCTGAATGCATTCAAGGCCAGGCTGGATGTGGCTCTGGGCAGCTTGGTCTGGTGGTTGGCGACCCTGCATATGGCAGGGGGGTTGAGACTTGATGATCATTGTGGTCCTTTTCAACCCAAGCCATTCTATGATTCTATGCCTCTATGAGTCTACAATTCTACGATTCTATGATACCTACAGTTGTCAATGCTCATCTCTCACATTACATATTTGGAATAATATTGATGCAAATAATCCATGAAGACAATGCAGGAGACCATCACATATGATTCAGAACTTATTATAAATATTAGGAAAGCATCCTATGCAAAGAAGCATTTGTTCTATAGACCATAGGATACAGATTTTCCACTTTGCCCTAGGACTCAATCTGCAGCTAACCCCAGAATTGTAAGGGATCTCAAGAAATTAGAGAACACAAATCACAGCAAATGATCTGTGACGTTGCTCTTATTTATGACACATGAACATCAAATATGTGATAGCTGGTTAAATGTCTTGATTTTTTTTATCTTAACCTGACACCCAAATTGGTGATGAATTTGAAATTAATTATACTTCTTTCTTCATGAAAATTAAAGGCAAAATTGAGGCAACGATGTGATGTCAAAGAATTGTCAGTACAAGGCATTAAGTTTATGGTACTGGCTAGGATTTATACCACAGCTGGAACTTTTCTAAATGCTATTTTCTACTCATCATATTATAAAAGTGCTATTGTCATCCCTCTCTTTTCACAGAATCACAGAATCACGGAGTCGAAGTGGCTGGAGGGGACCAGTCATCCAGTCCAAACCTTTGCTCCAGCAGTTCCTTACAGCAGGTAACACATGTACATGTCCCGATGGGTCTTGAATATTTCCAGAGAAGGAGACTCCACAGCCTCTTTGAGCAGCCTGTTCCAGTGCTCCATCACTTTCACTGTGAAGAAGCTTTCCCTCACGTTCTTTTGAAACTTCCTGTGTTCTGGTTCATTTTCACTGTCCTTGTCATGTTGCTGGGCACCACTGAGAAAAGCCTGGCCCCATCGACTCAATGCTATCCCTTTAGATATTTACAGGGATTGGTAAGATCACCTCCCAGTCTTCTATTTTCCACGCTGAACAGCTACATCTTTCTCAGCCTTTCTTTATCTGGAGATGCTCCAGGCCCCTCATCATCTCTGTGGCCTTCCTCTGGTCGCTCTCCAGTAATTCCCTTTTATCATCAGAAAATCTGCAGCTGACAGTGTCAATGAAATCAGATCAGGCACCAGGGTGACAGCTGCTGACCTGTCACTCTGAGAGATTACTTTGTTCAGGAGTCATGTAACATTTACACCAAAGGTCATTCCTGCTACAATCTCCATGGTCCTGCCAACTGCTCTCATCTAAGAAATGTAGAAGGATTGTTATTTGGCAATGGGTCACATTTCACCTTGTTAGAAAGTGAAATCTTCCTGATAAAGAGAAAAAAAAAATGGCAGATTGCCATTGTGTTATCCTTAAGATTATGGAGAAACTGAATTCTTCAACATACATTTAGAAATGTAATTATAAATGGGTAAGCTGGGACAAAAAGCACCATTACTTTTTACTGCACACTTCCTTTGGGCATGTAGAGATAAGTAGCGTGGAACAATTCCAAAGCTGATTGTTATTCTTGAACAGGAGATATATAAATAAATGAATAAATGTTGCTGATATACAGATGCCTGCACTGCCAAGGTGGCAGGTGCTAGTATGACTGAATAGAAACCCAACAGAAAAAAAATAAAAGGAAAAATATATACTAACAAAAACAACAGTAACAACAAAACTAAATATTCTGAAATCTTTTAGTGTGACTAATTAATGAAAATCCTAAAGCCTGGAGATATACAGAAGGAGGAATCAATGTAAAACTTAAATGTCAAGATCACTCATGAAAAGCTTGAAGTCTTTTCACCAAAAATGAAATGGAATTATTTTGGGACACCTGAAACGAATACATTCAATTCATCACATAGTCTACAAGATTCAAATTTTAATAGATCCAACAACATACTCTGAATAGGTTAACGACTGTTATATAAAACTGCTCTTACACAAAACTTGTGAATCCTAGCCAGAGAATCATAGAATCATAGAATCACAGAATCATAGAATCATAGAATGGCCTGCGTTGAAAAGGACCACAATGATCATCAAGTCTCAACCCCCCTGCCATGTGCAGGGTCGCCAACCACCAGACCAAGCTGCCCAGAGCCATATCCCTGGCCTTGAATGCCTCCAGAGATGGGGCATCTACAACCTCCTTGGGCAACCTGTTTCAGTGCATCACCACCCTCTGAGCGAAAAACTTCTTCCTAATATCTAACCTAAACCTCCCCTGCTTCAGTTTAAGACTATTCCCCCTTTTCCTATCACTAGCCACCCTCATAAACAGACATTCCCCCTCCTACTTGTATGCTCCCTTCAAATATTGGAAGGCCGCAATGAGGTCCCCCCAAATTCTTCTCTTTTCCAAGCTAAACAAGCCCAGTTTCCTCAATCTTTCTTCATAGGAGAGGTGCTCCAGCCCTCTGATCATCTTAGTGGTCCTCCTCTGGAGTTGTTCCAAGAGCTCTGCTTCTTTCCTGTGCTGGGGACCCCAAGCCTGGACACAGTACTCCAGATGGAGCCTCAAAAGATCTGAGTAGAGGGGGACAATCACCTCCCTCTCCCTGCTGGCCACCCCTTTTTTAATTCAGTCTGACAAAGTAATAATATGTTTTTGTTCACAAAAAAAGCTTTCACAATTGCAAAACAGTTTACCAGAACTGATCCAGGAGAATCTTGTGAACTCATGAAGATGCTATAAATAATTCTACAATTAAATCTAGGTCAGAGTAAAAATTAAACATTTTGTGTGAGTATGCAGAAGTTGAAATTGAATGTATGAATTGTATTGAATTATAATGCTATTATATAATTGAATTGTATGCTGAGGTTTTTTTAGAGTGGCGGTACTTTTGTGACTGCAATAGCATGACATTAGGATTCTGTTGAATTTCAGTATTCAATATTAAATTACTGCATGCAATATTAAGTAAATTATATGATATTAACTCATCATTTTGTATTTTTTATGTTACGTAGTAAAAATTAATGTTCAGAATATTCATTAATATTCTACAAGTGCTGCAATATGTCACATGCAGTAATGGGCACACATATAAATATACTCATGAAACCTTTGTCAGATATCACAGAACAGAAAGAAGAAATTGCAAAATATTAATATCTTTATAATAGGCATACAACTTGTAAAAAGTATTGGCATTCATAGAAACATCCTGTACTTTCCTAAAACAGCTATCTCTGCAGAATAGACGTACTCTGGACCAACTGGCATGGAAGAGCCCATGTCCATTTTAAATTCTGTTTCCTTTCTAAACGTGGTAAGTCATATTCAAATTGCCCACGTGAAATAGTTTCTATTCTGTGCTGAGCCCTAAATTATGTCTAGGGCCTGCTAGTTGTAGCCAGGTCTGTACCAGATTTAGAGGTATAAATGATGGAGTTGTTGTGAGTGAGAGCAGTACCTGGCAGCACTTAATCACCAGAACAGTAATTCACAGCACCAAGTGCAACTTCTGGACTGTGACATGATTTAAAACATCTTCAGAATTGGAGAGAGAGATACCTTCTGCATGGTTTGTAACAAGAAATTATTTTTGTGTAGATTATTTACGAAGTGATGAGAGAATTACCTTAAAATCAGGAAACAACAGGGAAAAAAAAAACAAAAAACGTAGAGATATTCTCTTTTATTTTAGGAAAACCTAGGCTTGAAATGTATTTATCAGTCTGATGGCTTAAGCTATACAAGAAGATTTTTGTTGTCTCAACACATTTAAATCTGTTGTCTGATAGAAAAGTGAGAGAACAGGGAAAATAGAAGTGAATGAATCCAAAAATATGTATAATTAACAAAATATTTGTGTAGTTATTATATTTAGCCTTGTGTACCTGCCATGGCATTTTCCTCTGCCCTATAACGAGTAATGGGCAATATTTTAACTTTCTTATTACCAATAAAACTCAAAACAAAACAAGAAATGAGATGATAAACTAATCATAACTCTTCAGAATGCTACTAACTACAAAGAACTGGGATATTTTACAATTATCAAATTTGGTCTGTGATTTTTTTCACCATATTCATTTGGAAATACCAAATATCTGATTAATGAAGGAAATAATACTACATCGATGGGTTGATTGTTGAACCAGACAATCTTTCTGGTCTTTTCCAACTTTAATTATTTGATGACTCTATCCCTGAGGTGTTCTTAGAAGTGGATCCACTTCTTCATTTCTGACACATAAGGAAACCAAAACTATAGTACTTCATTTTGTAACATTGCTTAACAGAGCCTAGAAACAGACAACTTAGTAAAAAGATTCCATGGAAGGAACAGAAGATATTAGTTACACCACACGTGCTGCCTACGAGCAGGCTTTAAAATGTGTAATTACTATGAAAACTGGAAATTATATAACCACATTTTCAGAATGTAGAATGTTTTAATTTTTTAAATACTCAGGGTATTGCTAACAGAAGTTCTACTTGTCTAAGTCAGTGTTAAGAGAAGTGAGTATAACTCAAAGGCATGGGGTTCAGCTGATACGAAAAGACAAATTAGTTGTGAGAAAGTCATGATGGTTGAAGCTGTTGAGTTTCAAGCTAAATTTTAGAAATTTGGAAGCTTCTATTTTAATTCCATTTAAACTAGGAAATGCAATGAAAGGAAAGGACTTGAAAGCAGTATTCAATCTCACATTTTTATTAATTTTTTTTTCTGCCAAGATTAAGAATTATTGACTCTTAAAGCTTGTCAATTCCTATCTGAATTTAAAAGGCTTCTTTTCAGAAGTAATAGTCATCTCTTCTCATAGATTTCTGAAGACTAATTACCTAAAATATTTAAAAATTAATTATTCAGGAGAAACAGTAGGTTTCAGCCATTTTGATCATATGCACGAACTTCTGGAGTCATTTAGATGTACTGGATGTAACACTTAAGTAACTACTGTAGACTTTACAATGTTACTGGATTCTGGGAAAATAAGATAAATGATTCACAGCTTCAAACATTTTCTCTAAAGAGTACATTTTGCTCACTTGCACTTTTGAAAATCCCACGCTGAGTCTGGGCCAACTTTTTAGCTACTCTTAGTTTATTTATGGATTGACTCCAAACTAAGCATTGGATGATGGCTTCAGGTAAGCTCTCTTAGATAATGGAGATAAAATGTAAAAGGAAATATTGACAAATGTGTGAATCAAAACTGGGATTACATCATACATTGAAATTTAAGAAATTTCTCAGAGTCCTCAAGGAAGATTCTCTCAAATGCCATACATCTATGAGATGATAAACTTGAAGAAATGCGGTATGGATTACATTTGTTGGACATGAAAGATTACTTAATTACTAGGAACTTCTAAGCCAACACAAATATGCTATCAGTACTGGTGTATATAACACTTTTGAGAAGCAAAAAATAAGTTAATGAGATAAAAACAAATTTGAAAAACAAATATATTAAAAATTATATGATAACAAAGGCTGAAATTCACTATGAAGCTATGTTGATTAAGAAGGATGAAAATGATCAAGAAAAATGAATTAATAGCTATAAATTTTTTCCACTAAAAATAAAATAAAAATGTCAAGAAGACATTTATATTTTTAAAGATAAATGGAGACTTAAATGTGAACAATGAAATACATTATTTTTGAGAGGAAAGGCAATAAATCAAAACCATATATGTAAGGCAAAAAAAGAGAAAAAAATGATCTACGGATATTGTAAAAAAAAAAAAAAAAAAAGCTGATTTTCTTTGAAAAAGAGATGCAAATAAATAAATAAATGAGCTTCACATTAATTTAGCTTGCCATATTTCAATGATGTGGAATACTCTTAATAAGACTTCTTGAAGATTTGGTATTTTAGAAAATGAAGCAATTCTAAAGAGACATTAGCTTTTGATACAGACCCTCCAACCGAGTCACTCCTGAGTCTCCCTGGAAGCAATGATGTTGCTTGTCAGGTAACATCTTATACTTCAACAGATCTGTATAAAGAGCTAAAGAGCTACTCCATGTCACTCACTGGAGCAGTAGCAGTAACTAACTGTGTCTCTACACGCATGGGGATCTGTTCTGAAAACTGCAAAATCATGAAGACGTGCTAGATAGAATTTCTAATTTGAGTTTGTGCACATAGGAAATCTGCTGTGTCAAAATGCTGGACCACAACATTCCCCATCAGCTCCCACCCTCAGCCACAATGCCTTCACGGCAGTGCTGCCGTTTCTAAAACTTTGCAATCTCTACCTCCCCCTTTTAATTGGATGTGATAGTCACTCTTATACTTGCCTTAATGTGTTGTACCTCCTGACTATATACCCAAAATATTTTAGGACATGTAGATTACACTATAATAATAATACCACTATCATAGTTCTCTCTTCAGTATAGACACTTCTTTGAAAACCTCCCCTTGGCCTAGTAGAAGAGGAAAATACACTATACAACTTAAAAATAGGACTTGAATCTTTATTCATGTGTTACCATAAAAATTCACGAATATGCAAATTCAACATGATTATTAAGTCCTCACATAATTTGATGAAATGTGTAAAAAAAATTTTTTAGAAACAAAGTATGTGAGGGGAAGCATATAAATACCTTGCACAACTAGCATTTTAAAGGAGATATGCTATAGCATTTTACAATTTTGAGATCTTGAAATTCAGATGTCTGATATTAGAAAACTTAGCATTCTACATTTACTTAGGATTTCATATTTACTTTTAGAGAATAAAGTCTCTAGGTCAGAAGTTCAGTCTTCAGGAAGTTAAATTAGGATTGCGTGAATACTCAGACAGATTATTCTGTGCCTGTGTACTACTTTCAACATTACAATCTTAATTCTGACTTAGCCTTTGAACATGAGGATGATTCTAGATAATTGCAACAATAAGGAGAACAATGAAAATTCTAATAAAAAAACTGTTTCTGGTCTATGTGATAAGGTTACAAATCTGAGTTACAGATAATAATCAATACATAATCAATCTGCAAGAACAATTGAACCACTACATTTCATTTTAGATTTGTACAGTTTCTCTGGTTAGTGTCTGCTAACAGCTAAACCATGACAAACAGAAGTGCAACACGCTTTGGTGAGAAGGAAGGCCAGCTCAGTCATTACTACAGGGGTATTTCTGAAGTTGTCATGAACCTTTTCCACTTGGGATCTGACTTCTGTTAATGTCTTGCTGAACATCAGTATGTGAAGGAGTGAAGAAATAATCAGAACATGTCCATGTGATATCTAGGGCCAAACATAAGAAGCTGTTGACACTTCTACTTCTCACACTGTATTTTCAGGATCAACACTTGTACAATTCTGAAAACAGTGGTCGCTAACAGAGAATGATAGTTCCTATGACAAACTTAAGGCAAGGTTATTTATTTATTTATATGTAATATATTATACAGTCTACTCCTTTAGAACGTGATAACCAACTCCATGTTTGGCCAAAGTAATTTCTCTCTATCTTTTTTTATTAGGGTTTTGTTAACTAATCTTCGAAATTGCCTCAGCGTGAGACAGGATGTTAGGAAAAATCTGTCCTTTAGTGACTGGGTTGACAACCACAAATGTCACTCCTGTTTAAATATGTTATCCAGTGAACTGTAGTGCTACAGACAGGAATTTGATATCATTACTTGATGGAAGTTTTGCTGTGAAGTACTAACTCAAAATGTATGCTGAGTTGTATCATGACATTCCAATAAATAGAAACGGTGTCTTAAGTCATACCTTGCAAAAGGATTCCACTAGGAGTGTGGAAAAGATATACTAAGCACACAAGTGGAAGGGAAATGGGGCAGAAGTGTACTGACATTGGAGTCATATGATCAACATAAACTTCCTTCACCCCATGGCTTGACACTTCCATATAACATAAGGAAAAACGCTCCATTCCTGCTCACATATAATGGCAGAGCGCGTATAGGACATGCAGGATGAAGGGGAGCAAATATGCTTCTGCTTTTAGGAGCATGCCACAGGCTGGGTGAGTTCTCCCAGTAAACTGAGTCCATCATCCATGCTCCAATACACAAACGTAGATCTCAGGGAAAGCACAAATATAAAAAATTCTGTTACTTCATCAGCAAAAATATGGTCACAGGTAGTGCTATCAAATGCACTATCATCAGCATGTGATGATATTCTACTCAAGGTAGAATAGCATTTATTTTAATTAATATTTCTGATGTCTTTATTTCTCTGGGCATTTCTGATGCTTTGGTAATTCCTAGTCACATAAGGCAAGGAAAATGTGTTTGCATGTACTCACTAAGGAAAGCTGTTTCAGAGCTTCAATCTTTAATGTTGTAAAGCTTTTAATGGGAGCTCAAGAGCCTCCTTGATTGAGATTTTTCTTTTCAATCAAAGGTTTGCAGACAAGAGGCCAACAGGATCTTTGAAAAGGGAAACACTGGAGAAGGAAGGAGGCAGTTCATGCCTTTCCGAATTTAGATGGTGACGAGAACAATTGTTCACAGAACTAACATATTGCTTTGCAAATGGTAATAGAAATATATTTCCTGCAGTTTCCTGTATGTTTCTTTTACATAGACATAGTGATAAATTAATATTATTACACTTGTTGACAGAAAATGATTCTCTTTCTAAGAATTTTTTTGCCAAGTTTTTAAGCACAGAAAACATCAATAATTGTAATAAAATGCTAGATAAAGTGAGATCTAGGGAGCAGGATTAAAGTTAAATAACTACAAAGGCAGAAATGTGAATTTATAATTGATGTACATTCAATCACGAGATCAGCTCTTTCCTTAAGTTTTATCTGTAGAAAACCATTCAAACAGATGACCATAACCTCAGCTGGAGATGTTCAAAAGACTTTATTGTTGAAAATTGCAATCACATGTTTTGAATCTTTTGCATAAAATTCCTAAGGTAGATAATGTTGCACATAAAATTACAATGAAATCAATAATGTAATTGTCAGCTATGTCTATACCAGCTCTTTCTTCAACTGTAGAACACATTTTCTAAGAAAAGGCCAGATTGACGATCATGCATATGCAGACAGCCAAAAATCATATCTCAGTGCAGAAACTAGCCAGAACAGCACATCTGCAGGAGAAATAAATAACTTCTGGATCTGGCAATAGATATTACAAAAAGAAAAGCAGTGTTGTATCAGAGAATCACAGTATCAGAGGTTAGTTTGAGTTGGAAGGAATCTATATGTTACTTAACAGTAGGATTTCAGCAGATCTGAAGCCAGTTTGCACTGGAGATTCACATGCTAGAAAGAAGTTTCTTTATATGGGTAGAATGACCATAGATGCCAGTAACGCTGACTGCCTACTTTTCAGGTTTTCATGGAGGTCTTATCTCTGTGACAAGCAAAGGGTTCAATTTTGCAATCTTGATCTTTTCTATTTAGAATGAAATGCTACATACTATTGATTGATTATAATATGCTAAGTGATAAGCAACAATCAGACAGTAAATAATTTCTACAGTGAGGAAAGAAAAGAGCATTCAGGCACTGGAGTGGGCTGCCCAGGGAGGTGGTGGAGTCGCCGACCGCGGAGGTGTTCAAGGAACGTTTGGACATTGTGTTGAGGGACATGGTTTAGTGAGAACTATTGGTGATAGTTGGATGGTTGAACTGGATGATCTTGTAGGTCTTTTTCAACCTTGGTGTTTCTGTGGAGTTTTTGAGAAAAATCCTTGGTGTTTTCCTATGGTTACTGTGCTTCATGAGATGTTAATTCTCTGTATGTCAACACTGTCATATGTGAACTTTTCGATATCCTCTGAAGACACTGCACATTACTAAGATCCAGTCTGAGAGGTACTGACCAGAGTAAGGATGGAATGGAAGTGAACTGCCAGAGTCTAATGAATCAAATACAGGATCACAGTCACATAAGATGGTTTTGGTTGGGAGGAACCTTTAAGATCAGCTAGTTCTAATGTCCCTGCTATAGGTAGGGTCACTTCTCACTGGACAAGGTTGCTCAAAGCCCCATCCAGCCTGGCCTTGAATGCCTTCAGGGCAGGGGTATTCATATGATAATTTATTCAGTGTTAAACAAGAAAAAGGTAAAAAGTTCATTAACAGAATCATAAAAAGATTCCTTCAGAAAGTAAAAGAAGGAAGGAAGGCAAAGGCGAAGGCAAAGGGAAAGGGAAAAGGAAAGGGAAAGGGAAAAGGAAAAAGAAAACAATGAAAATATTGCAAATGAGACCTTACAAAACACACATATCAGTTAAAGAGAACTTTCTAATGGCTTTAAGGGATTTAGATATTCTTCTTAGACAGAATCATGATAATAGTCCTTTATGTATTTATAGCAGCTTCCAAGGCATAGAACAACAGGAAACGATAAACAGAGACAGAAAGGAGAGTGAGACAGAGAGCCTGTAGATAACATAAATGAATATTCAAGTTACTCCTGCTTGTTTTTTGCCTCACTTTATTAAAGAACAACTAAACAAAAGTTTGGGCTACATTTCAACATCAGTTTACACAACTTCATCGGTATAAGTTTTGAATGAAAAGATTGGAGGTTGAGAACAACTAGCAAAGGAGCAGGGTTTTGGGCTGCTGACTCAGGCACTGCATCCATGCTTAATGCCCTGTGCTGACATCATTGGGAGCTCTGGTGATGAGCAACCTTGGGTTGGGGTTCTGTACTCACATAACATGAGACTTTCTACAGATTCTGAGCTGAAGTGGAATTCAGAGAGATCCATGCAGAATTTTGAGTAATGTTAATACCTAAGACCACAGAACGGGCTGCAAATTTCAAATGAAAGTAGTAGTCATAAATTGACCGTCTTCATATGTTCAGACCCATAAAACACTCATCACTCTTTCTTCTTTCTGCTCATTCGAAAATAAAGGAATCACAAGAGACAGCTTTTGGTTTAATTTTTTTTGCAGAGTCAAGCTGATGACAGGAACATCTGGCAATTGAAAGTGGCATAGTTCTAACAGCTACCTAGGAAATGAGGTGTGAGAAGCACTATTGCTCAACTGAGACCTAAAAAATTGACTAGACATGACAAAAGGAAATCATAGCTTTTAATTATCACCAGTTCTTACTCTGGAAAATGAAATAACCAGTCCTAGTGATGGCTACATTATAATATTGGCATCCTGTCATCTTTTAGCCCAATGAAGAATATAATTGTTGATAGCCTGGTATTTAGTGTTTATCTACTGTGTATTTTAAGGTTATTGAGTTATGCTTGAAAGCCAAATTCATCCATAGTGTAAATGACAAAACACAAACTACATCCTGTTTAATCTCTAGACAGGTGTTGGAAAGAAGGCCAAATACTGACATATTTATCAACACCTCTGCTTAAAATTCTTTGCAAGTGATATATTTTATGTATCAGCCAAAGTTATTTGCTCTTGACACTGTCTGTTAGAATGGAATCATCTTCAGTACAATAAAAATAGTACGTTACGTTTTTTAATCACCAAGGAAGATAAATCATTGCAATGAAGGAGCAGGGGAAAAAATATATATATCCTGTCAAAGTAACTAATTTTCCTATGATGCATGTTTTCTGACCTCTCATTATCCTAAAATTACATTATAAATGATGGAAAAATGTTGATATATTATATAGAATAATATTTTCTCAAATACAATGGAACTTCTATGATCCTCTGACCAAAAAACTCAATCTTAAATTGCTGGAAAGCAATCTTTAAAGTACCATTCACATCTGCAGAATGTCTTACTTATATTTCAGTTTGTAAATTTCATGTATCATGTTTTATGAAATATTTGCAGGGATCTGAAAAACACAATAATGAAAACAAAACTAGGTAAGTATTCTTTCCTCGCTCCAAATCCACGGTGTGCCTCAAGACCACATATTGCCTCCATTCATATCCATGAGAGGGTCAATCAGAGTTGGTGGTGTCAGACAACAAAAAATGCTTTTATAAGTAGATCTTATATAAGTAATTAGTATATAAAAGTAATAAGTAAGTCTTTTTATAAGTAATGCTTTTATAAGTAAGAGGAGGTCTAAGGAAAACATGGTCATTAAACAAGTGAAGATGAGAAAAAGGCAGACATATTTAATGCTTTTTTTCCCCTTAGTTTTTGATATTCACATAGTCACAGAATGGCTGAGGTTGGCAGGGTCCTCTGTGTCCATTTGGCCCAACCCCTGCTCCAACAGGGATACTGAGGTCCAGATGGTTTCTGAACATCTCCAAGGAGGAGACGTCACAACCTCTGGGCAACCGTGCCAGTGTTCCATCACCTGCACAGCACAGAAGTGCTTTTGGATATTTTGTTAACCACTGACTGCTACTCTCTGGGTCCAGAAAACAAGTCAGTTTCCAACCCACCTTGCTATCTGCTATCTAGCCCATAATCCAGCAGCTCCTCCATGAGAATTTTATGGGGACAGTGTAAAAGTTCTTAATGAGTCCAAGAAGAAAATATCCAATCTTCATCCTTTAGGCTGGTAATTTCATTATAGAACACCCTGAGGCTGGTCAAGCATGATTTCCCCTTGATGAATCTAAGCTGGCTATTTCTGTTGATTTTATTCTCCTTCGTGTACCTGGAAATGGTTTCCAGGATTACATATTACATCATCTTGCCAGAGATCAAGGGGAGGCTAACTGGGCTGCAGTTTCCCGGATCCTCCTTCTTTCCTTTCTTGAAGGTATGAATGACATTTTCTTTCCTCCAGTCTTCGAGCACTTCTCACAGTTTTCGTGATCTAGAAAAGATTACAGAAAGTGATCTCACAATCACATCTGCCAGATACCTCAGCACTCATGGGTGCATCCCAATCAAGACACATTGACTTGTGAATATATCCACTTTCCTCAAATCCCTGCCTTGATCCTGTCACCAACAATACCTCTTCCTTGCTTGAATTTTTCAATTTGCTCTCTAGGGCCTGGGATTTCTTGATAGTGGTCTTGCTGGTAAAGACTGAGGCAAAGAAGATATTGACTATCTTGTCCTTTTCACTGTCCAGGGTATCCAAGTTACCTGTTTAATTCATTAGAGAATCCCTATTTTCCCTATTCTGCCTTTTGTTGCTGATATACTTGTAAAAGCCCTTCCTGTTGCCCTTAATGCCCTTGGCATGTTTGGTGATCCTGATTAAGCCTCATTTTTTTTTTTTATTTTATGATTTCTACCTATCACATCACTACCATGCTCTTTGTTCATCAGCCTTTTGTGACATCCACCCACAGGACTGTTGGTTATCTTCTCCCTCTCTGTTCCTTCCTAGACCTCTTCTGAGGTCAGACGAAACCTATTGGAAAAAATGTATTCACATCACTTAGGGCTTAGGTGCATACTGTCTTTCCCAGGCAAACAGTGATTCCCAAATAAGGTCTCATGGACACAGAAATCAAAACTCACTTGCTAATGCCAGTTCCACAGCCAATTATTGACATCTCCTATCAGTGTTCTCCTTCTTACACCCTTATCCTTTCATAAGTTAATGAAGACTGATTGTTCTGAGATGCATAGCTGAAAGAATTTTAAGATTAACTCTTCATAAAGATACTCCCTCAGAGAAAGATTTCAAAACTATATTTCTAAGCATTCTCTGAACACAGGTAACTTCTCCATTTCTGATATTAATTACAGAAATGTTATGTATGAAAAGGAAGTAATTTTTTGTGTGTATGTTTCTGGCTACAGAGATCCATCATTATGACTGCTAATATACTAAGAATCCACATTTGTAGTAAGTGATTCTCAGTCTTGCTTTGAAAGATCAGTGTAGATGTATTTAAATATTAAATTTAAACATAAACATAAAATATTTAAATAAAAATTATTATATTTAAATACTATTTTTGAAAGTCTTCTATTGTTTTAAGACATCCATATGAATTAAACATTTTTATTTGAGGCTACCAGAAGAATGGTAGGTTTTTCTAGTGGGTCTTGAGCTGTGCAGAACAAGAGTTCCAAGTGGGGAATTCATGAGAAGGGATGAAATGTGATAACAGGATCAAGATAATTCTGTGCTGGCAAACTCATTGCTAAATGAATTTTGCCAACTAAGCTGCCACCTTCCACCTAGTTGACCCTACTGGCATTGTGAATGTATGTAACAAACTCACAGGCTCACAGGCTCACAGCTTGCTCTTACAAGCCACAAAGCATTCCCCAAGTAGGAACAAATCTCAGATCTGTCCCCTTCCTGAATTTACTGTGGATCACTGTTTTCCTTCAGATTTTTAAATGTAGGGCCTTTCAAATTATCTTGATCAAAAAAATAATATAATCTGAAAGATGCAGAAGGAAGAAAAGGAGTTCTAGGCATCAGCATTTTTGTTGCCTCTTTCTTATTTTTACTACCATAGATACAAAATCAGTCTCAGGAGCAAGAAATTTTAGACTCATTAAGATGAAAAGAATGATATGGTGAAGATCATGATGACTGCAAACATTTGCTGATGTCTTATGATGAGCAAAGCAGAATTTATAGGAAAACTTTTTCTAATCTTTATTCCGACAGAAGATCTTTGAGCAATTTTTATACATTCATTATCTAAGAACTAAAGATTTGTCTTGACCCTTTGTTCTAATTTAAAAGATGACTTCCACTTATTTATTTTTGAAGTACTGTTATTTTACCCATGGGATAAGAGATGAACCAAATCCAAGGCTCTAATTCAGGGCTTATTGACTTCAGTGGCCTCTTTTCCTTAGACTTTACTGGAAGTCTCTTTGACACACTGAAATCATTACACTGAAATAACGTAGAGAAGTAATTCCGTCTGGGACACCAAGTAATTTCCATAGGACAATTAAAACTTACTTATTTCCCTCACGCAGGCAAGACTGAATTTTATGTGTCTGTAGCAGAAGTGGTTATCAAAGCAGATTAATGGGCTTCAAGGAGTCACTGTCAGATTCTGATAGGGGTAGCTTGCACTAACAACTTCTTAAACATAACAAGCACATCCCATGCCTGTGAATGTAAACCAGAAAGTACGAAGATAACAGCAAAAAATATATTTCAGTTTCCACTAATAATAAATGAGAAGTAATAAAAGAAAAAGTGTGCTTAAAAAGAAGAAAGACGACTGGTTTAATTTCAAATCAAACATCAGTTTAAAATGTTTAGAGGTTTGTTAGCAACGGTACTATTTACTGTACTAGTAATAGGTATACTGTATAAGTTGTTTATATTATGTTATCCAGCAAACAGTTTTGGTTTTTCCAAATACATTCATCTCAGCTAAGAGATTAAAATAAATTATTGTTTATTTAATAAAATATTGTAATTATACAGCTTCATTTCTAAAAGTCACTCTATCCATTTATTTTTCAGTGTGTTCTGTTAGGTTGTCTACCCATAATGGAAATAAAATTACTCTTTGCAAATGATCACAGAGGCCAGCATCTTCTATTAAGTCTGTTCTAGCATGTAGAGCTTCTGAATTAAATGTAATCAGAATTAAGTATGGTAGTAAAAAAGTTCATGTTACCTACATCCCCACCAATTTATCTGATTTATGATGATTCTGAGAAGTTCTTGTGCATGACTTCATATCTATGTACTTTACCACAAGGACTTGATCAGTCAAGAAGGATATTAGACAACTTTTTTATTACCAGTTAAAACTAATGCTATAAAATGAGGGATTAAACAACATGTACAGACTCATGTCTGGGCATTTCAGTTTTAAAATCACACTGTCAGAGCTCGTTTATAACATTCTTTCCCCTGGCTACAATTGTAGATTTACGCACTGTCATTTCCATGGAGAAATGCAAACTGAAATAGTTTCACAAACTTACTGTACTGTAGATGTAGATTTCAAGAGTATCCCCAGTTTATTCCAAAACTTTAAGGGATTTTCTCTGATCCACATCAAAGCAATAACTCATGAACACTTTAAAACAGAGTGGGAAAAAAAGTTTCCCCTTCCAAGAGAAATGGTTTGAATGCAAATTCATCTTAATATAGATATGAATAGATAACTCTTCATAAGAAATTATTTCAGAAATATATTTTTCTATTAAATTTTACTTACATGACTCAACATAATTTTTTGCTCTGATCATCCACAGTCCAGGGCAAAATCAAATACCACAGGTCTGTTTCTTTTCTTCCTCAATGTATTTGTTTGCTTTATTTATAAAGTTAAAGATTATTCAATTTGTTCCAGCTACCATTGGATGCTGTCAGAGGCAAAGGCCACGTCCTGAGCAGGTGAGTGCAGCTCAGTTTGTCTGCAGTCGTCACTAGCCTGATGTGACCCGGCCATGCTCTGCAAACTCAGAGGTCACATTAATGGGCTGCTAACCCAATCCATACTTTCCAGCTGAGAAATTGGAAACAGAGCAACCAGACACTGCAAGAAGGCTTCCTGGCTACAGCTCATCTGTGTCAGGTTAGAAGAGAGGGCACAAGTTCAGCCACACACCCAGTGCTTCTCCAAGGCACAACCAAAAGGGCTTTCCTCCATCAGGACCTCAGACAATAAAGAATCAGCTCTTCTGGCCCCCAACGTTCTGGCTTTAAGTTTCCCAGCTTCCCAATCCTCTAATCACATCTTAAAATACTTTGAAAGAGTACTTAAAAATCAAGAATTTTTCTACTATTGGACATCATGGAGACTACCTCATCACCCGTTATATAATTAAAACTTTGTAATTGTTACTGGAGATTTAGTACAAACTTAACAGAACAAAAATTCTCCAAGATCTTCCATCTTCTCTTCGACAGAAAAATTGTGGGCTCTCAGCACTTGAGACATGCCCAATTATTATTTTTTTCCACTGAGAACTGAGAACGTTTCTGAAGATCATAATAAAAATTCAGTGAACTCATGTTCCTTATTAAATATTAGAGACATTTGAGGATGATTACTTTCATTTCCAGGATTACCTGAATGTCATAAACACTTTAGACTTTTTTTTTTAAAAAAAAAAGGGATGTTTGCCACCAGTCTTAATAAGTACAGGATTAGGGCCAAAAATCCTAATTGAACAACTGTTTAATAAAAAAGCTTTATTTCATACCAATTTTCTTTTATTTGTGGTTTATGGGAGTAAAATGTATATTCTATGCAAAGTATTTGTTTTGGAAAAATCCAAAATCATTTTTGGTTGTGAATTCCTTAAAAATCCTTCTTGAAAAGATTTCACTAAAAATATGTTCAGACTTGTTTCTATGACAAATACTTTTGTTTATACAATGTACTAAATTTTTTCAGACATCTTTTCTTCTTGACCGTAACCCCCATTATGGTTTTTTTGCATTAGTTCCAGAGAGTTATTTTATTTTTAATTTTGCCCATTTCCAACTGTGTATGTTGCAATCTTCAAAAATAGAAGATTTAAAACAATAAAAATTCAAAATATGATTGAGAAAGATACCATAGCAAACAGAATTCAGACAGATTTCTACCTGTTATTTTACCAGTTAAAACACAAGAAGAGTAAATAAGAAATTTAAACTAGAAATAAATAAGAGTTTTAAACTAGATAGGAAGGGGGAAGGGGATAAAGCCAGGCCTATTACAGATCAGCCTGGGGAAGTGGTGTTGGGATTAGGTGAGAGGTGAGGGGCTCAGCTGAGGTGCGTCTACACTAATGCACGCAGCATGGGCAACAAGCAAGAAGAGTTGGAAGCCATTGTGCAGCAGGCAAACTATGACCTAGTTGCCATAACGGAAACGTGGTGGGATTGCTCCCATGACTGGAGCGCTGCAATGGATGGCTACAAACTCTTCAGGAAGGATAGGCAAGGAAGGTGGGGTGGCGGGTGGCTCTCTACGTTAGGGAATGCTTTTATGCTATTGAGATTGTGACTGGGGACAATAAAGTTGAATCCCTTTGGGTAAAGATCAGAGGAAGGGCTGACAAGACAGGCACCCTGGTGGGTGTCTGCTATAGACCTCCAAACCAGGATGAAGAGACAGATGAGGTATTCTATAAGCAGCTGGCACAAGCTGCACAGTCGCCTGCCCTTGCCCTCATGGGGGACTTTAACTTCCCTGACATATGCTGGGAGTACAGCACAGAAGAAGCAGTCTAGGAGATTTCTGGAATGCATAGAGGATAACTTCCTGATGCAGCTGGTCAGAGAGTCCACGAGGGGAACTGCCCCACTAGACCTGCTGTTCACAAACAGGGAAGGTCTGGTGGGAGATGTGAAGGTTGGAGGCTGTCTTGGACAGAGTGACCATGAAATGATAGATTTCTCGATTCATGGTGGAGCCTGGAGGAGGAATAGTAAAACTGCTACCTTGGGCTTCAGGAGGGCGGACTTTGAATTGTTCAGGAGACTAATAGGGGGAGTCCCCTGGCATTCAGTCTTAGCGAGTAAAGGGGTCCAAGAGAGCTGGCTGCTCTTCAAGAAGGAAGTCTTAAGGGCGCAGGAGCAGGCAGTTCCCCTGAGCTGCAAAATAAGCTGGTGGGGAAGAAGACCGGCGTGGATGAATAGGGAGCTATTCTTGAGGCTCCGGGAGAAAAAGAGAATCTACCAGCTGTGGAAAGAGAGACAGGCAACTCAGAATGAATACAAGAAAGTCGTTAGGATGTGTAGAGGTGAAATCAGAAAGGCAAAAGCCCAGCTTGAATTTAACCTGGCCGCTGGGGTGAAAAGGAATAAGAAACTCTTTTATAAATACATTAACAGTAAGAGGAGGACAAAGGAGAATATCCACTCTTTGCTGGATGAGGTTGGGAATGTGACCACTGAGGATGAGGGAAAGGCGGAGGTTCTGAATGCCTTCTTTACGTCTGTCTTTAAAAGTCAGACAAGTTATCCTCAGGATACTCCTCTCTCTGACCTGGCAATCTCGGCTGGGGAGCACACTAACCCCCCTGTGATTCTGGAAGAAACAGTCAGAGACCTACTACTCCAACTGGACTGCTACAAGTCTACGGGGCCAGATGAGATCCACCCAAGAGTGCTGAGGGAGCTGGTGGAGGTGATAGCTGAGCCGCTTTCCATCATCTATCAGCGCTCCTTGTTGACTGGTGAGGTCCCAGAAGACTGGAGGCTTGCCAATGTGACTCCCATTTACAAGAAAGGTCGTAAGGAGGATCCGGGGAACTACAGGCCTGTTAGCCTGACCTCAGTGCCAGGGAAGGTTATGGAGCAGATTGTCTTGAGGGAGATCATGCGGCACATGCGGGATGACAGGGGATCAGGCCTAGCTAGCATGGGTTCATGAAGGGCAGGTCCTGTTTGACCAACCTGATCTCCTTCTATGATCTAGTGACCCATCTGGTGGATGAGGGAAAGGCTGTTGATGTGGTCTACCTAGACTTCAGCAAAGCCTTTGACACTGTCTCCCACGGTATATTCTGCAGAAGCTGGCAGCCCGAGGCTTGGATGGGTACACTCTTGGCTGGGTAAGGAGCTGGCTGGAGGGCCGGGTTCAGAGAGTGGTGGTGAATGGAGTTAAGTCCAGCTGGCTACCGGTCACGAGTGGTGTTCCCCAGGGGTCGGTGCTGGGGCCTGTCCTCTTCAATATCTTTATTGATGACCTGGATGAGGGCATCGAGTGCACCCTCAGTAAATTTGCAGATGACACCAAATTGGCTGGAAGTGTGGATCTGCCTGGGGGTAGCGAGGCCATACAGAGGGATCTGGACAGACTGGAGAGCTGGGCTGAAGCCAACAGTATGAGGTTCAACAAGACCAAATGCCGGGTCCTGCACTTCGGCCACAACAACCCCAGGCGACGCTACATGCTTGGGGCGGTATGGCTGGAGGACTGCGTAGAGGAAATGGACCTGGGGGTATTGATTGATGCTCGGCTGAACATGAGCCGACAGTGTGCCCAGGTGGCCAAGAAGGCCAATGGCATCCTGGCTTGCATCAGAAACAGTGTTGCCAGCAGGAGCAGAGAGGTGATTGTTCCCCTGTACTCAGTACTAGTGAGGCTGCACCTCGAGTACTGTGTCCAGTTTTGGGCCCCTCACTGCAAGAAAGACATTGAGGCCCTGGAACGTGTTCAAAGGAGGGCAACAAAGCTGGTGAGGGGTCTGGAACACAGGCCTTATGAGGAGAGGCTGAAGGAGCTGGGAATGTTCAGCCTGGAGAAGAGGAGGCTCAGGGGAGACCTCATTGCTCTCTATAACTTCCTGAAGGGAGGTTGTAGAGAGCTGGGGGTCGGCCTCTTCTCTCGTGTCATTAGTGATAGGACCAGAGGGAATGGTTTCAAGCTACAGCAGGGGAGATTCAAGCTGGACATTAGGAAGTATTACTTTTCAGAAAGGGTGGTCAGGCACTGGAATGGACTGCCCAGGGAGGTGATGGAGTCGCCGACCCTGGGGGTGTTCAAGGAAAGACTGGATGTTGTGTTGAGGGACATGGTTTAGTGGGAGCTATTGGTAATAGGTGAACAGTTGGACTGGATGATCTTTTAGGTCTTTTCCAACCTTGGTGATTCTATGATTCTATGATTCTATGAAATAATTTTCTACAAGAGTATTTAAATGACTGTTCATCTTATACCCTACAAAACATCTGAGATGCCAGTAATGAAGGTAGGAAAGAATATTCTATTTTCCTGTATAGCTTTTTTATTTTGAAGTATAACAGCATATTACGCATTATTTTTAATACTGATAGGTCCGTTTTTTCTTTGATTTTACTGTTATTTCATACAGTTATCAATGGAAAATTGTACTGAGACCATATAAAAAGCTGAAGCCCCTTCAATTTCAGTTTACTTGTTTTAATGTGTTTTGATTTTCTGTTTTTTTTTTCAAGCCATTTATCTACTGTTTTGTCTCACATTGAGATGCTTTTATTTTTCCTCAAAACACACAAAATAATGGATACTTAAGAACAGTTATCTATTGACATTCAACGATTATCTAGTTTTCAATACCTAAAGATGTAATTTAAACTGATTGAAAACAAGATTTTCAGTTATCTGCAAGAAATTAATTCTTATGTGGAGTACAGATTTCTTTACTTGAACATATAACAACAACAATAACAACAAAATCAAAGTAATTCTCAGATGGAGCACTGAATTACAGTTATTGAAAGAGTGAATTGGTTTTTTTTCTTTTGTCTTTTAACCTAAAATCATTGGCTAGCTTTGAGATTCCCATTGAAATTATGAGCATGGTATATATTCACCTCAGTCAGAAATGCTTAAAAACTAAATTAGTGTTTCATTTTGTCCCTTTGATCTTAATAAGAAAATTAAATTTCTCCTAAGAAAAAAAAAAAAACAAAAACAAAAAAACAAAAAACCTGAACGTGAATACTTAAAATTCCCTTAACTGCATTTTAGTTTTGGTTGTCAAGGAAGAAAACTGATTTTGCAGTTATTGACAAAGATAAAAATAGCCACATAGAGTTGCTTCTAATGGAATTAGGTGTTACTGTCAAAAATGAGGGGAAAAGATATTGCCTTTAATCTTTACACCATAAACTGTTATTCTGTACTATTATAACAATACTATTTCATTTTATAAACTGTCATTGGTAATAAAACAGAAAAATTCCCTACTTTTTTAGTAGATTTACAGTATATCTCCACAGGTTAGTGCTGGAAAGCATTTTAGGTGACCTATTACTTGTTTTTTCTCATTATTTGAGGCAGGGTTGAAAGCCAGATCTGAGTTTATTACTGTCACCTCATCTGAAGGAATGGCCTCCGGCTTTCAGAGGCTCACAGTATTTTTGCTTTTGATACACTGAAGTGTTTCAATATTGTACTGAAAATATTTCTGAATATCTCTGAGCTGCGCAGGTCTGTATTTAGTTTTTTGTTATAGGGTATGAAACGCCTGTGTATATTGTATTCTTCTGCTTGGTATTCAACTTCGAATTCTAATTACTTATCAGGTATCTTGATTTTTCAGCATTCTGAAAATGAGGTTATTTTATTATGAGAATGTAAATTTCTGTTTGTCTCATTGTTCTCTCTTTTTCTTGAATTCATTTTTAACTATCTAGGCTTCTGAGTGAACTGTTTTTTTCCAAGGTTTGGTGTTATTCTTTGGTTTGAACTTGAGGTAGAACCCTGGTTCCACTGAAAATAAAAGCAGTTTGATTTTTCATTGCTAGTAAAGCATAGCCAAGAAGCCAAAGGAAAAGAAGTACACAATAAAAATGAAAATCTCACTTTGGACTGAAGCCCATATGTATTTCTCTCAGAAGTCTCAACAAAAATAGCCCATGCATTTTCCCTGGCTTAAATTTTACTATCAGATACATAGTTAAAAATCCTCTTTTCTCTGACTGAAAAAAGAAAAAAGAAAGAACAGAAAGCATCATCCAGTTGATTACCTTGCCCACATCATGGACTTAGACAACTGTGTCAGTACTCAGGAAATGGAATTTGTGTCATGGGTCTAAGAGTGCTGATGAGTGATTGAGCAATTACTGCTGCTGAATTATTTGACCCATCAAAACATGGCTTCAGGAAAGAGCTGAGAGAAGAAAAGAAAGCCAAAAATGAAGGGTCATCTTCTTCTACTGTAATACAACTTCTATAAAATCTGGACAAGGCTTTTTTTTTTCCTGAATGTTTTTGTTATCTTTGTGTAGTATTACAAGAAGGCTGGCTTGTTTTAGGATAGAAGTTGTTTTTCCTAGCTATAATGATGGCTGGTTGCCTCAGCTCCCATTATCAAATTCTGATATAACTTCAAAGCAAATCTATATCACTTATTGAGACCGCAGAAATAAGCAGGGCTGCTGGAACCTTAAGGCTCAATATAACTCAAGAATAACTGTCCTGTTTCTCACCCAAAACTGTGAGACTGGAGTTACCACAGACACTAGGGTCTACAGAAAATCCACTCAGTATATCATGTGACAGCAGGAAACAGGCATGCCTACTCTGGAAACTCAGAATGGCAAGATTAGAAATACCTAGCCAGATTTTGGGGCTACTTCTTATCTTCACAGTGAAAAGTTGCAGTGGAGAGGGATGGCATTAACTTCAAGACTGAACAATTCTCTAATTCTCATAAAAGAGGTGGATAGTGGGCTTCATTGTGAGGAAATGGGAAATGGTATTAACAAACTAACAGTTTTGCTGGCACCAGGATATTTTGTTAGCTTTTACTTTTTTTATTTTTTTTTTTGACAGATATTATTTTGTGGGATTTTCTGAGGGGGTGTGGAACTGTTTTTATTTTGTTGGGGTTTTTTTTGTCCTACTATTCATAGATCTAGTAACTTTTTGATTTTTTTTTTTTTTTTTTAATACAGGGACATCATACATAAGTATCTAGAAAGAACTTCTTTAATAAGAAAAATTTCAGATGATTGATTGGTGCGCCAATTTGCTAATTTTGATTTAAGAAAAAAATATAATTTGCTTAGAAGTTATTCAGAATTTCAGAAATGCAACCATGGATAAATAAAATTGGATTTATGCTTTGAATCGTTACCCTCATTTTCAGACAGGAAAAATATACTGCAGGTTCACATTTTAACTTCCACATGCATAAGATTTCTCCTTATCTGGAGATATTCAAGACTCACCTGGATGCCTACCTGTGCAGCCTGCTGGAGGGAACCCTTTTGCCAGAGGGTTTGGACTTGATGATTTCTAGAGGGCCCTTCCAACATCTACAATTCTTTGATTCTGTGATTTTCCTCTTCCATCTGGTCTTTAATTCTTGCAACAAGAACAAGGCTGCTCTTATAGATAATTCTCTATTTAGATTCTTAATAATGTTGTAGGATAGAGCTATTCAGAATTCCTATAGACATATGCAATCAGAAAATATATTCGCATTATTTGCAGTCAAAAAAGCTCATCAATCTCCCTTTCCTTCCCTGAGCAACTGAGAATGACATGTAAACTTTTTGCAAAGGAAAATATTTACATCTTCAACATCTGAAACCCTTACTTGCCTTGGTACTTCTGACTAAGTCCTTCTCAGAAAAATAAACTTCTTGAATTCTCGTTATGGTCACCAACAGGATTACCTGTCTAGATTTTGGCGGATGTTAACAAATTATATTGCATAGCTTAAAGTTACTGTATTGCTTTCATTCTGGATACACAGCAACAATGATGTAAACATGCTTCCAATTTCAAAGTTGCATTTTTAACATTTCATGACCTCAGATTGTTACTGCCGACTGCATTGTGATAGACAATAAAGAATAAATGATATACTTACTTCAAACATATTTACCCTGTTGTCTACAGTACAAGATCTTTTCCCAGTTACAATATTTTTGTCTGACTACTTTAAACACTACCACTTGTTTTTACTGTGTAATGTTTTATATGCTGTTTCTGGAAACGTATATTTATTTGGCAAGATCATAGAATCATAGAATGGTTTGGATTGGAAGGAACCTTTAAGATCACCTAGTTCCAACCCCCTGCTATAAGCAGGGACATCTTCCACTAGACCAGGTTGCTTAAAATTAAGAACTGCTTTTTACTAAGAATAGCGGAAAGTGCCAGAAGCCACTTAAAAACAAGTGGATTGACTTATCCAGCTCCAGGAGGAGTTGAACAGTCAACAGTGTTAGCAGTGAGAGAGAGTTCAGCTTAGGGAAATGCTTTGTACAATAAGCATTTTACATATAGACTGAAGCATAGACTGTTTAGCTCATCTTTTCATCAGACATCCAAAGACAGGTAATACAATGTCATAGTATCATAATCTCCTTTAGATATTGCCAACATTTTAGACTCGCTATTTAATTTGCTAGTGTTCATTTTTAGCTGGTGTATTAATATAAATTGGATAGACACTGAGATAAAGATTGCATGACCCCTGCACCAGCACAGGTATAAGCCAGAGCTGTTTGTCTTCCTGAGTACCAAGACTCATCTCAGTTGTGAAATGGGAGCAGCCTAAAGAACTTATTTGTACTGGAGACAGTGATTATAGACGTTTCATTTCTGAGCATTTGAAGAGAAAAGGATATGAGAGTAAATATTCATCTGGGTTCAATATTCAGACTTAGTAATAGATTTACACCATATGAAGACATGTTATTGTCATTAAAATTAGGTACTATCCTCATTTTTCAATAGAGAAATAAGTAGTATACAGTGGGACTATGTTTGTTTTGCTAATAAAAATATTTTTCACCCAGACACTCAGTCCTGGGCTTGGATACCTTTTCTTCATACTCTTAGACTTTTCTCACATTAGATCAGCTCTAACAGTAATGTACATTATCTAAATGACCTAATTCTTATGCAGTTATTTATATTTCTGAGAATTTGGAGAACGAAGGACCAAACCATTTGGCTGGGAAAAAAATCAACTAGATGCTTAAGTCCAAAAAGTTGGAAACTTACTTGTTGTTGCTGGCTACAGCAACTATCTTTTTACTGTACTGCTTTTCTTTGTAATATACAACTACAGTTTGGAAACTCCCTAAAACTTAAAAACTGAAACTCAGAATGCTCTCTACTGGAGTTATTGACAACATCAATTAACTGTCTTAAATAGAGCAGAAAACTTAGAATATCAGTGTAGTTTTATCATCATTTTAGAACAAATTGTATCTCATGCTGAAATTGTTTTTTTTAAAAGGCAAAAATTTTCTGTACATAACAGGAACTACTACTGCAAGCTGCAAGAGAAATGGCATGGGAAAGGAAACTAGCTTAAGTATGGCAGACATCAGGCTATTCAAACTTTCAATGGAAATAAATAAGAATCCAGAAGTAGGAAGAAAACAAAATTGCCAGCCTGTTCACCACAGTCATCTCTGTGTAACTAAAATTTATGTCAGTGACATGAATGAGGTGTGTAGCATTGCTTTAATACATTGTGATAATGTCAGTGCATCACCACCATGAAGATAATAGACACAATACTTCCAGAAGTTGCCATAGATGTACAAGTCCCAGCTCATAATTTTTCGTCCACTTTCCAATTTAGTTCTGCTAAAGCTCATTAGAAAGCGTCATAGATATCACAGAATTGTTTGAGTTGGAACATATTTTTAAAGGTCAAAGAATGGTTCCAGAATACCAGTGAAGATATTTGAAGATATGTTCATGTTTGTATTCACGTTTGACAAGTCTTGTTTCCAATGAGTGGATAATATTTTCTTACGACACTTAAAATCATAGAATCACAAGGCTGGAAAGGACCTCCAAGATCATCTAGTCCAATTGTCCATCCATTACCCTTGCTACCACAAGCTACTAAACCATATCTCATAGTTCCTCATCCGACGCCTCTTGAACACTGCCAGGGACAGTGATTCCACCACCTCCCTGGGCAGGCCACTCCAGTGCCTGACCACTGTGAGATAAATGTTTTTCCTTATGTCTGATCCTCTGGCACGACTTGTGGCCATTTCCTCAGGTCATGATTGTTGCCTGGGAGAAGAGGCCAAATACCTCCTCATCACAACCTCCCTTCAGGAAGTTATAGAGTGCAACGAGGTCTCCCCTCATCCTTCCCTTCTCCAGACTTAACAATCCCAGCTCCCTCAGCCACTCCTCGTAAAATTTGTGCTCCAGATCCCTCACCAGTTTCATTGCCCATCTCTGGACACGTTCCAGGGACTCAATGTCTTTCTTGTAGTGAGAGGCCCAAAACTGAACACAGTACTTGAGGTGCAGCCTCACCAGTGTTGAGCACAGAGGGATGATTAGCTCCCTGCTCCTGCTGGCCACACTATTCCTAATGCAGGCCAGGATGCTGTTGGCCCTCTTGGCCACCTGGGCACACTGTCGGCTCATATTCAGGCAAGCATCAACCAACTTCACAGTCATCCAGCCACTCTGACCCAAACCTATAGCACTGCATGACGTTATTGTGGCCCAAGTGCAAGACTCAGCACTTGGCCTTATTGAACCTCATCCCATTCACCTCAGCCTAGTGATTCAGCTTATCTACATCCCTCTGAAGGGCCATCCTACCCTCAGGCAGTTTGACGCTTCTTCCCAACTTGGTGTTGTCTGCAAACTTACTGAGAGTACACTCAATCTCCTCATCTAGGTCCATCAATAAAGATATTAAACAAGATGGCCCCAGTACTGACCCCTGGGGGACACCACTTGCAATGGGTCACCAGCTGGATTTAAATTCATTAACTATTACCTGCTTGGCACTGCCCTCTAGCCAGTTCCTTACCTGAGGAAGGTTAAACCTGTCCAAGGCATGGGGAGCCAATTTCCCCAGGAAAATATTGTGAGAAACTGGATCAAAGACTTTGCTGAAGTCTAGGTAGACTATATCAACAGCCTTTCCTCATCTACCAGTCTAGTCACCCAGTTGTAGAAGGAGATGAGGTTGGTCAAGCACTACCCAGCTCTGTCCAAGACAGTCCCCAGCCTTCATCTCTCCCTTCAGTCATCTGTTAGTGAAGACCAGGTCTAGCAGGGCACCGCCCCTGGTAGGCTCTTGTACCCACTGTGTAAGGAAGCTATCTTCCATGCAGACTAGAAACCTCTTGGACTGCTTCCTCTGTGCTATATTGTATTTCCAAGCTATATCAGGGAAGTTGAAGTCTCTCATGAGAGCAAGTGCTGACAATCACGCAACTTTGACAGGCTGCTCATAGAATGCCTCGTCCTTCTCTTCATCCTGATTAGGCAGTTTATAACATACCCCTACCAAGATATCGCCCCTACAGGCCTTACGCCTGATCCTTATCCATAGACACTCAAATTTATCATTCCTAACCCGAAGCTCTTCAACATCAAAACACTTTTTAATATAAAGAGCCACACCATCACCCTTCCTTCCTTCTCCCGATCACACTCCCTGATGGTCCTCACTCTCTCCACCTCCTCCTTGAGCTCCACCACCAGACTGAGCAGTCTGTCCCTTCTGAAGAGCCTGTAAACATCCATCACAGCACTCCAGTCATGGGAGTAGTCCCACCATGTTTTGGTAATAGCAACTAGGTCATAACTAGCCTGCTGCACGATCACTTCCAGCTCTTCCAGCTTGTTTACCATACTGCATGCATTGGTGTAGATGCACTTCAGATGAGTCATCTGCCTCACCCCAGCCCATGCATTGTTCCCCTAGTCTCATCTCTGGTAAGCACTGTTTTGTCCCCTTCCCCCGCTGTAGGTAGTTTAATGCTCTTTTGATGAGCTCTGCTATTTCCTGCACTAGGATTCGTTGCCCCTTTTGAGATAGGTGGGTTTCATTAACGGACAACAGGCCAGGGACCGAGTAAACTGCCCCATGATCAAAGAACCCAAAGTTTCTGCCTCAACACGAGCTTCTGAGCCAATTGTGCTTTCCAAGCTTGCTTCGTGTCCTACACTGCCCCTGAAGGCATAGAACAAAGTATCACTTGTGCTGCTTTGAACTAAACAGCCTAAACCCCTGAAATCTCTTTTCATAGTTCTCAGGCTTCTCTGAGCAATTTCATGACTGCCCACCTGAACTATGAGTAATGGAAAGTAATTAGAGAACCTAACCAGCTTTGGGAGTTTTCTAGTTATGTCCCTGATCTGGGCCCCAAGAAGGCAGCACACTTCCTGATGGCTTGAGTCCAACTTGTATATGGGGCCTTCAGTTCCTCTGAGAAGGCTGTTGCCCACCACGACCACCTTCCTTTCTTTCCTGATAGATACAGTCTCAAGGCTCCCTCCTAGGCACATCCTCCATCTTCTTCCCATTCACCTCTCATTTAATTTCCAGCATCTCAAACCTGTTGCTTAGTGGGGGCTGGGGAAGCGGGATAGGCAGGCAGGGAAGCTCCAGTGACAACGAGTCGGGACTCTTTTCCAGCCCTCCTCATTTTTATCAGGTCTGTCTGACTGTGACAGGACAGGGGGTCAACCACTTTTCTGGGGGTACCTCCCCGGCACCCTTCCCTCTGGCATGCCAGCAAGTCCACCAGTCAATCTCCCACTCACACTCCCTGATGGTCCTTACTTAGGACCATCTTCCTTGAGCTCCACCACCTCCTTGAGCTCCACCACCAGGCTGAGCATCTCCAACTGCTCACACCTGACAAAGGTGGACTCCTTGCTTGTGTTCCTCAGCACAAGCGCAGCAGTGTTGTTGGCTTCAAAAAAGCCTTATAAAGAGCTTTTTTGTTGGTCTTTTTCACTCCAGATCCCTTGCCCAGTGCAACTTTACCTGCTCTGAAGCTAGTCTCCACAGCAAATGACCAAAATTCGGATTGAGAGTCAGAGAAAAAAAGATATTCTGCTGTTATTCTTACATTTTTCACAGTGTTGGGACTGTTTGATTTACAGAAGTAACTACTGCTAATTGCACCTATCCTTCTTTTTTTTTTTTTTTAACAGTTTTAATTTAGCAGTGCATATTCTTATCTTTAATTAAACTTGAAGACCTTAGGGGAATTATCCCATCTGTAAGGGAGAGAGAATTCTGGTGAGGAAAAATAAAAAAGCAACCAAGAAAAATGTGACTTTTACCTTCAACCACATGGAATCCAGTGAGGAATTTACTTTGCCAGCAAAGAATGAAGGTCTCACATCAACAGATTCCCTTACATCCATCCATGCAGAAGAAATGACTCATGCACATGTACTGAATAAAGCACTGCCAGAAGATGAATAAAAGCTTTAAAAGAAATACTGTGATTAAAAATTAAAAATATATCTGTTACAACAGCATTTACTTGTTGATGCAAAGGATTACGTAATCATTTTATGACAAGTTTTCATCTTATTCAATATTTTCAACAATTGAGATGATTGATAGAGGCAGAATGAAAAAGAAAATCTCTATTTTATGCTTTCTTGAGATGATTATATATTTTAGCATTTAGAGCTATGAGGAACTGAACAGCACTAACAAAACCAGGCAAGATATGGGCAGAAATGAAATAAACCAAGTTAAATACCAGCCAGTTATATTCAGTATGTCCCGATGTTGGCAGATATACCTGCAGAAACAACTTAACAAGCTGGAATGTCAAGCTCCATATCACTCAGTGTCTAACTCACCTGTTGGACATGACAAGTGGTATCTCTGTCTTTTTAATTTCAATCCATAATAGCATTCTCACAGTTTTACAGTCCTCTTCTAGATCCTCTCCGTCATCTCTTTTACAATTTGGCAAGTCCTATTCTACCAAAGATTTTCTCTGTTCTGAAGTTCTTCTACACTTTCAGACATCCTTCTCTGACTCTACTCCAGTTCTCTTAAGTATTTTGAGACAGAAGGACAAGATCTGTGCAGAGCAGTCAGGAAATACACACCTCCTAGAACACGTAGTGAGTGGCATATGGATGTTCAGACAACACTGTGCTGTCTATTTAGAGCACACCAGACTTCCTACTACCAGATAGTTTTCAGTGCCTCATCTTACATCTTTTCAGCTCAAAAAAACACCATTCCAGAGATAAAGGATTATTTTTGCAAACTGTGCTTACAAATAGTATGTTCTACTTGGAAATCTCTAAATGATAGTAGGTCCCCATATCTACACATGAAAATGATATTGTTTGAATTGTATGTGAAATTAAGAGAGTTTTATTCCTTGCTAGTAGTAAATCAGGAAGAAAAAAAAAAGCACACTAGTCAAAGTTAAGTGGTACCATGAAGAGAAAACAAAATAAAATATTTCCTACTAGCACAAATATATTCTCATTGTGGAAGAAAGCATTCTTGGTAACATCTTTTGAAGTGATCTAGGTATGAGGAAGAGAGGAAGTTGGTCTGATTATGATAGAGATTTCAATATCATCTAGAGATAGAAGAGAATTCATTTAGAAATTCAATAAAATTTGGAACTATCTTCATCATGAAAAGGATTTGAATAATGCCATATGTATCAATACACATTTATGAGATATGAGCAATACTCCCTACATGCTACGCAACTCCTGCTTTCATCCAACCCATACTGTATATAAAATGAGAAACATAGCCCTTTCTTCATTCTCTTCTGCCCGTTAAGATAAAATTTAAGTCCCTCTTGGACAGCATAAACTCTAAAGCAGGGATTGACTGTTGATTCATCTGAAGGTAGTAAACAGTCCTTAGTTTTCTACAAAGAAAAAAAATGTAGACACAAGAGATGGCAGCACAATAAATGTACTTCTAAGAAGCTGCGTCTTAAAGCACACCATTGCAAATAGGCTGTTCAGGAAGCAATGACTCCTTTATGTTTTTGCGGAAACTGCAACAAAGAGTACAATTACACTACCTGACAGAAAATTCTCAGCTACAAAACACTGTTTCCCAGCACAGTCATTACCATTATCTTTAGCTATGCTTTTTTTGCCAGCAATAAACAAGAGTCTGCATTCTATACTCGTAAAAATCAGCAGAGGTGATCCACTGTTACTGTCACCACTGCTGAAACATACCACCTCACCGCCTCACATTGATCACATCATCTGATTGTTTCCATAAACATTCAGCAAGTATCAATGAACGTCAATGGGTGCAAGTATTTCTGCCTGGAGGATTTCAATTCCACACTTTTTTTCATATGCAGTTCCATGTCAATCGCCATTTTGTAAAACTGATCCCTCTTTTGTCATCTGTCACACAGTAACAAAGTGTAACAGAATACTGACAGGACGGTTCAACCTCTGCTGTGGGCCAACATAATAAAATAGGAAGCATTACTTTCAGAGCGGTCTTTATACATAGTAAGTAGGTATTAACAAGGGAGGCAGAATACTCCTAAGGTAATTGTGAACAATGAACTCGCAGTCACCAGCTATTTATTGGACAGATAGAATTGCTTTATAAGTGCTGAACTTACCAAGAGTGTACATTGATAAAGAAATCAGTGGCAGCTGTTTGACTTAAAAATTCACCATAAAAAGCCTATATAAGCTTGAACAACCCTTATTTAGGTTGAATACTAGTTTGCATACAGTGTAAAGGTACTTAAAGGGCCAAACAAATGTTAATTTCTGTATTAAACATCGTTATGTACATTATGTAAAGCAGCTACAGATTAGGTTGACTCTAAAACTCACAGTATTCCCTCATACCTAGTTGTAGGGTACTGCTTTTAATTTTAATGCTGCTTTTACAGTCACTGTCATAGGTTGAGAGAAAACACTTGATGCTAGAGCTGCTTGCCTTTTTTTTTAAAATAATTTTTGAGTTGTTTACAAATCAATTGTTCCCAATAAATTGTTGATCTCATAACCATGTTTCATAATTAAAAATAAGATCTAGTAAGATAGTTTCTCTTTTTGATAAATTTCTGTCAAAGAAAAAGGTCTTTGAATTAAACTAGATGTACAGTCACCTCAGTTTCAAAATTCTGCATATTCCTCTTGCAGAAGTGGGCAAAGGAAAGGGATCAGAACAGAGGATTGTGTTCTCTTTCTTTAGATACTTATATATCCTTTCTGACAATGGAAATGGACTTTGAAAACAGTACTGAAAACTCTGAAAACACATCTAATGTTGTGTTAGCTAAAATAATGGATAAATGTGATCTTTACTAAGACACTAAACAGATTTAAATGTAATTGAATCACAATAAGGGATAAGAGCAACAGAAGTAAAGTGATGTCATTCTACATTGATAAAAGTGTACAAATGAACAACACTTTCTTGTAATTCACTAATTTATCTGTGAAATAAGAAGGCATTAAAAAATATCAGGTGGGGAGTGAAGAGAGAACAGTTACACTTTAAACATTCTAATAGTATCTTGAGTTCATTAGCTAGCTTTAGATATAAGCCATAATATTTTACATATCACTCCTGCTGTCTGGAGCTGACTCATCAATTCATAGTCTAGATAAGTTTCTTCAAATTTTAATTGCAGAAACTTAGTTGAGAGGAACTCTGAGTCTATCCAACTCAGAAATAAGGAGGAAAGAAAGAACAACAACAAAAAAACACAAACATAAAATGTCAACCAGTGCATTAAAATGAAATTTGGCAAGTGTTTCTATAAACAAGACAGAGTAAGAACTTACATTTTGCCCTCCACAAAATATCCAGCTAACTGTATGTTTACTTTGTTACATAGATTATAATGGAATGACATCATTCTTTCTCCACATCTCCTCCACCTTTCACCATTTCTTTGTGCTGTGAGAGTCTGTGTGGCATTTCTTCAGTGTCCAGGGACAGCTTTACCTCCTGTTGCTGCTACCACAATAAAAAAACAACGGGCATCAATAGTAGAGATAGTGGAGGTATGGAAAAATTTCAACTGTGTAAATACACAGAGGATTCTTAAAAAATGGCAATTTGTCATAAATATTCTTCATAGATCAAACCCTGTCCAAGTGTGTCTATATTCATTTGGGCATGAATGAAAATGCAAATGAATTTACAAGACAGGTTAGAATATAAAGGTAACTTTATAAGCATTATATTTGCCAGCCACAAATAATTGTAAAGATTCTGTGATATTAGCAAACATTTTACACGTACTATTTATATAGACAAAGGACAAAATCCTCCTACATTGATTTTTTTTTTTTTTTTTTTGTAAATCTAAGCTAAAATATTGTTAGAGTAAAACAGTAAACAAAAAAATACACTAGTGCTACAACTTCACAAACTATTACTGTGCCAAATCAGTCCATATTTAGACATTGTATTATGGCTTTGTGCAGTTAAATGGTTTTTCTGCTCTAACACCCCTTCTGATAATCTTTTCTAGCTGATCATGACAATTCAGTTAAACCTTTGTTCCTCCTAGCTCTTCTTGTGCATTTGCAAGAGACTCATCAGATATTGCTTTTGTTCTGGTTTAGCTAATTTCACAACCCAGCTTGATGAAATGTCAAGCACACACTGGAAAGCAGGGGTTCCGTTTCCATGGCCCCGCAATGAGGGGAAGGGGCTTGTCCTTATACAGAGGCCCCTTCCCCCAACCCTGCCATACCAAATTTTTCTCCCAAATCCAGATGTAAAGAATAAATATACAGAGAGATCATTGATTTTGGCATCAAGGCCACTTACAATATGCCTGCATCTCCATTAAATTTTCCTAGCTGTATCCACTCAGGAGTTTTTGTAAGGATGACTCACATAATCCAAGTTCATATTCCCAGTTTAAACATCAGTGCAGACATGACATTTTTTTTTTAATTTGAGCTCTAAACAATTGTCATATCTTCTCCCAGTCTTCTGGAAAGGCTCAGATTCAATTTGATTTAAGCAGTGGGCAGAGATTCAGTGCGATTGTATCCAAAACTGCAGTTTTCCTGAGAAGACAGTCATGTTAAGAAGAAAAATAAAGTAGAATAAATAGCTGAAGAAATCTAAAGCCTCTTCCTACTCCCACCTCTAAGAAATATCAGCAAGTGATTAGATCATATTTATCCTACTCATTCTCTTTAAAATAAGAAAGGGACACATAACTCAAAGCAGCACTTTAGATTAGTCTGGAAAATGCAGTTCTCTACTGGACTGTATTTACATTTAACCTATTAGATAAATGCTCAGCCAAGTCCTCCTCTCATTAACACAAAGGAACCTACCAGTTATAGCAGTTACATTGATATATGATAGCAGAATTTGTCCTGTTCTCTTCAGTATGACCCAAATTTTTGGTATACTCCTCACAAAAATCTCTTACCGCCCTTATGCCAAATATTCTCAGGTTTAAATAACTTTCTGAACTTGAGACTCTCATTATGGCAGTTTGGCTTTGGTACAGGTGCTGAAAAGCAGATTAGATGTGGGAGGGAAAAATAACTGGATAGCATGGTGTGGATTGGCATAAAGGCTGTATTGGCACTCATGTGAAATAGTCAGGTTACTTAAGAGTAGTAAAGCTTAAAGAAAATTATTCAGGACATCCCAATACCTCACTTCAACAGTTCTTGTAGTAAGTCCAAAATATATCGTAAGTGCTCATTTACAATAATGAAACTATTTTTTATCATTATGGAAAAATAAGTACTAAATGTATGGTAATATTATTTGAGGAGATAGTAGTTCTTTTTTTTTTTTTTTTTTTTTCTTCTTTTTTTAAATTGTTTCTTGATTGCTTTAGTTTCAAAGTTATGGCATGGAATACTTGAGTACAAAATGTGTTTTCCTGAAGTGTCTTCAAAGGTAATGTAGGACAAAAAAGTTTTGTTTAAATACCTGTATACAGCCTCAGCGTTCCTTCCTCTCCCAGTATCTTTTAAAAATGTATCTTTTCAAATGGCCTCTGAAGGTGCTCTGTAAAGAAAACATTAATTCAGTAAGTGGAAGGTACTAGGAAAACAACTGAAATCAAAGTCGTGCTTTAAGTGCAGACACTGAACCAGCAAGACAACCCTCTGTAGGGCTGAACTGCAAATTTGAAGGGCACCATGCTGAAGGCAGACTCACCAAAGGAATTTCTTCTGAAACCTGGTGTTGACAGGCTAACAGCAGTGCTGGCTTCTACAATAGCAAGCCAGCATTTAACTCAATATGCAAGCTGTGACATACATTCACTAAAATTTAAGAAAACATTAGTCAAAGCAAGGTGATGGATTCTCATCTGACAAGAAGATCACACAAGAATGTAAAGTGAAATAGGAGATCACACAAGATTAATAGGATCATTCGTGATGTGACCTTTGGTGTTACATTTAGTGATCAATGTCAGTACAATTTGCACTAACAAACACGGAGAAGCATTCAAAGTGACTGCATATCCACACGTGGAGCTCTCTTCTACTAAAATCTGGAGATCTTTACTAGCACGTGGGGAATCTCTTCTACTAACATGTATGGTCTCCAGAATTGAGGAGCTCAATGTAGTGTTATATTTTCTGCACAGGAGTTTTTCCACTGCTGTTTTAAACAATGTACAGTATTCAATCATCTCACATTCTCTACTGGAAGACTCTACCTTATTAAAATTATAACTGGGAAAGAAAGAATGTGCAGGGAGTGTATGCTCTGCAGCTGCTCAAATTTAGTGTTCAGCGAAATTAAAAAATTAAGGCTTTTTTCTGGGTTTGGACAGCGCAAGGCGAGAGGGGCTTACATGGCTGGTTTGAGTGGCTGAAGAACAAATGTTACCATGAGATGCACCTTAAGCTGAGGTAGAAATCTTTTCTTAAGTAGAAGAAACATTAAGATTAGCACTTCAAACAGCACTTCTGGCTTCACATCTGGTTCCTTGAAAATGTGACTTTTTGGCTAATCATATTTCCCAGGTAGTCTGAAAGTAGATACCTCTTTGTAGCTGTAACCTCATATCAAAAATTGCTGTAGAATTTAAGACTAGCAAGTATACGCTTATTGGAATTTTTTTTATAGAGTTAAAGATTTATAGATGGAGTCTGGACTTTTAATGCAAGAGGAGAGGCAAGGTACATTTTTGCAAATTAAAGATCTTTCTGAACTGAAAATTCACCACTTTCATCAAGATGAGGAATTATCTGTACATTTCTCTTCTAAATATAAAACTATAATCTTCTTTTAAATGTATTTGGCTTGCTCTGCACTATGTATATGTTAGGATGAGCTAACAGCAGTTTCATTTTTGTTATCTGATATATCTATTAACTTAAAATATCCTTCTGTAATGTTCCTCTAAAACATCTAAAATGAATATATTCCAAAGAGAACTGTAGCCAAGAAGCATATAACCTCTCTTGTACAATATATTTTATCCTGGCTAGGGAAACATGACCTCACAATATGAAAATTCATTTTGACCTTTTGTATAAAAGATATGATTCACACAAATAATGAGGTTTTAAACTGGATGTTTTTTTAGGAAGGAAAATAATAGCAATATAAATTATACTACAAACCTCATTCTTTTCCTTCTCCCATCTTCTTTTATTTTTGAAATGATGCTTATTTCATCAAATAACAGTTTGTAGTAGTTTTATAAACCTAAAGTGAATATTTTGCAATAATTTTTACAGGTATACTTTTCTCAATCTGATTATCCTGTCTTCTTATAACATTCCTGGGAAAGGAATCATGCTACTTCTAATTTTTCTTTTACATCAATAAAAGCTTTTTAAAGCTTTTTCTACCAAATAATACTGTAACTGTAAAAGTTTTTTACATTAGGAATTGGTAGAAAACAAATATTCTTCTTGTTACCAGTTAAAATATAAAATAGGAACTATTAGATATATTTCAAGCATTGTCCAGAAATAAAACAAATGAGGGCATGAAGCGACATTTATGTCAGCAACAGGGATGCTTAATTCAAAATTAAATGTTAAAGTTTTTTTCTTACATAACTCTAACCACAGGCAATAACTGAATATTCACAATTGGTCATGAAGAGGCTTTACCTCCTGTGTCATTGTATGGAGCTGATGCTGGTGGGCACTTCAGAAGTTTGTCCAGTACCACTCATGCTTTGAGCAGGATCAATCATGGCAGATTGCTCAGGGCTGTATGTAGTTGGGTTTTGACTACCTTCAAGGATGGAGATTCCACATCTCTGGGCACTCTACTCCAGTGTTTGACCACCTCACAACACAAAAGCTCTTTGTTAGGTTTAAATGGAATTTCCAGTGTTCCAGTTTGTGCCCTTTTCCTCTTGTCTTGATGCTGGACACACTGGGAAGAGTCTGGCTCCATATTCTTTACTGTTCCCTTCAGAAGTTTATTCAGGTGTTTATAAGATGCTTTGCACCTTCTCATATCTGGGCTAAGCTATTCCCAATTCACAAGTCTCACCAAGAACCACAGATTCTTCAATGAGATGCTAACACCCTTTTCAGAAGGTACTGTGTATAACATGTATTTTTCATACAGGAATTGACATTAGATCTTTTAGTATATTAAAGTTCTTTTAGTGTGTCTTTTGTATCCTGTTTTTACTCTATTTAAACCCTTAGTCAAGAAGATACATCAACAGATCTAGCTGAAGATTAAAGTAATGAAATAACTAATTTTCTCTGTAGTTATTTACACATTCATCTACACATATATGCAGTCATATGCCATAACCATGTGAGTCAATGCTGAAGAGATCTGAGAACAAGAATAAAATACAGTGCATGATTTTTTTGTTCTTGTGCCACAGAAGGAATTTCAAAGAAATCAGTTACGCCAAATGCAAAGGCTGTTATTGCTTTATGGATGTTTATAATATAAAGCACATTTTTCAGGATTTCTGCTCAATTATTTTCCCTGATATAATATTAATACCTTCATAAGTATAGCTAATAAAATGCTATGTGACATTATTTCCAACTTAAACCTATTCTCTCACAGCATAATAATGAGATCATTTAGCGCACTGAGAGAAAGTAAATCATGCCATTAATATAACAGACTGGTAGATGGAAATCTAAAGAATCTTTAGAATTCTCTCTTTTTTTTCATACCTGTATGGGTTCCATGACCATACTTAAAGATCAGTCCAAAGGAGGGTTATGAATTTGAGTAAATGAAAATTTAAGTTCAGATACTAAGTGTACCTTCCTCTCTAGATTCCAAACATCTCTGTTCCATCCAAGTGCTGTAACTGTTCAACAAACTTCCACTTACCATTTCCAGGGACCGTTACCATTCCCAGGGAGCAATGCACTGAAAGAATCATGATGTGTTCTACTCCTGTTACAAAAGAATATATATGTGGAAAGAAAAATGAAGAGCCAACTTCAGCATCAGAGGTAAGTGTTGCTTGTGGGAGAAAAGTTGGAGACCATCAATATGAAGTGTCTATCACTGCTATAGTGGTTTGGTTTGGTGCAGCTATTTTAGCAGGAGCCTTCAGTCTTAGTCTTTAAACTCTGTAAAATAAATAACACAATGACAAAATTTACCTAAGATAAATTATATCAAATTATTAAAATGATCAAGAATAAATATTTAACTCTTCTTTTGGAAAATGGGGATGACTTTGGGTCATTTGTAACAGAAAAGAACACAAACCATCAGAACTTCATGTTTAGCCACATGTGGTAGAATAGTACTTGCCCTAAAGAACTAAACGTAATAGAGGTTATTTATTATGTAGCCAGACATAAAAAGAACATCCTTATGCTATGCACCATAGCAAGGTCAAACAACGAAGATAATAACCGCACACAGCAAATCTAAATTCTACACTTAATGTAATTTGCAAGTGAAGTTTTCTCAGCGTCCTTATTACTAGAGTCCAAGAAACACAAGTTCCAAGTTGTTTCATAAATTCACTGTGATTTTTTTAATAGTGAATAATCAGAAAATAATCTCAAATTGGGAGAAGTTCACTTCTCCAAGTGTTCACAAAGAACTCTTGAGAAAGAAGTGATATTTTATTTTAAATAATATCTACTTTTCCTGATCAACATAAAAGAACAAGAATTATTACTCAGAATAATTGATACTTGAAGATTTGTGGTGAAAATCTATCTGGGCAATTAAAATTTTTAGTGAAAATGAAAAAATCCTGATTAGACTAAGATGCTTACCTCTTGGCATAGGGTCAAATAAACACTTATAATTAGGAAAAGCATGCAGGAATACCCTCTCATCTTTATTTTCAATGTAAACTTAATAAAAATAAATAATGAGATAAATCAGTTGTACATAGAAAACTAGTATTACAGTAAGTAAAAGATAATCTCTAAAGGATACAGTTACAGAATCAAGGAACACATTTTAAGGCCATGAAGGTATTGGCAGCCCTTCAGTGTATAAAGTGTCCTGATGGCATCCACAGTACAAGTCTTCTTGTAACAGCAGTACTATCAC
The DNA here is from genome assembly GCF_905368555.1 of Meleagris gallopavo. Taxonomy (NCBI): domain Eukaryota; kingdom Metazoa; phylum Chordata; class Aves; order Galliformes; family Phasianidae; genus Meleagris; species Meleagris gallopavo. Next base: position 76,314,861 of record NC_139406.1, on the reverse strand, counting down.
ATTAGCACCACATTGTTCTGATTTAGTGTGTTGTTTTACACAGAAACCTTGACACTGGACTAATCTGATTAGTGCACTGTACTTTTTAGTGGTTTGGCTTTACTTTATTTTGACAGGTTATAATGGAAACTGCAATTTTCCTTCTAGGAGCTAATCTGTTCCTATCTTTTCGACAAAATCTGTGATTCTGAGAACTCATTCTAACCATAACAATATTTTGAAAGTGTTTATGAACTAAAGAAGTACAAACAAAAAGTTTAGAAGCATTTTTAAGAATGTGACCCTGTGAAGACTGGCATCATTAATTTTAATCAGTGTTCATGTTTGAATCCTAGTCATATACATTAAGAATACCAAGTCAAGGAAGGAGATTACACTGATGTACATTTTTATTTACATTTATTTGTATATATATGTATGTTTGTGTGTTATGTGTATATATAAAAATGTATTACATATAAACATATAAAACATTAAAAACAAAACAAAAAAACTATTAAATACAACTGTTGGAGCATTTACATGAGAAACAGAAGACTTGGACTCATTCGGATTGGCTGTGTGGAAGATAAAAGCAATCCTTGATGCCCACATTTCTCTTGAGTCCCACACTTCAATTCCTGTTCTAAGGAGAATTTCACATTTGTGAATTAAAGAAGTAAAAGTAAAAGCAAGCTGTGTAGCCTTCTGCTACAGTACTCTTCTGCTGTTTGGATACAGATTCCTCAGGCTGAGGAAAAACTACAGCTTTTCAGTCCCATTTCCTATGAAATGTTGAAACAATGACTAAAAAGGAGGACATCCATCAGCATTCTGAATCTGCTCTGGGTGCAGAACTTTGTTCTTCACTACAGCCTACTTATGTACATGAACTCTGACTTCACATGTAAAAAGCACCACGAGGTAATCATAGTTCCTATGGAGAGGGAGTATGTGCCAGCATAGGCTTCTTTAGAGACCTTCGGATGCAAGCAGCTCTAGCAGGAGAACTACCTAAAGAGCATTCAGAGGAACATATAGTTTTAAAACAGGACCAAATACAGTTTAAGCATTTGACAAAAATACCCCTACGTGTGTCCAAGTGTACACAAAGACTAGTGATCATGCAGAGGTATAGACTTGGAGCAGAGTGAGTCTGGGGAACTAGAGGCCTGTCAGCCTGACCTCAGTACCGGGGAAAATTATGGAGCAAATTATCTTGGGTGAGATCACAGAGCATGTGTGTGGCATCAAGGGGATCAGGCCCAGCCAGCACAGGTTCATGAAAGGCAGATCATGCATGACCAACCTCATCTCCTTCTACGACTGGGTGACCAGACTGGTAGATGAGGAAAGGCTGTTGATGAAGTCTACCTAGACTTCAGCAAAGTCTTTGATCCAGTTTCTCACAATATTCTCCTGGGGAAACTGGCTCCCCATGCCTTGGACAGGTTTAACCTTCCTCAGGTAAGGAACTGGCTAGAGGGCAGTGCCAAGCAGGTAATAGTTAATGAATTTAAACCCAGCTGGCGACAAGTTGCAAGTGGTGTCCCCCAGGGGTCAGTACTGGGGCCATCTTGTTTAATATCTTTATTGATGGACCTAGATGAGGAGATTGAGTGTACCTTCAGTAAGTTTGCAGACAACACCAAGTTGGGAGGAAGCATCAAACTGCCTGAGGGTAGGATGGCCCTTCAGAGGGATGTAGATAAGCTGAATCACTAGGCTGAGGTGAATGGGATGAGGTTCAACAAGGCCAAGTGCTGAGTCCTGCACTTGGGCCACAATAACGTCATGCAGTGCTATAGGTTTGGGTCAGAGTGGCTGGATGACTGTGAAGATGAAAGGAACCTGGGGGCGTTGAGCCAGGAAGATGATCAGGGGACTGGAGCACCTCCCCTCTGAAGACAGGCTGAAGGAGCTGGGCTTGTTCAGCCTGGAGAAAAGAAGGCTGTGGGGTGACCTCATTGCAGCCTTTCAGTACCTAAAGGGAGCCTATAAACAGGAGGGGAATCAACTCTTTGAAAGAATTGATAACTGCACAACAAGGGGAAATGGTTTTAAGTTGAGGTAGGGAAAATTTAGGTTGGATGTCAGGGGGAAGTTCTTTACTATGAGAGTGGTGAGGTGCTGGAACAGGCTGCCCAGAGATGTTGTGGATGCCCCATCCCTGGAGGTGTTCAAGGCCAGACTGGATGGAGCCCTGGGCAGCCTGGTCTAGTATTAAAGGGGAGGTTGGTGGCCCTGCATGTGACAGAGGGGTTGGAGATTCATGATCCTTGAGGTCCCTTCCAATCCTGGCCATTCTGTGATTCTGTGATTCTGTGTTTGTTGATGCTCGACTGAACATGAGCCGACAGTGTGCCCAGGTGGCCAAGAGGGCCAACAGCATCCTGGCCTACATTAGAAATAGTGCGGCCAGCAGGAGCAGGGAGCTAATCATCCCTCTGTACTCAGCACTGGTGAGGCCGCACCTCAAGTACTGTGTTCAGTTTTGGGCCCCTCATACAAGAAAGACAGAGAGCCCCTGGAACGTGTCCAGAGATGGGCAATGAAACTGGTGAGGGATCTGGAGCACAAATTTTACGAGGAGTGGCTGAGGGAGCTCGGATTGTTAAGTCTGGAGAAGGGAAGGATGAGGGGAGCCTCGTTGCACTCTACAACTTCCTGAGGGGAGGTTGTGATGAGGAGGTATTTATCCTCTTCTCCCAGGCAACAATCATGACCTGAGGAAATGGCCACAAGTCGTGCCAGAGGATGTTTAGATCAGACATAAGGAAAAACATTTATCTCACAGTGGTCAGGCACTGGAGTGGCCTGCCCAGGGAGGTGGTGGAGTCATCGTCCCTGGCAGTGTTCAAGAGCTGTCGGATGAGGAACTATGAGATATGGTTTAGTGCTTGTGGTAGCAAGAATAATGTGTGGACAATTTGGGGTTATTGGTTGATGAAAGACTCAACATGAGCCTGCAGTGTGTGCTTGCAGCCCAGAAGGCCAACCATATCCTGGTTTGTATCAAGAGAAGTGTGACCAGCAGGTCAAGGGAGGTGATTCTGTCCCTCTACTCTCATCTCGTGAAGACCCCAACTGAGCACTGCATCCATTTCTGGGGCCCCCAACAAAAAGAGAACATGGAGCTGTTGGAGCGGGTCCAGAGGAGTGCCACAAAGATTACCAGAGGGCTAGAGCACCTCCCGTACAGGGACAGACTCAGAAATATGGGTCTCTTTGACCCTTCAGCCTCAAGAAGAGAAAGCTCTGGAGGGGTTATATAGTGGCCTTCCAGTATCAGAAAGGGGCCTATGGGAAAACTGAAGAGGGACTTTTTGTAAGGTCAGATAGTGACAGGACAAGGGCAAAGGGCGTTAAAATGGAAGAGGGTAGATTTAGACAAGATATTAGGATTAAAATTCTTTACTTTGAGTGTGGTGAGACACTGGAATAGGTTGTCCCTTACCTGGAACCATTCAAGGATATGCTGGATGGGGCTTTGAGCAAGCTTGTCGTGGGGGAGGTATCCATACAGTGGGTTGGAACTAGATGATCTTAAAGGTGCCTTCCAACACAAACCATTCTGTGTTTCTACGATTCTATGATTTTTGTCACTTTTTTTTATAAATGATGACCAATCTCATATCTCCTCCATCCTATTTCAATACGTTCTATTTGTGTGGCTCTTATTCAGCTGTGTCATTTAATTCAAAAAATGAATAGTTCATATGGTGCCATTTTGTTACATCTAAGTAGCAATCATTTTGTTCAGAATATAGTTGGATACTGCATACACAATTATTTCCAATTAGATCCAGAATTACTTAGTTTTGCAAGTATTAAAATAGACTGTTAAAAGCCAGCCATAAACCCTGAGTTGTTTTTGTTTTTTTAACAACATCAAAGTTTTTATCAGCACTGGTGATTTTTGCACTATGCTTCAGATTTAATTCCCTGATGTCACAAAATTCAAATGGGTAAGTGCTTTTCTTTTCTGGAGACAGAATATGCCACTAGTGATTGTAGAAAATAGGCATTTGATTAATGCTGTCCTACATAAAAACTGATATTCTAAAACTTCTGATTTGATTCAAACTGATTATGAGACTTAGCACCAATATTTAATTTTTCTGGGGAAATATTTAGATCATATAATGCTAGTATGGATTAGTTACCCATTCTAATACCTAAGTTTGTCATACAGTAAAGAGAAATCCTTGATTCTGTGCTCTGTTTCACTTGCCCAAGAGATCTATCATTTTCCATTGACCATACAGAGAGATTAGGCTTTTAACGGATATGTTTTAAAGAAAACAGCATGAGGACCTGCTTCTATAACAGCTCATGTATTTTCTGTTGGTGTTTGATACTTGTATTCATACCTCAGTGTAGCTCTGAGTGCTCATTTAATATGCTAGATATGTAATAATCTGATAAGGCAGACATTTTTTAAATTCCTGACCTAGCAGAGAATCTTCAAATATCAAATACGTTGCTGAGCACTTCAGTATTGCATTATGATATCTACATAAACAAACAAAGCTGACTAGATTTGAAGCTGTCTGTTCCACTGAGCAAAATGACACCCAGCTATCTCAGTCAACAAGTTTAAACACTTCTTCTTTGAAGAGCATCTACATCTCACGTAGATCTCTGGGGAATTGTATCATTTAGCCAGAGAAGACTCCACTCAAAACAAATCTGGGTTCCTTTCTCCAAAGAACAAGATGTCACTGGATAAAGAATCATACACTCAAAATACCATCCACCTCAAAATAACAAATGTTACAGAATAATCTCTCCTCAATACTGAAAGAAAGCACAATGCTTACATCCTACCCATTGCACTGTGCCTATGTTAGGAGCTGTGGAAGTCCCATCTGCCTGCTCAGAATTTCATGCAGTTTGAAATTTCAATCTTTAGACTTGGCTTAATCTCCTCCAACATTAAGGTGTTCTGCAGGAATTGAAAGCGATCAAAATCACTTCAACAGGGACAAAGATCTGAATAGATTAAAATTCAAAAAATCATTAGAAAAGACAATCAAGTAGAGGTACTACTAGAGATAACATATAGATGTGAGTGACTAGAAGAAAATGAATAGTTAATGAATATTTACTAATTTTCCTACTAGGAGAATAAAGAAGAAACAAAACAGCTTATTCAGAAGTTAGGTTTAAGAGCAAAGAGAAGATACACTTGCATTAAATTGCCTGCTTCCATTCTGAAGGCCATTGCTACAAGGTGTACTGGATGCCAAAAGCATAAACAGTTAAAAAAGTTATTATGTACAATCATAAAAAAGTTCACAGAGTGTTATTTAAAGTATATGAAAGGTTATGACCTTTGGCTCAGAATTTCCCCAACTCACAGGTTGCCAGTTGCTGGGAGTTTATGCCATGGGAACTATCATGTTATAAGCTCTCTATTTTAATTCGCTTTTGTGAAACATCTGCTACTGGCATTGTCAGAGACAGGATCTTGGGCTAGAAGAATCTGTGGTTTGGATCCATGACAACCACCGTTATGAGAGTCCAAACAATAAGAGAAATAATTTTCCCAGCTATACTTACTCTATTTTACCTGGATGGTATTCCATGCCAAATGGTAAAACATTAGTCACTGTTACAAGACACTTTAAAAGGAGGCGGAGTAGACTAACATAGCAGCCTTATCTATAACTTTTTTTGCCTCAGTTGTTCTAGTTAGATATTAATGTTTCATATGAAGTAGTAGTACTTTCGATATTATTTTACATTAGGTCTGTCTTCATGTTATATTTGTGTTGTCACTATTGATTTATGTGCCTTTAATATATTGGCTTAAATTCCTTGTAAAGCAAATCAAGTCTTTTATGTAGTTCAAAATGTATCCTTTTAGTGTCTTTGAATTTAATTTAATGATTTAATCATTTTATTCACCGTTAAATCATAGTATTTACCCTAAGAGTTGTCTTGTATGCAAATACACCTCTGTATTTCAAGAGGAAAAATACTTCTTGATACTTTAGTCATCTTAAAGATAATTTTATTTTTTTTTCATTAAATCGTATTTATAAAAACTAACTACTTTGTCTTAGTATAAAATTCAGGACCCTGAAAAGGCACTTGTATGTATTTCTGTAGGTACAGGCTCAAAGTGTATTCTCATCCAAGAAAATGAAACACTTTGTTTCTCCATAATGCAGCACATACTTTCCAGTGAAACTGACTCATATGATGCTAAGAATCTCTCTTCAATACTGCTCTGCAGGGTAGCAAATGCAGGCACACATGCACACACTTAAAGGACAGTACATACATTATTTCTAGCTATAAATAATAAGTTCAAAAATTAAGTTCAACCAAGCACAGCAGAAAATAAAGAAAATAGGAAGGCTGTTCCAAAAGTAATACCTTCTTTTTTATTGTGGTGAGCCACAAAGTCAGCGGTGGATGCTGGTGGTATGGCAGAGGTTGAATCTTGCCAGTATTCCATTACATGTTGTTGCCACTGGACAGATGGCTGCACAGAGACAATCTGACAAATGACATTTGACACAGAAGTGTACATGAAGAAAAGGCATGAAATTGAATTCCTCCATGTGGAAAAAAATGGCACCTTTTGATATTCGTTGACATTTGCTGAACCTTTATGGAGACCAAACAGTGGATACATGGTGGTGGGTGGTTCATTTCAGCAGCGGTGACTGCAACAGTGAGCTATCTCCATCGGTGCGGATTTTCATGAGCCCATAATGTAGACTCTTGCTAACTAACAGTGAAATTGCAGTGATAATGGTGCTGACTATGTTTTAAAATAGTGTTTTGTAGTTGTGCTGTTGTGCTCTTTGTATCTGTTGTAGATTCCATGGAAATAGAAAGGAGGCATTACATTCAGAGCAACCTAAAACGTAGATGTGTTACAGACAATAAAGATAAATGTTCAGGATTCCCTAGAAAAATACATGACAAATAAATACTGTATGAGAATAGAGGAAACAAGATAACTGTAAGTTACTTTGAGGAAATACACATCAGTGAATCTGACAAGTTTTCATGTCATCCAAGCCAAGCTACTCCTGGTGAAAAGGAACAGGAAAACTGTGTTGCCTCTGCTTAACAAGTCCACTCTTACAGATAAATTTTACTTGACATTCTAGCTAAAAAATATTACTTCTTAAGCAAAAGCAACGGAAAATTAGCTTTTATTTCAATATATCTCAAGTTTTTTCCCATCTGGCCTGAACTGCAATATTTAGTCAATGCTGTTTTCTTCTCCATTGTTTTTGTTAACTCTGCTTGGCCTAATCAGAGGCCTCAGATCATGAGCACTGGCTATTTAGGCCTATAAAGAATTTGAGCAATGTAACAACTATACTTTTGGTGATGAACAGCTATAGTGAAACAAAAGACATTGTGAGCATGTTCATTGTACTAGCAAAAAGTATGGACAACTCTTCTGCCTTAACCAACAACAAACTTTTTACTGTATAAGATTTGACTTGTATTTTAACTGGGCTGGAGGTAAGAGAACAGAGAAGATTATATGTTGGATTATTTTCTGGAGCATTGAAATGCTTGGCTTAACTAATGCTATATGTAAGAAAACAGCATAAAAGAAATGATGCAAAAGCATTACTGTGGTTGTATGTATCAGTTAAAGAAAAAGGTTAACAAACTTACAGTGTGCTTTTTTATTGATTATCTTTTCTATGTATCTATCTCATTTTATGCTGCATAATACTGGTAAAAATGTATCATGAAAATATTCAAATACGACTCGTGCTTTTCTTCTTTTTATCCTTGGAGTTAATGTGTCTTATCACCTTTCCATTAAGGTTGCTAGTAAACAGTTAGTGTGCCTATCTGTAGAATAACACAGGACTAAAGAACAGGTACCAGTCAGTGAGAGCGGATCCAAAGACCATCTTCACTGGAAATATTAAATGTTTTTCTCTAGTTTCATATGTGTGTGAGATTCCAAACCTCAACAACCAAATGGAGATGTAGGGACCCCACACCTACTTGGACTCAGTGCCACCACCTCCATCACCTTTGAGGTGCCTACATTTAAAACCACTTAGGTCTTTAATTTTTAAACATTTACTTTCATTTGTTTCCCATCATGATCCAGTTAGTCTGGGAAGTAGTGCCATATTAAAACATCTGGGATTCATCTCATGTATTCTTTTTAACACAGGTTCAGTGTGATCAATCCCAGATGCTCAACAGCATATATAAAATGTTCATAGTTTTTGACCAAAGTCAGATTCAGCTTCCTATACCTTAAAAGTGGAAGTTCCTTAAATAGATATGAGTTCAATTTAAGTGACTTCTTATTTAAACAAAACAAAAGCAGAAAGAATAAATAAATAAATAAATAAATTAGAAATTAATCCTATCTTTTTTAAACAAGAATTCAGCTAGAAAAGTTAAGTTAGTTTATACACTGTTTTAGACAGAATTTCAATGTTATCAGTCACTAAATTTCCCCAAGACTTCTTATCATGAGTCTCTTATTTCAGTGATTTACACTTTGGGCCACCGGGCATCTGGTGCAAACTGAGAATAGTTAAGATTTGGGGGCAATGCAGTTGAGTCTTTCCTGAGAAATAAGACTGGGTAGGAAGGGAGATACTGGCTTGCCCAGAGGAAAAAAAAAAAATATCTAGAAAACAGTTGCTAGAAAGTCTCTCAGACTAAATACAGTGAAAGAGGACTTTGAGGTTAGATGGAGGGAGATAAAATACAGAGTGCCATTAGAAAAGGGCCTTTTGCCATTACTTTGAAGTCTTAGCCTAACTTTACAGACACCTCGCTACTACTGCCTGAGGAGAATTTCTACACTCCTCCTTAGTATACATATGTAAGACACTACCCAAGAAATGTCAATACAACATGTCTGCTGAAACTGATGGGCACAGAATTGTAATGGGAATGTTCCAATTTCCAGTGATTTTAGTAGATGTTTAATTGACATTCCTTCATTCCTGCAGTAAAGTTCCGGTTTGCATAAAAGTAGGATGATTACATGAACCCTCAGATGTCTTAGGAACATTAATTTAGGCAACTCAATTGAGTTAAGTGCAGTTATAGCTTGGAGCCCATAAGGCTTTGGCATCAAATCTGAGACTGCCATGTATTTATAGGCACACAGTCATATAATATCTAACTGATGTACTTCCTACACTGTTCTCAAAATAAAACATTAAAGGAATTCAGAGCAGAAACAAAAGCATCAAAAGAAAAAAAATCTAACTTATCCAAAGTAGGTGTCTTTTTTTGACAAATGCAATAGTTTCAATGTCTATTATCTAGTGTTTTTCAAAGGTTAGAACTGAACAAACATATTCACTTAATCCAAGGGTAATTCTCATTTTCTAATGGTATCAGTGTCTCATTTCTAGTCCCGTTAAACCTGTCACTGACTCAACAGCCTTTATCATATTTTCATGACATGGGAGAAGGTTGACATTCAGAGGGGGGAAAAAAAAAAAAGAAGAAGCATTCCTATGGGATCTGAGGTGAATATTTTTTTATTTCGGTTTATTTTGTTTCTATTGACAATTTTCTTGCCTCCTTGAATGTTTGAAATGTCAATGGCAGTCTCAATAAAATTAAGTTGAAGAGAAAATATTACTTATGCAAAGTTGTCTGATAAGCACAATTTATCACCACCTGCAGCTGTTTATGGGGTTGTTTATCAGGCTAACTAATCAATCATATTTATCAGTTACCTTGCCTAACACCAGCATTCCAACAGAATCTGCTTATAATTGGAGTGTCACAAGACCTCTTATTTCAGCTGTCTGAGCACACTGAATAGCTTTTGGAGATCATCAAAATATGTAGGACGAATAATGCTAAGCAAATACCCATGTTATCTAAGAATTCATGACAGTTCTGTGAAATTTCCAGTGACTGGAAAAGGGGAAATATGACCCCCATTTTTTATAAAAGAGGGAAAAAGGAAGACTCAGGAAACTACAGGCCAGTCAGTCTAAACTCCGTCACCAGGAAGAATATGGAGGAGATCGTACAGGAAACTATACTAAGGTACATGGAAAATAGAGAGGTGGTTAGTGACAGCCAACAAGGCTTCTCCGAGGACAAATTATGTCTGACAAATTTTCTGTCCTTCTACAACAAAGCTGGTAAAGGAGAAGTGGCTAATGTCACCTCATTGGACTTGTGCAAAGCATTTGACAGTGTCCCATATAACATCTTCATCTCTAAATTGGAGATACATGGATTTGATGGATGGATCATTCAGGGGATAAGGAATTGGCTGGATGGTCGTACTGAAAGAGTTGTGGTCAAATGCAAGATGTCTAGGCAGAGATCAGTGATGAGTGTCAATTGTCAGGGGTCTCTACTGGAACTAGTATTATTTAACAAGAAACTGAGTGCAACCTCGGCCTATTAAAGGATAACACTAAACTGAGTGATGCAGTTGACATGCTGGAGAGAAAAGATGCCATACAGAGGGACTTTAACAGGCTTTAGAAGTAGGCTCATGAAAAAAGGCCTTACACCTGAGCTGGGGCAATGCCAAACATAAATATAGGCTGTGATAAGTGGCTTGAGAAGATCCTTATGGAGAAGGACTTGGGTGTACTGGTGAACAAAAGATTGATTATGAGTCAGTAAAGTGCACCTTGCAGCCCAGAAGTCCAATTATGTACTGGGGTGCGTCAGAAGAAGTGCACATAGCAGGTTAAAGAAGGTAATTCTCTCCTTCTACTCTGTTCTCTTGCGATCCCTATGGGGAGTATTGCATACAGCTCTGGGGACCCCAGCATAAAATATACATGGGCCTGCTAGAATTGACCTAGACAAGATCCACAATGATAATCAGAGCGTTGGAGTTCCCTTTCTATGTATATGAAGACAGACTGAGAGAGTTGAGATTGTTCAGCCCAGAGAAGAGAAGGATCCAGGGTCACTTTGTTGCAGCCTTCTAGTTTCAAACTAAAGAAGGTGGAGATTTGATATTAGGAAGAAATTGTTACTCAGACTGTTGTGAAGTACTGGATCCAGTTACACAGAGAAGCTGTATATTCTCCATCCCTGGAGGCATTCAAGGTTGGGTTGCATGGGGCTTTGTGCAAACTGGCCTAGTGGGAGGTGTCCCCACCCACGACAGAGTGGTTGGAATGAGATGATTTTTAAGGTCTCTTTCAACTGAACCATATGATTCTACAGGTAGTAAGTCTACTGGAACAAAGTTGGGAAAGTATCCTTCAAGCAATTTTGAATGATCTAGCTTAACCGTTTCTGAATGATCTTCCTTAACCCTTTCTCTCTTGGCTGTAAAAGTTGTTCTGATGGTTTTGTTTTATTTTGTTTTGATGAGGCAGAAAACACATGCATGCATTGAATTGTTTGTTATATTTTTTATTAACAATTTATTTGTATTTAATGTCTTTTTTTTTTTTTTTTTTAAACAATGCTTAAATGGTAGAATGCACCTAATATAAGGCACTTAGAAAAGTCTTTCAGTAGGCCTACTTTCCTTGAACTGTCTTTGGACACTGAAAGATGTCAATCTTCTTTCCAGAAAGGTTTATTAAATGGCTAATCGTGTTATGAACAATTCGTGGGGCATTGTCTATTTATGCTATGATATAATCTAAGAGCTTGTCTATTTGACAGAAATCCTGTGCCCAATTCTTTGCAAAGTATACAATTACATTTGCTCTCATTATTCATTCAAAAGAAGACCAAGAAAGTAAGCAACGTAACATTGATATTTGATATATTACTAAAATAATATCTTACTCAAATGTTCTATGAAAATAAAAGTCCACAATGTTTGTAAGCATATTCTCTACTATAATCTAAAAAATTTTGACTAATAAAATTTCCATGAATTATAATATATTTGTGCTAAACAAGTTTGACTACTACAGACTTGTAATTCAATTATATCTTAACATCTCTAGAGGCGATTTATCTTCTGCCCAACCTCAGCTGTCTAGCACTGATCTAAAAAAGGATGCATCCTTCGCATTAAAAAATACCTTTTTGTGGGGCAGAGATCATTTATGTGGTGGACTGTTTTCTCAGATGTTCAGATTGCCAGAAAGAAAAAAAAAATAAATTCGTGTGCAGGAGAGATACAAAGCTTTTTAAGAAGACATTCACTCTTAAAATTGAGAAATGACACTGGGGAAAAAGGAAACTGAATTGAGGCAAGACAGAGTTCCAGACAAACAACAGTAGTTTTTAATAAAAAGAAAGAGATTTTATGGCCAATTGAAAAAAACATTGAAAACAAAGGACAACTGATCTCACCTAAAAGGGGAGAATAGAACACTGAAGTGATGAAAAAGAGAAATATTAAAGATTGATAGCACAGGGTGGGGGCAGAATACAGAAGTAATAAAAAGCAAGATAAGAGGAAAAAATGCCTATGGTAATGAAAAAAGCTAGTGACATTGGTTTGACCCTCTGAACATGTCAAACACTTGAAAATATTTTAGATTATTTTAAGGTTCTGGAAAATAAATAAGGAAAAAAAGAATAAATAAAAAGACCAAATTATCTTTGAAAGTTTGCATCAATAAAACATAGTTTGCCACATCAAATCTTAGCATCCATCTCCTGACAAATATGTTATAGAAAGGGTAAAAGAAAGAAGTAAAGATTGTTTTGATTCTTTAAGTCCAGACCTCTCTCTTCTTAATTTGATCCGATTGATTAAGACATCAAAAAGTTAAGTAATGAAACAACAAAACAGTACATCTAGTTCATGAAGAATTGCATCCACTGACCTACTGACACATTGTATTAAATGGCAACAAGGGAGTTGGATGTGCTAAATACAGTATGCAAACCTCTCCCACTGACATTCTCTAGCAATTTTCCCTTAAGCTGCTATTACTTTCTACCCATGGAAAAAGGATAATGGGCAACTGCTCTGCTCAAGTTTGACAATTCCTGGGTTACCTGTATACTCTAATACTAACATCTTTTGAACTCTGCATCCTAGAATGTGTCAGACCATAAAGATTCAGTAATCTGATAAAGTTGGCAGCCACATTTTTTCAGGCTTCCTACATCAAAGACACAGAATAACATTTTGAGTTATTTTAATGTCTGCTGAATAGAACATTTTGAATCTCCAGCTGAAAATAAATGTTTTGTGTCACAAGTCTGGGTCTAATCTATCCTAAGCCTTTTTGGCTGTCACCAAGTCACTTTTTCATAGAACAGAAGATGGATATAAAATAAATATCACATTCCAGCATGAAAAACAGTTACCAAGAGGCTGATTTTGCTTCCATTTGCACTGGAGAGAATTCATGCTTTATCTCAGTGAGCTCTTTTTAATCTAAGCAAAACCATACCAGGCAGAAAGAGCCACACCTCCTTTCCATTGCAAACTCAGTTCTTAGGGCCCAGCTTGCTCTTTTCATCTACCTGTGAGAATAAAGACTAGACTGAACAGACATGGAACACTTTTTACTTAAAACTGACTGTTTCTAAGTCAGAAGTTATTTGCATTTATATCAAATATCAATTTTTAGACTATGGAGACAGTAGGTATCTAACACATAGTTTAGACTTACATTTTTCTGATGGAATTAATTATCCTTTGGAGATACTTAATGTGGAAGAATTATAAATCAAACATTTACATGGCAGAATTAGAATACTGCCAAGGTCATTGTCTTCATACACTGTCAGTTATTCTATCAAGAGTTTCTAGTGTCAATGATGAAAAGGTATTCACTGCAGAAAAGCGAAGAAAAAAATGGAGAGAAGAAAAGGACAATGCTTTTCAATGTGCACTACAACTGATCTAATTATAAGGTGGATTTGATCTCAGTGTAATCCCAACTTTGAGCAACAAGTTGAACTAGATTACTTCAGGAGGATTCTTCTCATTTAAATCATTCTACGCTTCTACAATATGATCTTTAGAGTTTACAAATCATGATTATAGGACTGGGCTACAATTCCAGTTTTCCATATAAAGACAACATAGTTCAGACACAATTGCCAAGCACATAGAAATTAATTTCAGTTAATTTCAACATTAATAGAAATACTACAGTTGTGAATTGTTTATTGAAGCTACCTGTGAAATGTCAAAAGGTATTTGTCTAAGGAACATGATCACTAGAACTCTGCATGCTGTGAGAAAGAAATAATTAAAATGAAACTTAAACACATGGAAATAAACTCAAATAACATATGGCAATAGAAAACCAAAAAAAAAAATCCAAGAAATATAAGAAATTGGAATTTAAATGTACATATTTTATCTCACATGAAAACACTTTACTGTAAATAACAGATATTGATTTCTCTTTGCAAAACATAAATTACTTATCTTCTGCAAAAGAAAAGAGATCAACCAAGCAAGACTTTAACTGTCATTGATCTCAAATGGGAAGACCTTGATAAAGTATATCTGGAAATACGAACAACTTCCTAGAAATCAGTTCACAGATAAACATTCACTATATTCTCTAGATTAAGCAGTACTCATAAAATAAGTTAATCTCTTAAAGCTTGGAAGGATGAAAATGATAGCATGACAAGACACAGTAATTTCAAAATCTGGAAAGGGAAATGTTTCCTTTTATTCTGACTCTTTGATTATTCTGCTTCTCCTTCCCAAATACTGAGTAAAGCAGTAAGTTTGGTAGTGCAGAAAAAAAGGGGGATTTTGTGACTAATAAGCAAGTAGTAAAATAGGAGCCATACTATTTTGGGCCATGTAGAAGTCTTGTGCCCAGACATGGAATATATATTTTTCTCAGGATCTGTGGAGCAAAATGATGACTCCAGACACTTATATTTTGTGTTCCTCTTTATTTCTATCTTAGCTCCTTTAGTTAAGTGTCCAAGGCTCTCTGGTGTGAGATCTCTCTTTGAACATAAGGAAATGGACATACTTGTACAATCACTAACCCATCACTATCCACTTGCCTTAAATCAAAATTGAATTATTCTCTCTTATTTGATGTTCAAACATATAATTTGAATTCGGGCATCTTACATCCCACATCTGCCTTTGGTTATAATAGTGGTACCTCAGTGGAATACCTGAATGGTGAATGAAGTTAAATCCAGCCAGTGGCTGGTCAGTAGTTTTGGGCCCATCGCTACAAGAAGGACATTGAGCCCCTGGAGTGTGTCCAGAGAAGGACAATGAAGCTTGGAAGAGTCTTATGGAGAGTGGCTGAAAGAACTGGGATTGTTCAGTCTGGAAAAGAGGAGGCTCAGGGGAGACCTTATTGCTCTGTACAACTTCCTGAGAAGAGGGTGTAGCGAGGTAGGGCTCTGCTTCTTCTCCAAGGTAACAAGGGCCAAAGGCCACAAGTTGCCCCAGAATAGGTTCAGGTTGGATATTAGGAAAAATTATTTCTCAGAATGAATGATGAGATATTGGAATAGGCTGCTCAAGGGAGTGGTAGAGTCACCATCTCTGGAGGTGTTCAAGAAACGTGTAGATGTGGCACTGAAGGCCATGGTTTAAGTGGGCACGGTGGTGATGGGTTGACCGCTGGACTATGTGATCTTAGAGATCTTTTCCAACTTTGCTGATTCTATGATTCTATGATATGCTGTAACAGGTGCGTCAATGTGCAAACACCCAACAAGCCTAGCTCCAGGCATATCCCTATTTAAATCTAAAGACTACATATTCACTATCTTTTGTGAGTCCCTTAGAAATTAAAAATCTCTGTGTAAAAAAATCTCCATACTGCAGTCATCCTGAGAAAATAGTTATTTTGTGAAATGATTCAGTGCTTCAGCTAAAAGTATATACTAAAATTATTTACTGTGTTGTAGGTGGAGTACATAATTTGCTTAGTTAAATGCAATTATTGTTTCAAAAGAAGAACAAGGGAACTAATTTTTCTTTCTCAAAATTCTGTTTTTTCTAAAATCTACAGTAACAAATCATGTCAGAGAAATCACCTCTATTGTCACAATTGAGACTGCCACCTTTATCCACACCCCAGTTTTAGTATATAGCTTTAGTATCTCTTTGTTTTTCTCTTTAGTCTAAATACACTCATATTTATTAAGCATTTCACTAGTTGTGGTCAGGATGAACAGCTTTATGAAGAGATATGGATTTATCTCTGTCAATATCCTGAAAAACAACAAATCGCTAAGGAAACAAATTTCTAAAGAACTGATTGCTAAAGCATTTTCTCCCATTGGTTTTCCATTTTACACAGGAATAAGACACTGATCATTTCTTTCTGTGCAACTGACTAACACATTCATGAGTCTCTTCTGACTTAGTCCACATTGTGTTTCCTTCTGTCTATAACTCTGGTGAAGCTTTAATTCTGTCTATAAGCTGGTGAAGGAAATTTGGCCTTCCTGTATCACTTTATACCATACAGAAATCTTCTACAATGGAAGCAGTGGATCTAAGGAGTAAGGGGCTGCTTGGTTTTGGTCTGCACTCTGGCAGCAAATACAAATGATACTTCAACTTAACAGTAGCATCAGTGTGGTCATCCAAGTTATCTGAAACTTCATCAGACCGAGGCAGTAAGGAGGAAATGAGCTTCTCAGCCTCTTAATGATATCAAGGAGGTGGTGAGACAAATAAATAATGATCACTGTAAGTAGATCATGAATTCTGGAAAGAGAAACTGAGCAAATCTGCTTACTATGTGTTCGGCATACAACATGCTCTGCAGTGAATGGCAGCAGTCCTGGTAAGAGGACAAAGTAAATTATGATCCAGTCCAATTCATTAATTGCCTGCCTTTCATGCCACAGACATATCCTTTCGTACAGCATGATGCTGGCTTTGACCAGTGCCTGATTTCCATGCACAGAATTGAGCTGAGATCAGGTGGTTTCTTGGACTGCTTCAGTACTGATTTTTGTTCTGTTGTTACACTGCCAATAGGAATAATGAGAGAACAAAATATGCCAGCTAGCTCAAAGACAACTTCAGCTGCTGTATGAGATGTCAGGGATCAGAGAACACATTGTATAATGAATTATTTTGAGACACAGATTTGTTCAATTTACCACTGAAAAGAGTACTCATTCCTTAGTCAAAATCCACCACCTTCTGCCATGGGAAGCCTTCTTTTGTGGCATAATTGACAGATATTCTAAAGAACTCAGTGTACTTAGTGATAAGTGCTTAGTGATACAGTTGCAACTTCTATAACACTTTGGGAAACTGAATTCCTTCAGGGTGATCCTGGGAATTCTCATCTCTAAGACTAGATAGTAAAACTCTCTATTAGTTGCTGAAATGTCAAATAATACAGAATGTAAGTCCCATAGTAAGGAAAATAGAACTAGCTATGAGTCATGGAAGACAAAACAATTATGCAAAAATCAGGTAAGAAAAAAGTTTTTTGTTTCTTTTTTTTCAAAGCAGATTTTTTGTGCTGACCGATGTAGGATAATTTGTTGACTTAGTATACATCCTTCTTCATTATCTTTTTAAATATTCTTCATGAAATTAATGACTGACATTCCATGAAGTGTTACATCTATAAACCCAGTCTTAAAATCAACTTCAGTATCGCTTAGCAAGTAAAATAATGTTGTCCAAAAATTCCTCTTATCCTCCCTTATAGTCTAAGGAAGATGATCTAGATGGAGGAGAGTCATGTCTCCTAGAAGGAAAAGAGCATTTGCTGCACTAGCAGCTATCCATCTGACAGAATCCAGGAGGAGATAACAAGGCTGGGAGAAGTTAAGCAGTTCCAAACCAAGCTTGGGCATTTTTGCTAGAAAGAAGTAGTTTTTAAAGAGGAGCTATATGCAGTGATCATGTTTAGCAAATGTTAAGCAACTCAAATGCATTCAGTATGTCAGAGTGAGCTTACTCGACCAACTACAATAAGCAACGCAGTTCTAAGTGTTTAGGTTTTTTTTAATGACATTTGGAGTTGTTATTTTTTAAAAGGAAAAATGTGCTCCAAGGAAATCTCCAATTTGTAGTGAGGTGAAGTGGGTTAAGGACTGGCTGGCTTGAGGTCAGTTAAGAACTGAGAACTGGCTGACTCGCCAAGCTCAGAGGATGGTGATCAGCTATGCAGAGTCTGGCTGGAGACCTGTGACTAGTGTTGTTCCCCAGGGGTCGGCATTGGGTCCAGTCTTGTTCAACATCTCCATTGCACCTGGGAAGGAATAACCATGAGTATCAGTATCATGAGTACGGGTTGGGGCATGACCTGCTGGAGAGGAAATCTGAGGATAAGGACCAGGGGGTCCTGGTGGATGACAGGTTGGCCATGAGTCAGCAGTGTGCCCTGATGGCCAAGAAGTCTAGTGGGATTCTGCGGTGCATTAAAAAGGCGTGGCCAGCCTGTCAATGGAGGTGATCTCCCACCTCAACTCTGTCCTGGACAGTCCTCACCTGGAGTACTGTATCCAGTTCTGAGCTCCCTGGTACAAAAAAGACAGATCTCTCCTGAAGAGAATTCAGCAGAGGGCCACAAAGATGATAAAGGGAGCATCTCCCCTTTGAGGAAAGGCTGGGTGACCTGAGTCTGTTCAGCCTTGAGAAAAAAAGAGCGGGTCTCATTAATGTTTATAAATATCTTAAGTGTGGGAGTCAAAGGGACATGACCAACCTCTTTTCAGTGATCTTTGGGGACAGGACAAAGGGAAATGCTATAAACTTGAGCATAGGAAATTCTGCACCAATATGCAAAGGAACTTCTTCACAGTGATGGTGATGGAGCACTGGAACAAGCTGCCCAGGTGGGTTGTGGATTCTCCTCTGGAGATTTTCAAGACCCATCTGGATACCTGCCTTTGCAGACTGCTGTAGGGAGCCTGCTTTACAGGAGGGTTGGACTCAGTGATCTCTAGTCCAGCCCCTACAATTCTGTGATTCTGTGCTTCTGTGTCCTCCTGGTTATTATGACTTCTAAATCTCAACTTAAAAGAAACAGTGCTGTGAAAGATGGTCTTGCATCTGTACAGTCATAGCCTATCTGCTCGATATCTGGGAGCTGGGCAGCACGGACAGGGACTGATCATGCCACCTGGATCTCACTTGTGTGCAAAATTGGTCTCTTATCTCCCCAGGGCCTGGAGACAATGTGGAAATCTTGGTCTCTTTAGATCCAGATTTTATTATTGCACAGGGAGTTGGCCAGGCATGTACTAAAGTTTGCTTAGATTTTGAGACTTTGTATTCAGAATACAACCCTCCTATTATATTATACTGAATTTTGCTAAGCAGAGCTCTAATTAATGTTTCCAGGGAAGCTCAAGGAATACTTAATTTACTAGGCTATAGTTAGATGATGAACTCCAAGATTCATAATAAATGAGAAGTATCTATTTCAACAAACATTGTTCTCATTCTTTTAGGCTCCAGCCCTACAGAAGTTGACACGCTTGTTTAACTTTAGTTATCGAGTTAAATGGGACTGTGCTGCTAGCTATAATGCAACACATAGAAAAGCCTGTGAAAGCTCAGACCCTGTGACAGTAAATCCAAATTTACTGATGAACCCTGCATTTCAGAGGATAGTTACAAGTCAGTCATGGTATCTCTGGCCTGGTAAACACTCAGTTAATTATACCAACTAGAACAACTCTTTATGGGAAGGCTGACAGCATCCTAACCCAGAACAGCCTGTAACTTGATGATTTAACTAGCATCTGTCTCCCTGACAACCTGTGACCATTTCCCACCTAAATATTTTTTAAGATCCCTTCCTTAGGGACATCTTTATTCCACTCACCCCATCCTTTTAGGATTGATATACAGGAGCTGGGCACTGCACTGCTCAAGAACTAGCTGGAGCAAAACATAAGGAAGAAGAGAAGTTGATTTCTCTGCAAAAATTTCAGTGAAAGAAACAATGAAATTTTGTGTCTAACTGCCTAAATTACTTCAAAATTCAGTGTTGATTAATTAGCTTCAAAACATTTGAAAATTTTATATTTATTTCAATAACTGCACATCAGGACATTATTATTAACACATTTGTTATCTTATTTTGCAGATCCTGGCCAAAGAAAAACAGATTTATGAGTCAAGAACCTGTCAAGCAGCAGTTTTAATGACCGTGCCTTCAAAAGTAGTGAGAGCATTAAGCATAATATTTTACTGGGAAAGGCTGGAAACGCAAAATATTTTTGGCCTGATTCAGTAAATCATTTTTCTCTTTGCTATGGCAAATAGAAGGACCATAATCAAAACAGATCATCCCGCAGGCTAGTATATTCTGCTTTTTTAAAAAACACATCCTTCTTCCTCAGGATGCATTTTAGTGTATCTGAAAGGCAAACACAGATGAATCAGATTAATAGTATTGGAGCGTGTCAACTTTAGATCATGTTAAGGATGAGTGCTTGCCAATAGCCGGCCACAGTCAGAGTGAGAACATAAGGCTCACATTATCCCCATCTACTCCAGAGCAGATACAAATCTCAGCTGTGTCGTGTGCGCTCAGTGCTGTTTAATCACAGGGAGAGCAGTTGCATTGTCAGTCTCATGACTGACATCAGTAGCGCAACAGCCAGGAAAAATCTTTCTCTCCTCTGAATAGCACTTAATGCACTTCATTTTAAAATCATTTCTGGGACTGTCCTCCATGTTAAATATTTCCTGAAAGCACTGTGTGTTATCCACCATCTGAGACTGATTTCAGTCAAGTTTTTCTTTCGAGGTTATGGTGATGTCTATTGATTAGAGGGCTGCACAGGAACATGTTTTCAAATCTCCCACCCACTTGTAATGTTTCTTTTGATATTTAATGTATTTGAACTAAACAAATATATCAGAAAATAAATCCAGGTAATATCACAACTGAATATCAATCTTTTTAAGCAGCTTCTATTGTGTGACACACACACAAAAAAAAAAAAACACAGGTATACTGATAAATAGATAGTAGGGTGCAAAAAACTTGAGGATAACAGAAATATTTTCAGTGTTTCTGCTGGTAAGTTTTATCTATTAACTAGCAAGAAGACTAGGAACAGATTGCCCAAGGTGGTTGTGGATGCCCCATCCCTGGAGGCATTCAAGCCCAGGCAGGATATATCTCTGGGCAGCCTGGTCTGGTGGTTGGCGACCCTGCACATGGCAAGAAGCTGAAACTAGATGATCATTATTGTCCTTTTCAACCCAGGTCATTCTATGATTTTATGATTCTATGATCTTAATCAATCTTTACACTTATTAAGGTTTTTGGATTATTTTTTAAATTTACTTTCATGTTTTTAAAAAGGTATTTTTTATGCCATGATCAAATCTAAATTAAAAAAAAAAAATCAGAATGAATTTGATATTTTATCCTTTGTACCTTAAAATATTTTTCAAAGAGTTTGTAGATATGTCAGCAATCATTTCAATATTCACCACTTGGTTCCAAGACAAAGTAAAAGCATTTTAGGTAAACATTTTGTTTAAGCATACAAGCTACTTCTTATCATTAAAAAAACTAAAATAGAAAAAAAAAAGTTTAAGATGTAATATCCTGCAGTTATTTCAGTTTTGCAATGTGTGATACAGCACACAAATTAAAACTAAAGATATGTATTAATTGCTAAATTTCTTCGTAAATAAGGTGAAATGAAAATGCAGTTCTAAAGACAATTCTAATCTGTTGTTTTCCAAGGAAAAAGTATCAGTCATGTATGCATATCTATTTCAAACTATTCCTAACCAGTGATTTTGATCTCTCTGAGCAGTCCAGAAACTACAGGATTTGTGTAATATCTGTCTTCAAACAGTACTGAAACCTAGAAAAAATAGCTAAGTTTAAAAGCTGTTCTTGATGGCTAGGTTTTACACGCAGTTTACTGATGAAACATTTGCCACAGTATCAGTCACAGGTAAGACTGCCAAATTTACTGGCCTTGAGGAAGAGAGTTTCAGGATGAAAAAACATTTGTTTATGGCTCCAAAATAAATTCCTCAAACTGTATGTGCAATTCTGAAGCCAAGGTTATTTAATGTGTTCTGTTATGATAGCAAAGTAATAGGGATGCAGCACCTCAATTATCCATTTTTGCTGGCAGCCTTCCAAAACAAGCTCCAATCCTAATTGAAACCCAGAGCTTCAAGAGGCGTGCCTCAAATCTTTCCCCTCGGGTCCCCCAAGTACATCCCAGAGGGCAAAAAAGCGTTATTCTCTTCTTCCAGAAAGCTGAAAACCCAGCAGAGAGGGAATAGAGAAATGAAAACCCAACAGTAAATAATAGTTCGTCTCATGACTGACTTGGTCAAGTACGGCAGAGAGATGCCTTTTCTGATTAGTTTCATGCATCTACGGTCTGCTAGAGGTTAATATCTGCTGGAAACACAAGTCAGATGATTCCATGGATCTAATGCTGGGGAATTGGATCAGAAAAGTACCTTATATTGTGAAATAAAGTAGTTTAAATCAGCATAGGAAGCTTGACAAGTCCTGTACAGAGACTAGCATTATGAACCACTATGAGCAAGAAGGCAGTGAAGAAACTGGTGACAGCTTCAGCATGCAAACTGTTCAGCTTTTGCACTTTAAAAGTGCAGGCTGGTGATTTACAGTGAACATAATGGTAACATAAAAATGTTTCCAAGGACATTCTTAGTTTGAAGAAAACAAATCTGAGACCTTCAGTCAGCGAAGCTCTTCACTTACTGACCCGAGTATAACATTACGGTTGATAATAATCTTTACCAAACAAGACTACAAGTTGTGTAATAAAACAGTCTTCAGTGTGATCCCCATCGGGACAGATGAAAGACCAGAAGCTCAGATTCTATTCTATTCTATTTGTAGACTCTAAGCCTAAAACAACAAACAATTAAAAGTTCATTTGTAAAGGCAAATACCTTTAAAGAAAAAGTTATATTTACTTTCTAGGTGCATTCAACAGAATGCCATGCAAGGAATTTAATCTACTGCACGTTGCAAGATTAGATGTTATTAAATACAGAGAGGTTAGATGTTATTCAAGCAAAGAAGAGTCTGAAAAGCATACTTTTTTCTGTAATAATTTTGTAGTGGAAATAATTTTTGTAGTGCAAATTGCTAAATGCTCCCTACTAACTCTACATTAATGTTAAGGTAAATGACAGTTTCAAGTCCAGTGTAAATGCCAACCAAAGGAGGCATGCAAATAAATAAATAAATCATCCCCCGGAAGCATCAGCTTATTTCTGGATCTTATCCAGAGCCCTCAAAATTCTTTGAAATTCTTTCTATTGATCTCAATAGGGTCAAACCCTCAAAACCTTAAATCATTCTACACGTTGTTGAACCTAATACTGCCCAACAGTCAACAATTTGTAAGTTGCAGTATTTGCCTTGAAGATGTGCTTCCATATTATTTATATTATTTTATCTACTCTTAGTTTTCTTTAAAGCAACCATTTTTGTCTAGCATTCATTGTTTAATTACAATTTCAGAAAACTAATGAAGACATTTTTAATTAAGACACTCTTCTTGGCGGAGAGTACTGTGCCTTCATGCTTGTAGACAGTGTCACAAGTCCAGCATGTGCCCAGATTAGTAGCTGCAGCACTGTATAATCGAGAAAAAATGCTCAGATGATAACTTAAAGCACAATCAAAACTTTAAGTTAATTAAAACATGTCAACTGTAAAAACAAATTTTGATATTCAAAGTTTAGAGTCTATGCATCTAATTTTTCAAACACATTATTAACATTCATTTAACTGTTTCTTCTTCTTTTAAGCTCTTGAGTTACCTTTTATTTTTCAACTATATTCATCTGGCATGGATTTTTGTGCTATTCAGAGTAAAAATATAAAACAAAACAAAAAAATCCTTTTTTTTCTAAGGAAAGATTTACATGGAGACCCATATACTACTATTTGTCCATATAGGCAGCAATATTCCATTTATGTTAGTAAATTTATTTGCATGTGTAAATGCAAATAAACAAGCTCAATCAAATTCGGACATCTTCTCTGTCATATTTAAGGATCGAAGCCATGCTATGTAACACACAAAGACTGAGAAGATAGAGTGAAGTTCTGTTACTGGCTGCTTGTGATATTCTAGTTTTCCAAAGTGAAATCAGAGATTGTACCTCAGTGGAAAAAAAAAAAAAAATCTGTTGTTTAACTCCATATTAGTATGCACCTTGGAAACAGAGAGAAAGGGTGATGCCCATACAACTGCAAGTATCACTTTGTATCTCTGACAGGAATTCAGCATATTTGGCCCAGTATTTTTCCATTTGCAAAACTTACCTTGCTATGATCAATGTGAAAAAAATTTTTTCTCTTTTAGTGTTGGAAGTTAACCTTTTATCAAATCGTAAGTGCGCATGCCTATGAGTAGAAATTTGCTGCCTTATGCTTTACATAAGGAATCTATATTTTAAATTATCACTGTGCTTTTTGTATATGAATCTTCCAATATGTTAAGATAATAATCAAGAGGGAGACAGAATTTTTATATGGTATGATAATGATGGGACAAAGGGGGACAGTTTTAAATTAAAAGAGGGTATATTTCCATTAGATGTTAGGAGGAAATTCTTTATCCAGAGGTCAGTGAAGCACTGGCACAGGCTGCCTAGAGAAGCTGTGGGTGCCGCATCTCTGGAGGTATTCAAGTCTAGGTTGGCTGAGGCCCTGGGCAACCTGAGCTGGTGGGTGGCAGCCCTGCCCATGGCTGGGGTTGGAACTGCATGGTCTCTAAAGTCCCTTCCAACCTAAACCACTCTGATTCTATGTTATTGCTTTATTAAATTGTTTATATTAACAAAAATAAGGGAGGCAAGTCTCAGGCTTGATCATTGAGAAGGTCATTCAACAGATAATAAAAATAGTCTTTTGCATGTTACAGCCCTAAGTACTAACCAGATCTTCTTCCAGGAAGTCTTTCTAAGAATTAGATGCCTTTAATAAAAGAGATAAGGACTGGAAAATTTTGGCAATATTTTTAGAATTATGATTGGCAGTAACATTTTCTCACTGATATAACAAACTAATTATAGCTCATGCTCAAATTTAAATAACATAAAAAAATGTCTTCATTGATGATGTTCATGTGAAGTCTGGTCATAAACTCTAACATGGCTGTTACCAGCCCAGTACTTCCAAAATAAGGTTATCTATCTGAAAATATAATATGTAAGGCAATGAATCAGGAACAGGAAGATATGTCCAAAACCAAAGCAATATAGTAGGACATTTCTACTTTAGTTACAAACTCTCATAGTCTATGATTAATTTGCCTGGAGGAGGCTCAGGGGGGACTTCATTGCACTCTATGACTTCCTGAAGGGAGGTTGTGTTGAGGAGGGGTTTGGCCTCTTCTCCCAGGCAACAGGACCTGAGGAAACAGGCTCAATTTGTACGAAAGGAGGTTTAGATTAGACATGAGGATAAAACTTTGTCTCTCAGAGAGTGTTCAGGCACTGGAATGGCCTGCCCAGGGAGGTGGTGGAGTTGCTGTCTCTGGCAGTGTTCAAGAGGTGCCTGGATGAGGAGCTACAAGATATGGTTTAGTGCTTGTGGTAGTAAGGGTAATGGGAGGACGGTTGGATTAGATGATCTTGTAGGTCCTTTCCAACCATGTGATTCTATGATTCTATTATTCTAATTATATGCTTGGCTACCTACTCATGCAGCAATAAAATCTACATCAAAGAAACAAATAAATTAAAAAAAAAAAAAGAGAAGAACATCTGAGTTGAAAGAAAATAGGAGGGGAAGGGGGGTTTTCTCATTTCCAACATCTTTATCTTTTCCATTCTAACCTGTAAGAATATAATTCCGCCAGTAGGTACTGCAAAGTGCATTAGAAAAATGAGAAACTATGTGAATAAGAAGTGGTTTTGAATAAGTAATACTAACAAAGAAATGCTAAGAAACAGGGATGAAGTACTTACTCAAGCACCCTCTAACAATGCAAACCCTCTGCCTCAAAGGCCGTACATGCACTAGCTGCCATCTCACTATCACAGGCAGACCTGCTGGGATACTCTACCAACCAAGTCTATGATGTCTTCCAAATATGCAGAAAAGCCAGTCATGTGCTGTGTCACTGTAAAAAATGACACAAAATATTTTTTTACGTACGTTTCGATTAGACATATTGTCTGTTGTACCTAATTTGTTGTTGTTGTTGTTGTTTTGTGGTTATCAAAAAAATATATATATATATAATATATATTAGCAAATACAAAAGCACAGACATTAAACTACATAAGCATTAAATCAGAATGATGTTAACTAGTATAAGTTTTTCCTTATATGTTATTCTTTCCTGCAATGAGTAATGAATTGTAGTAATATTAAATATGTTATATGTAAAACATTTCATCCAGGACAATTAATAAAAAGACTGTGTTTCTGGGAAAATCAATTTTATTATAATTTGAATGTCATAATAACTTGTAATAGAAATGTTGTTTTTTTTTTTCTTTCTACAGTGATAAATGAAAGGCAAAAGAGAAGTTTTTAATCTAGTCTATAATAACAGTGTGCTCACACTTGGGTCACTGTTTTTTCTCTAATGAAGACAAGAAGTCAGATGTAGCCAGCTGGCTAACCTTTCAGACTACAATTACAAGCAGTAATTTCTGTATAAACAGCATGCACATTTTAGAGGGGCATGGGAGAAGATTTCCTTCCGAGACAGAAAAATATGAAAGGCATTTTAATTTCAATTAAGTAATAAGTTGTGATGACACAATTTATGTTTCAAATACCTGTAAAATAATCATAGTAATTAAAATGTAATAGTCATCATATAGGATCCAATTTACTAAAAAATTTATAGTAGTGCATTTTTGCAGTCTGGTGTCCACCTGTCTCAGACTGTTATCCAGGAAACTTGCTATGATTTCCCTAAAATGTAATAAAATGTTATTAGCACAGGGAATTCTGGACAGATGTCAAACTGGGCCCAGACTCCTCTGCTAAAGTGTTTCCTGCAGTAGGGTACATGAAAGCTGGAACTAGGGTGAGATGCAGATTTCCAAGCCCAAAATTTAAATAATTCACTACCACATACCTTCACTGCTGACGTGCTGGGAAGCATTTGCATTACATGATAAAGTTGCTTCCAACAAAGCTCCCATATATCCAAATATGTACAAAGTATCTGGATCCCCAGGAATCCCAGTGAGATGACATTTGTGCTGAGAAGCAAAATAATGAGGTTTGAATGTGGTGTGTTCATCCAGACTTTTGAAGCTGTTTTGCAAAATGGAAAGCTACAATGTCCACCACATTTCATGAAGAATATCTCTGAGTCCTCCTGTTTGAAGCTGCTTTTGTAGCACAGAGAAGTAGCTCATGAGGTGAAAATGTTGCATGGGTTACTGCATTCTCTTGGACATAAGCCATTCTGTTCCACTGAATTTGCTATCTTACTTTCAGGAACTGAATGATTAATGTAATCACTGCTATGATCAGTAAAGTGCTTTCTCCATGCTCCATTATTTAAAACTCATATTTGGGAGCTGGGAGAATGACAGCCATTTCAGAGCTATCTCACTCGTCTTATGGAAATTTAAGAGACTTCTTAAAAGCAGTTCAGAGAGAGAGAGAAAGAAATGTGAATTGTCTAATTTTTTATTTATTTATTTATTTTTGGAGGGGCACAAATTCTTTATAAGGCTTGCAGATTTTCCAGTCCAAGCGTAATATGCAGTGGGCTGTCTTTAAATCTACTGACGCACACACTGTTATTTTATACAACTTTATAGTGACGCATGTCTGACAACTAACAAATTTTGAACCAGATTCTTGTAGAGATCTCCGAAAATTTTATTAAAAGCAGTGAAACCTCATAGTCTTTTCATCTGACATCCCTGTCGTTCATATATCCATTCCCCACTCAGAATAGTCTTTGATGAAGAGAAAGATCTTCTTGAGAAAAGATTGAGGATATGTCATTTTAATTAGTACCCAATTAATCAATTTAGATTTCAGAATGCCACAGCTGCCTTCCATCTGAGACATTGCTTTTTCCTAAAAATTTGGCCCAGGCATTTCTGTTAGCAAGTAGGAATAGTTAGAAACTGCTTAGAAGGTTCTCCAGAATTTAGCACCAAGTCAATTATAAATTTGAGTGTAGTTTTCATTGTTTTTGATGTTTTATCTCTTTACTCAATAAAGGCCTCATAAACCCTTCTCCTGAGCATTTGGTCATAAAGAAGGAACTTTCTTAATGATGAGTGACAGTGGGTGTTACAGTAACTGAATACTGTCCTCTAATACAACAAATATCTTTTGAAAATTCCCAAGAATAATCTAGTTCAGAGTGACTGACTAGAAAAACAATACTTAATATTTTTGGATCCATGAACCTTAATTTTGAGAATTCCCAGATGTTTACATATAGTAACCTGGTTCTGCAGGAATACTGTTGATTCTACATGGGGACTGAGACTGGGTTGTGCAGGCTACTTCACAGACTGCTAGAATGTGACAGTCTCAAGCCTAGTAAGGGTGGGGGTTATTTTTTACTTTATTTTGCTTTCAAATCCATGGCAGGCACAAAAGATAAAACCAATCAAACACATAGAAAATGAACCAATGCACTATGAGTTATTTGAAGCAAGAAAGCAGATCTGTGGCAGTAACAGGACAAGAACAAAAATATCTATTGCCTGTCCCAAGAAATGCTTGTCCAGTTTTTACAGATATTTGAAAAAAATGTCAAGCATGTCCTAGATTTACCCCATCCAACTGAAAGGCCCACACTGGAAGCCTATATTTTCTCAGCTTTCTTAAAATTTTCAAGGAATAAATGCCTGAACATTTTGAAGGAATTTGAAATACCACTGTCATGATTTTATGATTTTTGGTTATTGGTATTCCACATCACAACATCATGTAGTGCACTGGGAGTTAAAGAGTTAATGCTTCAGGTCCAGGTACCTGTCCTGGAAGAGAAGAACTTCTGCATTCCGCAGAAGACTGTTTCCTGTTCTGTTATCAGTTCTGCTCAGGAGGAGTATAAGGAGGATATAAGACCTTGGTAGTTCACCTGACATCCCTCTTTTTGATCGTCTCCTCGCTGCAGCTCGACCCGACTGCGCATCTCACCTCAGCGTTATGGTGAGGTCTTCAGTTTTCAGACACTCTCATTGTATTTGATTTATTAGCTTCAATTTTAATTATATTGTGTTATTGTGTGTTATCTTGCATTCCAATATCTTATTTAGTAAATTAGTTTGTTTCTCCTCAGATTGTTGCTGCTGTTTTTAATTATTCAGGGTCCCCTGTTTCCCCTTTCCAGAGGTGCAGATTCATGAATCCCTTTGCCCTTTGCCCAGTCATGGAACCTGGCCGAACCTGCCCATAAACCACTGACAACCACATACAAACAGAAGTAGGCAGAAACATTTTGTGCAAGTGGTATCTTCTTTTTGGTTCTTCTTTTTGTATTTACAGATTAATTTTAGATTTCAGTTCTATCTGGACAGGCTGCAGAATTATTCTAGGCACATCAAAATAAGTAAATGATTCAAAGCATTCTTACAAGAGGATACAAAAATTTGGGAAGGTTATGGAAACAAGACATGAAAGCTATAAATCTATTGTAAATGAAAAATTATTGAAATATTTATAGCTAAGGCCAGAGTCAAAGAAACCAATACAAATATTATCATTTTACCCTACCATGGACACCCATAGGTGCTCTTCTGAGAAATCAGGAAATGCATGGCAGTCTAAGATTTACACTGTTTTAATCTATACAAATTATGCTATTGAAACAAGTATTTAATTTACTTTTTTTTCCATTCTATTTCTGTTGCTGGATACACTGTCTGTTTTTCTAGTGAAACTTAGCCACATAGTACAAATATTAGTAAGCAGAATATGAAATATAATGAAAATATTATTTGGTTACTGTTGGCTCCAGTAGGCTAAAGAATATCAAGTACCATCAACAGAGATTTTCCTTTTATGGTGGAATGTGATATGGTTGTAAAAAAAGGCATGGAAGGAAGAGTTTGAACTTATGCTAAATTGGCTACAGCAGTCTAATTAGGGAATTGAATGTAAAATATTTTTTATTAAGTCTATGCCTATTTTTAACAACTTCATTATCCTTTAAATTTCTGTAATGCACAGATGTTTTACAAACATGCATGTGTTATTTAGTAAAGTATGCTTCCTGTTCAAACACAGTATATTTACTGCCAAATAATGCTCCCTAGCAGTTTTAAATGCCAATTAGTAACAGATATGTTTTTACTGAATTTTATCACCATTGTTTGGGCTGCTGAAAATTTTATAAAGTGAATAGAGGTCTTCAAAAGTCCTCAGCTCACAGGAGTGAGAATCCAGATTTTTTTCTTTTCAAGCCTAATTCAAGTTGAATGTAGAAGTTCATATCAAGATCACATTTGAGACTGTATCTCTTACTTTGGAAGTTAGAGCTTCCTTGGTTTAAACAGTAGTGTTAAATCACTATCACCTTCAGCTATCCTAACCGACCCTTTGCTGAAAATCACCATGCAGCTGACAGTAGGTATGTCTGAAAATTCAGTTTGCCCCATCCTCAGCTGCTACAGATCACAGTTATCTTAAATCACAAAGGGCATCTTCAGAAAATGTGCTTGCAGAGTACCAAGAGTGACTCCAAATATCTTCTGCCAACTTTGCTATAGTGACAGTAATTTGGAGCAGAAGACGAGGGAAGAGGTCAGTAGCTTCCCACCAACACTACTGTCATTATTAAGAGTGTGTGCAAAACTCTTATATTTTATTTTGGTATAGTGCTGTCTTATTGTAACATCACTGGGCAAAATGAATATTACATTTTCCCTCTTCTTTTAACATTCTTTATTTACAGAGACAAAGCTGCAGGCTCAGTATGTTCTTGGGTCACAAAACTTTGGAGACTGAAAGAACATTTTGGAATGACTAGATCACTGAGAATATCACTGTATTTTTTATCTTTTCCAAAACTGCATGATGCATGAGCTACTATAATTTCAACTTCACTTGTACCAAGTGCAACCAAAGATTACAGTCCTCTTTGGTATGAATGATCAAGGTCCCAGCCTAGGGAGTTGCATAAGGTGGATGAATTCCTGGAATCATATGAAGATATTTTTATGACTACTGTACATCAGTCACAGGAATGGACAGAAGCAGGAAACAGACCATGGCTATACCTACCTTGGAAATACTTTCTTCAAAATGCAATGGGAGGGAAAGTATATTCCCTCTCTTCAAGAGAGTCCTAGGTAATTATCTACTAACTGAGATACTTCAGTCAAATGTAAGCAATTATGTGGCATGATTCCAGGTCAAATTGTTTTATAGAAGTAAACAATTCACAACAATAACGATGGTATCACTGATGGAAAAAAAGAATCATTATCATCACAGAAGGGTGAAATTGAACAAGCCAGTAACTGTGCAGTCAGCAACTCATACTCTGACCTTATATAAATGCTGTCCAAGAATTAAGCATACTGGGGATCTAATGTGATCTAACAGATGTTCTTTATTAAGTAGTTAATATCTTTGAAATGAAATCAGAATTAATTATATTTGCCAGTTTCAGTGTCTATTATAAAGGAAGCAGCCTTAATACTATATAGCTTTTATTTAGATTTTAACTTAACTGTTATTTATCTTTTGATCCAGTTTGAAGACATGGTACTGTCAGATCTCACAAACTATAGCTGCTTTTGTTTTCACAACAGCTGTCTTTCACTTTGTGAAAGTGCAAAATGATGTCCTAATTAAGGTATACATCTTCCACACTGTCTGACACCTTTCTGGAACTACCATTTCTCATCTTTACATATCTGAGTTGTTGCAATGGAGCAAAGTTTCTTTTTCAGCCCAACATTTCCTCATCCCATTTTCAAGGGAAACTGTGTTTCAAACAGGAAGATAAAGGCTGCACATTCTTTCCACTTAGATGCACCATTACCTGCACCTCATTCACAGAAAGGATCACCAATTGCCTGATAATCCATTCTATCTTAATGGAGATTTCCAAATACTTTTCTTTCAACGGCACTATCTCCTGCATCATGAAGTGCAACCTTTAAATCCCTGCTTCTGCAATATCATGGCAGTTAATCACATCCCAAAATGGGTGACATCATCTGAGTCTTGACATCCCAAAATCTTAAAATCCTGGGAATAGAAACAAAACACTCTTATTTCACAGAAATTATAGGGGTGAAAGAAAAGCATTAAAGTAACAAGAGAAGAGAAAGAGTTTTAAGGATTTAGAGTACAAGAGATACACTGTATGTCCAATTGTGTTTTTTTGTTTGTTTGTTTTTTGTATATTTAAAGTGAAGGTGAAAATAGTAGTATAACTGAGATTAAATATTTTTATGCATTCTGCTTGTTTATGTGAAAATACCTCATGAGAAAATGGAATGAGGTGGTTCCTCTCCCTCCAGACTTCCTTTGTATTGGCAGTAAAAATGGTCAGAAATATGTTTGATTCTACTGATTTCTTTTTGCAGGAAAGAAAAAAATAATAGATCAAATTAAGTTACTTTTGTGTTATTATGTGTTACAATTATGTTACTTAGGTTTTTCCAATGAATAGAAAAAGCATGCAATCACATTGATTGTATTGTGAAAAGCAATCAGCTTCAATGGAACTAATTTCCAAATCTCAAACTAAAACTTATTTCATTGTAATGCTTATTATAGTCAGTTTAATAGCTATCTTTGCCAGATACACATTGTAAAAAGCCATTGTGTATGATAACATACCATAAATCAGTCAAATACAATTTGGTCGAGGAAATCCAAAAGAATTTGTGCGATGTCTGTGCTGAGTTTTTGTGTCTTTTATGCACAGGGAGCTCTTCTGATTTTGATTTTTATGAACCCGAAATTTGATTCTGAACACATAAAAGTAGTCAACTTTTAGAAAATGCTTTATCTTGGCCATACTCTCTGTGTAGAGATTGCTTTGGGATGCAAGTTTTAGCCATGTTCAGTTTGGATTAAGAGGTTGCCTTCCATAAAGAGAATGGGGATATTTCTTCCATCATTTATAGTCACCCCACTTCATTACAGTTCAAAGTACTGTCATGTGAGAAAATAAAGTTTAACTTTTTTGTGCCTTGTAATCTTTTCCAGAAAGTGCGAGGTCTTCAGCAATGCTATTGTGGTGCAGGGATGAAGGAGGATACGTTGCCTGTAAAACAGTTGTTTCTCTAGAAACTTTGAGAACTGGCAAGTACACAGAAAACACATTCAATGATCACATTTATATTT
Organism: Meleagris gallopavo; assembly: GCF_905368555.1. NCBI lineage: Eukaryota > Metazoa > Chordata > Aves > Galliformes > Phasianidae > Meleagris > Meleagris gallopavo. Next base: position 76,281,742 of record NC_139406.1, on the reverse strand, counting down.
ATGAACTCAAACAAAATAATTCACCAGATCCACTTGGAATAAATAGCATTTTGTACACTCACTTCTGCATTCCTACAGACACATTTCACATTACAGAAAATACCTACTATTTTACAAATACAAACAAAATTAACTTATCTAATGTATCATACAAAGAAATTGAGATGCTTTAAGTAAAACTGGACTGCAGGTTTTCACGTGAACTCATGTCTTATGAAGTCCAGCAACCATATTATAAAATTCCCTTGTAGCTTCTCAGCTATATCAAGCATTGTTAGAATATTAGACCTGAGCTGCAAGCCTCATATCAGAGACAAGGACAGGAATATGCAATGTAGAAGAGACAGAGCTGAATGAAGGAGAAAAGAATGAAAGAATTTTCTGGTGACTCAGATGAAGCTAAATCTCAGAAGTAACTTAGGCTGTCCCTCTCCTCTCCTGGCAATATAACTGCTGCTGAAGTGTCACAGTAGTGGTTTTGGCCTAATGCCTTCTCTTAGGCACATATTGCAATCCAGAGAGTATTTTAAATCTTCCAAATGCAGGAGTTTCATCAAGAAAATAGAATAAGTGTAAGACAAAGTAACATTTTACATGTGCTTCCTGATCTTTTCCATATTAGGCCCATGAGCATTACAAAGGTGAGCAATAAAAGCTGGAACAGTTGAATATCCATATCCTGTACAGCACTCTTTGAAGAGAGGTAAACCATATTCTATAACAGAAAACCAAAACAATACAATCTTCCCTCAAAGTATTTTTTAAAATCATTTTATTCATTCAATTGCAATGTTGCATTGCATAATAGTAGAAAGTAACAGCAACAAAATATAATTTTTAAATTGTTTTTCTGTTGATTCTTACAATTTTGTCACCATACACTTGTTCATGGTGTATGGTGACATCAAGAATATATTTCTATGGTACACCTCCATCATCCAGCTTGCAGCACTTTCTGGGGGGCCAGGTGCATCCAATTTGGAAGAAATTATTAAAATCTGTTCAGCTGGTTCTGCATCAAAGAACTCTGTAATTGCTTGGTTCTAGGGCTTACTGCCATCTGACACTGAAATGGTAACCATCTGTTAAGAATTCCTTCACTGAGTAAATTTATTCATACACTGTAGAATGATAGAAAGGAAAAATTTTCAAAACAAACAAAAAAACCAAAACCACCAAAAATTTCTTAGTCATAACTGGTTTTTGGATGAAGTTCTGATGCATACAATTCACACTGGTTCTTGTGAGATTTCAGTGTTATCTGATTATACAGCAGAAAGAACAATTTACTTACCATGAAATATTATTTTTTCATGCTAATAAAAACTCTCTGGAAAAAGAAGCATTGTTTTTCTGTTATTCATTCATCAATATCATGTCTACAAGGTGCTGAAAACTCCACAGATCAAATTAAAAAGTATTCTTGGCATAGAGAATACAAGAGCTGAGCGTATAAATCAGTTTCTGTAAAACATATATTCACATTGTACTATCAATTCATATTGTAACCTTAGTCATTTACAAGGTTTATTTCAAACAACTTGAGACATCTCAAAGCTAGGTATATAATCAAAGGTTATCCTTCAGCTTTCTTCTGTAGTCAGTACAGAGGCAATACCTTAAGGCTCGTGATTAAGCTGGTGAATCAACTTCTGGAAATACTTTGTCAAACCTTCTGTTCGTCCATGGAAGATCAAGTTTTACAGGAAGAACATACCATGAATTCTTAAAACTAAGATATAACATATAGGAATATAGGGGGGAAAATCCACACCTTAATATTACTTGCTATTATTTTATGAGATTGGAATCCTATCTTGGGTTTCAAATGCATCTTATAGTCAAAGCTGATAATATGATTGTAATAATTTCACGTTTCTTTCAACAATCCAAAGAAATCAATCGATGTAATTTTAGACTTAAACTTGACAAACAGAAGAAATAAGAGAAAATTTGAAGGGATGATGGATTCTTGAGGAAAGTATTTCCTTAATTATTGTTGGGGGTCTTCCTACCCCCAGGCAGATTGACACTTCCTCCCGAGTTGGTGTCATCTGCAAACTTGCTGAGGGTGAGTTTGCAGATCATTCCCCTCATCCAGATCATCAGTAATGATATTAAACAGGATAGACTCCATTACTGACCCTTGGGGAACACCACTCCTGACCAGTCGCCAGCTGGATTTAACAACACTCCTTCATTCTCAGCTCCTCCACCTCAAGCAGTGCAGGCAGATGAGGCATGAGTACTCTGTAAGAGATCCCCTCTGCCTCTCCCTCCTCCTCAGACTTCTCCCGTGCTCTAGCATGGGTCCTTCTAGAGTCAGCAGTTCTTCAAGATAAACCTGCTCCAACATGGGCTCCCTTTTTTTCCCCTCACTCCTCACTACATGACCAGTATTTTTGCCCTGTATTAAATGTGTTCTCCAGAGGCACCAACCACCGTGGCTGATGGTTCAGCTGTGTCTTGTAGTAAGTCCACTGTGACTGGCTGTGTCCAGGATAGGGCAGTCTCAGGTGTCTTCAACACTTTCATCAATGACATCGATGACAGGCTCAAGTGCACCCTCAGCAAGTTTGAGTGGTGCAGTTGACACATTAGAAAGAAGGGAAGCAATCCAGAGGGACCCCAACAAACTTGAAAGGTGGGCCCTTGTGAACCTAATGATGTTCAACATACTAAAGTGCAAGATTTTGCACTTGCATCTATGTAATCCCAGATACGTATACAGGCTGGGAGAAGAACTCCTTGAGAGTAGCCCTGCAGAGAAGGACCTGGGGGTCCTAGTGAATGAAAAACTGAACATGAACTGAACTCATGCAGCTCAGAAGATCAATGGTATCCTAAACTCATCAGAAGAGGGGTGGCCAGCCAGGAAAGGCAGGTGACTGTCCCTCTCTACTCTCTGCTCTCTGAGGCCCCATCTGGAGCACTGCATCCAGGTCTGGGGCTCCCCAGTACAGGAAAGATGCGGAGCTGTTGGAGAGGGTCCAGAGGTAGGCCACAAATATGATCAGGGGGCAGGAATACCTCTCCTACAAAGGAGAAGAGAAGACTGCAAGGAGACTTAATTGCAGCTTCCAATATTTAAAAAGGGATTATAAAAAGGAGGGGAATCAACTTTTTACTTGGGTAGATAGTAAAAGGACAAGTGGAAATGGTTTTAAGCTTAAGGAGGGAAGATTTAGATTGGACGTCAGAGGGAAGTTCTTCACAGAGAGTGGTAGGGTGCTGGAACAGGCTGCCCAGAGAGGCTGTGGGTGCTCTGTCCCTGGAAGTGTTCAAGGCCAGTTGGATGGGTCCCTGGGCAGCCTGGTCTAGAACCAGATCTGGAGGTTGGTGGCCTTGCCCTCTGGCAGGGGGGCTGGATCTTAATCATCCTTGGGTTCTCCTCCAGCCCATTCTGTGACTCTCTTCTCAAAGCATCCAACCCTGCAGCCCCACCTACTGCCAATACCTGGATATGAATTTTGTTTTCTTGGGTTGAAATGGTAACGAAGCGTGATTTGATTAGCTAATGAACTCTTCTACAGCTGTCACGTGGAAAAAGCTGTTTTGATCACATACAAACGAGGATAAAGTCCATCCAGATTCATAGCACAAGCAAGGAGAAGGTCCCAACATGAAGCAGAACAAAACAGTACTGGAAGTTCTGCTGTCCAAAAAATGCAAAATGAAAATACTAGATTAGTTTCCTAGTCAAAACAAGTTTTTTTTTGTTTTGCTATTACTGATCCCATAGGGAGACCAGCTTTATACTTATTATTATACTTATTATACTTACATGGGTCTTTCTCTTAGGCCCATCAATAAAGAAGAAATCATTTAAAACCTGACATTTCTTACAGCACCTTCCTTTCATCAAATTGTACCAACTTCTTTCTATTCTCCTTGGAGAAGACAAGCTATAAAAAGGAATTTTCTGCCATATCAGTCTCTACGGTACCATTAATTTTAACCAGTGCCTTGGCCAAGACATTCTCACTTTTCTCTTTCTACTGCAAGCAACAGGAGATTCAAAGTGCCAGTGCACCCAAGAGCTAGGAGGCAGCTAAGAGAGTTCAGAATGAATAACACTGTGTGATCGGTAAGATGATAATCATCTCGCAGATGAATAATAAATTGTTGAACTCTCACAAAGAGCAATGTTCATCTATCACTAGAGGGAGAGAAAGACAGCCACAAGAATGTGTTTTCAGTTCATGTGTTTTATAGCCTTTGGATAGTGTATTTTACTGGGGACTTTATCCCAAAACTCCCTTCTTGAAAGAGCTCTTCTTACCTGCAAGCTGTAACCTGACGTTCCTACCCACAGCCATTTTAACAAAGAATCTTTTCTGACCTGCTGCTGCTTCAGGATTCCCAGCCCCCAACAGCCTGAGTCAGTGCCCAACCAAAGTAGACCATTCTCAGACAGCTCACTGAGCTGTGGTTAACCCCAGGGCTGGATACTTATGGATAATGCCTTCAGCCATCCCACCTCTGGCAAAGCATCCTCTGGGGACTGTAAACTAAGCCATATACATCTTTATTAATTCATTAATATATTTTACTGGTTCTCAGATCGTTGTGGTAACAGAATTACTGTGACCAAGAATGCTGTTTTATGACAGAAAATAAAACTGGAGCTTAACTGAGTGTGACAGTGACTATAGAGAAGAATAACATTGCTAATGGAGCTCTTGCTCTGCTCAGATTCCACAGACAACACTGGGATTGTAAAACAAGGCTCAGTTTGATTTTATACATAGCAACAAAGTCAAACTGACAGAACCAAGGGCTGTGAGATAGAAACATAGCAATACCATGCTAATGTCAGAAGAGTTCTGGCTAATGAACTGAAGACAAGAAGTCTGAAGCAATATATTCAGTGCTAAGGTTAGTAGCATCACTGTAACAGCCAAATACCCTTTTCTCAACTCTGTATTGTTCCTTGTGAGGGAGTTGCCTTGTACCTTTGCTGTTGTTAAACTCAGAGTTAATATCAAAAGACACTTCTTTATGGAATGGTATCAGAGAAAGCAAAATGCTGAATGGTTGACAGCACATTATCCATTTCCAGAGCAGGGCACAGGGGAAAGCAGAGCCCAGCACATGAAGAGCCATCATGAGCAGGTGGCAGCCTAACTTGTAAGGAGACTCGTGCAGCAAAATTGCTGGCAAAGAGCCACGAAGCTGTCAGAACTGTTTGCATTTAGTTCACAGAAGTTATGCCAGTATCCTGGTTTGACTGAAGCCTGTTGCAACACAAAGATCTCTGTTAAGGAAATTTGAAACAGCAATTGTAAAACACATGTTCAATACGAAGACTTAATGTACCGGAGGATGGAAATGAGAGAAGCAAGATCTAAGATCTACTCCAAAGCATAACGTGCCACGCAAATGCTCTCTCTGTGTAATCACCTTTAAGAATTCAGAGAATGCTGTAAACTTGCAATAACAATTACCAAGATAATAACCAGGCAGCACTTTTCTGGAACACAGAATAAATTTTCTTATCATTCAAAGATTTAAGCAGAAAAAGATACACCCAGCAGCAACCAGATCTGTCAACGTTCAAACAGGTGGATAAAAAAATAAAGAAAATAAAATATTATTTTTCAATTCTTAATATTAAGCTGTCAGTATTATCATAAAAATGATAAATTCCAACTTTTATAGCATCCAGTCATCCATAAACTCTGTTGGCATTGGTGGTGGCTTTTTGGGAAGAGAAGTAATCTCAAAGATTCAGACTTGGAAGTGTTTGCAAATTCTGCTAGCAAAAATAGTATTTTAGAGCCTGAAATCCAAAGGAAAAAAAAAGGGAGAGAAAGAAGTAAAAGCAGTAATCATGGTTATGCACGCATATGCCTATGTAGAAACTAACTCAGAACACTTGCACGCTTCTATAGATTGTTCAGCTCACATAAAAACTTTCCCAAGGGAAATTACCAACCCTTAAAATCATTCACAGCCTTCAAAAGAATCCCTCTCAGAGTACAGTCAGATTCGAGGAGAAATTCTGTAAAAATAATGTAAAATATACTGATGTAGTTCATCATGAATGTACAGTCTTGGGGAACAAGTGGCAGCATAAGTAAAGCTGTTGTATAATTGAGATTTCCTGGAGGGTTCTTTTTTTTTTGCTTGCTTGCGTGCTTACTTTTCTTTCAAACCGTGAAAAGAGTAAATTGGAGGGAAGTGAGGAGAATTCTGGAAAATTCCATTCTAGGAGAGCTAAAAGTTTGTTGTTGTTTTATATATATATATATATATGTTTTCTGTGTATTGAGAGTTTTTTCTTCCCTCTCTAGCTGAACTGACTGCTGTTCTTGGGACCTGTACCTCTGCAGTGTCATGATGGCTGCTGTCCTAGGCTGCCTCCCTTCTTGAGAAGGCGGCACAGCTTGGTGGCCTGAAAGCCACCTCCTGGGAGATGAGAGCTGAGGGCACCCAGTTTTGGGTGGCAGGGTGATACATTCCCATGGTCATCAGCAGCCAGTGGCCCTCCATATCTAACTAGAAGCAGGGATGATACTGACAGAGCAGAAGGCCATCTATCTCGGAAACATCTGTGCCAACATTTTTCTAGGAAGTACGTCAGGAACCAGTCCTACATCTGTGAAAACCATGAGAAGGCTGCTTTTGAGTATGCTTTCCCCAGTGCCTGTAAAGACATTTCACTTTCCAGTGGAGCACTAGGCCAGCAATTACTGACCACTTGCTCCAAAACAGTGCATAACCCTTTACACTGGTCTATTACAGACTAACATTTCACTGTTACAGACTAACATTTCACAAGTCACTTTGGAAGTCTTCTAGTGTTGGAAAGCAACTGCAGGATAAAAAACACAGAAAATAAGTTCATCTAAGGGCAAATTTTAGTCCTTAAAATTGCATTACATGAAGGAAGTGCCATTGGGAACAATTAAGAAATCAGCATCTGCCAAAAAATACACACAGTTATTTTCTGTTGGAAGTGTAGGGAGGGAGTGATATATTAGGAACCATTTTGCAGTGACAACCACTCTACCAACGTGAAAGTTTTAAAACACTCAAGAGGTCTTTCACAAACCAAATCTGATGCCCCTTGTGTCATCAGAACAAATATATGGCACACAGAGGAAAAGCCAGAACGCATCAGAAACAGTGTCATTAGAATAATCATGCTTAGACACAGTTGCTGGGTGCAGTTGCATAAACATGAATAAAGCAAGACTGCACAATGTACAATTTTAGTTTTCAGGAGTTATCTTGTGTTTATCATTAAAATTATTGTGCAGATAAAAAATAGCAAGCTTTTCTCCTAGAAAAGTTGTGGTTAAAGTTTCAAATCATACTAGCATGTATTTTAACAGGAGCAGCAGCAGGTAATTAAGAGATGTGTTCAGTCTAGAGTTGTGTGTTACCACCAAAGTGCCCCATAGTTTTATTAGTATCAATAACTTTCTTCCAGAAAGTATTTTTCTCATGAAAGATGAGTTCTTTTCTGATTTGGTAAGATTGACCACGGCCTTGTTTTCACCATGACATAGATGAAAAGGAAAGTACATAGGCCACCATGATTATGAAGAATGACCTACTACATAATCTTGACCATGTGATTTTTCATGAGGTGTATGTATCATAGAGAGAACTTGTTGACAAAGAAGTGTTATTTAAAATGACTAGAGAGAGGTATTTCATAAGCTTTGAGAATCTCTCATTATTATTCAGCTGTTTTGTTTCATATCCAACTATGATATTACTTTTGTATATCAAATGACAATATAATATTGCTCTTACAAATAAATAAATGTGATTCACATTATTTTCGTGTCACTCATAAGTATCAACATTTTATCTTAGAATGAATTTGCCTACTTTCTATCCGGAGAATAGAAATCTTATAATAGTATCTTTTCCTGTTATATTACAGACATTTTTTAGTGAAAAAAAGCTTTTCATATACAATACTTTAAAAAAATGGTCAGTTACCACAACATTTTCTCCCTGATAAATAAACTGACATCTTTCAGTCTCACTCTGTAAGCCATATCCTTACTAACAATTGATTTCTCTCTGAATTGTTTTTGGATCCTCATGCACTATTTTTCTTGAATTGTGTTTCACAGATCTGAACACCTATGGAGAGTGCAGAAGCATGAAATACTAAGTTCCACTGAATACACATTTATCCTTTGGCCACGAAATAGAGTTGCATAACATAGGTTAGTTCTTTGCAGATCCAGATCACTCCAGTTATCTGCTTTATTTGTCACCTAAGCCTGGAATAATATGTGACTTAAATCAGTGATGATTTCATGCTTATTGCAAGTCATTTATGAAAGCTTTAAAAAGCCTTGGGACTAAGAATCATTACAACAAAATGCACTTTAATAAATGCTGCTCTTATCCCAATTTATTTTATAAATCCTAAAATACACCTACATTTAATCAGGGTTTAATTCATTTAGCATATAATAATTTTGAAATTTTTCCTAAGCAAAATCACAATTGTGACAAATATTTAATAAAATTTTAAACATACTTTATCATTAAAATTATATCTATTGACCAAGTGATTATATAGTATTAACATGATTAGATCTTTCACAAGCCAATCTTAACTATATATTTTTTTCTCACTAACACCTCTAATTCTTTAACAATTGACTATCATACAATCACAGTTATAATGACAGATCTATGGATTATTCAAATTTTTCCGTATCCCAATTTTGGCTTGATATGAGGTTACTTTGCTCAGTGTTCCCTGGTTTACTGAAAATATATGACAGCTCATAACTTTTAAATTTTTTTGGACAGAATGTATTTGAGTTACTAATTTTAAAAGTACCCTACATTCATTAATTACCTTACAACAAGTGGAAAATAAAGTACATACATGCCATTATACAATCACATCCTTTTATGGTAAAGATAAAATAAATAAAAATGGAACTAACACTTAAAAGTTATCTGTATTGTTATTCAGTTCAGTATTTTAATTCTATTTTTCCTTGTTACTGACATTTTGTAGGAAAAATACTTTAAATTCTACTTTACTTCATTGGAAAAATACCTTCCCTTCCCTTTTTTTTTTTTTCTTTGCTTGTTTGTTTCAATAATATACTTTATTTTTCATTCCAAGTATATACTTCATTAAAAAAAAAAAAAAGAGCAATTTTCTCCCTCTCCTGACTCTTTTAACTACTTTTAACTATTGCTTTCAAACTCAACTTAGGTAATTGAATTTTTTCTCTGTACCAGATCATTATACATATGTATTATTTTTTTTAAAATCAACTTCATCTATTTTTTTACCCTGTTGTGGTTTTTGAGGACTTTGCTAAAGATTTTTTATAGCATTTTCAGTTATGAATCATAGTTTTCTGTTTAAATTTTCTTTTGGATGATTTGACTCATAATTAATTTCAGCTTTGTGAAATTAAAGTCCCTTAAGACATTACGTATTTATTTGTATGAGGTCATTTGCTTCAATTCTTACAATATTTACAATCTGTGTATCTACTAGATTTTAATTTTGGTACTGATACTTTCCTGACAATATGGGAAATCCTAGAATTTCCCATAAAATTTTTCATTTTAAAAAAGAAAGCCATTTATCATTCCAGAATCGTGAAGTTCTAGTATAGCCAACAATATGACCTAAGTATCTACTCAAGTTGAATTCCACCATGGTAATGTACACAGGCATTCCATTCAGTACGTAGCTGTGTCTTCACATGTACTTTGCCAAATAGCACGATCTGCTACCTAAATAACCATGTTCTGTGCTATCTGTTGAAATGCTCATTCTTAGTAGTCAGTGGAATGAAAGAAGTAGACAGTATGTCTCTCATTGGTCCCTAATAGATTGTGGTTTTTAATAGTTTTGTCACACAAGGCTTCTCATGAAATCTGATTACAACTGCAAGACAAATTTCACCCATTCTGCTGTCAGCATAACGTTTTCTGTCTTATGTATCAACTTGTTCCCGCTGGAAAAGGAGATCTTGTTTCTGTTGAGCTGTGAATGAATTCAGACCACATAAATTTTGTCACAACTCAAACTGAGGGTGAATTCAGACATAAGTTTCCTGATTCGGATCATCTGTTCTCAAGGACCTAAAATTATGAAGCAATGACTTTTGGGGCCATAACATAGAGTATCTTAAAGAGGATCATGAAGTGCTTTGCACTAGGGAGCATGTCTAACTGCTGGTGAAAGAAGGTTGAATTTTATCTAAATTCCCACTGAATAACAATCCAGTAAGTATGCTGAAAATCCTAGCTCTCTTGGACAGACTGAGTCCGGTGCAAAGATCGCTCACTTAGATGATGTAATGGCACACAGAGGAATGTAAAGAGAGACATTTACCTAGGAGTAGTGACATCCTCATGAGAACATCTGGTCAGAACATTGGAAAATTGGATTTTATATTCTCCTTAGATATAGGTAGTTTGAATCCACTTTAACACAGAGCAAGGTGGAAATTGACAGGCTAGAAATATTCAAAATTCAATAAAGCTAGGACAGTACCATTTAAAACCAGAAATATGATAAGTGAGAAGCCAAGAGAGGACTTAAACAAGAAGAGCTTAACTCCAGGTGGATCAAGGATCAAGGGTAATTTTTTCCTCTTATCAGTGGAGTAAGATCGATACAGAAAAGCATGTGAGATTATTCCTGTGTGCCTCAGTTTATCTGGAAAGATTGTGGAATGTGTGATGAATGTAACGTAATTTCGTTGTAGATTGTGAATATCAGTGATTGGTTAGTAATTCCACAGACACATTGCATTGCAATTAAACTTGTTTTTGTAGCTCTTGTATCACATTATTGCCCACTTGACTGCAGCTTGCAGCCTGGGGCTAGAAGCCGCAGTGGGGGTCTGAGAAAAAGAAGCCAAAAAGTTATCCCTTGAAGAAGTTCATTTAAAGACATTAAAGAGACCAAAACTATATGGACGTGGCTGACCAGCAAGGCCTCAGACTTCCCACTGTGGAAGGTAGTGTGACACTACCAAAGCATGATCCCCATGGAAAGATGACACTTCAAGACAAGCTTGAAACATGGAGGCATTCCTCCAGCCAAGGACTCCCACCAAGTTCCCCCATTTGCATCCGTCACAGACACACCTTATGACCACAAACAGGACTGTGATACACATCTCCTTCTGCCTCCCTCTAAGACACAGAGGAATGACATAATTGAGTGTTAAAACCCCCAGCACAGCTGGGAAAGCATTCTTTCAGACCAGGGAAGACAATATCGCACATACTCCAAGGATTCAGTCCAAAGCTCTGCAATAATTAAAGTGTGTGTTATGTTTTCCCGGACCCCAAGTGACTCTTAAACTCAAACACTTAAAGAAATGACAGCACAAACACCTCTGGGGCAAACAAACACTCATATAAATGCATCTTAAAATTTCACTTTCCCCAAATATACTTTTGGATGGAATCTGAGATAAGAACTTCCAAAGGAGATGGTGGTCAATGTAAAAAAATCTATTTTTCTTTAAATGAGCATTAAAAAATCTTTGATATTCATGCTCAGCTTGTGACACTTAGAATGTTAAGACTACAGCTGTCATTGGAAAGTAAACCATTAGAGAAAACTTGTGTTACCAAAGGAATGGACTACATGTAATGACAGAAGAAAGAAATGTATAAAAAATAAGAATATAGGAAACAATTGCATGACCTGGATTTAGCAGAGCTATAAATGCATTAACAAAGAGAGAGCACTGTTTGATAATAAAATAACAAGACTAATATTTACCTGGTAAAAAAGGCTTTGACAATGAGAGAAGCCCACATCACAGAACCTATGTCACTATATGGCATTTTTATTTATAACTTTTAACACAAGGAATTCTGTGGTAATTCTTTGTGCCCACTAAAATGAGGTCCCACAATTTACTATCTAGAGCTATTCTCTCTCAATTTAGCCTAGTGAGAAACGCAGATACTGGTGCATATGTGGTAATTAAGTACAGATGTGATTATTTGACAAATAATCATAACAAATAATTGTCACTTCCTTGTTTAGAAACCACTAATTTAAAACATGTGTGTGCTGACCTAACCTCGCTAGTGTACCCTCTTCTAATGTGGAAAGAGAAGAGGGAGAGAGATTCAAGCTGTTATCTTTCCTACAGGAAAACTAACCTTTCATTCTCTGCTTCTGACTTTCAGTTTCACGGTTACTGTTCTTAAGGCATGCTTCACACTGGCTTCTGTTTTGCAACACTTGTCATAAAAAAGCCACTTTAGGAGAGCTGAGTGGGAGGACAGAGACTCAAGACACAACATGATGTGATACTGCTTCTTGCAGATATAACAGTGGCGGTCATTTACATTACAAGAGTGCTGCACTCCTCCAGACATGAGGAATATACAGATATCTTTTCAGTCAGAATAACATTAAGACATAACTAAATGGACAGATATTTTGTAAGGAAAAATGTGGATGCATCATTTCAGGCTTTGTTCTACATTCCAGCAAAAAAAAGCAGATATTAACTGGGTGTGGGTTGACCAGGACAAAACGGGCTCTCCTTTACATGTTCTTGAAGAATTATTGCCTTGAGGCTATAACATGGTTGTAGAAAGCAAGCAGTCACAGAAAACTACAGGTACAAGAAAAATATAGCAGCACACACAAGAAGAAATTAAACATATCAGCAAGTGAGTTTCAGACCACCTTCTCCCTTATCACATAAAACAGCCCCAGGCCTTTGCTTTGTTCATCATCCACATGAACCTAATATTGACAGTTAATAATATCTCCTATCCTCATAAGAGTCATGGGAAACTTAGTTATTTAAATATTACAAATTAAAAATATTTATCCATTCATATTAGTAAAATCAAAGGTAATCTCACTTCAATTTCACTAATGATGTTGTGCCAACGATAAACAAATAGAATCAGAAGTAACAATTAAAATGGTATATTCCTAAGGTTGCAAATGTCATATGAAAGTGCTTACTTTGAAGTACAGTGTTTATCTGTACCAAAAAAATTTAAACCCAGTCTTCAAACAATTTAATTTAGGTTCTCAGTCAAGTTCTGGTATAGAGTTTTCATGAAAAAAGAGCAAAACTCTTGCTGAGTGTTTACGTAATATAGTGCTGTTTACATTTCAACTTCCCCTCAGAATCTGTAGTGTTATGTTTACAGTAAGTGGCCAACAAAGTTGTATAATTTCTTTATCATGAACAAAACCATTTTAATTAATTACTAAAACTTTCTGTCATATCATCATTATGAAAACTGGGGAAAAAAGAGCACTTGTGTAATCACAAGTTGTGGCTTTTTATTCTTTCCATTTTATTCTTGTCCTATATCTTTGTAGATATTTCATATAATACAATAGAAATTCAGGTTTTATAAATGATCAAGTTTAAAAACAATGTATATTGCATTTATAACAGCTAAGATCTTGTTTAAAAATTGAATTGAAGCAAGGCTACTTTCTAGGTCTTATTAGCCCTACTCTTGCTAGAGGGTACAGTAGGACATAATACAATCTCATAGGAAGAATTCTTTCTGGTCAAAAGAAAGGTATCTGGATAGGAGAGAGTGTTTGCTGTGATAGTAATGAGAGAAGTGTTCCAGGGCTGCACACAGTCTCCTGTGAGGACATGTGATGCTTTGCTCTGCCACTTTTGCATTGCACAGGCAGCTGATTTCCCTGCAGACACTGCCAAGGTCTTCCCTTGCTGGTGATATCAGTGCTGTTTCCATGTAGTGAAGAGGTCTCATGGAGATACTCTGGCTATGGTGGTGATACAGGTTGAGTGCATACCACACCCCAGCCCAAATTCCTGTCAGCCCTCATCTCCAGTTCCTTCAAAAGAAAACTAAAGTACATAGGTAGATAATAACCACAGCATTTTCTTCTTGGCAGAAGATAACCACACCAATTTCCTCTTGGCCTTCATTCTGAGGTCCTGGTAACAAACAACCAGAACAGTTGGCTAAGGCTGGAAAAGAATGTCTCAAATCAACAGGAGGCAGTCAACGCATTCTGTGGTACATTTGAAAGCATTCTTCTGGAGTTGTTTGCCTTAAATGAGAGTGTTCAGGAATGTTCATTGGCTGAAGACTTGGCCTGGGAGCAAACGATTCCAGCCTGATATAGGAAATTGCCTGTGAAGGCCAGACAGAAGGTGGCATCTCCTTGTTTCCTTTTATCTGTTCATTTAAACCTCCAAGGCCTGGAAGATGTGAACAAAGGAGGTCCTGCTGAGATCCCAAAGCCAGAAGCTGTCACTCCAAAAGAGTAAGCTTGACCACTTTGGACTATAAGAGTTTGTGCTGTCATTGTTAGTCATCAACTGACAAACACAACCTTGGATGATCTGCCACTACAGAGGATCAGCACCTGACTCCAAGACATCACTAGAATGAGGAGTGGTGAACTGCTTTGCTGTCTCTGTATATCTTCCTGCCTGTCTGTCTTTCTCCATTTTTTCTCTCTATATTCTTTTATTCTTTTACTTTTCATAGTAGCCATTGCCAAATATTGTCTTATTAATTGTAATTAGCAAACTAGCCAATTTTTCCTCCAAATACAATATTAGTTGTTGTTAAGAAAGCTCTCAATAATATGTGAATTTCTTGTATATCTGCTGTATAACCAGAGAATTAATTCTGATGTCATAATAACCAGATCAATATACATTCATTAAATTGGGAAGGAAAAGAACAGAGAACAGGCCTGTACTGAGACTAAGTCAGAAGAAGGAAAGCGATATGGATATGGCATATATCCCCAGCTCCCTTGGTGTCTTGTCTCAGAACGCTGAAACTCCAGTGGTTTGTATTTGTGGTGGAGTCAGCGAAAGAAATGACCTTCTGCATTCTGATGCAACTGGAGAGGAAAAATTCCAGTGCTAAGATCAACTTCCCCTCACTCTGAGAAACACAAGAACAAGTGGAAGCAGCGAGTAGCTGACTGATTGATAGTGTGAATCCCACCTGCTTAGGAGAAATAAATGTGTGAACTCCATAGTGGCAACAGATGAAGTGGATTTGTTTAATTTATGGACTTATCCTTGACTGTGCTGCTGAGAAAAGCTATTCTAAGAGCGTTTTGCCAAAGGTCACCAGACAGGAGCACAAAATACAGCAAAAAGCTGAAACTCGGGAAAATTTCCCAGCTTTTCTTACTGCACCTCAGCCAACTAAGCTGACTTGCTTGGGTATATCAACCTGAAGTGAAACTTCTTTTCAGTGTTCTGGGTTAACTGCGTAGAATCAATCCTTATCAAATACAACTCTCACACACCTGCTCTGACTTTGAGAGAAATGTTTGACAGGGTAGCAGTCCAGAAGTAAATTTTAGCACTTATCTCTAATTTTCACTAACTAATCAGAGCGGACTGCTCAGCCAAACCAGATTCTTGCCTTCCTCAATCTCCCAAGTAGATTTTGGAGGGCAGATGAAAAATGAGATGTCCCTTTTACCCTCAGACTTACTGAAGCAGTCAGCAGTTCAAGCTGTCTCTTTTTTCTTGCCTCCTACAATCCACTGACAGGTTAGCCTCAGAAAACAAAGCAACATGCAATACATCACCACTGCTAAAAAAAAAGAGAAAAACACCAAAAAAGCCCACTAAAAACACAATCAATCATACTGAAGGGTCCACGTATGTGGTTACCTTGTTATAAAAGTCTTAGCACCTTACATTTCAACAGCTCTTTCAGGGTAAGTCCCATGTGTGTAACTTGTTTCTTGAAAGCTAGATGCAATTTTTTACATTCCTTCAGAGTGGGGTTCAACCTACAAGAGCTCACTTACACTTCCTCTCACAGGTCAGAAACAATAGGCCTGCAGAAATTTATACATCTTAGTTTATCCTCAGATTGAGAAAAAATAGAAAAAGCTGCTTAACAAACCATTGGCATGCAATATGGCAATGCTTCCTGATACACAATTCTTCTTGTGGAATTTTTTTTTAACAAATTCCTCTATAAATTACAAGAACTTAATTTTATGGAAGCATTAAAGTGGTGCCTTTCATACACACATACACATGCACAAAGTAAAAAAGAATAACTTACTGTGGTTGATCTATGAAAATACAGTTCTAGAAATACATAAGTTGACAACACTTTTAATGACTTTTTAGTGCTTTCAGAATTTAATTATGTTTCACTGTTAGTTTATGATTTGATCAGAATGTGATCTCAGTTTATGTACTGTGTTAGTTACATCAAAATGCTTTATGTGTGATTTCGGGAAAGTCATTCTGATTCATAACAAATGAGTAACTGTTGAGTAACAGACAGCAAGAATTCCTCACTAATAATATCCCTAAAATCCTACTAAAATAAAGATATCTTAATGCCTACTTACATTTTATACCTGTTATGCTATTTTCCACCTCTACAGAGGAGGATTACATTGATTCAACGGAGATCAAGTAAGAGATATTTGCAGAAAACTACCTTCAGTATATTGAAAAACACCAAAATACCAAGTATAGGTGATTATGATTTATCATCAAAATATTTCAGTATAGGCAGAAGTAATGAGGAAAATATAATTAAAATATCAGTTCTGCAGAAGCATCTATGGATGTTATGGGAAAGCTGAACATGACAAGATAATATGATGTTGTTCCCTCCAGAAAAATGCAAACGGCTGGGGAGATTTGAGAGAAAAATGACAATCAGAATCTTGCAAAAATTTGTACTGTGGGAAGGCTGAGAGAAACAGGATTGCTCAGCCTAAGGAAGAGGAAAATGGAGGAAAGAACGAAACATCTCAGGCTTCCAGTATACTGGTCTTCATCAAAACCCACCTGGACACTTTCCTGTGCAACCTACCGTAGGGAACCTGCTTTAGCAGGGGGTTGGACTTGATGATCTGCAGAGGTCACTGCCACCCTCTGCAATTCTGTGATCATTAGAAGAGAAACAAATATTTTACTGAGTTTTGTCATCAGTTTGGGCCACAATGGACCAGAAAGTACAATAAAGAAAAGAAGATCAAAGAAATTTAGTTTTTTTCTAAAGCTAGCAGTAGTGAAATATCATCGTAGTTTGCCTGGAGAGAGGCTAGGGAGACCCCACTACTGTAGGCTTTAAGGACTAATTATTATTATTTATCTGTCAGCAATGACATGGGTAGACCCAAATCTGTCATGATCATGAGATTTGCTCCAGACTTCGTGGTACATACTCCACACTTGTAAAATGAGTGCTGCAGCCCACTTTCTATTTACCATGTTGTGATTTGTGATTGAAGAGCAGTAGGGTAGCGCATAAATTCTCTGAAATATTGTTGTATACAGAATTAGAAGTTTTTATCTCAAGGTCACTCATTACCATTTTCTTTGACCCATCATTAGCTTATTGAGAAAGCTTACTCTGTATTCTTCAAAGTCCTCATTGGATAGTTTTGGGAGCAGAAGAAAAATGATCAAGCTGACAAATAACAGAGTAAATAGTGTATTGTGACCAGTGGATATTCTTTCCCTTTGACAAATGCACTTCTTTGAATATGAACGTGTGTACTGATATAAATAAGTTCATTTATCAAACTTTTACATGAAAAGGCACCAGACTGTTTATTGGAAAAGAATAGATTGCAAAATAGGTGAAGTAAATAACTATTTGGGATTCCACTCATGTTTCTGAATTATATTCAGGATTCAACTATTTCTGCCAAAAGATATGCAGGCAGTTCACCGCTGGTACCGACACTGATCAGAACTGAATTATATTAGCAAAACACAGTTAAAGGTTGATATACAATATACATAATCTTATTAGGATGATTAATGGCTGAGATATATTTTCTCCCACTAACCTTTTGGTTTTGTCAGAGAAGCTATGTACTCACAAACTTGTCAGTTTATGGAAGTACAGCGTACTTTTCATCATGTATTACAGTGCTAAGGTCAATTCTGGTTCACTAGGCCAAAGGAAAATCTATCATTTCCATATCTACGAGCCACAGTGAAGTGTGTCATTTTTTGGCTCCCTTATTCTGTTGTCTTCAGCCTTCTGTATAACTCTTATTTCTGTTTCTCTTATCAGCTCTTGCTTAGCTCATGTTTCTCTTGGTCTGAGATGCTCTTCACTCTGTCATTACCTTCACTGTCTTCCCACAGAATGGCCATTCCTGGGCAGCTTTTCATCTCTTTGTCTCTTCCACTTCAGCTGTTGGTAATTTATAAATGTGATAGCTGCTTTCAACAGCACTGAACTACTGGACATAGCACAACATGTGTTTGGAGACATCTGCAGGCTGATTCCTGCCACAGAAATTAATGGAAATGAACTGGTAGGCAAGTCAAGAACATCTCAGTCACACCTAGATTATCTTCCTTTTTTCTCTTTCATGGTCAATCTCAAAAAAATCATATCCTCACTCCAAAAATAAATACAAAAAAGCATTGATTCTTATATGCTTATGCCTTATGCTTAACTGCTTATTAACATTAAAATAGATGCAATTTTGGTAATCATTTGATCTCAGAGCTCTAAACATTTTTCATATAATGGCGTGATGTAACAGCATGACTGTTTAAGTATCTCTAGATACTTGATGGCATTCTAAAGACTAGTAACCATTATAAAAACCAATGTTGCATTTATAAAAACTAGCAGATCTGTCTTATTCTCTCTTTTGGCATCTCACACCCAGATTTCAGCAGAACATCAGTCACATGGGTGCCAAATAACTATCATAAGCAAGGTTTGTGTGCTTTCAACAGATGTTCATAATGATGTTCCTAGTGCTTATGCAGTAGAATTATTGCCAGAACATCATTATACATTTTCCATCTTAGATAATATTTTCCAGGTCATTTAATAATTTTTCTTCAAATGTCCTTTGCATTCAAGTGTCTCCATACAGGTGACATAGTTTCTCCACATCAGACTGAAGGATTTGGATTTTAAGATGGAAGCCCTTTGTGGGATACAGACATCTTCTTTCTATGAAGGCATTTTTAAAATTTTTGGCTAATGGCGAGGTTGTTTCCTTATATCCCATCATTACAAAGACTGAACTCTGCTAAAAAGTGATCAAAGGAGTTGAGAAGGAAGAAGACTGGGGAAGAAAAAAAAAGCTCTGGAGAAAAAAAACTCTTAAAAACTTTGCGGCACTCTTTTAAGATTTCTGCAACAGAAGGTTGTTAAACAGTTACAATTTATAGGAGCCATATTCCCATCTGAATCTATAGTAAGTCTGGAGAAAAAAAAAAAAAATACTAAGAAATACAAGTTAAATTTCAGTGTGTAGTTAATGACTCTAGCCAACTAGAAAAACAGCAATGTATTTAGCACTTTTCTCAGAAGTACTTCAGAACATTTTTGCAGAAGACAAAGTTGTTGTTATATTTGATGAAACACTCATCATAGAGGTTTCCAACCATAACTCAGTTATTTGTTCACTTTCTTCTCATAATTATTCACGTTCCTCTCTGGATTACTTAGACTTTCAATTTGTTTTCCTAACAGTAGTTGTTGAAATTCAACAAATCTATTTTAAAGACAAAATGATCAAAGAATTTTTTTCTTGTGTTCAGTTTGATAAATTGTTTTAGTGCTGAGTTCTTTGGTTTTCCAAAAATATAATTCACAGTCTCACACCAAACTTCAGAATGTTGTTTTAATAATGAAATTCAACCCATACATACAATTCTTTCTTCCCTGACAACAACTTGTAGAAGGCAAATTATAATAACATCACTAAAGTGTGATCAATATTTTATATAACAGCAATGTCTATGTTAAAAATATTTATCTGTGTTAAAGACTTAGGTTACAACCACAAACATAATAAAGCTATTCCTCAGTCTCAAGGTTTTCAGCCACTACAGAGTTCTTCTGAAGTTACTGAAAAAATAGCTAACTTTTATACGTGTAAAGATCTCAATTGGTAAATGAAGTCATATTCATTTGGCTAAGAGTCTAGAAATTGACAACTTGAACAGTCCTACAAAAATATATAAGAGGACAAAGCAGGAAGATAGTCAGTACAAGAACTATGATCCTGTTTCTGAACAGCTGGATTTCCTGGCGTTTGATGACAGTGTCAGAACTGCTCACAAGCTGGTAGATGCTCTACCTTAATATTCAAATATTATAATTTAATTTATAATTTAAAAGGTAGGTATTTTTTCTCCACATTTTCCCTTATGGGGTTTAGGAGAGAATGTCTGTAAATAATTTAATACCTTGAGCACATCATAAATCATGATGCAATATGTTGTGGTTCATAAAATCAGGATAGGGAATTATTATATATTACATTTCAGTGCTAACATTTCAGCAGTCAGTAATTACAGTGTCTCCTAATAGCACAAAAACTGCACTTCTCAGAGGATCACTTGTCTTCTGAACATCATGATGTTAAACTATCTGAGAGATCAGGTTGCCAAAATGTTCTGTCAAATGACAATATCCCACTAGGAAAAGGACAAGTGAAAGGAAGTCTATGTCAAGCTGAAGGACATCATTGTAGGGTTCATCAAATTCTAGCCAAAGTAAACTCTGCTTCTGTTAGCTCTACTTCTCAGAAGAAATATACTTTTGAGCAACAAGAGACCTCAGCATAGCTCTGTCCTCTACTGCAATAGAGGAGAGATACACTATGGAATGAATGTCAAGATGATAATCTCATTCCAGAAGCTGTTAACCTGAAGCTTTCTGGGTCCTAGAATTAGTTATGTCTGACTACCTTGGATTTTTTTCACAGAATACTGCAAATGGTCACTATCAAAGGCTAACATTGTAAATTTATATCTCCCATTTTATTGCCACATAAAGGTACCATAATAGCATATCATGTCTTTCTGAACTGCCTCCCTGATTTCCTATAATGTGTAATCCGGAACTGGAAGATGAGCACCACCCATCTACTCAGTCACTTTCTCTCTTAGGGATGGGGGAGAGAATCAGAGAGGTAAAAGTGAGAAAATTTATGGGTTGAGATAAAGGCAGTTTTATAGCTAAATCAAAAGCTGCACATACAAGCAAAGCCAAATTCTCTACTTTCCATCAGCAGGCAGATGTTCAGCCATTTCCACGAAAGCAAGGCTTCGTATTGTATAATGATTTGTTTGAAAGGCAAATGCCATTCTGTCAATCACACGCATCCTCTTTTTTCTTTTCCACAGCTTTTATTGCTGTGGAAATATCCCCTCAATCCTCCTGGGTCTGCTGTCCTGATTGTGTCCCCTGCCAGTTTCTTGAGTACCCTAGCCTCCCCATTGGCAGGGAAATGTCAGAAACACGAAAGTTCTCGGTGCTATACAAGCATTGCTCAGAAATAACATTGGAGTATTTTCAACACTATTTTCACCACCAATACAAAACATAGGACCACGTGCACTACTCTGAAGAAAATTAGCATGAATAGCACAATTCCTCTTCACAACAGTGAAAGTTGCCAGCTTTTACCTTTTTCCAAGATAAATATTTTTATGTCAACACAAGACATGGTCATACAGGTGCCTCTATTTCTCCTCCTCCTACTCCTTCAGCAGCTCCAAAAGTTGAACCTCTAACAGATATATTTCTGAGGAGACATAATGTTTTCATCTAAAAAAGTGACCTCTTATTCAGAAAGTCTTCTTTTGCCAGCTGTTGAATTTTGATATATGGGTTATGAGGCTATAACAGAAGTGGATAAAACACCATCCTACGCAATCTGGTGCAATCTGATAACACAGCCTTCACCTCTTACCCCAGTGCCAGGGTTACACTCCTGAAGAAGCACTTGTCATTGGCACCCTGATGATCCAGCAGCTCTGTATGTTACCTCAAGTGCTTTTCTGATTGTCTTTTTCTGTGAATGTTATGAATAATGTCCAACCACTAGACTTTCTGTTACTTCATCATTTCCTACATCCATTCCTCAGATGGGTACCCCATTCAACATCCTCCTCCAAAAAATTCCCTACCTTTTGCAACCTTTTACCATGTTCTCTTCCCTTGACTAGCAAAAGCAACTCTCATTTCCAAAAATCTGTGATTTTTCACTTCTGTGTTATCACTGCCCTATACCCCTGAGGGAAATATGGATCACAGGACTAGGAGAGGCATCCCCAAAGCAGGCACAAAAAGCTGAAGAGATCACAGCAGCAAGTATCAACAGACAAGTGAACAGCACTGAGTAGCACCATGCTTGTCTGCATCATTCTGTGGTACAGGACATCCCAGCTTTGGGAGAGAGTCTTGAATGTAGGAGGAAGCCACAGACTAGAAAGCTGCAAGAGAAAAGCCTACTCCTTAAATAAAAAGTCCCAAGTAGATGAAGATGATAAAATAATTTCACAAAGATCATGCACAAAGAAAGTCTGCAAGAGGGGGAGTAGATGCACTTGCAGGGATTGGGTCTACATGTATCAAAATAAACTTAGTTGCAACAGCGAATGTTCCCAGGCATGGGGACTCAGTTACCTTTTGTGTAAAATTATTAGAATAGTTCTTGGTTCTTTTTCAGCCTCCCAAAAAATGTGTTTTTCTGACTCCCATTCACAGCCTGGGGACCCACATGGGCCATGGGTCAACTGCAATAGACAACTGTCCTGCAAGCAGTCTCCTTGTTTGGGGAGTGGCGACTGTAACAATGAAGACAAAAGCTGTTTCTTTCCAAGCATTTACCTGAAAATGGACATGGACACATTTACTTTGCTTGTGCTGGTTTAATGAGAGTGTCTGAGAATCCCATGGACTGTAGCTATGGCACAAGCTGGGGGAAGTAAGCCAGGAAATCTGTCCCAGGCAGAAAGCCTAGCTGAGCAATGGGAGGCAGGGACACATCCCACTGCATCCAGCACTCTCAGCTGCTCTCACTTTTCTCCAACATTGAACACCCTCAATTAGTTACAGGCCTCCCTCCCTTTGTAGCAGCCTCGACAAGCCTATCCCAAATGATCTCCTGGAAATAGTATTTCCTGTGCGCTGAAGATTTGCCCCAGAATGCTGTAACTCTCTGCATTCACTTTAAAGGGGTTCATGCATCACCAGTATACCATAGCGTGGGAACTCTACTTCATGTATCATTAATCCCGCCTTGGAAATAGAAAATAGAGAAGGTGACCTTCTGAGATCTTTCATAGTCCTTTTTTCTATGATAAATACAGATTCAGGACACAAAATTTTCACTTTCTTTCTTCTTCTTCCTTTTTTTTTAACTCATTCCACAGTTTTTTATACTTCACCAAGAAGAAAGAAAACATTTAAGGAAATAATCCAAGCTGTGTTCACTTAATGCCTGAGAAAATACATGGATCTGCCAAACTTTGAGACCAATCAAAGAAGCCAATTTTAAACACTATGGACCTCCCATGAGAACACTCTGCTAATATTTATTTCTTTGATTTGGGTGATTGCCCAACCTCCTCTGCTGAACTCATCCTCTAACCCCGTGTCAGGAGAAAAGATACAGTTGCTTCTCCCCATGAAAGCTGCA
Source organism: Meleagris gallopavo (assembly GCF_905368555.1). Taxonomy (NCBI): domain Eukaryota; kingdom Metazoa; phylum Chordata; class Aves; order Galliformes; family Phasianidae; genus Meleagris; species Meleagris gallopavo. The sequence continues at coordinate 76,258,326 of NC_139406.1, read as the reverse complement.
CCACAGGGCGTTCAGTCTATTTCCAGGACCCAAGCAATAGCCACCACGCCTAAAGGATGTGTACGTTTAACTGTTCTTTTGGGTCGGGAGACTTGTATTGTGCGGATGTTTGTTAAGTGAGACTTCCAATGATACCCTCAGTAGCATAACAATTTAATTATGCTTTCATATCTAAATGCTGAGGCATAATCACTGATTATACAAACACAGATGCTTTCCTTAAGGGCTTCTTCCTGGGTAACACGATCAGAGTGCACTTTCTCAGCCAGGCTATTGTGCATCTATCATTAGAACATAGTTGCTTCTACTACTACTTCCTCAGCTGTCCATCTAGGAATTTCTATTATGAAAACACAGCAGACAAATCACAATATAGGAAGAAGAAGCTGCTGTAAGACACGTTTCTGGATTCATCATTAAGTTTCAGCTGTGGTCCGTTTGCATTGCACAGATATGGATTATAAAAACTTTTAAACTTGCAAAGAAAAAAGATAAAATCTAAATTATTTACAGTAATCAGCGACACAAAAGAGCTTATCAGCATGGGCTTTGTTAAAAATTATACGTACAATCAAAGCATCATAATGGTCATGGCCAGTGAAAAACATCTCTGAACATCAGAAATTCAACAAAATATATTTCTGTTATGGGAATATTAATCAAAGCCAATTCAAAGAGAAGAAGGATCAAGTTATTTACCTGAGAGTAGTATTTTAGTCCTTCTATATCTATCTTTTCAAAATAGATCTGCTTTAGAAAGCCAAACTATTTGTATTTTCTCTTGCCCAGCTTTAAGGAGTAGACTGCTGATTTTCCCAATTCCCTCAGCTTTTCCAGAGAGTTTCATTTTTAGTACACCATGTTGCTGAAAAGCACATTCTTCTTTTTAAACCGTATTGTAACAAGTAAAAGAGCAGTCAAAGGTCCATCATGAAAAATGAAAGCATATTCTTTATAAATCAAAGGCTGCATAGATAAATGGAAGGAAATTACTTCTGTGTTCACATATAAGAAAACCTAAAATTGCAGAAACATTGTTTCCACACCCAAACTACTGACGTCCTTGTAACTTCAAAATTAACACAAAATTTCCTAATCTAAGATATTTGTAGAAAAAAAAATTAAGAAATAATTATTCTAACATATCCACTTTCATGAAAATCTTCAGTACAAGTCATTTTTTTCCTAGCATAAGCACCACAACACCACCACAATCTTTAACAATAGCATAACTGAAACTGTAAATATGCGTTGCAGATTTGGTCCAAATCTATCATGGATTTCTGGTGAGAAAATGCAATATTTCATAATTCACTGTTAAGTGACTGATGGACGTCCCATCTTTCACTTAAGACGGATATCCACTCATGCCTGGAAATTTGCTATTTTTCTGTCCTAGGTCACAATTTCATCCATATCTGATAGCCATTCCTGGTAGCCTTGCTTGACTAAGACTTGGTATATTCTGTTAAAAATCTCACAGCAAAAAAAACTACACTGCATGTTTGAAAAAAAAAATTCTTACATTTTTTAAAAACGTACATCACTACTCTCCAAATTATTCTGTACTTGCAAATGTTTTTCACAGAAGAGTGAAAAATATTGTTGTCTTTTAAAAGATTGGTCTGGACTTCAGTTGCAGAATGTGAACCCATACGTACTGCACTTAATCCTTTGATTGCTTACCTTTAAGGAAAAGGCTCTTTTTAGCAAAGAGGTGTCATTCATTTATGACCAGATAGACATTATGTATGACAGCCTTAAGTATCTGAACTCAAGTCAAAAAGTTGATTCGTGCCAAACTCTTACTTAGGCAATGACAGAGAAGCATTATCTCTAAGCATTTTTTTTTCCTAGTGCTTCAGGTCAAAAGTCCTAAAGAAATCTTCAAATTCTTAGCATCAAATTTATTCAGGTCTATTTCTGAGACAGGAATCTCAGTGTTTTAAGGGATTTCAGGAAAAAAAATAAATCAGTTTGAGTTCTTTTGAAAAAGCACAATTTTGTTAAAAAAAATGCCTAGAGGGAACTGTTAAAAGAAGCATCTCAAAAGATGCTTTCAAAAATATGAAATGAAACTTTCTTCTCTTAACATTAGTCATCCATTACATTGCAGTCCAATATCCTGCTGGACAATACTGTTCTACTACAGATTGTTGGACAAACTCACTGGTTTCACTTCCCCTTAACAGAGAAGAAGATTGAAAAGTGTGTAGTTTTTACCTATTGTTCACAGAGGGAGGAACTGTCTCTGCTACACCAGCTACATTATTTTGGTATCATCTGTAAAACAGTCTTTCCAAAAAATGACTGCATTTCTGAAGAGATTCAAGTGGAACTACCTTGCTTCTTAGACTATGTACCCAATGCAATAGCTCTTGCAGCCAGATTTAATCATTCCAGTCTCCAAAACATCTCCTAGTTCTCATTCCTGCTATTCCACTTCCATCATTCCAGAAGAATCTATCATTTTTTGAAGATTTAATGATCCAGATTGGTAGAATTAGTCATGTTTTTAATAGCAGGCCCAACAGGAGGAGCAGGAAGCTCAGGCAGGTGCAGAACTAATCCCTGAGGATGAACTGAGGATAAAAATAACACAGATTAGGTGTTTTTCTTTAATGAATTAGCTTGTGCAAACTGCCTGTGAGTGCTTTTGGTAGTGGAAAAGCCGATGGGAAAACTTTAAAAGGCACCCTTATATAGAGGTCATGTTTACAGCTTGTTCAAAAGCAATTTTTGTAATACAGATGATGGAAGAGCATGCTGTGATGCAGAATGGGAATTAGAGTCTGAGGAGGGGAGCAAGGAGACAGAAGGAAGAGATTTCCTAAGTCAGTGTCTCTGTTAAGACGTGTGAACCACTAAACTTCATCCTGTGCAGCATTCTCTACCCCGGTTCCTCCCTATCCAACACTAGGTGCACAGGAAGGAGGTAGGACTGTACCTGGGGCTGAGCTGACAGCGCTGGATGACCTCAACCCCTTCAGAACAAGGTGCTTGTAGCCCCTGGGATCACAGTCCTATCTCCAGAGCTGTCCTTTGAGGACACAGCAGGGCACTCACCTGGTCATGATTGCAACATGCCAAGCATCCTTGTGAGCTCTTTGGAGATTATGGCAAGTTCAGAACTCAGTCCTCAGCAGCATTTATAATTTTGTACAGGCAGATCACATTCTGTCACAGAATATTTATGTACAGATGCCTGCCTCTCCCTTCAGGTTGATTTCTATGCATGTACAGCTCTCCTACACTTGGTGAGAAACACTTAGTTGTAACAGGGCTTCCTATCCTTCGAGTACCACCAGCTGACTGCACTTCCACCAGTGCCTTCTTGGTCAGGCTCCTAGGAGAGAAGACAGCCTGACTATCTCTGCAAGCACACTGAAATTGCTTGCAGATTGGAAAGAATAGTTTAACCCTGAAAGAGGTGTAATTTCTCAGTAATTCAAAAGCTATTGAAAGCTGTTTGGAAACAAAACAAAACACAGAAAGCAGGAGCATTTTGCAGCATAGAAAAGAAAGATTTTGAAGATTAGAGCAGATGAAAAATGACTGAAGGAATTCTAGAATCATAGATTAGATTTGGAAGGGACCTTAAAGATCTCAGGCTCCAAACCCCTACATACAGGCAGGGACATTTCCTACCAGACCACGTTGCTCAGAGCCCAATCTAACCCAGCCTTGAGAGCTTCCAGGAATGGAGCATCCACTTCTCTGGGCCACCTGTGCAAATGCCACAGAAAAGAAAAAAAATTGTTCATATCTGTATTCTTCTGCATTGCCAAGAGCTCCAGACTAACCCGTCAGTGTTGCCATTACTCTCCAGTTATGTTATAATCCACATTACTTTACACGATACAGGATATATGTAGACAACAGCTCAGGAAATGCACTATATTCAGCAGCAATACAAGATTTCTCTCTCTTGCAGGTGGTCTGGATTTGTGCTGAGAGAGCTATAAGAGGCCTTGATAGTCGTAGGTTGGGCAGGAAATGCAAGCCTATTGAAACCCATCTTAATCCCCAAAATTGAGATAATACTACAAAGTACACTGCTTACCGGGGAGCTGGCCTTTTTACTTCTCTAATCCACATAAGGCAGTGGTTTATAAACTTCTCAGCATTAGTGCCAATGATCATTATTTCAAAATGTCAGGAATACTATTTAAAGTCTTTCTGCTCTTACCATCCCCCCCTTCTTGCTTTTCTAGTCTTACATTCTTGTGAAATTGAGTGGGAACCTAAAATCAGTTCCAGTTCACCTCCTCCGTGACAGATTTCATTTTCCCCATAATAATTCATCAGAATGCCATGATCTGCCTGTTAAGATGTTTTCTATAGGCCTAGGCAACATTAACTCAATAGCAGAGCTGGAAGAAAATGAAAGCAACAATAGTGAAAAAGGCAACAGTCAGATAATATGTTCTTAGCCAAAATGTCAAACTGGTGCATTTAATGTCAGTACTTTTGTTTATGCTTTCTAAGTGTTTTTGAACTAGTTCATATGGCTCAGCCAAGCAATGGAAATAAATGTCTTTGGTTAGCTATAAAGATGCAGTGTAAGCAACAGAAATGACTGCAACAAACTGGCATATAGCCCACAGAAGTGAAAAGCTCCAATCAGTAGGTATTCATGTTCTCATTTATAATTTTAGTTTTAAAAACATACTTTGTCATTTTATGTTGTATCAAGAGTAAAAAGCCCTTTATTTGAAGTAGCTTCTCACATTCCCAAAGCAATAAATGTCCTTACAGAAGCAAGAATAACCTGGCTTGTCTTCTGGATGAACATACTCAAATGCAAAAGTACCATAGCCTTCCCCTAGTGTAAGGGCAGGAGAGCCATGAGCTTTCAGCCTGGAAGGCAAAGGCATCTCCTCTCAGAGCACACCTGGAAAAAACAGATAGACAAGTATATGATACCAATACCTAGCTTAAAAGGTCCTATCTCATATGTATTTGAAGAAAGAAGTAAGGAAGAATTCCTTTTCAAATTCTACTTTTAGCACATCATTTCTTCAAAATACACATGCAGGTCTATGTAAATAATCTCAGTGGCCTCAGGTTGTAAGAAACAAAAGTTGCCTTTTCCAGAAGCTCTCATGTCTGCCAACCCGCGAATAACCTAGAGGAGCTCAGCCAAATCTGACTCTCTTATACCACTGGCAATCCCACAGAAGTCTGTTGGCAAGTCTAGAGTCCTATTCAACGCCTTTTTCTGCCTTTTAATAACCTACACATCTGAAATGGTAGATCTCTTGAAAGATAATCCTTTTGTCCCAAACTGTTTCCCCCATGAAAATTATGCAGTTATCATATATTTGTTTATTATTTTTTGAGCAAGGAGCAGCACTGAGCTCCTTGCATTATCCTACCTTTTCTTGTTGTGGGAAAGAATGAAAAATACCCAAATGCATTTCTTAAATACGAAATAAACACCCCACTTCAATTTTTCTGCCAGCAAACAAAGCTTTGGCCCACATGGATAATTTTAAACATTTCTCATTGTTCTGCGGTCCTTATGAATAGTATTCAAGAACACTTTTTAGCCTTTCCATACTATCATTAAAGAGGCAAATTATGCTAGAAATGCCTTTTTATTGAATAAGACACAGAGAGAGATGGAGATAGAGTAAAAGTGAAAATCAGAGATAACTGAGCTTACAAGAAAACCTGGAAAAAACATACATCACACAGTAGAACTTTCTAGACAATCAAGTCCACTGACAGTAGCAATTGACATTAGGGTCTGAATTTAAAGCAGGATGAAGTTCCGTTCTCCTCATGCTAGACATGTCCTGCTATCCTGTAGGTGTGATACTTGAAAGGAAACAGAAGTTTTTACTCAACTTCCAGCAGTGTATCTGCACTGCCCACCCATCAATAAAAGGCTATTGTATGAAACTCCTTCTACAAACAACTGTAGGGAAGTCTCTGAGAAGTGCATTGAAATAGTCTGTAGCCAAGAAGAATAATACAGCAATTCAGAAGAGTGGGGAAGTGCTTTGCACTGAGCATTTTGCAAGCATTTCATAATGAACTGGAAGAACTAAAAATATTCTAGCTCCAGCTATATCACAATTAAGTAAGACTAGTTTAGCAAATAGTTCAAGAACTTAGCATATTAAATGAATGAATGGTTCTGGTTAGGAAATTACTGGAGCTGGGCAGAGCAGGATAGATACATTCATTACCAGCAAAGTGCAAGAACCTTAAAAAAAAAGTAGGATGAAAACAGCCAAAGCAAAGAATTTAAAATCAGTTTTCTAAGATCAAGCCAAATAATACCTGCAGGCAAAAAATAAAGATGCATACTGTAAACACCTAGGCGGATGTGACCGCAGAATACATTACAGTTAACAAGGCTATAAGAAATCAAGAACTCTCCACTGCAGCTGTGGTTGGAATCTAAACAGATTGACCCCAGTCTCTCTAGCACCCAGCTTAAGTCTGCAATGCAGCCTCAACTTCAAAGGAAAATATTACTTATTCTCCTTGTTACATAGTATGACATCTGCTTTTCTCACAAATGAAATAAATGCTACTTTTAAGGTAGCATTTATCTCCAAGCAAGTCTGAGGTGTGTATAGTGCTCTGTTACCCTCATAAGACTGGAGGAACAGTGACTACATTTGCTGTCAAGATAGAAACAGTAAGTTAGAACTAAGAATATACAAATTATTTTTTTGCAGCCAGCTGAGTACAAGTAGTAGTAACACCATGTGTGATAGTTAATGGAAGTTATTTCTCCACATTACTAGAGAGGCTCTACTGATTCAATCTTCAAAGTGCTGATGGACGAGAATTTGAATACATAAGGAAGAATTTATATGTTCAATCACTGAATGCAATAAATTAGGATTGCGTGCTATTTTAATCCTATGGGAAACATGGTCCAGTGCATTCACATTTTCAAAACTACACTCACAGAGAGCCAGCTTTATAGCCTAAGAGGAGAAGTATTTGCTGACAAACAAGGACACACATCCAAATCCCAGGCTTGGTAGGAGTTTGATAACATGATCCAGGTGTAGGATGAATTATTTTAACTCATGCACAGAAATGTTAGGAGTTGATGAAGGTAGCATTAATCATTTTGAAGAAAGTGTGGCAAGCCTTTCCAGAGATCCCTGAACAACATCAGTCTAATCTGTGTATAAAAGCAGCACTGAAACAAGCAGAAATGTGCTAGGAACCTTCATCTTCCCAATTTATCTCACCACCAACTTAGAGTTTGAACATCACTACCTCTACCCAAAAATGTGAAGTTCACACTTACTCTTCCCTAGAGTATGTGATCACACAATTTGCTCCATTGTAGTAGAGCACATCAGAGAATAAACGAGAAAGGAGACTCAAAGTACCAAGTAGCTACCCACTGAGCTCCATGAAAATAAGACCTTCATGATTTAGTAGCCTTAATATTTGTTGAAAAACCCATATATTTCATTTAGAATTATACTTGAGAGTAGAATTCTGAATGTCACCATAAGTAAATTTTACCTTCTAATTATTAATTTATTTTTTTTTTATTGTTTCTTACCATGCTACGTGAGGAATATCCTAATACACAGCAAGATACAGTACAATTAACACTACCATATTTAAGAAAGCATAAAATGAAGTACAAAGGATTCATTTTCCCAGTGAGGTAAATCCTAAGTCACTATTTAATATGGATACAATAATTTATTTTAGGGAAGAGAACTACATGAAGTGCTGTTCCTTTAATGCCGGGAACTCAGGTAATTTCTAACAGTGGTAGAATTGTCCTGCTGGGCCACCCATCACTTTTCTTGACTCATGCTTTATGCAAGTGCTTTTTAAAGCACATTGAGGTCTTAGCTCTGGGAAGAGAAGAATAAAAATTGCGAGTGAGGAGTGGAAACTGTAATCTTTCTGTTATCAGGAAGAGAGGAAATTGCAAGGTCATCACTATTTTGAAAGATCGAATCAAAATTACAATCCCAGCTAAAAGTACTCTGCAGGAATCTGGCAGACATTCCTAGATCTTTCCATATTTTCACATTTTTTCGTAATATTTTCTACTATGCTTGTTACAGTAGATTTAATTCATTCAGGTTTTGAAATGATTTTACATTTATGTGTATTTCCATTCATGTTGTTTTCCTCAGTAAAGCAAGATTTAGAGTTTTTTTTGTTTCTCTTTCTATCCTATCATCTCTCTTTTTTCAAATAGAAGACAGATAATAAGAAAACAGAGCACCTGAAAACTTATCACAGATCACAGCAGTGTGAAGTTCTGGCTAGAGTTTATAAAAATAGGCTGTTCCTCCTGGCTAAGACTCTCTGATCTGTGGTGGGAACTTCACAAAAGGACACAATTAGGTGAATCGAAATAAATTTCCTTAATTCTCTTCCAGACATGCAAGTGAACTTATCTCAACTGGTTAACAAAATTCCATAAACTCAGATAGACTGGCCACATCTGCTTCTAGTGCTGAATTTAAACAGCTTAAGCCTAATTACAAAAACTGTACATTTAAAAGCATAGACTTTTCTGGCGTGGAGTTAGGATTGCAAACAGAGCATTCCTTGATTCATGTGTGTAAGAATTAGTATATGAGAAATTGGGATATGCACACATAGAGCAGATTTGTGTTTGCATGTCAAGACCTTCTCTATGGTTTCGAGAACAGGCCAGATTGAGCTTCCTAGTGAAGAAAGTTTCTTAATGCCAGAGCAGACATTACTTTTAGTTCCAATCTGAATATTTAATGCCCACACTAAGAGTGACATTGTCTCCTGTGCTGAAATTCAAAAATTGAGAGTTGGTTTCAGTCTCAAAACACTGAAGAAATGGAAACACGGAATCGGAATCTGACAAGAATTCTTGATATGTTTTAATATATTAATATATCTTATTACCTAAATATGATACAGGAAAAAAAAAAAAAAAGCAACATATAGGTCTCATTTTATCATCCCCAAAAGTATTCATGTCTGAATGTATTCCCTTACCACCCTAAAATTTGAAGGAATAAATAATAAAAGAAACAAAGGGGTTAACACGTATGAGTTCATCAAGGACACTGTACATATATCTTTCTTTGCTGAATTTCTAGGCAAAGAAAAGCAAAGACCTGATCTTCCAGGACTTCAGTGAATGTGATATAGTATTACCTGAGACATGAAAAGACAATTGATAAAAAATGGAAAGTAATAAAAGAGATATGAAAGACTGAAAACATCTGTGGGTAGTGTTGAAAGGAGAAGTATCAGCACAGAGAAGGAAAAGGGCTCAAATGCAGCCCTGCACAGCTCGGTTCTGGGAGAAGTTTTATGAAGGATTTTGGCACAAAAAAAGAGGCATGCTTATAAGATTTGTCAGTGATACATGGTTGGAAAGCAACATCATGCAACATGGAGATCAAAATATCATATAAGAACAGGCAATCACTAGCACTGTAAGGTTGTAAGGAACAGAACTACAAGCAGGAGGAAATCCAAGTGCATGCTCATGTGCATAAGGTCTAGTAAGAATTTGTGGGTATAAACTAATTTCAAAGTGTGGAATGAAATGCAGTGAGACAGTCAGGCAATCACAAAATGACTATGTATTCTCAAATATTATACTACAAATGTGAACTTACAATATAGATTGTAGGCAACTATTTCCAACAGAAGGTGCATTAATACCATCTCATAAGGTAGCAATAAGATGTGAAGGGAGAGCTCAGGGCAGCTGTGTCTGACAGGAGGTTTGAGTATCTTCAACCCCTGGGGCTGAATAGAGCCTCTTTGTAAGGCACAAAGAACCATTGTCTGTTTAGGGGGGGGAAAAAAAAAAAAAGTATCACATCAGATCATAATTTACATGGGAGAAATGCCTGATGTCCACAGTTCTCATTTACACATGTAAGGTTTTCTGGAGATTGATATTTGTTCATTGTAAAATTGTGGCTTAGGCAGAGGTAGGAAGTTTAATTCTCTCTTCTGCTTATCATTTACTAGAAAGGAAAGAGGGAATAGCTGAACTGTCACTGATGAAAGTAAGACTACTCAAGTAGTGTCAGTGGTTCCTCCTTGGTCTTAGGAGTCTAAAAAGAAAGTTGCAAGTTGGAATGACTGAATAAGTTCTAGGTTGATCCTAATTATTCAGGGCAAGGCCTTCAGAAAGATCAATTTTAACAAGGAATAAGAAATGCCTAGTCCCTTATTCCCTAGAAGTCCCTAGCTCAGCAGGGTTTCCTTCCCAGCACCAGTTTAGCAGCAGACAGTTGGAATTGTCTCCACAAACCTAAGAATTAGAGGCAATACTATTTATTTAACTGCATTAACAAAAAGTGTTAACTTGACTCAGACAACTGAATAAAGACAAAGACCACCATAAGTATTGCTCTTAAACTTCAGATAGAAAAAGCAGTAAGATTCCACAAGAGGTAGCTGATTTAGAAGTCCAACTTACTGTTTGGATTTAGCCAGCTGCTAAAGTAAGAAGACCTCTCTAGAGTCTAGACCCTACAAAGAACCTACCATGAGTCCTGAAAGGAAGGCTCTTTCTGCTATCAGCGTGATGCAGCAGATCATAACTTTGTTTTTGCACATCATATTTTATATAAAAGTTGCCTACAGATATTTTCTGTGCAGGACTGTTGTTGTGGGTGCAAGACATCCTGCTCTTGCTCAGCCAGTCCAGCTACAGAGACAAAGAATGGGTCACAGCTGCATTGACATCCTCTCAACAATCTTGCAGCACAGCCAAAGCTAGGAAAACAGATCTTGTGAACAAAGTGACAAGTGTATTAGTCAAAAAAAGATACCATATGTAAGAAAAAAAATGATGAAATAAGTTATTACAAAGGAAAACTTTTCACCCAAGTGTTTCTGAAAATATAATACCTGAACTTCATATTGTTGTTTTTTTTTTTTAGTGCAGTCTCAGTTTTCTACACAAGATGGCAGCTCTTCTTTCTTCCTGCTTACATGTTCCTTAGCTCACAGAAAGCGTTTCTCTTTTACTTTGATACCACTGAAGCTGCAGCAATACAAATACAACCGAACTAGGACCAGGACTGTGATTTTAAATGTAGGTCACTCCCAAAACAGCATTTCAAAAACAGCATTTCAGACTCTACAGGGCAGTTTGTCACAAACTGCAATGTTCAGCTTCATTTCTTTTCTGGTTCCAACAAGTTTGTAACTGGTTTGTACTGCATTTCAGAGGTTTGAACCCACCATGTAAAAGGAAGAACACAAATATTCCTGTTTCATTTCAGTTTACAGGATATTCACATGTACATAAGGATATTGCAATGAAACCTTCGCTCTGCATCTCCTTCCACCCTGGCTGAACTGTCATTTAGAGAAGTGCAATGTTATTTGCATACTGTATTTATTTTAGCATGCTAAATAAAAGAACATATTTCAGGCAAAGCATCAGAGAGTTTGCCATCTGCACAACTCAGACTTGATGGAGAACAAATACTGAATTTTATCAAGCTTAACATCTGCCTGATTCCAGCACTGTACTGAGTGCTTCTGTACGGTCAGATATTATCAAGTGGGTCTAACAACGCAGCAGTTACCTGCCACTAATGATGGCAAATTGTCAGTACTAGTAACAGCTTCACATCAAAAGAAAATGATGAACCAATTTAAATTGCCTGGCTTCTGCACTGCTGATGTTCATGGCACACAGACTGTGGGATACATCAGCCTACAGCAACCAGCCCTATCCACAGAGTTCAAGATCACTGCTCCTCTTCACCAGCATAGTTTGGCCCTCTCTAGGAGCTCAAAAGGAATACTGAAGCACCCAAGAACCATACTTACAGTTGCTCAAAGGTACTGAGGTGGGACAGCCTCTATTTTGCACAAAAGTAAACTTGGCCCAAGCAATATTTGTTCAAAGTTACTCATTTCCTCTAGAGGTTCAACAACACAGAGGCCAAAAAGCAGCAGTGAAATAACAATAGGGCTAAAGAACTCTCACCACTCAAATTTCCTACAACATCCTGAGTTCTGTGAGAGCAAGAGGCCAGCAGGTGTCAGCAAGCACTTGAGAATAGAAGCCTCAAGACCAGGAGGCAAAAACCTCTTGCAGGTGGCTAAAAGACTATTTAAGTAGGAAGTTAAAAGACTTAATGAGTCCTTTCCTTCAACTGGCTTTAGAAAAAAAGTTGAGCAAGGGAGTGAAATCAACCCTGTTTTTCTACTCAGGTCTGCTCATGGGGTAGGGGTGTCTGAAAGGCCCTTCTATTTTCCCTTGCTTCACAAGGACAGATGGGTTGATCTGGGTGACTTTGTGCTGGTTTTGGCAGAGCAATTGAGTGCTGTAAGTCAGTGGATCACCTGTAGGCATACCTTGAGCCCAGTCCCAGTGTAAGTGAAGAGGTGCTGGGAAAGGAAAAGGCAGCAAAGAGACAAGCTTGTGCTATTCTACCTAATTTCTCTCTTTACCTCTGTAGTCAGTTTATGCCTTATGGTAAATATGAGCCAATTAACTGAAAGTGGCTTACTTCTCAGTTAAGGTGGAAATTAACTTATTTTTCATCTTTTGAAGAGTGCTTGAGAGATGGAAAAAACACAGTTTCAATAGGGGACCTAATGTGTGACAATATGTCCTTTGCTAACTTCTTTGGGTATCAAAGTCTTCATTTATATTTCCACCTTCCAAAAAGAAGCTCTGTCAAGATTGGCTGGGAAAACTCAGCAGTTACTGCACTTGTACCTTTGCTGTCAGTCATCAGTCCTCTACACTGGTCTCACTTTTGTAAGCAGCAGAACAAAGAACACTTCAAAACAAAACCAACACTGAAGCTAATTAATTCTCACAACAGGAGAATAAGCAGAAAGGACTCAGTTTCAGATATTTTCAGGAAAATTATGCAGTCCAAACATCCACAGAATGTTCTACGTACTCAGACTTTCAGAAACAAAAACCAATAAGTAACAAAAAGGGTCATGTCTGTACGTCTGTTCCACACTAAGGAAAGGTTCTATGGATACCTCAATACTATGAAGCACTGGTGCTGCCTACCTGCAACTACAGGGTATTAGTTGAACGTCAAGTGAAAATCTATTTCAGTATTTCCCAAAATACTTATTCTAAATGAAATCGACACTTTTGATCACAAATTAATTTTGATTTATTTTCCTTTTTTTGTTGTTTCTTCTACTTAGAAAAAGAGCAAGGCAGCAATATGATCACTTCAAATAATAATAAAAAGAATTGCTATTAAGTTGTATCTCAATCACTCAAAACACTTATCAGTGTAAGCATGCAAACAGGTCTAAAATTACATCTTACAAAAAGGCAGGAAAAACAAAAGAATGACAAAATCATTTCAGCAACAAAAATCGTGAACACAAAAATAAAAATGTTTACCCTGAATTGTTCCGAGTTGACATTTTTTGATCAAATTTTCATGCTAGAAAAGGGTAGGTATTATGAGATTTTCCAGCAGCTCTTTTGGAAAATTATGTAGGAGTAGAGTGTCACATCACTTCTCATGAGGATTCCCAGGATGCTGGTGAGTCAGTCTGACTCAATGGGTGTCCTGCAGTCAGGGCTTGGGAAACACTGTACCACAACTTGTGAGATTGCATTGGGAAAGAGTTTGCTTATATCAACTACCTTAACTAAATCATAAGTTACTGACAGTCTATATATATATTTATTACTTTTATTCTCAGTTTTACAGAAATATTTTTTCATTACTAAACATTAAAAATCCAATCCCTACAAAATTCAGTAAGTCCACTACTAAGATGAAGTTCTGAGTGCATAATGGTTTTCAATGACAAACAGTAGTAAGTGAAAAAAAAATATCCTTGTGGATTTAACATAAATAAAGTATAAGATGCTTTTTGTAAAAACAGTGCAGGCTCTTTTAACTTAAAGGTCTATGTTGAGTACTTTCCCTGGGATGGCTATATGAAGTTTAAGATAATATTGATATTATTACTATTATTTGTTTTAATGCTAGAGCTGAAGACTCTGTAGATAGCAACACAGCAAATTGGAAACACGACCTGCTGCTTTTGGAACAAGGTTATGCAGTCAGTATAGGAAAGTACAGGCACTCAACCAGAAGGTGAAAATATCCCCTGAGCTTATGAGTTGCCCATTCTCTAAGAGAGCCTGAGATGCTGCACAGGATGCTGCTCACCTCAGCAACACCTCAACTGCTCACACCTCTGTTTCACTCTTGCATCTGCTGCTTTTGAGTCTTCCTGGATACCAAGATGATGTGGCCCTGCCACCCAGCTTTTCTTTCCCTTGGAAAGAAGCTCCAGTTAAAGAAAAAATATACATTCTTTTGTTGTGTGTGTGGCAGGATGGCAAGCGAGAGGTATTTTGTAAGGATTTTCAAACATCTTGGAGTGCCCGATTCCAGTTTCTGGGTCTCTGGGGGTTCTGCCTCCAGCAAAGCTCTCTCTGTAATTGTCTTCTCCACTCTGAGGTTTTTCTCTCCATCTGCCTCTAAATATGGAAATGAGCCAAATGTGAACAAGGAGATGAGATCTGCTGCTAACTGTCCAGGAACCTTCCCTGGTCCCTCTACCAGCCTTTACAGAAAGCTATCAAAGAAACAAGCTGCATAGCAAAGGCCTTCCACACCAGGCTGAGATGCTGTGTACTCATCTGGACATCAGAAGACAAATGAGAGGACTCCAAGCTGTCCATGCAGCACATTTCCCATTGGACATTCCTCGCATGGTATAAGCAGAGACTGATGGCTGTCCTCACTTCCACATTCACTTCTGCTGACCACAGAAAGGAAGACACCACTGAAAGGGACATCTGCATCTTCATCTGCTAACCCAAACACTTGAGAGGACACTGTCCCTCCTCATTCCAAGTCTCTATCACCAGCGTGATTCATCCCTGGAAAATTTCACACTGGTTGCATTAGAGTGGTTGCTACAGATGGCAGTAAGAGTTAGTTTAACATCTAAAATATTTTTTTTTTCTCTTTCCTCAGAAAGAGCTGAATCAGGCTTGCTGGGACTTTCCAAATGAGGCACCTAAATGTCATACTGAATAGGGGTTGCCACTGGGAGTGTTGAATAGTCACACAGAAGAGTGCTACTAACACTACCTACAAAAATATGTGATCATCTTTGATCCAAATTTATAGAAATACTTCCAAAAAAAATTGCTCCTTCATTTCCATGACAAGCCAGGTTCTAAATCCTGTTTCCCTGGCAACAGCTGAGGACATTAAACTATGCTATGTGCCCAGGAAAGAAAATAAATGGCAATGGAAAATTACTCCAGAAAGTTAGTTAGGAGGTTTTGGAAAGAGAAGGAAAAATCAGAATAGGCAAACAGTTACACATCAATAACCTTAAAGATCAAATATCCCATCGTTCTAAGTCATGCAGGAAACCAAAAGCTGAAGTGGATACTCACTGCTGTTACTTTTATCATCCAATTGATTTGTTTGCTGCATTTAGTGATATGTTCCAAAAACTGTTTTGGCTGCTTCCAAGAGACAAAAGAGACTGAAGACTGCATGCTTCCTTGTTACACCCTGCTAACCGAGGCAGAACTGCAGAGCTGTGCCAGGCAGCATCTTTAGAAGTGCCCACTGGTGACTGTCGTTGTGCACTGAAAACACACAACCTATTTGCAGCACCTAATCTGCTTGGAGCACCTCAGACAGCCAGCTGTGGGACACCAAAATGAATGAGCAAAGAACACGGGGAGGGGCTTCCAGCTCCCACCATGTCTCAGCGCGTCCCCCTGACACAAATGCAGGGCAGGGAGGTGAATTTTGTCCAGCAGTGTGACTGCCATCCATGCCACCAGTACGAGCCCTGGCCCTAACCAGCAGATGTCCTTGCTGCAGCAGAAAACTTCACAAGCAATGTCCCAGCAAAGGCATTGCTGGGCACCGCACAGCAGGAGGAATAGCTTGGCAGCACAACTTGTGCAGAGAGGCACTGCTAGCAGTTTTTCATTCCTTATAAATTTAGCCCCATGTTTATTAGCATTCCCCTTCAACCAGAATTCTTCTTGTAGGACTAGCATAGTTTGCTAGCTGAAATATTTCCAGAAAGTCACAGAACATCAATTGATTAAGTGCTTTGCAAAATTATTGTGTATTTTCCCAGAGCAAACAACTTCAGTAGGAAATGGGAAGGACCCAGCCTGCTCCCAGCTCGGGTGACAGGAGTGAGTTCTTTTGACAGAGAAAGTTGTTTCTTATTAAACAAACCATGAGATTTTCCTCTCCCATCTGAGCTGTATCAAAACTGAGTAGAGTGTCCAGGTCCTCAGTACTGGAAGGATGTGGAGCTGTTGGAGCAGGTCCAGAGGAGGCCACGATGATGATCAGAAGACTGGAGCACCTCTCCTATGAAGAAAGGCTGAGGGAATTGGGCTTGTTCAGCTTGGAGAAGAGAAAACTCCAGGAAGACCTCATTACGGCTTTCCAGTACTTAAAGGGAGCTTATAAGGAGAAGAGAAGAGAAGAAACGAGTAAAAAATGGTCTTCAAAAGTTTGAAAAGAGCAGTCGTAAGGATAGGTCTGCAGCTGAGGGAGCCACTCAGACAGATGACTCCAGGGTATGATCTTGCTGTTGATGTCAAACTGCCTCAGTCCTCAATTATTCAGACTTAATACGATTTCAAGATACTAGAAGTAGAAATAATAGGCTGCAGCTGGTGCTCTCAAAGCTGAGTTATGCACCACTGGTGGAGAAGGAGCAGCAGCTGGTTCCAGCCACAAGCTTCAGCTGCTGACAACAGCAACAAGTACCACAAGGCAGCATAGCCATGGCCACAGCTGCCCAAGGGGTCCAATTTCACAGTCATCAGAGGAGCTGAAGTCATCCTGTGCCTACAGCAAAACAACCACTGGTGCCATCTCCTAGGAAGGAGATGGAACAGTTTTTTTTTAACAGCTCTGGGTGATGGTTAGTGGCCAGTTCTGCCCTTAACTGTTAGCTGAGACAGTTCCACCAAACCAATCATGCTTTCACAACCTGTGCTTTTTAAACTTTGAAGGCCGCTCCGGGTTGCTCAGTGAAGAGTTTAGGTGAACAGGAGCTGTATATGGGACAACAATACATGAAATAATTTGGGAGGAAGGTGACAAGGCTTATCCTTTGTCCTTTCACAGCCTTCAGCTGCCAGCATCCAGCCACAGCCCTCATCTATTCCCCTCACAGATTCAAACAGATTGTGATAGGCTTTGGGAGAAAAAAAAAGATTCATGGAATACCACAATAGGAAGAAGACAGGGTAATGACAGACATTCCTTTCTTAACCTTTTGGGGACCTCCAAGAAGAATCTATCAGATTTTAGTACACTTCTCAAGGTCTTACTGTTTTTCTGTGGTTTGCAAAAAGCTCTAAAAAACAAGGATCAGTTCCTGCCCAGCATCTATTACCAACAGGGGACCATCCATCAATGACTCTAAAATCATTTCCATTCCTTGTTGTGGCTAGAAACTATGTTGTGACTGATCTAAAGTGTTACCTTCAATTAGAGACACTTGTAAATGATTTTAGCATTTTCTCTGTGATTGTTGGGGAATGGAGGATTTGGGACTCCACTGTAGTGCTATGCTACATAGCATTTCTACACTCTTGGTTCTGCTATAATGTATAAGCAACAGGAACAGGAGAGTGCTCCTGAATGGTGTCAGGATCATTTTAATGAAGTGTGAAAGCAGTTCTCCATGGTTCTTACATCAGCTGAAAGACCATGGAACAGAAAATTGGATCAAGGTACCACTAAAATTGTCTTTAATCACATTATATACAGCGTTTGCTTTTTAAAATTACCTTGCACATTCAGAAGACTTTAGGACCAGTTACCTTTTGGAGTAAAATGCAATTAAGAAATGTGCTGATGCTTTGCATCTAATCTGAAGTATTTTATTAGAAATTTAAATCTGAAAGCTCTTTTTAAACAAAAGAAAATAAAACTCTTATGATGCTGATTCTCAAATGTTTTAAATAGATATTGGTTGTTCCAAGAGTTACTGCAGAGCAATCCAAAGAAACAACATATCAAACGGATGAGCCAACAGAAAGGAGGGAGTCAGCAAGGTTCAATCAATCAAACAATTGAAAATCAACAGAAATTTTGACCATAGCACTTCGTAATATCTAAAGTAACATTATTATAACACTAAACACAAAGTGTACTTCAGAGGGCAGATGAAGGCAGGTTCTTTCTGATTTGGCACCAAAAGATATAGTTTTGAAAATTGCTGTTGTTCTGCCAGAAGTTTTTTGAAGCTGAGCTCTTAACTAGAAACTACTGATTTTCAGTTAAATTTATATCCTAATAGAGAAAGTGATCCTTGGAAAATTTCCTAGAGAATTCATAAAAATATTGTGTGACAAGCAAATAACTGTTTTTGTTGAACATCTGTAGTCCTGTAATATCAGGAGTATTACTCCACATTAAAGGAGACTCTGCTTCCGCCACTCCACTCTTCTCTCTCCCAGGCATTTATCTGAGCTCAAACACTTTGTCCACTTTTACCTCCATCAGAAACCTATCCTCATTCAATACACAGGACACAAAAAGCATAGAAACAAGCCACTATACTGTATTTGTATTATCTGTTTCATTATGACATACTGTCCTGAGAACATCATAATTGATATTCATGGCAGCTATCTGCCAACATGAGTCAGACCCTATAAAACCTTCAGCAGTGGTAGGTTCGTGATTTCCATTCTTCAGACATGAGCTATTGATTCTAAAAACTTTTTAATTTGCAATGTAATATGTGGCATTCTACATAGTTCAAATAGAGCTGATTGACAGCCTGGTGGATAGTTAGATTTCCCCAACATCTTTTGCCACAACTCTAATAATCTTTTTGGATGAACTCTTCAGACCCTCCACATTTGAAAAAGGAGGACCTCCATTAGTGAGTCTCTCTCTTTAATGAACATGTTTACAACCAACAGGAGGTAGTTGGTCTAAATGATTTAACATGCAGAGGAATATATTCTTCTGATGGCATCACACAGCAAAATGAGGGCTCACTGAAGGTGGTTTCAGGTTTCTGTACAGATAGCAGCAATACCATTCCAGACCCAAACTGAATGTTCCAGTCAGGATCAGAGCGGAGTCTTTCATGTTATAGGAAACCCAGAGTAGACCTTGGCGGTATGACTTCATTAACCTTGTGACTGTTGATATCACAATTAAATCCAGCTCTCTGCTCACAGAAGAATATGGAACAAGCCTGACTTCAGCAGTAATTTATATATTCTCATAAATGATCTATTTACTCAGACTTGGAGGTCAGAATATTTTTTTTAAAGACGGTCACACTTAACAGGGAGATTTTCTTTTGAGGCGCTACAGTGCCTCAAAGATATAATTAAGATATAGTTAAATATATAAAATAAAGATATAGTTAAGATATAGTAAAGACAGTTAGCATTACACAAGGCAATCTAACCTGTGAATTGATTTGTGCAAGAAATCAGAAAACGATTAAAAGTGTTGAAAGTAACAATTATATGCAGTTCTATGAGCTAGTCCTGACTAATCTATGAAAATCGTTTTGTTCAAGAAGGCAGGTGAAATTTAGAAAAGAGCTAAGCTGTTACTGGGAACATACTGAGCCCAAGAATGAGCAGGCAATAATATACCAGTATGGAAAGAGGGTGGAGATAGTTCAGTGCCTGTGGAAAGAGGGTGGAGATAGTTCAGTGCCTGGACAGATGTTACCTATACTGATAAGGCATAGCTGGACATAATAGATTATATTTTGCCAGTGTGGCAGTATTCCCTCAAAATTCTGGTTAGCACTTTCCAGCTTTGGTTGTGCCTTTTCAAGCTGATGGAAAGCAAAGCAAGTTCTCACAGACAAAATTTTAGTTTGGACACTACATTGATGAGTGGTTGGATAAAATGTACAAGTGATATTGGACATGAAGTGAAAACCCAGAATTGCTTACCCTAGTTAAGCGTTCTCACATGGGTTTTGCTGGGTGGTTTGGGTTAGAGCTTTGCCAGAAGGTGAGAGATATGAAAATTCATTCCCTACTTCTAGCCTTTGGATGACTTAGCTCTCTCCTGGCAAGCCACAAGTATTTGTTTGAACTTCAGCTTGAGGAGTGCATTGAAACGCTGAAAAAGTCAATGGGAAATCTAATTCAGCATTACTAAGTTAGTGAGGAGCACCTTTGATACTGATCCACTGGAACACGGCCCATATTGAACACAGCTCATGCTCTCTGACTGCAGATGTGTTTCAAAGACGGGAGGTGGATGGGCAGGGTGGAGGACCACTGGCACAATCCATCAAGGAACAAGGAATGCAGCAGTTGCACTGGGAAAATGGGATACTCAAGTAACTGCCTTCCTCAGCTTCTTCTTCATCTAAGGTGTTAACCAACAAAAGCAGGCTTCCTAAAGGAGGGGAGTCAACTTTTGCTTCTTATACAAAAGAGAGAGAGGAAAAACAGATGGTTTCTGAGACCCTAGGAACAAAAGAATACCTGAAGAAAAAGCAAAAAGCAAGCTTCTCACTTACTTACCAGATAGTCTCTGTGGAAACAATAGAACAGAATATGAAGACATAAATAACGAATATTTAAAGCTCATAGGAGCTTGAGGACATAGAAAAACTGAAGAGACAGACCAAGAATCATTAGCATGCTTTTATTTCACAAGGGGAAAAATGTAACAAGTAATTCTGAAATCCTGCACAGAGCTGCAGTTCACCACCCAGACAAATCTTTCTGCATAAGACAGTTGGCATTGGTAGTTTTAATAGATACTATGACCAAATAAATTCAGGCATAGGAGTCAAATCTTCCCCTAGAGGTTTTTATGTATTGGTAAACTCCTTAACCATTAAGTATTATTCCTAGTAATAGGAATACGAATAGCTTAGAATCCAAATTTGCCATTAATAACCAACAGAAAGTCTTCCTCCCTTTTATCTCTTTGGGTGACTGGTTGACATGTTTCTGTGAATGTCTGCATCCCATGACACTCTTAAAAGACCTTCAGTGCTAAGGAGGACAGCAACAGTGGCGCAAAAACAGAGCCTGCACTGAGCATTCATTACTGCACATAACCTCTCCTGATGTCTTTTCATTGTGACTCTCACAAATGCTAGCAGATTAAATTCATGAGAACATACCCTCAAAGGCTCATAATCAACATGTCCAAAACAATGACAATGAGAAATTTTCTTTCTACATTCAACTATTTTTATTGTGCTTTTAATGTACACAGTGGACCTATTTCCTGTGAACTTTTCCTAAGCTGTCAAATGTGAGGAATACTGTAGCCCTGGGGCTCAACTCAACTTTGCCTTTGTGATTATTTAACTCCCAAAATAGAAGAGCCCTTAAAAGTGAGCCTGAGAGTGGAGATGCTGGGTCAATTTTTTTTTTTTCCTGTGCCAAACTTTGCCTATGAATTCCAGTCACTGAAATGCTTCTTATGTGATTCCCAGAGGTTTTCAAAATATATGTCAAGTCTTTTATCATTATTACTTCTCTCCTACCATTCAATATCTCCCAGTCACTTTCTTTTTCTTTCCTGAGTAAATTTCAAACTTTATAAATCACATGTGAAAAGAAATACCAGGAGAAAAATAAAGGCTAATATTGATATAGTGCAGCAATTTCAGCAACAAATATTCATTGACATCATCTGCCTAAGAAAGAGCAAAAACAGATCAGTTCTGCTTTAAGTTTCAGCTATTGTTATTGTATTAGAAAACCTGTTAAGCCCTTAAGGACAGATTCAATGGCTTCTGCCACAAACTTGAACATTCTCCACAGAAGAAAAAAAAAAAGATGAATGCAGTAGCTCCAAAATTACCATATCCAGTCAAATGATATGAGAAACATAACACTCTTCAAACATAAACATGCGCTACTCCTTTCTCTTTATTTTCTCTTTATGTAAAAATCTCATTGTGGTTTTCATTATTTTAAGAAAAGAGCTAGAAATGCTGAGGCAGTATTCTGGGGCTGTTAAAAAATGCTAAGTTTGTTGTTGCTCAGTTTAATCCCATTACACATTCATCTTCTAATCGTCTCCTGAGGCATACAACACTGGACTAAGTCAGCAATGAGTAGTGATGCCAGGAAAGAGGTAGAAAGGTCCAGTCCAGTGAGAGCTGTGAAGAGTTTACCTCTCCAAGAAGCAAAACACCTCAAGCCAACCAGTCATACACCTTCTTCAGGCAATTCCTGAAAATTCACCATCTCCTCAAACCTTCTATTATGCTAAGCAGGCCTAAGCTACTTGTGAAGGAAGTGCATAAAATGCTGATTCAGTCAAGAAAAAGGACTGAAGTGCCAATTTTTTCTTCTCTCTCTCTATATTAATACACTGATCTATATTTAAAATCACTAAATCAAACACAAGATTGATCAGTATACTTGTGTGCAAGCTGAAGAGAAAATTTAGTTGAAATACTTATGATCCTCTCATAGAACTGTTCATTCCAGCTTGTATGCTGTTATCAGCAATTACCTATCTTTGAATTCAAGAGGAAAGTAGAAGTTGCTCCCTTTATGCAGTCAAATGATGGATAGCTTTAAATAACATCCATGAGGGACAGTCCTCAAGATTATATTCCTTTCTTTCTTGCAAAGTTTCTTGCAAAGAGTTATGTGACTAAAGCACAGTCCTCTAATTACTCATATATAACAAATAAGACAGACTCCTTAAGAAGGATGTAGCCATGTAACTTAATATAACTTGATCTTTTTGATCAAAACCAAACCCAGAGAGCCTTGGGAATATCTGTTCTAACTTCCCTGGCAGCTGAAGACCAGTTGCAAGCCATGGAAATACCCAGGCAGCAGTGCAAATACCAGCTGACCTCCTGGGAATTCCCATCATTCACTTCTTGACACCAAATGTCAGCCGGGCTCACGCAACAAGCTTCCTGGAGCAGCACTCCTGTCACATACTGGCCACAGGACTTTTGCCTAGCTAAAGGCATGTAAAGTTAGGGGTCTACCTCTACTAACAATAACACAGCTGCATGCTGTTAAAGCAGTTGGTGGTTAAGTAAGAAATAATAAATAATAGTGTGTCCTGCGTGGTGCAGTGGAATGTGATAGTGGGGGAGTGGACACAGCCAAAAGTGCTTAAGAGATTGTTTTTGTTACCCAAAGGTCAAGGACTGCATCCTCCGCTTAAAGCTCGAGTGGGCTAGCATTGCTTTGTAAATGAGATCCCCTGTTCTTTTGGAATCATCGTCATGTACTTGTCAAGAGGATTTCTGCTTTCTACCACCGATATCTCCAGATCTGGGGGAACAATATCTCAAGTCACCAGGCTGGGTGAAAGGGCAATGACTTTTCCCTCCTTGGCTGAAGGGATTTTAGCCATACGCAAGAATGGATTTTCCCTGACAGAAGGCACCAGAATTCAGTTCCCATTTTACAACTTCTTTAACAAGAGTCACATTGCTGTGTACACAGATTTGGGCCCAAAAATACACAAACAAAAACATTCCTAGAATTCTCTTTTCACAAGGAAGAGACGCTTTCTTTTAAGACCTCTCAGGCTATGAAATCAAAAGAACAGTTTAATTCTGATGGAAGCACTGGAAATATACTAATTGCTTTATTTAATTGTTAGAATAAAACAGAACTGCTTTTTTGTTTTTTGTCTAATACAAGAAATTTCCTTCAGTGGTTATTAAAAAACAACAACAACAACAACAACAACAAAGAAACAAGACAAAAAACACACACAAAAAAGTCCTGAAAATATATTGAGATGGCCTGTTTCTTTCCTATGAGTCTGGTTCTGAATTCAAACATTTTAAAGGAAATTTTGAAGTACTGGATTTTATATATAAAAAAAAAAAATGTTTCTCTGTGACCTTTATTTCCTGTTCTGTGTAAGCTTTTCTGCATTTGAGGGGCTCAGAACATCCCCTAACTCTTTCAGTTTGTTTTCCTCAAACCGTGATTTCAAAACTAAGTTCTCAAAAAAAAAAAAAAAAAAAAGATAACAAATGTTATATAAAGACAATAAATAAATAATTAGAAGCTTTTGGGTTAAATTTGAGTTTCAAGAATACTTCAGAAACCTGTTCTTGTCTTTATGAATCATTGGATATAACATGGAAAAGGCACATTTATTTTGTTTCTATGTTCATTTTATACTCTGTACTATCAGTTATTGAACACAGCTGATACACTATGAAGATAATACAGGAAAACAAGCTGATTCATATCTAGTAACAACTGGAAATAAGTGCTCTTTAAATAGACTGATGACAAAAGTAAAGGAAAATATTAATTTAGTTCTGCTCTAAGGCAAACTGTACTAAACAAAAGACTGAAAGGAAACTTTCTGAAAAACTGAAAACTCCTTTTTCTACTGACATTTGTCACCTTGATATCTGTGAAACATCAATAAACAGAAATCTGCAGTTACCTTGAATAGAAAAAAAAACTTACAAGTCATAACGCATGGGCATACTGACTTAGTAATAGTTGACAGATTAAATCTCATCTCCAGAATTGTAACGCCTTTTGTCTTTGGAGAACAGCAGTAACACATTTTTTAACTTGTTATTTCTTTCTTGCAAATGTTTAAAATACATTTATTATCCAGCATATTACATCTAGGGGTTTGTTTTCAAGTTCTATTCTGGTATGGCTCCCATCCATCTCATATTGCTGATTTATGTGAAGACTTTAAATTCCTCATATCTAATGTTGTGTTCAGGGACACGTTTCAGTAGCAGCCAATAATTTCATACTCTCAAAGCCACTGAAGTATTACTTGGTAAATGGTAAGCTAAGATACGTCAGCAAGTTAGAACTCCAAAATTAAATTGTTCATAATACAACATTAAACAATTTTCTTATTACAAAAAAAAAAAAAAAGAAAAAAGAAAAAGAAAAAGAAAAGATGATCATTCAATGACAAAGAGACACGATCAACATAATTCTGAATAGCAGCATATTTTCAGGTATAATAAATGTATATAATAATATATATTTTTATATATATATAAATAATATATATATATAATAAATAAAGGCTGTTCTGTTTTCACAATCTTTAGAAAGTCTTTCAAACTGCAAACAGTTTGAAATGCCTAATGCAAATGCTTTCCTGCAAATATTTATTTTCACTTTTAAATGAATTTTCTTCATTACTGTTTGCTTCTTTTTTTCTGTTCACTCCCTTCAGATATTCAGACAAATGTGTTTGTCCTTGAAGGCACAATGATATTTGAAGAATCTGAGTTTACAGCCTCTTTCTTTTCCTGTATAGATTTAATTAAATCATGGATATGTGGACATGCAATTGCCATGGAAAGTAAAGGGCACTATCTGCTAAAGTAGTATCAAAGAGTATCAAATTGCTTTACAGCATTATTTTTCCTTCTCTGTAAATTGAAGGCAACTTTAGAGGAAGAATATATTAAAGACCACAAAGACTTATCACCTCAGTAGGACACACATGGGAGCTTGAAGATATATGGAGACAGCTCTGTGTCCTGAGTTGGATTTCTCTCACTGTAACACCCAGATCTCTCTACCAGACTACAGCGAAAAGTCATGCTGAATGCTCATCTTTAGTCAGGTCACATTACACAGGGCTGCTTTCTGTCATTCATCTTACCCTCATCTAGGTCTGTCTCACCCAGAATGAAATAAGTTTTGGGGCTGTACCCTACAATTCATTTAACTTTAGTTGCACTATTGGATGGTGGCTTTTCCCTCTCAGTCTCAGCCCCTTCTTCCAAAATGAAGTCCTTCAGGGAAGGACTGAACAGGGTTTTCTTGGTACTTGGTGCATTTTCTTCACAAAGGAGGGCTGTCATGATAGATCATGGATTAACTCTAGTCTCTCTTGCAGTTAATATTGAAATTACACATAATCAAATGCAGATTCAAGAATCCCTGTTAATTACAGAGGGATAGATGACTCAGTACAACAGAATCTCAGCAAAAAAAAAAAAAAAAAAGGAGGTTAAACTCAAACATAAAAGGATGTCAGTGTAAAATACTGCACCAAGAAATGTGTAGACTGTTTTCATTAAAAAGAAAAAAAACAAGAATGAAAAAATAGAGAGGATTCAGTTCAAAGGCATAAGAGTGGTCCATTTCTTAGAGCTCAGACATCGGCACTATAGAGAAAACTGCACACTGAATGAAGCACAGTTGCTCATTACTATTGTTAGAAGTGATACGTTCAACTCAAGCTCTAAAAATAAATCCAGAACTCTAACTCATTACGCAAGTTTTCGGCATTCACTGACGATGTATGATGATGTGATGTGATACAGCATGCTCTATCAGTGTCATGAGGAAAAGAAAATTCTGTTTTGAAATTCCTTATTGATAGTGGCAGTTGGTTATGTTTCATTATGAAACACAGACTGATCTTGTTCTTCACCACTAACTCTGGGGAGGAAAAGAGCATCCTTCATATACTTAGAACTGTTTGAAAATGAAATTTCTTGTTTTGACATAGAATATGTCATAACATAGAATAACTTACGTACAATGTCTGATAAGGCAAAATGGTGAATGAAGGATATTGTCTTTTTTCTAAAATTAAGTATCCTTAAAAAGAAAATGAACAACAAACCAGCCCCTCAGAGACTGTTAATATTCTACATTACATTATAATATTCTACATTACGGCTTTTACTACAGACTAATACTAATGTATAGGGAAAAAACCAACAGCTTCCTAACAAATAAAAAACCCTCAATTTCTATTACTAACAGTGGCAAGCTCTCAGCTGGTCCTTCATGAGAACAGATTCAGGAAATCAGATTGCAGTGCAGCAATTCAAAAGGAGCAATGAGGACCTAAGAACTTGAGAAGACATGTCCCAAGATGTCAGAGACTGAATCCCAAAACAGGACGTCAAGCCTACTCACTTATTTACCTGCTCCAGACATGATTCCTCCCATACACCTTCTGTAATAAATTGTGCCTCAAGTCCGTGATGTAGTCACCACACCACCACGTCTTGCTGTGCATTAGAACATGAGGTACACCCTAGTAGCTGGCTGTTGGCTTTCAGAAGTGCCAGTAAGGGTGTTAGGCACAGACATTCAGATGTAGCATTGGCCACTAAGAATAAAAAAAATTGTATATGTATATATGTTTAAAAAAAGTTACTCATAGTGCAGTGAAACATAAGCAATTGACCCACAAAATATGAATCGGACTGAATGATTCAAACTTTACTTAGACTCTTCTCACGATTGACTTCTCACTGGAAATGTCATCATATAAAAAAGGTACCATTAAATACTTTCAAGTCATGATTACACACTCAAAAATTAAATATAATACATTAAGTTGTCATGGAATAACTAGTTCAAAGTTTCACTGGCCTAAGCTGATGTTAAAACTTCAGCTTAAAATAGTGGCAAATTTAAACTAAACATATGCTTAACATACTATCATGCAACATAGATTAACAGTAGTTTGCAACTGTAATCTTGGTGTTCAATTTCAATAGTCTGTGACTTTTTGCTACCATTTATCTAAACTTTGTAAGCACTAAGTCTGTGAGATAATGACTAGTACATTAAAGCCTATTAGAAAAGCATAAATTCTCTTTATTCATAAATTCTTAGAAATGGGTTGTAACTTCCAAACTTTCCTAAGGAGTGGAATACTTTTTCATTACTATGAATTGAATTTCAAGACAACGACTTGCAAAGATGGCAGGAGAGTAAAGTAGTTCAAGAACCTCAACAGTAATTACAGTAATAAATCTAGCAGAGCCCTACAGCAAGGAGAGGTACAAACAATTTTGACTTGAAAAACCACATTAAACAGATTTTAATTTTTTTTTTTTTATAGCAAAAAATGGCCATCTTTTATGGATGGGTAAGTGCAGCAAATGCAACGTTGGTTTTCATTTTTGTCACACCTGCAAAATTCATTGGAATTGTACAAAATTAACTGGAAAACCACATGAAAACAAATAACAATAACTCTCCAACAAACTAGATGTGCTCACTGTTTCCTTTAAACATACCTGTTATTTTTGCTCATTTCCAAAAATGAAACAAACAATATGCTTATGAATTACAGGGGTTAGAACTAGATGACTGTTATGGTCCCTTCCAACCCAAGCCATTCGATGACTCTGTTACTGAAGTTGCAAGAACACTGGAACAGGCATTAAAAATCAGATTCATCATACCAAATAGATAAAAAAAAATTGGAATAATAGATAAAAAAAAATTATATCCTACAGGCACACACATTATATTCTTCTTTCTATTTCATCTTCTGTAGCAATTAGGGAACTGCATCACCCTGTACGTATGCATGCATGCACTAGTGTGCTCTTAAACATAAGAAGCTCCAATTCCTGACTAGCCTTTAGCAATAATAAATAAACATTTAATAACACAATTCTTGATCAGGTTGTCCCAGTAAACCTCACAATGCCATATCAGAATTATGATGCAGCTGGTAATAGCTAAGATTGTACAGTATACTGAGGTCATACATTTCTTGCTAAAAAAAAAGTATGAGTAAATATCAAATAGCAATACTTAACCTACATTATGTCACCAGTTTTGAAGAGGAAATGACCCAAGAGATTAATGAGGAATTCTGCCTAGAAGTCAAAGGTATGATTAAGCCTTTTATTATTAAACAGAAACTAAATATGATCTAACCTACTTCCAACAGCACAGCCTTTAATAGACAGAAGAGAAAGAAGCAGAGCAGTAGGAGTCCATATTTATCTCTGGTACGCCACCGGTGAAGCCAACAGAATTCCTTCAAGTTCAGTTTGCCTGACTGCCACATGGCAAGTCAGTCACTGTGTTGCAAGGTATGATGAATGGAAAAAGCAATGCCATTTTCATTTCCCATTTAGGAAACATTATACTAGGAAATAAAATACTATAGGACTGTAACTCAGAAATTGTTTATTATTATGTAACAGTTGATGTATCAATTCACCAAATAAACAAATAATTTTATAAATCTGAGTATGACTGCTCTCCAGGAAGTCCTCTGGAATGAAAAAGAAACAATTTTTCCCCCTCTTTTTTTTTTTTTTTTTTTCCTATATTGTAAGTACTAAGAATAATGTTGGTGCAAATAACATACAACTAAATATTATTTTTTATAATTTTTGTACATGACACCCTTGAAAAAAGCCAGAAATGAAATAGGTTATGCTTTATTTTTTTTTCAAAGCCTGACATAAAAATTAGGTCATTCATCTATCCAATCAAGTCAATCTTCTTATTCATCTTTGGACTAGAAATAGTTATTCACTAACTCTTAGTGCTGACATCAAACACGATAGTGTTCCTAAACCCCCTAGAGGTACATTGTAAGTCACAGAATCATAAAATATCCCAAGTCAGAAGGGATACATAAGGATCACTGAGTTCAACTCCTGGCTCCACATAGGACAGGATCACCCAAAAATCAGACCACATGTCTGAGAGCGCTGTCCAGATGCTTCTTGAACTTTGGCAGCTCAGAGCCGTGCCCACTGCCCTGGGCAGCCCGTTCCATGCCCACCACCCTCTGGTGCAGACCCTGTCCCTGACCCCCACCCGCCCCTCCCTGACGCAGCTCCATGCCGTTCCCTCGGGCCCTGGCGCTGTCACACAGAGCAGAGCTCAGCGCTGCCCTTCCGCTCCCTGCGAGGAGCTGCAGCCGCCATCAGGCCTCCCCTCAGCTCCTCTGCTCTGGGCCAAAAACAAGAGACCTCAGTGCCCCTCTCATCTTCCCCTGTAGTCTCATCTTCGCAGCCCTTCTCCTAGGCAGACATAAGTAGATAAGAAAAAAATAGAGCACGTAAATGCCTTGTAAAAAAAAAAAAAAACAAACTTATTTTTCTTGGATATATGAACAATAAAATGAAATCACCTAGTATCATTTTAGAAAATGCATCTAAAGATGTCTCATTCATAGACTGTTGACACTGTAAGGGAACCCTGCACTTGTGATGCTGAGTGGTCTCTGCTCTGGCCAAAGTTGTCAGCAACTGACAGCATCTAACATGTAGCCGTATCAGACACCTTGTTCAATATCTTTAACCCAAGTTATGCACTTCCAGAAGACCAAGTCACACACCAACAAACTGGGAATTGAACAGTCCCAGGGAAGAAAGCCCAAAGAAGCTGTGAATTTCTCACTGTTCTTGCGCAGGCCTGTGTCACCCTGTCTGCACCATGCATCATTCATCTGCTGTGATGAAATGTGATCCTGTTTTAAAAAAAGAACTCCGTCATGGTGAGGATACTGTATCTTTGTGAGAAGTGTTTCACATATTTTCCACGGGCACAATCTGCTCCCACTTCTATTTAAACCTCTGCAGCTCTCTTTGCTGGACGTTACTTGCTTCAGAAAGTTCCTTCAAGAGGTGCTTAGCAGAAAGCTAAACAGCAGAATGGCGGCAGACAACAACATGGCTCCTGAAAAGAAACCGAGCACGACTCCTGTGAAAAGAGCTGTCCACAAGATCCGAACCGCCAGCCTTGTCTTCAGCTTAGCCCGAGGATGGCAGCAGTGGGCAAGTGACCACAATGTAAAGCAAGCCCGAGAACCCCCTGGGTGGGTCCCCAGTGCAGGAGACATATCAGCTCAGTCAGTGCAAGAAAGACACTTTGAAAAACAGCCAGTTCCATCTACCAAGAGGGATGATGAAAAATCCTCAGCAAATGAATTGGTGACAAGAGATGCTGAAAAAAAGTCAAGAGAATCTGATGAAGCTCTTAAAAAGGTCAACATTAAAAGCAAAGAGGTGCTGAAAACTGTTGTAAGTAAAGCCTATGAAAGAGCAAGCGATGTTAGCCTCCTCAGTGGCAGATATGAGAACAACCATGGCAGCTCAGAGATGACCAAGTTCAAAGAAGAATCAAATGGTATTGACAAAATTCTTAATTGGAAATTATCTCCCACTATAAGGAGAAAATGTTCAAACAGAGTATCAGACCTGATTGAGGGCTATAAAGAGAACAAATTAGGAACTAGGGAAGAACTGCTGTTGAAGCACCATGATGACAGCATGGATACAGAAGACAGTGGCTACGGGGAAGCAGAAGACAAACTTGAGCCAGAGGACAACAGCCAAGAGGTGATCCCTGTGAAGATTAAACAACCATCTCTGTAAGTAAAACACCTTTGTTACAGTATCAGGAATAGTCAGTTAAGCAGGCCATTACGCAGGACCAAAATTCCTTGAGAGAAGGGAAATGAGATCAGGACAAAAAATAATTCACAAGACACAGTCAAAGAGAAAGCATTCTCTTGAATGAAAAAGAGAGTGAAGCAAAACAACCAACCAACCAAAAACAACCTATCCAGAAAACCATTCACATATCTATGTTTAAGTGGCTTAATCCTTGGTAACATCTGACTATAGACTCGGGTTTCATGGACCATACACATTAGAGAAGTGGGAAGTTATATTTAGGAAGTGTCGTTAAATTTGACACTAGATTTATTGGTTCATCTAAGCTACTACTTATTTCTTAATGTTTTAGTCCGTATTTCAGATTAACGTTTTGTTCCACATCAAGAACCCACAGCTATTCATCTATTTCTGCAAATACCAAGTCTAAAAAAATGCTCGAGCAAATAATATTTCCTAATACTTATTATTTTGCTTTGTACAAACTGCAAACATTCTTAGGCATAATTTGCACAGAATGTCCAAAAAGAGATACTGCTGGAATTACTTCTAAGTAAATCTTAACCAAAGCTGGGTTCACTACTTCTCCTTGGAAGCTTTGGAAATTGGAATTCACCAGCTCAAAGAATGGGATCCCAAATATGTATTAGAAAGCATCCAGCCTGCCTCTTACTACTGAAGTATTGATTTGAATCATGCTGGGTTATAAATAATTTATAAATCATGTTATAAATCAATTGACAAAAAGAACTTTTAAACCATTGATAGATTCTTCAAATTCAAAGCCTCTCTACAGTATCAATAGGAAAAAAAAGAATTTACATCAAACATTGTGGAAGTTTGACACACAAATTTTCTGACTGGTGCAAACAAAAAACAATAAGCAGAATCTATTACTTACAGAAGCAGTTATTACTAGTTCCACTGAGAATTTTGAATGAAGTAGCAATCAAAATCATACCAATAGACAGCTTTGGGAAAGACTTCGTTCAATAAGAGGACTGTGCTTGAAGATTACTACATAACAGCAGCTTCATTTGGAACCAGGTAATGCACAAGTAAGGTTCAGCTGCAGCTTGGGAGGTGTCCCAGGACAGCCGAGGAACAGCAGAAGCTGGAAGAAATTTGTTTGCTTTCCCCAAGAGCTCTGGCAGAACAACCTTTCCAGAAGACAGCTACAAACAGCTGGAGCCAGACTTGCCAGAGGGTAGCTGCCAAACTCATTCATCACGCTCTTCTCAGCAAAAGATGAAAAGGTCCGCATGTCCAACGCCTCATGAGGGGAAGCTGTAGGCAGCCATTAGATATAGCATGATTTGCCCCACTGCTCTGCTTTAAAAACTGTGATGTCGCAGAGCATAGATAGAAGGCATGAACGAGTGATAGTCTGAACTGTTTTGGTGTACAACCTCACATCTAACTTTAAATGTGTGAATAAGGAGGGCACAGCCTCTGAGGCCAGGGTGTGCTAAGTCTTTGCTGAGGCCTAACTGCAGCTGGGCCAGGGCCTGTCCTAAAGAGCCTGCAAGGAGGACAGGGGCTGGCACCAGGACACTGCTTCCTGATGCTTTGTTATGTAACTGACAGTCATCTCTCAGAAGGAACAAATAGTTAAGAGTTTAAGTGGAATAGCTCTCCAGTAACCCAGAGCTTTAAAGTCTGTGGTCCCTACTGCTGGGAGAGCCTGTGCAGACCTTATACAAAAACGAGCACAAAAATAAAGCATTAAGACAAAGGTTTCACATAGACAGTTGGGGGAAAGGGGATAAGTTTGCATATTACCTGTAAATAGCACCAATTAAAACAAATTGCTTGCTAAAAACGTTACAGGAGGGGCAAATCAGCTATCTTTCTTTTAAAACTTACATATGTTTTCTCCATATGTCTGTTACCTGGGGGAAAATAGAAGAGCACTGAAGTGAAAATGACAGAAATAATATGCTATCACATTTACTGCTATCCCTTCCACTGAAATCTGCAAGAGTCATTTTCTTCATTCACTATGCCACTAGCAGGACTGGCTTTTTTTTTTTTTTTTAACTACTATTTTTTTTTTATTATTTTTTTTTTAATAGCTTCCGAATACATTATTTCAGTCTGTTACTTTTAAGTACCCCTCAGTTGGATTATAACTTCTTCAAAAAGTCCAAAAGTATACAATTGTTAAAACACATCTCCTATTTTCCATACTATATACCAGGAAAAGAAAACAAAACAAAACATTGGTGGCAGTATTTTCCCCCTTCACACTGCATCTTCACAACTTCCAGCTGCAATGTTTACTGCAATCAGGCTGCTTTCTTCATCGAGTGAATGTTAACTTCCACAGGCTTAATTTTTAGGAGTCAAAGGGATTCAGAAGAGATGAAATTCAAAACTAAAAAGGGATTTATGCTCTTCCCCTGCAAACAGGATAGTAGGGAATGCAGGACATGGATGCTGTTCTCCTGCAAGTTCAGGATGCAATCAGTGTTATCACTTAGTGTAACAGTAGCCTGTTAATGCAGGATACTCGTTACTCATAGTGGACTTACTACAGTAGGTTAAAGCTCACAATCTTCAATTTGGATCCCCAATCCATTGTTATGTGCTGCACAGACATGAAAAAAATGATTCCAGGTCTATGATAGTTTACTACATTAACTCATCAACAACTTAAGCAATGAGGAAAATTGCACTTTAGCAATTATAACTAACAAATACATTAAAAGATTAACAATATTGATCTTTCAAACCCACAAAGAGCATGATAAAAGCAAAGTGATCGATATGGGGGTGTTTTTCTCAGCCACTGAGAAGGCCTGAAAAGAGAAATAAAGGCTTCAGTAAGAAAAGGTGAGAATACTCACTAGACAATTCAAATAAAATGACATCAAAAAGCTTTTACAGAGCTCAGCCATCTCACTCACTGCCAGATTCTCCTCTCCATGTGGGGAACTGCAGATTCAGGACTTTCTCAGAGATCCCTGGAAAAATGGTGGAGCAGCCTGATTCTTCTTATGCTTTTTATCATATTGACTGTGAAGAGTATTTTTAGAGCTTTTCAGTACAATTTCTCAATACAGCTAAGCCAAGCGAGGGGTAACTCCAGAACTGAAAAGAATGGTTCAATCTCATACACCATCTTCTATGCTAGGCATGAGGTGTCTGCACTTGAACCAGCACTGCCCAGTACTGGCAACCTTCTGGTGCACAGACCTGAACAGGGGACATCTGTGCCATACTTTCTCATCTCATTCAACAAGCTTAGCAGAAAACAAAACATGCAGCAAGTTTGCAGTGTTTTGATAACTGTAGTTTTGCTCTGTTGTTAAAAATAATCAGATATTACCGGGGTGGTTTCAGTGCAGCCTTCTGGGAACTAAAAATATTAGAAAACAAATTACTTTGGTATAGCCACAGCACAATATACTCTCTAGGCGAGCTCTGTACCAACACAGTGACAGGATGCAGACAGCACAAAGACTAGCTCAGACTATCTCTCACAACATGACACTGGCCCCAAGCAGAAAGAACATCAACAGCCAGTCTGCCTGCAGCCACTCAGCGATATTGCTACACACGCACACATACAAATACAAAATCAGTTAAGATCTCTGAAGATTAGTAGTGTCAAGTTTCTTTCAGCCTTGTAGCCTTACCAGCGAGAATATGAACTCTGGACTCAAATCTAGACTAGAAGGTGGTACCAAAGATGAAATCAAGATGTCAGTGAATTTGCTTTTCAGGGCCAACTGAAATCTTGACTAAAGATTCCTAAAGAATTAATTTAGAACTGAGGAAAATATGCCACCTGGTGGTTACCATCTGCTCTAGAAAATGATATACATGTATACATTGAAAAAGATTAGCAGCAGAGTCGTAATTAATTTATGAAATGCAAAGCTGAAATGCCTTTTTTGTCTCTTTCAGCATAAGCAAGTGCAGTGAAGAAAGAAGCATCAAAGCTCATAGGAAGTACAGTCCTGTTAGCAGCCTGAAGAACAGATGGCAGGAATGGGCAGACCAGCACATCATAACGCAGAAACTGAATCCCTTCAGTGAAGATTTTGACCACAAACTGGCCATGTCCACACGCCTGCACAAAGGAGACGAAGGCTATGGCCGGCCGAAGGAAGGCACCAAAACCGCTGAAAGGGCCAAGAGAGCAGAGGCTCACATTCACAGGGAGATTAGAGATCTGTGTTTCATCATTAAAACCATGGCTAAGCCACGGCGTGACGGCAAGATCCAAGTCACTTTTGGGGAACTCTTTGAGAGATATGTTCGTATTTCAGATAAGGTTGTTGGGATTCTCATGAGAGCCAGGAAACATGGGCTGGTGGACTTTGAGGGAGAAATGTTATGGCAAGGAAGGGATGACAATGTCATAATTACTTTATTAAAATAAGCATGCTCCAAGAGCAACATGCCTTGGAAAACCTCATTTTTCCTTTGCTATTAGCTTTTGCACATTTGGAATATAAGATTTTTTCCAGCCCCTGGACAGAAAAGACATCGAGCATTTTTTTAAATACAAGCTTTATAACTGTTGCATGATAAACGTAACATCCAAATGGAATTTTTTTCTACACCAGGAGAGCTTGCCAGAAGCTATACACAGTATACACTACTATACACAGAGCAAATAAGAAAAAAAAAAAACATAAGCAGATGAATATAGAAACTTGTAATAATACAAATGGCTATAAATTATTATTTTTTTTTTTTAACTTATTTTAACTTATTCTTACATTCAAGTTCCTCTCAACTATTTAAGCAGGGAATATAAAAACCACACCAGATCAGAAGCAGAATGATAATCTAAACTCAGACCAAATTTTTGATCTTATGTGTATATTTTCTAACTAATCTATTTAAACGCATGTAAAAAAAGGCTTATTTGTACACAACTAAGGATGCCAAATTTGTTACTTTTATAAATAATATAAGCAAATACTACTGCAGTGACAGCTACCGCCAACTTTCTCTTAGATATCACAGAAACTAAGACAAATTTTTTATAAGCAGAACTTTTTTATTTAATAATTTATATAATTTATTAAATGTTTTAATTTTTAGTTATAGCCTATTTTGTGGCTTCTAGTCATCAGCCATGATGCACAAAATGTTTAGAATAGATGTAGAAAATACGAAACATGAACGACTATGTAAATATCTTTCTTGTAAATACAGAGGGAAATAATACTTAATGTAAAAGAAATAGTCATGTAATTGTATTGATGTTTACAGTGAACAAATGATTACATCTTCTACTGAAATGTACTTCTATGAGAAAAGATACAGAAGCAGCATTCTCCAGACCTGAAAACAACTGACTTCAGTGGAAGTGGTGTTGTGCAGTACCCAAAAACACCAGTCTAATTCTGCAGTATTTGTTGTTTTAATTATCCTGACATTGCTGAAATAATGTATTTGAGTAGGAGATGCTGAAGAGAAATGCATCCCGATGAACAAATAGTCTAAAAACTGTGGTTTTGCCTTTTACACAAATCTGAGAACTCTGTAAGGTTTATACTGCTTACTGGATTAGATGGATCACAATGTCACTGGACTAATGTGGAAAAACTAAAAAGAGCAAACAAAAAATAAATCCTATGCTATTAAAAACACTTTCTGCAAAGCATTTGTAACACAACAGGAGACCTGGACAAGTAATTTGTATAATGAAAAAAGTTCTTTCCCCTCTCAGAAGACTCTGAATATTCAAGCTGAAAGAGCAAATATTTTCTTACAGAAAGTTGAATGAACATCCTGACTGTCATAAAACAAACACTACAAACATATCATGAGACTACAGGTATTCCACTTTGAGCCTCCAATGAACATATGAGTTACATATTTTAACAGCAAGTGACGCAAGAACTGGTTACTATGTGTTTATTATAAGTTGGCATAAAACATTATTTGAGGCACAGTTACTTGTGAACATAAAGAAGAAAAAACATTTTACTTGAAGAATTCAATAGCATTTCTTTAGCATTTATATTGAGATCTCTCAGTCTACTCAAATAAATCTGCAAAACTGACTTCAAAATGTAATATTTAGATATTGGCATATTCTTACCTTATCCTTACAGCTTTCTAAGTTGTTTTGAGAAAGTCTGCTTGTCAAAGGAATATACGAATTATAAATAAAATATTGGTTTCTTTGGTTCCTTCTCCCAAACACCAGAAAAGAAATACACGTTCATCTTCTCAGAAGAAAAACAGCAATAGGTTATTTTGAAGTATGAGTACCTTCTCCTGTTCACAGGCTGATAAAAGTATTTTTCTATGGAGCTTTCTCTGTCAGAAGCATCAGAAGATGATATCAAGGAACATGAAAATGAAACAGTTGGAATATTAGATATCTGTACAAAGAATACACCGCCAAGGAAGACCCTGAGGCTGAGGGGTCTCCTCCTTGGAGACCTTCAGAAGTGATGCGTGCATGGGCCTGGGCCCCTGTCAACCTCACCTGTGCTATAATTCTGTGAAATGCTAATGTAATCACATCATATTTCTGCTCATGAGAAATCCCATCCTATTATAAAGCAACACAACAGAGATTAGGCTCATCACAGTTTTCTTGAAAATGACTGACAAGTGTATTTTAATCTCACCACTTCCCATTGGGCTTTCAAAAACGAAGATTGAGGGGAGACAACCTTGAAAATCTATTTTTCCCTAATATTTCACGTGTTCTATGCAATCTTATGCATGCAGCAGATGAGCAAGCAGCAGTTCAGGCATGGAAAGAGGGGACCTGGTTCAACCAGGGGACCTGGCTCAACCAATACTGCCTTATGAATCAAAATTGCCTCCTAGGGCATTACAGAAATGTAGACTGAAATTGTGTTGACAATACTACTTAGCTGAGTTAATTGCAAAAAAGCTAAAAGCTAAGAACTCCAGGGGCCCCTTCTAACCCCTACAATTCTGTCTGATATTACTAGTAGCCATTTATCTTTTGATGTTACTAGAAAGAAAGAGGACATTAACAAAGGCATAGATTCCTGATAAAACAAAACCAGCTGCACTTATATTTTTGCTCCCCCTCTTCCACACTCTTGCAGCATTTGGCCAGACATTTTCTAAATACTTACTGCACATCAAAAGAGTAAGAAATGATCATTAGTGCTAACGGTGAGCAACTGAATTCTATATATTCTGTGAAGTTATGAAAGTAACAACAATAAACTGCATTTGTGCTCCTAAGCGCGCTCCAACTTCTAAATAAATCCCAACTCAAGTTTA
Organism: Meleagris gallopavo; assembly: GCF_905368555.1. Lineage (NCBI taxonomy): Eukaryota > Metazoa > Chordata > Aves > Galliformes > Phasianidae > Meleagris > Meleagris gallopavo. The sequence goes on along the minus strand of NC_139406.1, from coordinate 76,219,989 downwards.
TTTTTACATATATTTAGATTTATTTGCTATACATCACTGTGACCGTAGAGTATTTAAAATCCATTACAGGATTCTCTTTTTGCAATAATCAGTCTTAACTCCACAAAGACAATAATACTGCTGTGGAAGACCAAAGGGAGAAAAGCCATTTTAGTTTATTTACACTTTCTTATTTTGTAAACATTTAGTCTACACATTGTACTAAGTTCTAATAAGGATAAAGAGCTATACACAGAGACAGGAAACAAAGCCCTGTATTTCTATTCATATAGAGCATTAGCATATTATAAGATGAACCATCTGCCCTTTCTCATTACCATAGCAGTAAACTGTCTTCAAATAAGTTTTTAAAACTTTCCAATATCTAAATATTTTGAAATATACAACTACATCTACTTAAGCCAATTCATTTGGCCTTTATTCCATTTCTAGAATAATTTAAAGTGCTATAAGCAACCCGTCAATCAACACTTTTCTATAATAACAAAACTACTTTAAACATTAATTTACAAGATAATATACAATGTTTATCTGAAATAGCTGAAATTTCAGCACAAAGTCAGTCACTGTCACACTTAACAGCAATTTTTTTCTTTTTTTTTTTCCTTTTTTGCAGAACATAGATTAAAAGCTTTGAAACAAACAATTTTGTTGAGCTGTTATTGCCACAATGGCTTATCAACTTTCCTACAAAAGTGGACAAGAGCTACTGGAACTGTGTACTAGTCTGTCATTTTTTGAGGTCACATGACAGTAAGTTTGCATATTCCACAAGTCTACTGAATTACAATATTGTCTACCTATAGTACATTGTCTCATTTTAATCAGAGCTGGTGCTAACTGTAAATTTACAACATAGACCCACTCAAAAAAACATCACAATTATTTTTTCTTTGGACAGGAATAAGCTATATTCTTGAGTTGATGTGCTACACGGCTACAAGAGTATAACAGTATATATCTGACACTATGTTGAAAGATGCATTTGTTTCATAATCTTTGTACTTTTAATGCCCTATAGTTACAAATTGTCTTGAGTTTCACTTGCCTTAGCCTTTTAGTTTCCTGGAACTATTACATTCTTACATTCCCTTGTTATTGTTATTATTATTATTATTTTTAAGTCTTTGCCATGTAGCTCAATACTGTCAGTTATTGTCCCAAACCTGCAGATCATTAACAGCATATGCAATACACTAATACAACTATTATGCAAGCTAGAACACATTGTTTAACTCACTTTCTTAACATGAGAAAAAAAAAAAAAAAGAAAATCAAGACAAGTGGCACTGTTGACTTTGGATATCTTTTAACCATAAGCGTACTAGTATGTGTCAAAGAAGGAATGCTAGGCTTCTCATCTGTGGCACCATAACAATATATCCATTTTGGTCCAGACCAACCACTGCAGTACTACTTCCAAGTACCTACACGCAGCTTTCTACTTACATAGGATCATAGAGGGCAACTTCATTCTCAGATAAAATTTAAATACAAAAATAATAACCTATATTCAATGAAGCAGCCCCCAGTAGGATTTACAGAAAGATGTGTGTGGGAAACCTGGGAGGCAACTGTAAAAAGGATGATGAAGTTTTATAGACTGCAAGGATCGAAGTAACTGATGTTCTTTTTTTTATTCCAGTCTGTATTTTTTTTTTTTTTTTTTTTTTTGAGTTTCTACACCTTAGAGAAAGTAAGACAGTGTATTACAGACAAAGAAGCATGAAAAAAGTCCACTATTGCAAAATAACTAAATGGCCATGCTGAAAACTACAAGAAAGAAAAAAAAAAAAGGTAAACAGGTGCATTATATTGCTCATAGGGATTTCAAGCTGCATTGATTAATTTCAGGTTTGGGACAATACCCTGTAGAAGTAGTTCTCATTTACAACTCATTCAAAAGCCCAAATTTCTATGTCTTGAATAATGAAGTCTTCTCTCTTAGAAAGTGTATGATTCCCAAATGTTTTGCATGAATGACTTCTTCCATGGTAGAGATCCCCATCGAGCCAAAGAGCAAATTCCCCACTGCAAGACATACAACATATTAAAGCAAAAGATTGAGGGAGTTAACATCAAACTTTTGAATGCATTTTTTCATTCATAACTTAGAAACAAACAAACAAAAAAAATCATAGAATAGAAATCCGCACAGGTACTTCCTAGTTGTTAATAAATTTAAAGCTGCAAAGATTTTTCTTCCTTATTTTAGGAATACTTTTTCTGAATATACCACAATGAAAAGTTAACCAGAATACTGCAGCTTTCATCCCCTTCAATTTGTATTAAGAAACTGGCATAATAGTAGTGACAAGAATGCAGAAAAAAGGGATGAGACATCATCAATTTCTGAAGATGCTGACATGTCTTGGGATAGCAAAATGTAAATTCAAGCCCCTTCTGGCTGTAGGTATTCCTCACATACATCACAATACATCAGAAACTTAAGTAACTTGTGTCCACCTGGAATATACCAGGACACATGTAGTTAGAGCACCTAATGTACGATAGCCTTGTGTGGTTGACACTTGGTGTCAACTACACTGATGACAGAAGTCCTTCCTAAGTCTACTAAACATTAGAAGTTAAGCATAAGACATACTAGATCATTCTCAAATGGTAACTTTTGAGCAATGAGATATCAAACTGAAATAAATTCTGAATTCTTTTTAAAGGTGCAAAGATGCACACAAACAGTTGAGATTCTTCCTAATGACAAATTATAACCCACCCTCCTCCACCAAAAGCAAGGGAATCCATGTCGCCTTTAATGAAGAACATGTTGTCTCCTGTCCATTTGAAAACCTAATGAAAAAAACAAACCAGAAATATTTTAATATTACAATATTACATATGTAAACTTTTCATTTAGGCATAAGGACAACCAAAAACCAATAAAGATGTTAGATGGTGATTTAATGAAGTTATAAAATGTATACAGAGAAGTTCTGGAAACAGTATATGCAGACACAGAAGTAGTACTACACTTTCCCTAAGTTTATACTATTTAAAATAACACCATTCTAAAGTAACTCTTCCTTGAACACTAATGCTTCTGCACAGTGAAAAATTAAAAAAAAAAATACACTTAACATAAAACCTTTAAAATGAAGTCATTTTCAACTTATCAGACAGAGATCTGGCACAATTTTAAATGCTAGAAAAATATCCAGAATAGCAGAGTCAGTTTCACTATGCACACACTACATTTACTGAACACCGATTCTGTGAAAAAGCTCATGATGGTATTTCCTATGCCAACTCCAAGAATTTTTCTGATTATTTACTCAAACTTATTCAGACAGTATCTTAAGAGATTAATGCACATCAGAGGCTGGGAAGGAAGAAGATCAATGCATACCAAGTTATAGCTTCTTACCTCAAAATCTGGAGAAAAAGTGAACAGAAAGGTCTCCCCAGTGCCATAAAATCCATCACTCACTTTAAATGGTTCAGATGCTAGTGCACCAAAAATCTGTATGAAAACATGAAAGAAAATACTTAAAGACTACAGAGCATCTGAGAATTTGTAATGATTGATAATAACAGATAAACAGATTAGGTTAGATTGAAATGTTTCCAGATTTTTAATTTAATACAGGAATATAAACCTTACATATTATCATGTTTCTGAGTGCATTGATTTACATTGTGGTACATAGCAGTACAAATGGAAGATAAGAGGATTTCCACTCACTAAGAAGTGAACATAAAAATCAAAGACAAAAACTAAATTTGGAAGTTCTAAGAAAGAATGTACATATTTAAAAACTTAAAATGTTCTGTTACTTCTTACGTACTTCCTCTTTCACTTCAGCTATAATACTTTCAGCAACTTCATAGCTATAACTGAGTTGTTATTCTTCGTGCAACTTACTCCTTTAAACCAAATAAGAAGCAACAGTTACCCTGTCTTACAGCAGAAACTGACTTAAACTAAAGCCTTTTTAGATAGTAAAAAAAATATGGTAATATTTAGCAATAAGAACAATCCAACAGTAGTCAAATGAATGTCTGAGGGCTGACCATTGGATTTTAAAATTTAAATACTACTGATTTCTTAGGCATGAGAATAACTGGAAAAGCACTTAACATAATTAGGCAAAAATCAAGTGCGCTTCAGAAAGCGCCAAATTAATATTTCTGTTGCTTGCAGGAAACTTGTTTCAACATCTGTGAGAGCAGAATAGAAGCGAACACCAATGCAGTCCAGTACCACTCTCATTTGTTTATTTTTTCATTTCCTGTTACATAAAGTTTGTGTTTTTTATTCACGTTACATAGCGAGCTTTAGAAAAGCAAAGCACTGAAGAGAGTGAGGCACTGAAGCTCATGTCCTGAACATATATATCTTATGTTCAGGATGTAAAACAAACTGTTTTCTTCTGCCCATCCTAAGAAGCTGCATAGTCACAGACAGGTTTTCCAAGCATTCCATTCCATACTGAGCTCTATAGTAGTCGTTAACAGATATGAAACAATATGAACAGGAACTCAAGGATTACATACAATTAACAAGCATCTAATTAAGAGTGCTTTAAAGTTGGCTTGACTTTTTGTTATCAGTTCAGAACAACTGCTGTTATAAACTTAATTTATTTCTCAGCAATTTTACATTGTCCAGGAAATCTTGTTCAGAACCTTTGTAATTCCAGTTGAAATAAACAGAAAGCCTAAAGCAATAATGTGTTCATTAAGAAACAAAAAATCCTCCTCCACTCAGTAACAGTCTTCCAACGGCCATTTATGAGACAATATTTCCTATTCTTTAGAAGACTATCAGAGATTCAGAGATAGTTTTCTTTGAAAGGTCCTGCTAATGCACATCAGACTGTGCCCTAAGTCTGACTGAGAGCAATCACGACATTTTCTGAATCCTTTCTCTTGAATCCATACACTAATCTCCTGCAATCAATGTAGACACCCCACTATTACGGAGTAGAAGAGAGATAATATTTACATGCTGAACTTCCTTAATGCAATAGCACCCAAAGAAGCCTCCTTAATGTTATTATTTTTTTTTTTTATTATTTTCAAGAATGTTGCTACATTGAATAGATTCCTTACCTTGGAGAATACTTGCAAACAATACTTACATGCTAAAAATAAGATTCTTTGTAGGAAGGCAAACAGTTTTAAACTTACTTGACAAGCAGATGAAATAAAGTATTAGTCAGCTAAGTGTACTCACTTTTCAAAGACATATATCAGTTTCAAATGCATTGTTAAACTCAGCCAGAAACCCTGAAGTTCCATGGAAAGAAGTACAAATTTCTGTATCTCTGAAGAAATTCTTTTTTTTTTTTTGCATTGCAAGAATGTGGAAGATGTTTCAATGCAAGCTCATAGAAGGACTAGCTCGATATTTCTTTGGTATAGATATTCATTTCACTGAACACAGAGTACAAGAAGTGTTTTGACAACTTCTGCATTTTTTCCCCAAAATTTTTCCCTAATAAGAAACCACCAGTTAGGTTTTCCTTTGAAAATCACCAGATTAGACCAAGACGAATGAATCCTTTAAATAATTTTCCCATTGCTTTCCAGAAGAATGCTTTTTGTTTTTTGTTTTTAAATTTGGTTTGGTTGTAGTGTATTCTATCTATTGCTGGAGTTCAGTAGAAACAACTACTCCGTATTTTAAGAAATCTAACCCAAGTTTACCTTTCTATATGTAATCACTAGAAAGTCTAGAAATTGACTGACTTATAAGAGATTGTTTCTAAAAAGCAAAATATAAGAGATTTCCTTATTGTTTTCGAGTGTATGGGATGGTAGATTGGAGCTTCAGAAATCTGAGTGTAATTTCTCTGTCAAAGACTCAGAAAAGTAAGTACCTCAAAGTGTACTTACTGTATGCAGGTATTTAAACTCAAAATATCTTTTACAATAAAGATCCATACTCAATTCAAATGAAAAAGACTGATTCATGAAGAGAACAAAAATAGGTTGCTGAAATAAAGAGAAGTCCATATTTGAGTAACTGGTACACGAAAATTTTTCCAGCAGCTTCACAGTAACAGGAGGAGATTGAACCATTTCAGTTATTTCTCATTTTATATGCAGCTTCAAACTATCACAGTCTCTGGATCTTAACATCTTCAACATTCAAGTTGAGATATTCATATATGGAAGATCATCTGAATAGTTTCAACAATAGGGGCAATATTCTGGTGACATGACATTTATCAGGAAAAGGACACTTTCCTTCTGGGCCAAATAAATGAGTACTTGGAATTAGATAGCTTGCAGAATTCACAAATTAATCTTGAGAAGCTAACAAGGGAGCAAGAAGAGAAGTAACCAAAAAAAGAAGTGCTTACAGGTCTGTTGAGATACTTAAAAGTCCTATTGAACAGTCTTTACCTTCAAAAGTAAAAGTAGTAAGAAATTCCCTTTTAAAGAATTTGAGCTGAAAAAAAATTTGACATTAGCAGAGATTTAGGAGTTTTTATTTTTATTTTTTTTATTTTTATAAAGTATGGGATCCCTGAAACAAGAAACGGAAGGGAAAAAAAAATGTGAGTTGGGACTCAGATTAGAAAACATACCCTTTATTTACAGTTTTCAGACACCCTGAATGACATGAGGTGATATGAGCCCATGCTTCCTGAAAATAAAAACAGTGGTTACCAAAGCGGGACAGATAAGTAAAGGAAATGTTAGATTTTAGAGTGGTTCTGTCACTTCCATAAGAGAGCAGCAGACATTCAGAGAGAGTCAAAGTCTCATTCAGGCTGCCTGTAATGTTCATATTTTAATAGAATCTTCAAGAGAGTATGTCTGCTATTCAAATGGTGAGATGTAATCCACTTTTTCAAGTTTACACCACAGCCAGAGAATCAAGGAATATAACATTATGCAGCAAAGATCCTGAAGCCCTTATATGGGAGAGAGATTCTGTAGACACAGAAAGTATCAGGCAGTACTAGCAGTAGCTGGCAAAGACATTTCTACTCAACGTCTGGCATCAGAAGTTTTTGGAGACTATTTCTAATGCTTTAAGTATGTTATAAAAAAAATTTTAAGAGTAAACTCAGTAACATTGTAAGACTCACAGTGAACTAGTAGAGTTAAAGTTACTTCCTATAAAAGAAGTATGTCAAAAAACTCGTTTCTTAGATAGTCATATTTTAAAAAGCCTCATAATAACAACTAGGAAGGAAGTCATCTCCCACATACTTCTTCCTCCTTTCCTTTATACTTCTCAGTTTTCTGCACAGGTCCCAGCTTCCATGAAAACATTTTCCTACCTGTCCATCACTGTCCTTGATAACCAACAACACAGGTGTATCTAATCCCAGCATAGTTCGATACAGAGTCTTCAAACTCATGCCATGCTTTGCAGTACTGTAGGCAAGAGTCCATGGATATCCAATGGTCCGCGGTGGAAGAGACTTTGTGAGCTGTTAACAACATATTGACAATCCTTTTACTCATTTTTACCATTTGTAAGAACATGCAATATGTAAATGAAGGCTGATTACATTCTTCTGAGCTACTACAAGCAGCCTTAACAGTTAGTTTAAAACGTCAGACAAACCGTAAAATTTCACACGTGCATTTTCTACCTCTAGTCTCAAGCAGGTTTCTTTCTCTACCACCACCAGTGATCCACAAGTGAAGAATAATTAATCAAACAAAGAACATGCTTGGTAAGGTCTCAAAGTTATCTAAAGACAGTAGAGAATTGTTCTTGCATAATAATACACGTCAGCACTGCATTACTAGTTCACTGAAGTCAACAGGTAGTAGATGCAGAATAGAGGATGCTTGCCCTCCTGTCCTCATATCTTTGAACACCATAAGCCCTGATCTAAACATTCACTAAATATATCCAACAGGATGACTTTAACTGGATAGTGAGAATTGCAATTATCACCAAGCTGGTGTCAAGGCACAATGAAATAAGAGCAAAGACACAGACTAGTGCTGGCATGATGTTGGCAAAGGATTATCCATGAACTGTGTTGCTTAGTCATTTGTATCAAATTCCTAAATTACTTTGTGTGTTTCACACTGCATCATAGCATTTCTGATAGTATATACAATACTTAAAAAAACAAGCCAAAAAAACCCAAGCCTACATATATATCTACATATCTAAGTAAATACCTTTTCTATTTGCTCTGGCTGAAGTAATTCACTGGGATCACTAAGATTTGGCCGGAATGCCTCAGGCTCCAGGTCTGTTTTGATGTTTGTTGCCTGTTTTGAATTGATGTCTTCTCTTGTTGTTATCTAAAAATAACAAACGAAACAAACAAAACAAAACAAAAAAAACACAAGAAAGTAAGTATTCGCAATTCCACTAGAGGGAGGATACACCAGCAGATTTAAAATCATGCAGCTACCAGTTTACAGCTATGTAAATCCTTTGGAAGTTAAGAAATCCATTACTTTGGCCTGATCAAGACTTTTGCTGCTTTCAGTAGCAAGTCAGTATTCAATATATTAACACAAATTACATACACTAAGAAGAAAGCCATGGTTTCATGCTAAACAAAAAACAAACAAACTCAGATCGTTGAAGGACTTCAGATGCTTTTCTAGAGTAAAGACACACATGCTTGCATTTTAATTTCATCATATCACCCACTTTAAGTGTAATTTAAAATACTCAGACATAGAAAAGGAACTGAAACTTCAACCTAATTTCTCATTAGGTTCTGCATCAATACTTCCAGTGTACTTGTGGTAGAAATGTGGAAACTTTCACATATCTAATAGACTGCTGTTGGTTAACTTGAGTAAAGCATCTGAATAGATTCCTAGGAAGACTGCTGCTATATGAGGTGGAGTACTTATGGGAAAAAGAAGAAAAATTCATAGTAGAGAGAAGCGATGAGAAGAAAGTAGCAGGAATACTTATGCTGTATAATGATCTTTGGAGATCTGGGATAGACATTATCTAATGTTCCTGCAGTAGTTTAAAATAGCTGTCCTGTATATCTATCCTTTTCATCTATTGATTAACATTGACTGGAAGTGGCAGAAGGCCACAAAACTCATCAGATCACAGCAGCTTCTTACCTCAGCTCATTCATTAACACTTTGAAGCTGAAATGTCATGCATCAAGAAATAGACCAACTAAGAATCAAATAGATTTCCTTTTGTAAGTCTTGCTACAGAGATGGTTAAAACTTACTGTGGAGATAGTGAAGACTGACAAAAGGATAGGGCAGGAAGGTAAGGAAGTCAGCAACTCAAGCCACTGCAGCAAGACTTACTGATAAATCTCTCAAAGTTCCAAAAACAAACAAACAAAAAAAACCCCAAAAAACCTTAACAAGAATTTTAATACCTGAACCAAGTTTCACTGAAGGTCAGACTAAATTATTTGAAGCCTGAATTTCAAGGAAATACTTGCAACTTCCAAAACAATAACCAGTGTTTGCCATATAGCTCATATTAGAAACATACAGGACAGCAATGTTATTTCACATATTCATGGTTTTGTGTTTTTTGGTATTCCACATCATAACATCATGTAGTGCACTGGGAGTTAAAGTGTTAATGCTCCAATTCCAGGTACCTGTCCCTGTACGCTGTGGGAGTCTTGGGATCTGGCCCTTCTGGGTTAGGTGGTCTCTTACTGCCTTGCAGTGAGTGCTGGAGGGTGCTTTCCAAGCTGTTCCAAGCTTTTCAGGTTTGACTTGATCTCAGGAACTCTCTCTTCTATTTTATTTGACTTATTAGTCTCAATTTCAATAAGGTTGTATTATATTGTGTTATCTTGCGTTCTGATATCATAGTTAGTAAAATAAGTTTTTTAGTAAAATAAGGTTTCCTCCATAGATCGTTGCCACTGTGTTTCCCCCCCCCCCCCCCCCTTCCTTGAGCCCAGTTCCCATCTCCTTATCCCTTTTCCTTCCCATTTTGTGGGGCCGGGGGCCTACTGCATAGACTGATCTAGTTAACTCCATGACAACATACCACCGTGATAACCTTTGCAAATTTTTTGATAAATGAACAAATGAACTTTCTTAGTTAACAAAAGGAAAGAGTGGGGAAAAAAAAACAACCTGCTGCAATACAGATAGGAATACTTAAATACAGACACATGGAGAAGAGGGTGAAAATCACAGGAAAAAAGTCCAACCAAATTACCCTTTTTCTTTCCCTCAAGAACTACAAAAAAGTTCCAATTACACTCCTGTTACTTAAAAATATGTATGTACAAAGTATATCCATACAATACCTCAGTTACAGTATTATTCTTAAGTCAAGAAATGGTGCACTTAAAGAAAGCAAGAATCAAGCTAAAAATTCAAAGCCTTCCAATTTTCCATAGAAAATTGAGTATTTCTAGGTAAACTATCCAGACTAATTTCTGTCTCATTAGAAAAAGCATCTGCTTTTATACACATTACACATATTAAATACAAAGAGATAATCTAGATACAGCTTTGGAGTGTTATCTATAGAACACATTATTTGAAAGCCCAATTATTTTCTATGTTGCACACCACTCATACACCACTGCTTCAACTCAACATTCTCAACTCAACAATCTCAACATTGTTCAGGAATACAGGAGAAAGCTTACTCCCTATGTTACTCTTTAATACTGATTAAGTACACCAAACAAAACGTGCACAGAAGTGCACATAGAACTGTATCTGTTGGAAAAGATCTGTGACAAAAAGTGCAGCTCTGAAATGTGCAGAGCTTATTTCCTCCTCAACTTCCACTATGCAGACTGACCTACAATGCCATTCCAGGAGCAGCTGTGGTTAGTAACTGTCAGGCAGCCTATACCACATAAAGACTCAAATGGCTTCAGAGCAGACTGCTTGAAGCATGCAGAGCGTGCTGAAGGCCAATGCATCAGATTGTGTCAGTTTACATCTTGAGTTTGGAGACCCCAGGTAAAAGTTATTCGGAAAGAAATGTTGCATTTCAAGAATATAACTACAAGGATTGCCCACCAACATCTACCAGAAACAACCGTTCCTCCTCCCCCCCCCAACCACTCAAAGTGGGAATTAAACATTCTCTGCAGAATTTTTTATTTTCCTATAGAAACACAACTTTTGGAATTGTGCTAACTATCAATTTATAGAACACTGCAGCTTATAAAGACTTAACTAATTACTAACTACAATGAAACAAAAGGGCTAAGATTTTCTTACATATAATTGGGTATGGATACATATAATGGGTGAAAAAAAACAAGATAAAAGATAAAAAAAAGCAGGAAACTTTCTACACTTTGCACAGCCAATTGTTACAAACCAAAATATTTCATGCTTCTAAGGAGCTGTAAGTTATGTTTTCCATCAGTAAGTTACATGTGATGTACAAATCAATTCAGAATTGTAACTATCAAAGAACTAAAGGATCACCTAAAGAGAATGCAAAAATCAGTTAAAAGTCCATTCCAGTAAGCCTCCAAAAATATGAACTGAGACACTTACTGGAAGAGAAAGTTCAGTTACAAGCACCACTTGTACAGCCTTTGACACTTTGAACAGCCTTCAGTTACCTCTTGTATAATGGAAAAAAAAAATACTTACCTATTCCAGAGAAGTTGTGAAGATTCGTACTTGCCAAGCACTGTGAGATTCTTGATAAATAATTTCTACATTAAATTAAACACCCTTGCAACCAGGTAATACACTTTTGGATTCTTCACCTGTTTTGCATTCTTTTTAGGAAGACTATCTAACACAACACACCAGTAGAAAGTGGAAGTTGAAAGACATCATCACACCAGATCAAGTAGTATTAAGAACAAGTTTTTTGAATTCTGACAGAAAATTCCTGTTTGAGAGAGTCAAAAGTAATAATTTCATCATAAAATTACTGCATTCCATCATATCATTACACAGTTATATACATCCAAAACAGAGGAATTTTCTGCTGGATCCTTGTAGTGTTGTTTGTAGACAAGACAAACCCACCTTAGGGTGGGACTTGCCCTGATCAAAGACACTACAAAATTATCTGGAGATTGGTTTTAAACTACTGAAGAGGGCACCTGGAGACGTCTGCAGAGTGTGCGCAGTTCTTCACTATTTAGAGCATCGATCCTGCGGTGATACTCAGCCACTGATACTACCTGAATATGGAGACAGGAAGACAATAATTCCACTGACAGTTGAAGAAAAGTAAAAAAGGTAAGAAAAAAATGGAGAAAAATAATGAAGGAAAAGTGAGCTTTGATAGCAAACAGACAAAAACTGCTAAAAGATGTTTGTTTTTGCAAGGACAGTGGACATGGAAATGATTTTAGACTTGTGAGGAGACACAGCAAAGTAACAAACACTAATGGTACCAGCAGTCTGATGTCTCTGATCTCACTGCTTTATTATGAATGCATAGCTGATAAAGTAGCATATGAAGCTTCTAGGATCAGGACGCGAAACTATGTAGGTTGCTTCAGAAGTAATGCCTCACATTTACTTCCATAGAAAGTACAGAAGAAACAAAGAACACAATAACAGTATTTGATAGAGAAAATTCTCAACTGCAAAACACTATTTTTCAACGTAGTCACCATCACCACCATTAGGTGTGCATTTTTATCAGCCATGAACAAAAGCCTGCTTGCCATGCTTGTAAAAATGTGTACCAGCATAGGTGATCTACTAACACCAGTGCTGAAATGCACCACCTATCACCTCATGCACTCACATCCATTGTTTGGTCTCCATAAACATTCAGCAAGCATCAATGAATGTCAGTATCATTTTTTTTCCACATAGAGGCATTCAATGACTAACCTTTGTTTCATACATACTTCCATGTTGGAAACCATGTCAGATTGCTCTCTGTTACCATTTGTCACATGACAATAACATGTAACAGAATGCTGGTGGGAAGGTTCAACCTCTACTACCATACCATCAACATCCACCTCTGATGTTGTGGGTTGGCATCACAAAATAGGAGGCATCACTTTCAGAGCAGCCCTCATATTAGTCAGAGTTGCATGACTTAACCCAAACTCTTCATCCCAACACTCTCTCAAACCTTCTTTACACACAGATTTAATGGATCCTTTGAATCCAGTTTGCTCTCAAAAGAATAACCAGAAGCAAACCTCAGGCTTCTTAGTAGGTTCTAATTCATCCGACTCCTCCTAACAGTGAAGATAGTTAAGATAGCAGGACCAAAGTTTATTAACTCCTCAATACCATCTCCACAGTATCACTGTCATGTGCATTCCATTCACCTCCAAGCCTTCACAAACTGCTCATCCATCAATACATGCACTCCAAATGCCACCTGTTTTGGCAGGATGTGTATAGCCAGGAAGCCTTTAGTCAGAAAACTACAAAATGTTGCTTTGAGTGCAAAAAGCTGGCTGAAGGACTACAACAGTCATTTTTATGCAACTGCAGCAGACAGTGTGGTTTTGAGAAAGACTCAAAATCATCATTTGTATGAAAGCATCTTAAAACACGTGGTGAACAGATTAAATGGATGCCCCATGTAGTCAGTTTACTAAAAACTTCCAGAGATCCTACTATGGTGCAAAGGAAGATAAGTCCAGCAGCTCCCCATTGACCCGCCCCTATTACAAGGAGTTTCACCAGATACTCGCCACTGTCCTGAGAACAGAGTTCAGTCATGCATGACTGGCTCTTGAGCAGTGATGGTTCACTCTGTCCATGCAAGGCAAGGAAAAAGCAGTATTTGTGATATCCAGATTTATTACTAAATCATCTAAACTACTAGCACTCATTTTAGTTCCATCATCTTCTGTTCTCTTAGAAAAAAACGTATTGTAAATTGTATTGGTTTGTGCAATTTCAGAGTCAAGTAGTTAAATGCAAAGCTTTAGTAACATTCCTGTCTAGCATACAAATGATAGCATAGTTTGATCACTTATTTTCCACAACACTTCATTATATATACATGTCATTCCTCCCATCCCTGCGAACTTCTTGCTTTTTAGAATGACAATAGTGACTCTTAAGACTTATTGCTTCTTCAGGCTTAGTCCCTGTCACGTAAGCGGTATAATTTAAAATGGGCCATAGGTATATGATGGCTTCAGGACACTCCACCCCTCTGCCCTACCCCTTCCAAAAAAAAAAAAAAAAAACCAAACAAAAAACCCAACTCAATTCCTGACTCCATTATATAGCTGTTGTTCCACATACTCGAATGTTGACAATTTTATAGTCAACGTTATCTTGCCTTTAGCCTGCCAAAATGCATGCTCTATCACCAAATTGCACCTGTAAACTTCTCAGATCAGTACGAAACAGGACCAGTAAGTCTGGCATGTCACGTGACATGGGAAAGTTTGGGCTTTCAAAACAGTGTGCACAAGTTATCCTCAAAAAATTCTGACCTGGAAGAAACGAGGATACTTATTCAAGCATCCAGTACTATTGCTATGACATCCTGAACCTGTTGCACACAGTCACATTACACTAGGGTTTCCCACATCTGTCCCGTGGAAAAATCCTGCATGCCAACAGTATGCAACTACACAACTACAAGCATCACAAAAAGCATGCCATCAAATGTCAAGCTATACAGAGGAAAATTAAAGGTCGATAATAAAACAATCCATCCTCTCAAATCTAGTATATATTTTAAGTATAGAACCCATGCTAGCATTCTGAGTAAACCTTGTAAGAGTATACCAGAAGACAAAATGGTATAAAGGTTACGTACTCATAACTACATCCTTTCATAGAAAGGAATCTTTGAATGGGCACATCGAGATAGTTCACAGTTCAACAGATCACCTACAGTATGTGGCCTCTTACAAAAGAATTGGAGTTCAGGTCAACACTACTCGCTTTTGCTTTACAGTAAACAAAATTACTACTTCAACCAATCGAAGTATATCTTGAAGACAGCTACCACTTTGTTCCTACAAGGTTTGAGATCACTATTTGAAATGGTATTAACTAAATGGTATTAACTTCATGAACTAGAAGGTCCCTCTGCTTCTACGAAATGGTTTTATTCATATTCTGCTTATATTTTATTCCATTAAGGTTCATTCTTTGTAACCAAATTAATCCTCCATTCTGTTTTATAAAGTTCAATAAACCTGTGATTTTCTTCTGTCCTCTATACTGACTATCTATTATCCTGATCATTCCAGAAGACGCTTTTTGTACCATTCCATTTTGAGCTTACATTCTTCTTCACCATACTTCATTAGTATTTCAGATGTTATTTATTATAAATATGCCAAAAGGTCTTTCATATATGAAACTGCACTTTCATAGCCATCATATTGGATGGATTTTTAAAATAAACCTGTAATGGGTTTTGCAGCCAAATCAGTTACAAGTTTAATGTGTGGAGAACAAGGCTGAAAAATTGCCTGGACTACTGGGTTCAAAGGGTTGATGACACTGATTCAAGTTTAACCAGGGATAATAGGAGTCACTATTAGATTCCATATTGCTTAATCTACTAATTAGTACCCTGAATGATGAGACAATACACCACCAGCAAGCCTAGGGAAGGGACCAAAACCCAGGGAAAGCAGTCCATACACTGAAGGCCAAAGACTGCTAATCAATGATACATCAAGAAGATGAAGAGATGAAATAACAGACTCAAGTGGGATGGAGTAGTCCCACATGACAGTGCAGGCTGAGGTTTAGTTGGCTAGAGAGTAGCTTTGCAGAAGAGAACTAAGGGTCAGAAAGAAGTTGTATCTAGTATCCTGACAGACAAGTTTAACAGAGCCTAGTTGTGACAAAGAAGGTTAATTACATTCCAGGTGACAGATAAAAGAGCAATGCTAAATCGCAAAGGAGAATTCATATTCCTTTGTCAGAAATTGAGAAGCTCTATATGTAGTGTTGTGGCCACTTTTGTCAACTTCAGAACATACTGAAGATTGATACACTGGATAGAGCCCAGTGGAAGGTCATCCATTTCAGGATGGAAACACCATTCTCAAGAATTAACTAAGGCACCTGGTTTTATTTAGCCTGGAGGAGAAAAATGCTAATGGAGAACCTGATTTTTTTTTTACTGCACTTGGAAAAAAATGGAAATTATCAGCTATAAGGCACAGCAAGGTGAATTCCTAGCAGATGAAATGAAGAATTCTTCACAAAGTAGAGGTAAACGACTAAAACAGGCTTGCAAGAGAGGCTTCAGAATCTCTGTTCTTGGCAAATACCAAGCAGGGTCCACCAACAAGTTGGACAAATTCTGCTGCATTCAAGTCCTTATGGTACTAGGTAAGGTCATCAAAATACCAATACAGACCATATCTCTACAGAAGTTTCCAGAACTCTTGAATAGTGATCTAGGTATTCTGTCCAGGATTGAAGTAAGCATACCTATGTCAGTTCGCAGTACACTTTATTTACTGCGCCCTCTCCTCGTAACACTGTATCAGCATCCAGTTTCCTAAATACCGAAAGCAACTACTTTGTGTAGTGAGAAAGTATTCTTGAAGAAGAACCCTCTGTTGTCCCTCTAACTAAATCCTGATTCAAGAAGAATACAGCCGGAGACAAAAATAACTAAAGCCCTTACAGTTAAACTGGGCACTGGCTGGTAGAGACCGAAGCAAAGAATATGCAGTGCCATATGCAGAGATTAGCGTTTCAGCACAAAAATGATTCTGCTTAGGGACTTGAAACAGTCTACCAAACTAAAATTCCAAGAGCTAGTCAAGTTTGAAATAGCATGGAATTTGAGATACAGTACTATTCTAAACCAATACAGCTGAGAAAAATATTCAATAAGTCGCATGACTGTGTGAATACTTTTCAGCTTGATTTTGCACCAGTTATATTTGAGTTGACTATTTAGAACATAAGACTTTTAATTTTTAACACAATTAAGTCAATCAGGATTTACATATTAACTGTTTAACTTAAGATTCTCCTTTTACAGAAATTTGTTTTGAAACTTTGTTTTTCTACAAACAGGTTAAAAGGCCTCCTCCTCTTGCAAGATATGTTAGCATATCCAGTAAACAAAAACACAAATCATAGTTATATATGGAACTTGTCCATTAACAATACACATGAAAATGCACTTACGGTTGTTTGAATATCCACAAAGGAGAGCTTGCCACACATAGAACTTCAACCCTTTCAACCACTGGTTATATCACCCAGCTATACACTGCTGTAAACATGCACTCTGCTTACGTCAGTAAGGCATACCTCTGCCAGTTTAATTAAGTAAAAAAAAAAAAATGATCAACACATGTACCTAATACACAGTTGCATGAGTAAACACGCAACTGCTGCCCTCAAACTAAGTACAGCTAAACTTTCAGAGTTAAACTGCTAAATAAGTCCCTTGAGAGAGGAGTATCTTATCAGAACTGAACAATGCTTCTGGAAAGATAAGAATGGAGAACGAGTAACAGTTCTCTTCAGCATCAGTTATCTACACTCTCAAGCTTAGCTGAATATGAAACAGAAGAAATATAAAAGGAAGAAAATGTAAGACAAACTGTTCTATTCACTCTTAGTACACCTGTGCAAAACCAGATGAACTGAAAACTCTTTTGTGAGCACTTTCTTTAAACTCCAAAGTTCTACATCTTGTTCTAAATTATTTCATTTAGAAAAACAAAATCAGTTGGGTAATTTTATTAAGTCATTTACAAGTTATTTAAGCCAATCTATTGCTATATCAGTAACTGAGAAAGGGCAAGAAAGTATAAAAACTTCTCTAAGGGCTGTAAATAAATTCCAGTGAAAATTCATGAACTGAATATGGTTATGAAATGCTTTGAAATTGCTATTTATTTACTTAAAGACAAATGTAGCATCCCAAAAAATTTAGACTCAACAACCCCAACAAACAAATCCCAACCAAACCCAGACAGACTGACTCTTAATGTTTTACAGACAAAGAAATGAGCAAAACATAAATAAGAGAGCAACCAGGCAGCACTTCAAGCAAGCCAAAATACTAACTGACAGGGTAGGATTACAACACAGCTTAGCAGGACCATGGCCCTTCTTTGGTTCTGGACCCTGCCTATGGCCAGGAATGGAGTTTATGCAAGTCAGCTCAGACAGCAGGTATAGCAGTAGAGCTAAGCAATTTAGTTCTGTGTGGTTCTCAGCCAAAGTAGCTTCCTGTCATGATACTGGTGACAAGGAAGGGAAGGTACAAGAGTTAGCCATTTTAGACAACGGAGAGGGACCTGAGCCCGCTAAACTGGCAGGCATTACTGTTTTTCTTTAAAACTGGTAGTCTCAGAACTGCTCTGCACACCAAGATACCTTCCAGAGTGATGACAGAAGAGCTCAGTATGTCACAAGACAACAATGTTCTCCCTGTGATTAGGGGTCTCCACAGCACTGCAGAACTGTTAATTATCCACCTTGAAGTGTTCTGAGCCTACAGCAACTGTAGAAAATTGTAATTAATGTACGTTAAGGAAAAAATAAAAGTTCTGCAATAGCCACAATTAATAAATGAACTTCAAAAGAGCAGTCAAAGTCTTAAGCATACAAAACATTTACACAAAGTCTGGAAATCTTTATAACAAAGTATTTTTTCAAGATATTAGAAATCATTAATATGGCAGAATGCCAACAAGACAAGTTTATTTAACAGAAACAAATATTAAATATGTCTGTGCAAAGAGCTAACAATCAGAATTATGAAAATCCCTTTCTTAAAGAGATGTCAACTTGGTTCCTTGGTTCCAGGATGGTTCCTGTTGTCAACGAACTCATCTTATGGACTAATGTAAGGCACTTTCAGCACTAGCAGATAAACTACAAGTCGAACTGCCTCAATCAAAGCACTCAGTGCCTGACCTCAAGCTGCCACTTGAAGACAGACTGATCAAAGTAAAATACCAAATCTGATCATGCGGTGCAAATATCCCCTCACGTGTGACAAAGTGCTGTGCCATACAGATGCCACGTACGCTTACAAGCAGGCAATTGAATCCCATGTCAGCTGCAGACAATCTGATTGCACAAACCACAAAAAATGCACAGAAGATATAAGCCTCTGCTACTTGTTTTCTTTCAGCTTATAACTAATCTTTTCAAATATTAACCTACTACTGTACAGTATTTCTTGTGAGGCCTAAGATTTCACAATTATTAATAATACAGTATTTAATAACCTGGGTATGGCAAACATCTGTCATTAGTACAAAGTTGAAGACTTAATAATGTACTCAGCTACATCCTGCATCATTACTGTTGTTTTTGTTCGTTTGGTTGTGGTGGTGTTGTTGTTGTTTTACTCAATAAATAAATAAAAAATACTCAGATCAGTCCACTACTGTAACTCTAACAAAACTCAGCATGGAAAAACTGACTTCTGAAAGTTGTTGGTAGCAGCCTTACACTTCTAGCATCCACAGCAGTGAAGCATTACATTTTCATCTTTCACAAGGAAAGTTCTGTTTCAAGAACCTCCAAGTTTATGTAAGCCTCAAGAAATGGAAACCATTAAAACCATAAAACACCATTTTAATGCATAATATTTTCAGAATATAGAAGTCTGAGATAAGGTTTTACTGGCTTTTTCCCCTCTGGCTAACAATCCCTACAGAAGCCATGCGAAGCATTCCAGTCACAACAAGCACTTGGAAAAGCAGCATTCCACCTTTTGTTCTCTCCTTAGTCTGGAGTCTTTCGTCTGAAAGTGCTTTGACAGAAAGAACAATTGCCAGCATTTTTGACATTCTAGAAACTTATTGGCATCCCTTCTTTTACAGAACAAAGAGTCAATATGAAATAGGTGTACTAAGAAAACCAAACAAGCTAAGAAGCAAATGTACCACTGGCATTTTGATTTAGGAGCGTAACACCTTGGATAGTCATTGAGATTGATTACTTCTGTATTTCCCTGAGAAAGCATCAAAAAGTATTTGCTCTACCACCTATAGCAAAGGTGTCTTGGGTAAACATACCAGAGTGATTTATGCTTAATAAAAATGTATTTGCTTGACACATGCAATTCCATTTGGTCCAGCAACTATGTTAATTTCATGTCAGCTGAGCTTTCATCTGAGCTTCAGAAGAACACTGATGAAACATTTAGACAAAGCTTCATATTTCTGCCAGTTTAATGCGCTTTCCACTGTCTCGCAAAACACAAGCAATGGCTGCAATTCTCCTCGCTTTTCTGTAAGGTTATGCTGACATATTAGCAGGGACATATCATGACCTTTCACTGAAGGAAAACAACAACAAAAATAAAAAAAATACAGCATCTCTTGTCAACATAGTAACATTAGAATATTCTTCTCCCTAGTTATTTCTACATCCTTATTTTCTTACCAACTTTGTTTTGCATATGAGAAAATTGCTCTCTACAACTCTCCCAGCAGAGAAGATTCTCAGAATTGAGCCTTCCTATAGTTCAGGCTCTCTCATTGATCAAACTCTCCAAAGGAGCTGATAATCACTTTTGCATGAATGTGCTATGGTTTCGTTAGCACATGTGGACTTCGGCTAACACAAAGTGTTGGTCCCAAAAGGAAATGCTTGCAACATACTACTTCTGAATTTAAGGGAAAAAAAAAAAAAAGCAAGATGCATCTGTATCTCTATATTTAGAAGAT
This sequence comes from Meleagris gallopavo, assembly GCF_905368555.1. Lineage (NCBI taxonomy): Eukaryota > Metazoa > Chordata > Aves > Galliformes > Phasianidae > Meleagris > Meleagris gallopavo. Next base: position 76,199,485 of record NC_139406.1, on the reverse strand, counting down.
CCACACACCAGAAACCAGATATCTCCAACTCTTACAAAGACAGCAAAAAAGTCTGTCAGTCTGAATTAAAAATAATTAGAAAAATAATTTTCTTCCACGTTTGCCAGCTCACAAAGTACAAGTAAATTGTCAAGATTGCTTCCTCCTTTTCTCCAAGACATTATTGTTCTGCAGGTCTCACTGACAATTTTTTTTTTTTTTAATATTCTACTGCAAATTTAAGCCTTCTTGGGCAAAACGATACAGAAAAATATATGATTACTACCATGAAGTATAAGAACAGTGTTCTGCCTTTCCCCCCCCCTCTTTGTTACAGATGTACAGCCAGCACACAATGCCATGAAGTCAGAAGCATTAGCAGAAATTCATACAGCTGAATAACTCCTGAGAAACTATACAGCAATAGCACTTGGATTTACACTTCTATTCTTAAACGCTAAGGTAAATTACAAATCAATATATTTAGCTACAAACCAAGCTTTTGTTGATATAAAATGTATTAGTCCAGAAGTGGAAAGAACACCAAAACCCACCAACATTAAAACTGCCGTAGTCCCCTAACTTTCAAAGTAATTGCTCATCTAGTGTCAGTGGAATATCAGCAATTAAACACACCTGATAAATTATGCACTAAAAATAGTGAAAATCTGACTTCATATCCTGTTTACACATTTTAAATTTAAACTTTCACAAACTGTCTATGCACCATCACAATGAGAATGAAATAACAAACGAATATACTACACTGAAAATTACCAGAACGTATTTATGATTAATTAGCTGATGTTTTCTTCCCTTTAAAAAAAAAAACAAAAAAACAAAAAAAACATGCCAGAGATGAGACATTTCCCTTCCAAAAAGAGACAAAAGAACCATTTGAGGATGTTTGAAAGCATTCTCTCTACCTGCAGTCAGTTCCAGGCACGGACAGAGCCCCACAATGGTGACAGGATAGGCTGCTAGATGCAGGTTTGACTGACATGGCAGGGAACAAATGAGCAAGTGTACAGTAGCGGAGTCGCATCCCAAATGATGACGGTACAGAAAAAGAAAGGTTTCCTGTATTCAAGGGTGGTTGCAGAGAACGAGTTTGTTGAAAGGCTAAAATATTTAAAGATACAGAACTTAGTTTTTTTTGTACACAACACTCAAAAATACTAAATTAGGAGCTGCTTATGAAATTGTGACACTACCATTCATTATTAACAAATTCTACCAGCAACAAATCTGCATTCAGCATTAAAACAAGTTTGTCTAACTACTGTTCACAAATAAATGGTCAGTTTTCTCTTGAGAGTTCCAACACTGGTTAAAGTTTAATAAGTAGTAAATTTTTGAAGGTTTTAAAGTATTCTAGATGCTAAATTCTTATTTTTCCTGGAATTGTGTTTTGTTTTCCTTTAAGGATGTTTATTTAAATAGGTGTGTTCAGCTGTAATACTTAAAGCATTCCTTTGAGAGTTTCCTTGTAGGAGCACTTGCAGGCTTTATTCCCCCCTCCTCCACACCCAGCTCTCCCAGTCCTGGGAGAAAATAGTGAATAAGCAAAGGCAGCAGCAGACAGCAGCACAGCATTAACACATCGATCACTTGTGCTGCTGCTCTGATCTAAAAGCCAAGAAGGCTAAACAGAGCAAAACAACAGCAGAACTCACACTTAACTGCTCAGCACAGCATACTCTGAAATACCTCACTGTATTAATAGGTAACTCCATATAATTCAGATGGATGTTTCTCTTTTTCAAAGAATGTTTCTTAGGAGCTGGTAACTCTTTAGAGACTTTGTTCCAACTTATGAAAATTACTAGGAAGAGAGCTATGAACTTTTTTTTTAAAAAAAAAAATCACTTGCACATTCAAACCAGCCATTACAGAAGAACACATACGGTATTTGGCTGTGTAAGATTCAAATAAAACTGTCACTCCATTTGCTTTTTTTTTTTTTTTAAATCACTAAGAGAGCCAATAAAGCAACAAACACACTGTAGAGACTGAATTAAAACTGTTTCATGTTAAAAAAAACTGCAATACGTGTAAGAAATTCTGCAAAAAATAAATCCAGTAAGCCAAGCTTAGATTTTCTGCATACTGTCCATTTCTTTCTTTCAAAACGTCTGTGGAAATGCATCTGAGCCAAAAGAGAATGCTAATCACAGAAGTAACTCCCCCTCAGCTTTGTTTCCCTTACAAAAATAACAGAAATTCCACCCAAACACTAGCTAACACATTGCTTCTCCAAAACTGGAGGAAGAGCCTATGAATCCAGGCCACCACGTAGTTTTGATTTTAGAACTCTTCCACTTTTTCTTTTTTAAAGTCTTAAATAATTAAAATAACTTAAATGTTGTATGTTTGAAAGTTTCTCTTGAAAGGAAAGCATCTCCAACTAAGAGCTTTTCAAATGGATTTTTACATTTTGCTCAAAAGAAAAATAAGAGCAATGAACTTGCTTGGTGAGACCTGAAAGCTTACTTTCTCACCTAAGTAGAATTGCAAAGTTTAACAGGAGTAAATGCACCAGAGACTTTTTCAAATCAGTCTGTCTGCTGACCTTGTTTTGATGTTTAGTCTTCCAGCAGCTCTGGCCATCAGCTGGTAGCTGCTCTACAGTTGGGAGTATGTTGGAAGGGGAAAGCACATACAAAAGCAGGTAACAAGAGCCTGGGCATCACTGTGAAGCAGTGCAGTCACAGAAGTGACAAAATGCTTTGTCTTGTGAATGACCTTCGTTCTGCTCCTTCATGCTTTTTTTTCCCCCCCCCCGTACAGCTAGAAGATAAATTTCTATTAGATAGAGGAAAAGAACTCATCCAAGAATCTCAACCCCAGGAGCATTCTCTAATTAAAGACAAAATAAACTGTTTTTATCCTTGGTGCATTTCTGGGTTTTACTGCTAATCTGTCAAATTGAACCAGAACCTTGCATCTTTTTGCTAGTTGATACATGCCTTGCCATAGAAGTTCATAATTAAAGAGAATCCACAGATAAGGAAAAGCAGCTCAGACCCAATGTATCTTCAGCACACACTTAGGAGCATCAACCTATTTACTACCCAGACCACAGAACACAACAAAATGCATCTACTTGTATCAAATGATAGACTTGTTAGTGTCATTACTAGTTTGTAACTAAGCAAAAATCTCTACACAATTAACATTCAAGGCAGAAAAACACAAGGCCTTTTTAACAACTGTTATACGTTATTTTTCTAATACATTAACCTGTCTTTAAAAAAAGACAGAAAAGGTACAAACCAACACAATTTATGAAATGTTTTATTTTCCCTCAAATTAGTTTATACATTGGCCATGCAACTTTTAAAGTGGTCTTTTAAGCTGATAACAAGCAAAAAACAGGATAATAAGCACACTAAGAAAAACAGGATGTAGGGTGTGAAACATCTCTGCAATTTGGTTAATAGCATTATTCTGTTTCACTTCGTAACTAACACAACATCCTGATACCAAAGAGACAGAAGTTGAATTCTACAATCCTTACACGTAATATGCATACACCTTTGAACAATATCACATTAGTAATTAAGTAACTCATTTCTCCTGCTCTTTTTCTCTTAAAGGAGGGAAGTCAGTCCAGAGATGCCCAGATGTGCTTTTGGGAGAAATTACTCTATTTTAAAACTTCTTGTATATACAGCTTTGTAGGTACTCAGGTTCTATGACAAAAAGCTACAAATGTCTCTCCTAGGAAAACTGAGGCACATATGCCTGTTTCTAGAATTTAATCCTCTAATTTCAGAAGCAATCCTAAAAGGTGAGGAAAACAAATCACAGGAACTACACTGCATTGCTTGAGAGACTTCACTGCAATTCGCCGGCCGTCTGCATTTTTGCCAGATGAGAAGAAAGGTTGTTTTTACACTGTTGTATTGTCTTTTCTGGGAACAAACATGAATGATGAACACTGACATTAGTTTCATGTTCAGTGATGTATGTACTTATTTGAATGTATTCTTAAAGAGATGGTTGCTACTTACTAAATCTAATATACATGTTTCCCAGACTGTAATAACTTCTATCATGAAAAAGTCCAAAAGAAAGTAAAGACTGAAAGCTCACTCAAGCAGCAGTTAAAATAGCAAAGCTTCCATATACACTACTATAACCTGACGGAAAGCAACACTCAAATTATCAATACTGCTAGTCTTTTTTTTTTTTTTTTTTTTTTTGCTTAGGAAGACAAATCTGATGAGATATGTATATCCTACGTATTAAAACTGCAAACACACAAGTTGTCAAGATCTACAAAATTGGGAGCACACTTACACCTCTCTTCTGCAGAGATTCTGACAAGTAAAACAAAGGCACAGTCCCAGAATTTGCTATTAGAAAACCTGCACAAGACAGATAAATGAAAAGATAAATCAGACCTCTCAATAAGAAGTAGACCAACTATTTTGTATGAAAAGCCTTTCATGTAAATTTGGAAACTGTGCCAAGTTTCAAAATAATGACGTTACAGCCTATAAAGAAAATAATTTCAGGTATTAGCTCCTAAGCAAAACAACAACTTTGTCTTCCAGAACAACTGGATGTTTAAACACCTTTGTTGCAACAACTTCTGCAGGTACGTAGACTAAGAAGCTGAAGACTGAAGTGAGACTGTGATTAACTCTGGTCTACCTGCAAGAAACACACTCAGCAGTACCACAGCCAGCTTCTAGGGTGCACTGTACAGCACTGACTGGCACAGTGCCTTAGTTGGCCGATAAATTAGATTTCCTTTCTTAAGAAAGTGTTAAGTTATGCTTTCTTTCAACAGTTTGAAAAAGAATAAAAGCATTTTCTTATCCACAAAAGTTTCCTCCGCATTTCCAGAGGCACTTTGAAAGCCTTTAGGAGCCTCTATACTACAAGATTTTTAATCGTCTGATTCAGCTTCAATTCCTGTGAAAGAGACTATCTCAGTTCTCTCCATTAAACGCATGAGATAACCATCAGTTACAATTCCATGTTCCTGATTCCAGCTATAGGGGAATAAGTTCTATGTAGTGAATACACATTCAAAAATAAATAGTTTGAGAGCAGATTAAGTAGAGAAAATAACTTGAGCAAAGCAAGAAATATCCTAACCACAAAGTTCAGATTTTTACATTATTTGAGTTAAATAAAAAAAAAAAAAAGAACAAGTGACCAGTTTTTATGAAAGGCACTGCATTATGTTAACTGCTGCCAGTTTCTCTTCAACCGCAGAAATTCATAAGAATTTCACTCCCAGACCAAGAGCGAAGCTCATTAAATATGTTATTTAATGATAGAGATCATAATGATTTCAAAATAGCACATAATACAAAAAAGTCAGTATTGCATGTATTTGTTAGTTGATTAAGAGACAACATTTCTAATATCAAGTCTACACCTTCCAGACTTCCTGCTTTCTGCTGATCCTGCATCATCTCCTCTGACATACATCTTAGAATATGGTGTGGTCATTGTGCTGTAAGACATGGCAAGTGGGTGCTTTATTTAGAAAATACAGAGCAGAGAATGGAAATAAGTTTACTAAAAACATACTATTAAGTATAAATAGGCCTTAAGTTTTTGTAAGGAGAAACAGCAGTGTTTGCTGATATGCCCATTTTACAACAGTGGTGTCACAGACTACCTTCCAGATCAAGTAAAGAACTTCACCTCTATATCCAATATCCTAATCCTGAAAATCCTTTGCTTTAACTTCACTTGCAGATCTTATCCTGTTTGTGACATTCATTTTTCCATAAAAACAAACTGAATTTCCGAACTCTTTTGTTAATGATTCAGGACACTGGGAAAATTGGCTGCAAACATCCATCAGCTTTGCTTCACTTGGGAAGGAGACTTCAAGACAGCTTTGAACAATCTGGCTTAGTGTTACCCAAACAACATATACACTAATGGATACCATTGTAACAATTTAGCTTCCAGCTACTTTAAGACTAGCTTGCAGGTCCTAAGACAATGAACTTCCTATTTTCACCATTCTTATGGATGATTATTTAAGATTCACGTAATCTGAAGTATGACTCAATCATGGAAAACTGCAATGAATAACATTTGATGACAAGGGGAAGTGCAAAGGGGAAGGAGGAATCAGTACTTAATACAATTAACTGTTCCAATACAGAGTAATTCTTCTGTTTACTTCTATTAAAATATTTAAGAAACATATTTAACTGATTTCCTCAAAACTGCTTAGAACTTCTTTGATGTCTCAGAAATATTTAGCTCTGTCCATACTGAGTAATTCCATTTTTCATGCCAGCATTCTAGTTGAAGCCTTACAACCCAAACCAACTCAGCACAGATTGCAACAAGGCTCACCAGGACAACCAAACATTCTCTTCCCTGACGAATGCTGCAAATTCATTTGAATACAAAATAAGTAAGATGAAGATAATACCCCAAAGAACCTAAGACTTCAGAGCATAGGCTTTTTTTTTCTGAAATACTTTTAACTCTTCAATATTTCATATATGATGAAAGTAGTGTTTATCTGATGGCAGTCTTGTCGGTACATCAGCAGAAGTTGTACCTGCTAACTTATTTCATGGCAAATAAACCGTACAGACCACAGAAGAAAGCACACATTTCTGCATGCTATTTATGTTACTGATCTTTGCTTTCCTTTTTCCGTTAATTCTTTTTCTACTGAACAAACAAAAATAAATCACAGTAATTCCTTAAAGTCTCTTAATAAAAAAGCTGCACCTGGATGTGTCAATACATGTTTGACTTTCAGACAAACAATCATGACTGTCTCAAAGCACCACTACAAACATCTAGGTTAACCATTAATCCTCTACACTCTGTCTCTACTTTTGGAGCAACAACAGCAGAGATATTACCTTCAGAAAAAGAAAATTACTCCACTAGCTTTCTCTTTCAGGAAAAAAAAAAAAAACCCAATACTGCTTTGTCATATATTTGTACATAAAGCTTTTATTTTCCATTTTCTTTCTACCCCAAGCTTTCCTACCACGTGTTCTGAAGAAGGCAATCTATTTTTCAAGTCAATGTCCACAGAAAAACCCAACTCAGTTCTATTAAAGTGTCAGTGGTACTGTTCTTCTGTTACCTTAGATGAAACCAGGATCAAGAGCTGACAGAAGTCTGGTAGATTATAGGAAGGAAATGCATTCACTGAAATTGAAAAAAAAAACTAAACAAAACAAACCAACAGTGGAAATAATGGGCATAATAGCAGCCACAATTTTGTCTGCTGACAATTATTCTGTCTGCTGGTACTTTCTAGCACACACTTTAAAAGCATTGCAGTTCATTTGTAAATAACAGATTGAACCACCTGGTAGTGTCAAACATTTCAATACTGTTTTTCCCAATTGTTTCCTGGATTAGATTATGTGGACCACACTTCAGATAATCTGCACAACACAGATAGAAATAACAGTATTTTTAGGTGCTGTCTACAATTGTTTCCAGAGGAGATCTAAATAAAAGGAATTACCTCACTTTACGGTAACTAACACACAGGGAAAAGAGTGTCTCCAACAGCTTCACAGATCCTAACACATTGTAAATTTAACCCCGAAGTTAAACTCGCCCTACTTTCTCTAAAAGTGATTCTGTACTTCTATTAACATTCTGTTACCAAAAGGTTCATTGAGAGATTGTGCCTTAATAAAATTGGTCAGTTGCCAGTCCGATCCCTGTGTCCCAAAAAGCTAGGCTTTAAAGCATCAAAAGAGCTTTGAGCTAGAGTTAATATCAAAAAATGTATTAGTAGTAACAATACTTGAGCAAGACAAAAACTGAAAATCTCAAGATTCAGCAGATATGCATGCAATGTATTTATATCAAAAGCCTCAGTAAAATCCTCCACATAGTCCATCAGCTGTAACACCAGCCTAATACTTCAGCTAAGTGACACGTTTGAATTAAGAATTCTACTAACGTTCTAACTTCTGAGGCTAAAAAAAAAAAAAAAAACTATTACCTATAAAAAGGCTATGGCAATTTTTGAAGTTTCTTCACACTACATAAAACACAAGGATGGAGATGTTCAGTTTTAGTAGTCTCTAACAGGAAAAAAAAAGTTAAAAAAACCAAGCTTACAGTCAGATACCGCAATTGCTGTCCTGAGACTAAAAGCAATCACTGCTGACTGGATACTTAAACAATTTGACAAGAATCACAATTTCTGACCGACACTTGAATGCACAAGACTATATATGTCTTTACTGTATGTACACTAAGAAACAACTACAGACATGTAAAGATGTGTCCATAGAAACACAGTGGACACAGATTAGCACAGGATGTGTTCATTGAGAATAGCTCCAGTTACAGCATATTGCTAAAATCCATGCAACATATTTATGTACTGAAAGGTTACAATAGTTGAGAAGTTCTTTACTGGGTTATTGGAGAAGCATTTCATTAATAGATTAATTTTCCTGACTAAGACTTGAGACTAACCAATCATTATTAGACAAATGCATAATAAATAAATATGTATAATCAGAACATGTCAATTAGACTGAAAATTAAGTCTGCTTCATCAGTGTTACACCTTCTCTGCTGTAATCACATTCAACTGTGAGGTTTTTATTTTTATTCAACTTAATTTGCCTCAGACAAATGGACTTGTAACTGTGAAATGTTGCCTGACCTCATGTTAGAGCAAAGCATCAGGATGGTATAAATTAAGCAATAATGATTACAGTAAGCAGACAGAAGTACATCACTTCGTACTTCTTACTGGGAAAATGTTTATTTTCATAAGAATATTATTAAAATATTGTTAAAGACTCTTTGACACTGTACTTTCTTACCTCCCACTCTTTAGCAGCATCTTCAGTAGTAGATTCTTCACTAGTTTCAGGTTCTTCCTTCTTTTTTACGACTATAAATCCGGGCTCTCGAAGAGATTCCCCAGTATCTTCTGCATATAGCTCTGGACTCCACTGGATAAAGAAGACATACAGGTGATCTGTCCTAGAGAAATCAAGTAACGACACAGAAAAGAAAAAAACACAGTAAACTTCTGGGCTACGCAATTATAAAATTCTATTTTTTATTTTAACATGAGGTACCTTGTTTTACTAAATTTTACTAGATTACATTTGGAAAAAACTAACCATTATACTATTGTAGGTTGTTGTTATTTGCTTGTGTTTAATTTTATGAAATTACACTGGAGGAAAAAAGAAGCAAGTTGGCAATGACTAGCTGTGCTCTCATACACAAGCACAGTCCTTCAACCATTGGAATGTTCTGTTTCCAACTGAAACAACTTTCAAAACCGAAACGGAGCATTACATTTTAAAATTTAATTTAGAAGTACGTGGACAATTAAGTACATAAAAAACAATACTAGGATTTCAAAAAATTATTTTACAACATGCCTGTTTTCCCTGCCCTTGAGAAATAGCTCAGCACTCCCAAGTCAGGTATCCAAGTATACAGACCATGAAAATAACTACGTATGTGAGACAATAAGACTAAAAAAAATGTGCAAACGCATAGCTAGACAATAGGCTAGTTTTCAGTTTATCTGTAGTACTGCAGTAAGTACTCAACATTTAAATTACCATCTTTTAAGTTATCTGCCACAAATGGTACCATTTTCCAGTTTGGAAAAACAAAAATAAATTCTCCTAAGTTATTTACAACCCCTAACCGGTGTCAGCCTATACTGTTTAATTATTTCCTGTGTGTGAACAGAAAAGGATGCACAATGAACCCAGTAGTATCTCTTCATCATGGAATGACAGCTTCAAAAGGTAGAATTTTATAGCATAAGTTATTTATAGAATTTGCAGATTCCTACATCTCTCACCAAAGAGAGTCAATCTGCACATTAGCATGAAGAACAATACTTGCATTTCCCCCTCCCCCCCACTTAATTTTTGTAAAACAGAATGCTCAAAAAATAGCCAAAGATACAGTGCAGCAAAGTTTTACAGAACTGCAACTATCGTTTGCCTGTGCATTTGTCTAAAAGGCATAGGAGGAGGATCAGTTATTCAAAGTCAGCACTCTTTAAAACTAAGGTCTCCAGATAACAATGATAAAAGGAAAATAATGAAAAAGTAAACAGAGAAAGAAAAAAAAATCTCAGATGCATAAGGCTTGGTAACATCTAAGACAAAAAGAAGCTTCAGGTACCTCATGCACAGAAGTATTAATTTTCCAAGTTCTTTGTAGGTTTAAAAAAAAAAAATGAAAAATCAGATTTATTTCAAAGTAACTTTAAAACCAGTTGTTACAGCAGCTAAAAAAAGTAAATAAAAATTATATTTATGAACTTTATGACATTTCTTTCCTGATAAGCTTATTTTCTTTCTTATCACTAGGTGAAAGAAAATTGAGTTGATACTAATTATTTTTAATCTATCCAGTGCAGCACTCAGCAAGTTTTACACTGTATTACAAAAACAACCCCACTACAACATGACCTGTAAAGCCAGAGGATGTTTAAGGTAAATAACCAGATTAGTAATGTGCCAAGAAGTTAGAGAAAGATCATTTATCTGATCTCCCTGGCAATGACTATAAACTGTAAGCTAAGAACTACTATTTTTGAAATATGCTGTAAGTTTTGCTTTATGCTGAAGGTACGTATTTGCACTGCTTGAGATAGTAATTATCAGTTGATCAAGAAATCATTGTCATAAATAAAAAGACTGCCTTTAGATGAAGTGTAATATGAACAGAACAAGAAAAATAAAGTTGGATGTAACTGTAAGAGGCCATGTGTCCCAGATAAGAATAGCTACACCAGAACTGCTAGGACAGACATTTGTGTCAAGAAATTGTACTACCTCTGCTCAAGGGTTGCAAGATTAATGTTTAAAGCCAGGTTAGTGATTTGCATAGACTCAGTTCTTATTGTTGGAAAATGCAATTTTTTTTTTTAAATGGCATTTCAGTCTGTTATATATTTCCATTCACAGAGGACTACTGCCTTTCTTGTTGCAGCCAACTTAAGTATGAAATGAGTTTTATGTTTGTAATCAAATTTTTTCTCCTTTAAATTAAAGAACCCCACTTACTTCTAATTTTCCTTATATGTTACACTTTCTAATTAGTCTTGCTGCTTTCCTCTGGACTCTCTCCAATTGATCCATATCTGTCCTCAACTGCTGTGCCCCAACTGGACATTCTATGCCATTCAGCTCAAAAGAAAAGATGGAAAAGTGACTTGATCATTCTGTGTAGGTATTTATACAAGACTATATCCGATAGATTTTTTGTTTGGGTTGTACTTTAGTTTTTAAGCTCCTTGTTTAAAAGTATTTCCAATATCTTAGGGAGGGAGAAAAAAAAATCACATATGTTCACGTTGAAAATAAATCAGTTTACTAACAAAGATTATTCAAGAAATTCAACACTATCAGCGAGGGAGCATGGACATTTCATTTAAATATTTTTCTAGTAGATGTGTTTAAGTTGCTTCTTGGGGGGGGTGGGGAGGAAGGAAACAAAACAAAAACACCCTGTGCTGCACTTTGTACAAAAGAACTAGATGGAATACTTTTGTTTTTAACTCAGAGCTCAAGACAACTATTTTTTCCAAGCGATAAGAAGCACAGACAATGACAAAGCACTCCCTGCAAAACTTGCTTCCTGCACAAGATCCCACTTAATTCAATCTTTCTTTCATTATTTACTTGTTACAGGGAGTACTGACCCAACCTGCAAGTAACTATGCAAAGCTTTGATATGGTAACGAGGTATTCAGTACAAACCAATAATCAGTATTGCAGAATCATAGAACATCCTGGACTGTTGGGACTGTGTTTCTTTACGGACAGTCAGTAAAGACTTTTGAATAGAGCAGGGGGAGGAGAGACATGGAAGACCTAGAAGTCCACCTCCTTCTTACCTTTCTTGAGGAACAGCAAACCAATATTCATGTTTTTTATCCCTCTGAGCATACTGTTGCATTGATGCACTTGCTTGTGAGACAAATGTTTTTCTCATAGGTTTTCCAACCTTGAGACACAAAAACTTGTGAGATCGATGTCTTCGTTTTTCTTTCGTAAGGGAAGAACCTATTAGTAAAGAAAAATTAAGCTATCTACAACATACAATATTGCTTAACAGAATGACTAGCTAATTTCCTATACATAATAAGTAGGTAGAATGAGTAAGCATAGGTAATAAGAGATGAGGTAATATAAGGACAGGTAAATACTGCAATCTTTTTTGTTGTTGTTAAGATGTATCATTAGTAGAACTAACTTCATAGCACAGCATATTTGGACGTTAGAAATAATTCTGCTTCTGACCCCAGTTCACATTAAGTTAATCATTCAACCATGCTTGGAAGTATTTCAGAGGATACTCTCAAGGCATATCCCTCGGCACTGATTCAGAAATACCTCACACTTGAAGACATACCATACTCATGCCAAAGATGACAATGTTAAATAAGTACATGTGCCAGACATATGTGCTAATTGCTTCTCCTACAAGGAAGAGAAATTCTAGCAATGCTGTTAGACAACAAAGATGAATTTATTTTGTTATCCCTTTCAAATGTTTCAGATGTATGACCACCACTTCATGATAAAGCATACCAGAATTGGCAGCATGGGATTCTTTCTGCTATTGCTATGAGGTTTGTTCAATTAGATATATAACTACTCTCAAGGTTGGGATTGTCAAGTCAGCACAGGGTTAAGGAAGAAACCTTCTCAAAATTATTTCTGAGAGATCAATCACCCAAATCCTATGACATATGTTCCATCCACAAGAAAAAGCTTTTTAAAGCAGGGAAGGAAAAATGGAAGTTTTCAGAGTTCTGATGATCAGCTATAAGCACAAAGCGATGTAGCATAACATTGGTGTTACATGTGCACGTGTTTCAGTTTTCTAAAAGACTCAACTGCTACTTACAGTTGCAGTTTACCTTCAATGACCATGCAGAATACTCATACAATAAGTACAGCAAACATCACCTTTTGATCTATAAACATCTCAACAGTATGCTTTCTCAGTCTCAGTGATTTTTCACCATAAAGTTTATAAAACTGCACTGTTACATAATGTGTACTTAATTTTCAGTAATATTTTAGAATTATTTTTGCACAAAAACTGAAAGATAATATGATTTAAATACACACAAGACCCAGCTGTTCCACTGAATTTGAGTGTGAACTTTGTCACTGCGTAAGGAACTCTGACCATTATCATTTCTTTAAGGCACCACCTACAACTAGTTAGTTTCTAGTTGTTTAATTTTAGAGCATCACAAAAAAACAAGGAAGAATAAATGAGTTCCAAGTAATACAAAATTCAGATGTCTTTTTAGCTATTACAAACTATTAGCTAATAAATTTCTACTTTCTTAGCAATTAGTGTATCACTTGTTCAACATTGAGAAAAACTAACACATCATTAATTTCTAACTCAAGAACATCTAATTTTAGTAAACAACAAATGATAGTTTGCAAATCCTAGATGCTCAAAAATCCCCACAGAAGAGCACAAATCTAAGTCCTTGCTACGTTCAGTAAACAAGAAGGCTACTTAGGTGACAATGATAAAAAAACTCATGGGACTAATTCAGAGTTTGAGATCAATAGATTAGACGTATTTATGGTGTCAATCTTTTAATGAGATTGAATCTATTGCTAACAGCCCTATCTAAAATTTAGTGTTTGCTGACTTAGGAGTTAAGGAACAGAACCATCCTCTTACTTTGATTTTTATCTAAAATTGTTTATAGATGAAACTAGTAGAAATTGCATGAAACTTCTATCTAGACTATGAAATAGAAATTAATCAATGCAAATAAAACAGTACATTTGGTAAAGCAATATGCAAGCTAATAAGAAATGTACAATGGCCTCCAAAAGGCCAACTTCTATACCTACGTTTCTGAGACACATTTTTCCCCTGCAAACACTGTGAATGCACAGTTCATCCTGTATCAAAAGTTTACAGTATCACCAAATGAGAATCCTCAGGAGAAAAAAGCCATGATGAAGGTATTCAATACTGCTGAATCACAGGTAATATTCAGTTGTAAGAAAAGCAGCTATAGTGGCAGAGTATATTTGTGTTCACTTTTTTTTTTTTTTTTTTTTTTTTTTTTTTAAGTCATAACCAGCAGCTACAGTTAGCTAACATTTTGGCTAGACAGCTTGCTTAATTATTTAAGATATAAAACCAAACCTATTACTTAATGATGCTACTGTTAACCTGCTCCAAATTCAAAATTCAGTTACCTTCTTAACTGGGGGAGAAAAACAAAAAAGTCTGAATCACTCAATACAATCTCAGATTTCAGTTATGAAAAAAAAACAATTTGACCTCCATATTCTCTTCAACCATATTCTCTTAGCATGTGACATATTATGTTTTCTTTAGAGGTCTGAAAATATTGCACAATTCAAATGATTAGTCTTATTAGTAAGATGACAGAGTATCAGAAAGTAACAAAGAATTTTGTAAAAAGAGATAGTATGTGAAAAATCACCTCTGAACTATTACTTTTTAAAATAAACATGAATTAAATCTCTTAAGCTTTAAGCTAACTTTTGATTAACAATCCCAGGGATTAATCTTCACAGAAGAGTAAGGCCACTCCTGTAAATCTAACGATACTACAGTTTCATAGCGTTACTTTTACCACCTTGCTCCTATTTGCTTTGAGAAATGTTTTTCCTGTGTTCAGCCTTGATCTTGTCAGCATGAATGTAATACAAAATATTAGTGAATCTTCTAAAACCAATTTAAGCCTCTGTGCTACGTTAAACCTCCAGTGTTTTGCTGCTCAAAACATAAAACTTAACAAGGTATACAAGACATAAGTGAGTTTAAAGTCACTCCTTAAAATTCACTCATACACAGATACACCAAGTCCAAAATTTAAGCAAAAGTTAGGTGACTACTAATGAACATTTTTGATTCTGAGCTCTATAGCGACCTAATTATCATAGATCTAACTGCATCTGTTTGTTGAAATTTTCCCTACAAAAATGATACCAATTTAAATAAAAACAGCATTGGTAAGGAAAAGGGTCAGTAAAGTACCCATGTTTTCAGTTTCCTAAATAATATCTTTCCACTGATTTATGTAAGAATGGACTAGATATATTTGCACACTGGTGAAAAATAAGCAATATATGGGGATGTGTTCCACAGAGTGGAAAATAAAGCCAATTCTCAAGAGCACCTATGAAGGCTAACACTGTATCCATAAATACTGGCTCACCTTCTGATTGCCCATCTCCTGAAGTCACAGTTTTCTGACTAATATCTTTTTGTGAATCCTGCTGCATATTTTCTCTTTGTTGTTTGGTTTGTTGCATAGTATGGGACTTCCAGAGTTTGCGAAGTTCCTCAACTTCTGCCTCAGAGTCTTGAGCTTGCTCTGTGTTTCCCTTCCTAGTTGGCTCTAACTTTTGAGAGTCTGTGGTACCTTCACAATGTGGACATTCCTCTCTCATTTTACTCTCTAATTCTGACTCTTTTCCTAGCGTGGAGTCTTGATCTTTGCCCACTGGTGTCTCTTTGTCACATTCTTCACTAACATGCGATCCTTGCAAAGACTGCTGAAAGGTGTTCTCCATGCTTTCACTAGATTCTTGTCCACCCTTTACAGACATCTCTGCACCTTCTGAACCTACGCTGTGGGTATCTAACTGTTTAACATTCACAACCATTTCAACATTGGATTTTAAGTCACTGCCAGCTTCTTTCGAGTCCAAAACGGTTGTTAAACATTCTGCACTAGTTTGGTTTACTGTTTGGACAGACTCTGATGATGCTCCCGAAGACTTGTCTTGTCGAAGCTCATCTGAAGAAACAAGTTCCTCACGTATTGGAGAGAGTTCTGACTCTGTGAACACATCTTCTGAAAGAGACTCCTCTGTACTCCTTGGAGCAGTGCTAGCGCTGTCATTGCCTGTATCCCGAATCCTGGAATTCATTTCTTCTGTATTGCTTTTTGCAGCTTTCTTGGAATGGCAAAGTTCCCTCACAGACAGCTGTTCTACATCTCTGTTGAGCAAACAAGGACATTACGATAGCAGGTGCCTTTTATGTCAAGCTTTTTTCCTTTACCAAGTTTTACTAAATATTAAAAAAAA
This sequence comes from Meleagris gallopavo, assembly GCF_905368555.1. NCBI lineage: Eukaryota > Metazoa > Chordata > Aves > Galliformes > Phasianidae > Meleagris > Meleagris gallopavo. The sequence continues at coordinate 76,183,424 of NC_139406.1, read as the reverse complement.
TACATATTTTAGTATAAAAAAAATTAATCAATCCCATGTTCCTCACCCCTTAATCCAGCAAACAACAGCAGTAAGAAACATGTGTAAGTATGCTTGCATAATGTTTAATAGTAATCTTATGGCAGACCTTTTGACAGTACGACATAGATGCTACTTCCAAATTTCACATTACTTTTGCAAAGAGAAGATCTTTTGAAACCAGAGAATTCACGTGAGATTCTTAAAGTGTAAAACAAAAGAAATGGAGGGTGGCAGAAGGGGTTGACAAAGCCCACACAACCCTCATCTCTAAAAGTAGATATCCTCCACAATCTTTAAAAGTTTAGCTATCAAAAATGTATCTGTGAAAACCTGTTCCACTTAGCATCAACTTCAGACCTAGCTCCCTGATAAGACAATGCAGAAGACATTTGGTCTAACCTTGCCTCAACTAGTCAACACAAAACAAGAGGAACCATCATGGTGTGTTTTATCAAGATCTTACCATTCTGCCTCTAGAAAATAAACAGTGATTAGTATGCTCACCAATCACAGAATTGCCTGATTGAAAAGGACCAGAATGATCACAGAGTTCAACTCTCCTGCTATGCGCAGGGTCAACCACCAGACTGCCCAAAGCAACATCCAGCCTGGCCTTGAATGCTTCCAGGGATGGGGCATCCACAGCCTCCTTGGGCAACCTGTTCCAGTGTGTCACCACTCTCTGTGTGAAAAACTTCCCCCTAATATCTAACTTAAACCTCCCCCATGTCAGTTTAAGAGCATTCACCCTTGTCCTTTCACTATCCGCCTCATAAACAGCCGTTCCCCCTCCTGTTTATAAGCTTCCTTCAAAGCACTGGAAGGCCACCAAGCTAAAATCAGGTATCTAACTCAGATTATCACTGTTAGGCAAAATAAATCCTGAACTAGTTGCTGCAACTCAACATTCTGAATAACAGAAATCAGGTGTTGACAAAGAGAAAGACAAAAGCACATATATAAGAATTTATTTCCCATGAGGGAAATTATCCTATTCAAAATTACCTTCAGAAATAAGTCAACTAGAAATCTACATTTTAGAAAATGATAAGTACTAGTAGGCTGTGAACTTGCTCAACTTTATCTACACCAGAATTCATCAAAAAAAGCTGTCAAAGTTTTAGCAGTATACAACCTTCATAAATAATTTGTCATCTTTAAGCATATTTTTGACTTGAGATCTAAAATGCAGATCCCTTGCTATGAAGCACATTAGATCTCCCATAAGTCTCAAACACTTAAGAATCACAGAATGGTTGGGTAGACCTCAAGGATCATCAAGCTCCAACCCCCCGCCACAGGCAGGGCCACCAATCTCCCCCATTCTGAAAAACTATAGTTCCACTTCACATCTCAACTGAACTTTTAGTTCTCTTACTCAATGTTCAATGTTGATATTAAGACTGTGCTAGCTCAAATATTGACATTAAAGGTCTTGTCAGAACTAACTATAGCTATAAATCAGAAATTTGAATTTTATTTTCCCAAAACTTTACAGATATGTCTCAGATTTTCATGAATTTAAGGTACAGAAGAGCTGCAAGTGAAAAAGTGCTAAATTAGCTTCCTATTTAATAGTTTATAAAGTTGTCAGAATGATAAACATATAAGACTACAAATGAAACATGACTTATCAAGCATGTTTTCTCATTTCACATGCATTTATATTAGAGGCAAAACAAAACAGAAAACACACGTACTATAGAAGCCAAAAACCTGCAATGTATATAAGGTAAAGTCATCAATCAAATTTAAGTCATTAAGAAACTAAATAGGCTGGGGAAAAAAGACTTGTTTTGCAACTGCAATCTTATAATCCAAATAGCTAGATTAAAAAAGTTATTTGTATCTTAATTTCATTACCTGCACTATATGTTAATGAAACTAGGCACTAAGATGAACCATTTTTAAGTGCAATCTGGAAAATAAAACTCCCAGAAATGAGCAAACAAGGCCATGTCGAAAGACCAGCCTGTTAGTACGTCTCTGCTGAGGCCATGCTTTGGAAAAAAAAAAAAAAAAAACAAAACCATACAAGTTATTTCTTCTAGACATCAGAGCACTTAAGATCATCAAAAAGTGTGCTTAACCTACCTTCAAATGGAGAAGAACTCCATTAGAAAAGTCATTTTTCAAAATTTAGTAGCTTTATACCTTAGATCTCAGTATCTTTAAACCCCAGTATAATTAAGCTACCATCCCTTTATTGCAGATTGTTGCGTTTTTAATAGTTATGTCAAGCAAATAGCTTTATTCTCTCATACATATATATATATATACACACAATTTTGTACACTTGCCTGTAGTTAGATGATTAAGCAGCCTGCACAGTTGTGCTTTATAGGCATGTAAATGTGCCATGATTTTTTTTCATCATTTTTTACAGATGTTTTAATATTACAATTTATACTATTTCTGAGGAAAATCTAAATACTAGGTATATAAGAACTAGGTAAAAAAAAGAAAAAGATGTTTTTATACTGCTGTTCAAAGAGAGCTTTGAACGCCTACAACAAACACATGCAATGAAGGCTCAATCAAAATTCATCTTGTTCACTTCAAACAATTCTAGATCACAAAGGTGAACATGCAGTTTTTCTCTAGCCAAAAAGAAAAAAATATGCCATAAGAACACCAGCCTTAGAAAACTGATCTTCTAGATACTTAGAGTGAGAAGATGTGGAATGCTACTTAGAAAAGTAGAAAGTGCTACACAAAAATTTATATCTAAAGCTGTTTAGGTTGAGCTTTTCTACTCTTTGCATCAGTTTTAAAATTATTAAATTAAATTGGAAATGGTAGAAGTGCTGTGGTACCTCTTGCCATTGTTCCCACCATCAGAGGAACTTAAAACCCATCTATGTAGAAGAGACTCTATATGTGTAGATTGCTCCAAAAGTCATGCCTCCCATTTCCATGGAAATTACATATACAAAGAACACAACAGCACTATTTGATAGAGAAAACTTTTAGCTACATAACTTTATCTTTCAACAGTCACCATCACTAGCTATGCATTTTCACCAGCCACGAGTAAAAACAGCCTAAATACCACACTTGCAAAATTCAACACCAGCAGGTGACCCAACATTGCAACAGTTGAAGCATATCACGCACCATCTCAGAGCACTCACATCCACTCTCTGGTTTACATAAATGCTCAGAAAGCATTACTTAATGTCAATGAGTGCAATTTTTTCCATGGAGGAATTAAATGGCAAACTTTTATTCCATTCACACTTCCACATCAGACACCATTGACAAGACTGCCCCTATGCTGCTATCTGTCACACGGCAACAGCACATAGTGGGATATTCGAGGGAAGATTCAACCTCTACTGCCATTCCACAAACATCTGCTACTTCTGACATGGCTACATAACATAACAAAATAGAAGGCATTACTTTCAGAGCAGCCCTGACAGTATAGCGAGTGTGAGAACTGAGGACAAATCAAGATTTCCCCAAGGTCTCTTCAAGCCCATCTTCAATGTTCTTAAGGAAAACAAAAGAAAATGTGTTTGTGTGCTAGCTTTGTATGGTCAGCCATAAGGATACAGTTCATTTTACTCAAAGCTCATTTATTATACTATTCTATCTTACATGCTTAATGAATCCTTAATTTTGCTGTCCGTGATTTCCTTATACAAAGCAGCTGACATCACTTCTTCCATGGGACACATGATGCCATACTCTTCACAGCCATTCTCTTGGACAAGAGGGTCCATTTTATGAGGATCAAACATTATATTATTTGGCGTCACTAGCAGCACACCATTGACTGTACCCTAAAACGAGAAGGAAAAGAAGTGGTAAATTTTATCCTTCATATTTCAGCTTATTCTCTTTTTTTTTTTTCCCCAGAGGACTTTTTTTTTTAAAAAGCACTTCATGTTTTTACTTAAAGAGTTTATAAAGTTTTCTTGCATTATCTGGAAATAGTTATTTCTCCGGGTATACAAATTAATGACTTTTGAAAAAAGTCAACAGATTTTGCTCTTATTTGTTCATTTGTTCCTAAGAACTGTTCAATAGTGCTGAAATTGCTTGCAACTTACTGAATATGCTAGGCAGCTCATCCAAGATAAATACACACATTTCTAAGAAAGCTACAGGGCTTTAAGCTATTACCCCCCCCCCCACCTACGAAGCTTCAAGCATTTTTCACCCCTAAAAAAATCTAAATCTTATCTATTGGTTTTTTTTAATATATTGAACAAAGTCTCATAAGCAGTCATTTCTCTGCTTTCTCACTCAAAGGTGACAGCAGTATCTGATACAACTCAGTCCAACTTAACTGACCTGTCAATTGATTGGACAAATAGATTTAATATTTTCAAATCTAGTTCCATTCCACAAAGTAGGTTTTTTTTGTTGTTGTTTATAAGATGCAGTTGAACTAAGATGCAGTTTTGGATGAATTTATCACAAGTTATATTAAAACCTACTTATATTCATGTCCTGCATTGTCTTACAGTTAATACTCATACTACGAGAAGTACATTCCTCATAGAACGTAGACATGAAGCTAATTGACACAACAGCTGAACTCCCCATACAAGTTAGAAATACCCACCACCACTAACACCACAGTTGCTCACTAAGGAAGCTCATTAAGCCAGAGTAGTGAAGTTTTATCTTTAACTGTGAACCAAGGGAAAATGAAACCATTAGCAGGATAATAACAATTCTTTGAAGAACTTGGACCCTAAGAACTTCACAAATTCAATTTTTTTTGAGCAACAATCACAGGAGACTTGCTTCAGATACAATTGAGATCTATCAAGAATTAAGCAAATATCTTGTTCACTGATAAATCATTCACAATGACCACAAACAGTGCATATTAGATTGGGAGATGACTGCTGGTTTGTAGTTTTGTTATAAGAACACATATCAGCACAGCTTCAGTTAGAACTACATTCATTTCTATTCACATTAACTGATTTCCAGCACTGAGATGGCTGATGATCTTCACAGCAGAAAAACTAAGATGTCATACAGTAAGCAGAAAATTATAGACCCCTAAGAAGTGAGCCAAAAGAAGTATTAAATCCAACAATGTTGTCCAACGATATCATTTATGGAAAAAATGAAACAGACTCAAAAGCAGCTCAAGCGTCTACCAAGAAGTCTTTTGAAACATCATTCAGCGCCTGGTCAGGTTTTACACGTGTGACTTTGTTCAAGCACAAAGCATACGCTAAGGACCAAGTCAGCAGAACATATTTGCATAATTTCAAGATTTTAAGACACTGACATTGTCACTAGTATTTCTTCCCAAGCTTTCCAAACATAGTATATTCTAGAAATATAATTTCAAGGTGCAAAAAGGAACTCCCAAAAGGATAATTGTCAACTGAAAGTTTTAATTTGTTATATCCACCATGGCCTGAAAAAAAAAAAGTTACCATGACTACAAAAACCACTGAGTTTACTCAGAAGAACAACTGCTTTTTTAAACAAACATGGTCTCCGTAAGTTATGCAAACAAAGCAAAAAGCAACATCGCTTTCAATTCATTTGTGGTATTTAATGAAATAATACAATTTTTTTTTTTAATCTTTTTTTTTTTTTAATAATGTCTTAAAATAAGGTCTGATCTACATCTGTGCCATCACATGACCTGTTTTTGATGTACTGACAATCCCAGTGTTTTGAAACACTATGGAGACCATCCAACCTTTATTTGGACAGATCAAAGCAGAAGGAAACTACTGGACACAGACTTTTGAACAGGTATTAAATGCTATTTTTAGAGCTGTTACCGTTTCAGAGGAATACCTTCGTTTGTATCATTTAAGTATTTGAAAGCCTGCACACACAGAATTAGTTTCGCTGACAGTTCTAAAAGTAGTTTGAAGAAAGACAAAGTAAACTAGAAGTCTCCACTACAGCTAAGCATATGAATCAGCATATCATGACAGAGAGGTGGTGTGTTTTTTTTTTTTTTATATGCTTGTATTTCTAATTTAATAAATAACTTATCAAATAGATTGATTATGACATTAAAGTCTTTCCTCACCCTTAGTAAAAGCAAAGGTCAAGATTAACTCCATGATCTGAACAAGATTATGTAAGCATTTCTTAATAGCAATTTCGGTCAAGATGATGAGAGGATCCAAAAACCTAAGCAAACAGCTAAACAATTTTAAATTGATTCATCCGAACATTAGATATGAAATGTGTATGAAACTGATTACTCATGTCTTCTCCTAATTTCATTTAGCTTGCTGTCAACTTAGTTTCAGCAGTTAATAAAATCTCTCACACCCTCCCCAACTACTACTGGCATGGTTTGTTTGCATCCTAAAAATACAAGAAAACATCCAGAATTTAAAAATGCATATGCATACTCCTATCTCTGGGACTAACTTGAACATGACTAAACACCACAAGGTACTTATCCAGTTTCTTCATACCAATCAGACACAGAGGAACAGTAGACGCCTTGTCTTCTGCATGCAAGTAAGTGTAACAACTACAGTAGGAAAACAAGTTTAGAAGACCTTCTAAGAGGAAGCTTCCTAGCACACTCAGAGCTAGGACACCAGGCAGTTGTCCTTAACATGTATGGAACATTCCAAAGCCTGCCTCTGATCCAAACATTCAGGTAGCAGATGAAAAACTTGCTCATGATGGTTTTAGAAGAAATCAGTAAGACCAACGCGTATATACTAGATACCACTATATTACTCAGTGTATAAATTAATCTGATAGTCTACTGCAATTTAAATGTCATGCCAATCAAGAAAAAAAACTGAGTAAGATGCCAAACAAGCATTTGAAATGACTGAAAGCAGTTGGAAGTTTGTACAGGTATCTTGAAAACACTGGCTTTTTTAATATCTGCTAAACAAAAGATGATATTTCATTGTTACCTGTTTTAAAGACAACAGGAGGCACAGCAGTTCAACGTTTCTGGCTCACAAAGTTACTTGATACAGTCCACAGTTACTAAATGAACCTATCAGCGTGCATTTCTCTAGAAAATAATAGCTGTCTGAAATTTATGGGTTGGAAATACAGTAATTGATAAAAACATCACAAATACTTCAATCACTTTTATTACCAAGGATCACTGAACGCTAACCCAGGTACCAAGGTCAAGTTTACTTGACTCCTAGATAAACAACATTTTGCTTGGTTCCAAACTTTTTTTTCCCCCCCCTTCAAACATGCCAATATTGTTATTATTTAGCAATTTCTATGACTGGAAGAGAAATAATTTGTCTTTCCTGAAGAGAAAAGCTTATTTGAAATCAGGTCTGAAGTGACTTCTCCAGTTATGCACAGATTTATGCCTATAACAAGTGTTACACCTATTCTCTTAAGTGTGAAGAAACAGATAACAACACTGATGCTAGGATAAAGCCAACAGCCTACTGCCCTTTTCTGTCTTCATTCTGACAATTTAAATTCCTCAGTGTTTTTGAGATAATAAAGGAGAGCTGATAACCTCACGATTGTTCGTCATATAATCTTCTTGCTTCCTTGCTTTTGGAAACAAGTTCCCTCTGGCTGAGCTGCTGAAAATATTTTCAGCACTGATACATTCTTCAGACTGAAGAATAGAACAGAGGCTCACTTACACAGAAAATTCTTTATGCTCTCCCTTCCTCATAACAACAAAATGAGATGGCAACCCAGCTTTTCTTTTGTGGTCATATGCTTGTCATACAGACCCCTTAAAGGGCATCCAAGTATTCACCAAACTTCTTAAGAACAGCTCTTTGGCAGTATTTTACTTATACAAGACTTCACAGTATCTTTAAATAATTATTTATACCAATGACATAGCTGAAACAGCACATTAGAGCAAGGACATAAACAAAAAGACTGGAAGTGATTGGCACACTGAGCTCCTACAGAACTCCTCTATACTGCCGTAACTTACTCTTATCTCCTAGTTTTCTGTCCTGCAGATAAAAAAAGCAAAGAAAGTGAAGAAAAGCTATAAACAGTTCAACTGTCAATAGAGACCAAGGAAACTTTTTTTTTTTAAAAGGACATCCTCCACCAAGCAATCAGTAGCTTGCTTTCTTTGATCATATTCCAAATTAGTTGAAGAAAACGGTATCAAATTGAACTGAAGTAAAATAGAGTCTGCACATAGCTATTATGTATTTCAACATGACACAGTGACATGAAATCTGGTGTCTGAACAAGACTCAAGAATACCACTTGTAGAATTGAAGTCTCTTGTATGTAGGAAAGATTCTTAAGATGTGACATGAATTCATGTTCCAGTGAAGTTTAACTGTCTCAAGAGGAGTTCAGACATTTCATTACTGAAAATCACCTGCACACACTAGGTTGTTAAAAACAGTACTTCTTAGTCTTAAAGACAGCCTAGAAAATACAATCCAGGTAAAAAAAAGTCTGCATATTAAAGTGAATTAAACTGCACTTGTACATAAATATTCAATTCTGAATTACTTTATCTTCTTTCCATTAAATTTTCTTAGGCCCCCAGAAAGTGGGGAATTAAAGTTCTATACAATATCTGAGACACAGGTTCTGAACAATCATGGTAAGGGAGGATTGGAGGAAACTTAATTGTATTGGGTTGAGCCCAAATATTAAGATCAGACAGTTCAGTAAAGCACACTTATGAAGATACAAGAGAATTTCTTTTACACAATTTTGAGTAGAAGTTGTCTTTAAATTATTTTTTTTTTTTTGGACATACACTGTAGAACAAAACCTAATGCACAATTCATGAAGGATGAAGACAGCCATTTCATTTTGTTCTTAATTATCTTTGTATCTTGTAGAAGTTTCAAATCTAGTCACTATTTTCCTTTTCACTTCACAAACACTGGGTTTCTTCTTTATGTACTCAGCTTGTCAGAGCTTTAAGTTTTTTAATATTGCTAATTCTCTTTCATTTACTACTTTTCAAAACAAAGCAAGTACAATAGCAGAGTAAAGAGCAATGAATTTTAAAGCTCTCCTCTCAGTTTCACTTTTAATCAAGTGGACTGCTGAAGATATCTTTTTCCTCTTTCAGTGAGCAGTGCAAAAAACCAAAAACCATAGAAGAGTATTTTTCTTCAACACAGATACTGAAGAAATTTTAACCTCACAATGTCAGTCTTGTGGAAGAAGCAAGCAGAGTGGCCACTATAACGGGCATGCCTATCTACATCAAACAGTAAGCTGAAGTGCAACCCTGCAGCACATCTGTTACTCTACACAGATTTATTTTCTGACTATGACGTGGCATATTCATACCACCCGATTTCTAGATGCGTCCAATACCCTTTATCTAACAGTGGCCATAACTAGATTTCTATTGTTAGGACAACTGTAGCAGGGCAAATTCTTTCTGGTTCCAACTGTGATACCCCAAGGAATTCTTGTGTTCCATATCCAGAGAGTCACAGGTGTGACTAATTACACTAGATACAGAACAGTCCTTGAAAGGGAAATAAGACAGCTTTGTCTTAACATGAACTCTCTCATATAAGTGAAATAAACAAAGAGCCTTTCACTAGATTTTAGTTTAAAGAACATCAGTCTGACTGATAACAACACCTCACATCTGTGTTCTATGAAATATTATTAACAATGAGAGTCAAAATCATTTAGATGGGCAGCAGAGGATTAATTTTGAGCTTTCTCCAGAAAACCATCTCTAGATTTGTTCATCCTGCGTAGTCAGGAAATAAATGGAGGAGAGGGGACAAGACACCTGAAAATGTTCTAGCTGTGTGACAAATGCTAAGTTGCATGCAGAATTTCTGAAGTCTAGAACTCAAACTTCCAACAGCTCAGCATTCATTCTCCACTCTCCAATTCACATAGGCTAAAGAAGTCACCTAGGGGAAGAATACAGAGTAAAGCTAACTAACTGCAGAACAAACAAAAAAAAGTAGAATAATAAAGTTTTTCCAGTGCTTACTTCTAATACAGGGTTTTTGCTAGAACTTATGTACTGCCAAAAGGCTTCACATCTAGACATAAAAACACTTCCCATCAGCAAAAATAAAATGAAGCTTTAGGAGCTTCTCCTTAGGTCTGTTTAGTATTAGAGTTACTCATTTGCAAATCTATTTCCAAGGAAGAGAAGTAAGTAGGTATATTTGTAGAACCAACCTCTGTGGGAACAAGAAAGTAATACAAGTACTCTGCACTAATTCAGCCTGAGTGAAAGCATGTTTTTCTCAGGATTAAAATGGCTAGTGAGTCCTTCTTACTGAGGAGTGAGAAAGCAATACCTTTCTTCCCCACCCTCAAAAGCATTCCAGGCCTTCTGACTGTTGACAATCTCAGTTCCTAGAAGCTTGCACCTATGAGCTGCATGGAAGTTAAATGCAATACCTTTAAGAGATTTCTGCAAGGACAAAGCACTAAAACAAATTAAAAAAAAATACATATTTCTACCATAATGTATCTGCTATGGAAGTGCTCACAGAATCAGAGATTCAATCTGCTCTCACTGGTCTGTTTTCAGAAAACAGAAATGAAGCTACCTAACTCCATATTTTCTGACAGTTGAAGGCATATTCTTCTCCATCATGAAGAAAAAGAGATACTAACAAAGAACAAATAGCTTTCCCATCCCTCAGCACAAAGAAGATACTCAACAGTATGACTATGGGAAGTTTGCCAGGTCAACTACACCATAACTGCATTTAAGAAATAAGTGGTCTGGGAATATGAAGGAAACAGTAACAAAAATGTACATATACATAAGCTGATCTATCTATCAAAGACAGTCTTACCCTATATTTATACTTCAAGAGTATTTTTTTCTTACATTCCATACAGTAAGTGTAAAACATGAATGTGAAATACCTTGCCATTGGTGATGTACTTGCAGTTAATTTTCAGGAACTTTTCTGTAAACGCTTCCTCCTCTTCAGAGGTAGATGATACCACTCTTGCAGTGCGAACACACGGATGTGCTGGTGAAACAACTGACTCTTTCCGTTGGACTCCATCTGGATCCTAAAAAGGAATGCAAAAGGAGAATTTTGCAGCCTGACTTTTCATTACTAGGGGATCTTTTGTTGCGTTTATTGTTCTTCTTTGACATTAATAAAAAGGTAAAAATAGAATTCCAAAACCACTGTAGTTCATAGGAATACTTTTATCAGAGTATAAATAAAGTATAGTAAAGTATAGGTTTACTAGCCCATGGGAAGAAATGCCAGTGCACAGTGGTATTCAGAATCAATCTAGGAACAAATAAAATATGAACTCGTGTAAGGAGATCACTTGATACACTTTCACATGCAAAACCATGAATGACAGGTAGTTAGCAGAAAGTACTATTTTCCAGTTTTAACAAACAAAAGCCCTGTTATGTGTCTTCTGGTATCCGTTATCACATCATATACTATTTTATGTTTAAAGGTCTCCCAAGGTCAGCTATTAGAAACTCTGGTTGACATTAAGCTTAAGTCTACACTAGATCAAGTTGCTTATGACTTTTCCAGTTGAGTTAAGTCTACAAGGTTGGAGATTTCATTGTCTTGCCTAGAAACCTGTTCTAAAACTTAACCAATCTCACTGCAAAAAACATTTTCCTATTATTTAACCAGAACCTCCTGTGCAACATTCTATACGTGTTGCTGCCCATCATTTCACTATGAACCTCTGAAGATATCAGGTTGTTTTCCTCCCTGTAGCCTCTCTATATTTGGTAATACAACACAGTAATCAGGCTACCCATCAGCATTTTCTTCCCCATTCTTAAACAAACAAAAAAAAAACCCAACCAACAGCTTCTGCAGACAAGCATGGTATTACATCATGAAATGCATGACCTGACAACCCTCCACTGGGTTCTCTCCAGCATATCAATCTTTGTCTTGTACTGAAAGTGAAAGAAGTGAACACGGCACTGCAACTGCAGCTTTAGAAGCTCCTCTGACAGGAAATAATCCTTTTCCTAAACTATTTGGCATTACTCTCATCTTTTACCCGGAATGTGATTAGCCTTCATTGCCACAAGAAGGCATTATTGAACGCCTTCTCTACCAGGACACTAGGTCCCACCTTCCCTGCTCTGGAATAGTGTCAAGAGCCAGTCACTAGTGGGGTACTGCAAGGCTCCATTTTAGGACCAGTTTTCTTTAACACCTTCATCAATGACTTGGATACAGGACTCAAGGATATACTAAGTAACTTTGTATACATCACTGCACTGGGAGAAGCTCTTGATTCCTCAGACAGTAGAGAGGGTCTGCAGAGAGATCTTGACAAACTAGAGCACTGGGTAATCACCAACTGTATGACTTTTAAAAAATGGCATGTGCTGGATTCTGCAGCTGGGGCTGGGCAACCTTGAATAAATGTACTGGGGGAGGATAGGCTGGAGAGCAGCATTGCAGAAAGACATCTGGGGGGCTCTGAATGATGGCAAGTTGAATATTAAGAGGATCCAATAAGCTTTTTAATTTGTACATCAGATTGCCAAGTGAAATCCTTCAGAAGAAAACCAGAAAAAACAAACAAATCAACAAAACACTAACAGCATAAGAAAGACTTAGCCTAAGCCAAGTTATTACACGAAGACTGATGTTAACCTTACTGAAATACATACTGAAGTCTTAGCTTAAATACAGCTTTGTAAGAAAAAAAAACAGGGTTTGCTGGTTTGTATTCATTCATACGATACTGCAAAACTATTGTTTGATGAAATAGATACTGAAGCAAAAAGCTCAATCCTACCGTAACCAACTTCTGAACCTCTGCTTTGGAAAATACAGATGTCTCATTCAATTTCTAGTAATCCATGATCACAGTAAATAAAGATCTCATTACATTACACAGGCAGAATTGCAAATCATTTTTAAGTTTAATCACTTTTCAAGTTAATTTGCAAGTTCTGAGTCAGAACTAGGGGAGAGTCAATAATGACAGACATTGCTACAGAGCACAAAAGGATGTATGCTAACATTGCTCTTCCTGGCATACTTATCAGTAGAGGGGAAAAAGCATGGAAAACAAGTGCTATCAAAGAACCAAACCCTCCAGCCTTATCTTCAAATTGAAAGCAACCATCACTTACACTGCTGATAAAAAAAAGTCACCAACAAAAAAAAGCCACACATAATCCACACTGAAAAGTACAAGTGATTTCTGTCCTTCTTCATTTGTGTTTGAAAGAAGTCATCTAAACACTTTCACTTCCCTTAAACAGGCTTTGAGAAACATTAGAAACAGTGCTGTCCATAAACATTTATTACCATATCGTTTGATTTTTCCTGAAGCATTTAAAAGGATGTTTGTCTGATATGCAAGGATACATACAAAGGTTCTGTAACTGAAGAATGAATCAAGTGAAAGTGAACTCTCAAGACGTTGCCAACATTCAACTGTCCACACTAGGCAAAATAATCCACTACCTAAAAGAATTTAAGCTTCAAAAGTTTTTTAATCCATTTTGTTTCTTCTATGATTTCAAGCTTTTATCTGTTTTTACTGATTATATGTACAAGGCAGTTGGAAAAAAATTAGAGCTACTGCTACACTACTTTGTCCCCATACCTATTATATGCAAGCAAGCATATACAAACTACTCCACCAGACCCCCCCCAAAAAAGTATTTTTTCTGACACAGCATATCTACTACATTGTTGAAAGAGCTCCAATTTCTTTAAGTGTGACAATTTTTTTCTTTTGAGTAGCTTCTCTCCCTCTCCCTCTCTCTCGATTCTACATAGGTAGGCCTATACTAGCATCTTAAGTCATTCTGAGACATTATACAGAAGAAAATAGACTAATCTAGTCTACTTACTGAGCTACAACACCTCCAGTTTGCTTTCTGGAGTAGGCATTTGACAGCTTGACTACACACAACCAAGATATCTTGTTATTTGAAATAAAAGATAATAACTGGGAAGAGATTAGTACTGATATGTTAGGAAACAGCTGAATAAGGTCAGAATTGCATATATTACAGTATCAGAGTCATATCTTCTCTGCGTATTTCTGGTTTGAGTTCTCCCCAGGAGATTATTTTAATAGCAAAATAGTGATCCTGAAAAGACATGCTTTCACAAAGCTAACTCAAAGACGAAAACTACATTTAAGCTTAATTATAGAGCAACTTTCAGAGTTATACAATTTTAAGTACAGGGAAGTCTATAAACACAGACAACACTATTAAGTAAAAGCTGGCTATAATCAACACTTAATAATCAGCCCTTTACTGAAATAGATGTTTTACTTCATTTTCCTTAATGAAGCCTAAGGAAAACTCTTCAGCCACTACTAAGGGGGGAATGATGATGGCTAGGATGGCAAGGGTAGAACCTTACAATGACAAGAAGATGTAGTTAAAATGCCTCATTGCTACAAAACGTATCAGTATTTGAAGTTAGATAAAAATATTTATCTAGATCTCAAAGGTAACACAAATGCAACAGGAATCAACACTTAAGATATCAATCTGCAAAGATAGTAATGTATTACTAATGACTTGAATACAAGCCAGTTTTCACATAGAAAACTCATTTAAGACAATCAAATCTTGCATTTACTATTTTGCTTTCAACTCCAGGTGTTATGAAGTACTTTCTCCCCAAAATGAATAATCTTCTTTAAGAAGAAAGCATAACATTTATAACATTCATCTTGTAAGGGAAAAGTTACTTTCAATAACGGGTATACCTACATTTACTGTAGCCTTGTCAAACTCTGCTTCTGAAGATGTAGGTGATAGGGGACTTATAGGGCTTAGAGAGGGGGAGCTGTCCACACTAGATATGTAGTCTGGGTCAGGAACATACAAAATCTATAAAGAAGATATAATGCAGTTAGACGTTATGCTTTCAAGTTTACTTTAGATTTCCCACTAGTTCAGCTAAATGCCATGCTTTCTCAAAATAATCTATATGAAGTTATTTTTGCTCCAGTTCATTTTAGCAGGAATTATGAGTAGAGGGAATAAACAATACAACGAAATACTTGATTTTAACTTTGAATACTATTAAATTTTACTTTAAGATATGATAGATCAATGATATCAATGCTATCAATATGATAGATATAATTGAGTAAAGGTTCAAATAGAAAGAATTAGAAGAATGATATAGCTTGTCAGAAACACTCAGAGTACATCAAAACGATCCACTGGATTATTTCCCTTGCTGATTATTTGAATAACCAAGAGGCAGGTTAATGAAGTGTTTACAGACATGCCGTTAGACCAAATGTAGAAGAAAAGGAAAAAGTCTCTAATATTATTCACCCGTTAAACAGACTGCTTGGGTCATGGTAAGCATTCTAACTTAGACTAGGTTTTGCAGCAATCAGAAATAAACATAGAGTTTTAGAATAGTTTGGGTTGGAAGGGATCTTGAAGATCATCCAATTCCAACCCCCCTGCTATAGGCAGGGACACCTCCCTCTAGACCAGGTTGCTCAAAGCCCCATCCAGCCTGGTCTTGAATGCTTCCAGAGAGGGACCATTCACAGCCTCACTGGACAACCTGTTCCAGTACCTCATCACTCTCTCACAGAAAATAATTTAGACTAGATATTAAGAAGAAGTCTACCCTCTTCCAGTTTAAAGCCATTTCCCCTCATCCTGCTGCTACCTGCTCTTATAAGAAGTTCCTCCCCAGCTTTCCTGTAGGCTCCCTTCAGGTACTGGAAGGCTGCTGTAAGGTGCCCCTTGAGCCTTTTCTTTCCCAGGCTGAAGAGCCCTAACTCTCTCAGCCCATCCTCATAAGATTATTTCAAATAAAAGGCTAATACCAAATGGCCTCACCAGCTACCCTATCACTTCTTTCCAGGCCTAGTTTTAAAGGATATGAAAAAGGCTGGTAGAAGAGGGAAAAAAAAAAAAATAAAAAATAGAAGGGTGTAAGCAATACTGATCTAAAAGAAGTAACAGTAGTTCACACAGTCCTGCTAAAATGACAGCAAGCTTTAAGGTTGGAATGGAAACATTTGATTTACTGAAGCAGAATTGCAAGCAGTAGCATGCAGTTAGAAACAGTGTTTGTAAGCTGTAGTATGAATTTATTTTCAGAGCAAGCCATTTTAGATAGCCTGCTATATTCACAAAGCAGCAATTCAGCTTATGCTCAAGTGTCATTATGTCATTAAGTACATGTAATTTAAAAACCAAAGTTGCTTGATTTTAGAGATAGTTTCATTAATTGCTTTTTTTTTTTTTTTTTTTTAAGTTATTTAAAAGGCATGGGGAACTCACAGATTAGAATAAAACTGAAAAAGTCTTTTTACAAAGACGATAGGGATTTAACACTTGCTCTCATAGGAGATGAGAAATATGGGGGAAAAAAGTCTTTGCTGAGTAAGTAACATACGTAGTATAATAGTACCTGTCCAGGAACGACTGCTCTGGCGAAAAGCTTATTTAATTGAACCAGTTCATTGGGTGTTGTATCAAATTTCAAGGCAATACTGTTTAGAGTATCTCTCGATTCCACCTGTATCAAATTGAGGGAAAGAAAAGAAAAAACAAAATCAAATCTGTAAGCAGTTAGTTCAAATACTAGCTTATAACTTTTAATCGTATGTGGATTTTCTGAGATTTTATCATAAACTTTTAGTCTACCTATCTTGGACTGCCCCAAAATGTTAACTACCTCTTGGTTATTAGTCTAATTTAAGCCTGTATAATAACACCTGCCTTCCCATTCAGATTCCAGGAAACCAAGTGTGTCAGTCACACACTGGGCTGCAGCTTGGATATAGCACCAAAACTCTTGCTGTATAAATTCAATGCTGGGGACCCCTGGATACATACATTATGTTCTGTGAAATCAGACACTCACATCCTCCCTATCTTCTCTTATCCCATTCTTCAACTACCTAAAAATTGAGACAGCCCCCATAAGTGCTAATACACAAGCTGCCTACTGAAATAAGCTTCTGTTAATCTGATTTTCCAGTAAAAATCAGTGACATCAGCAAGATCAGCAAAACAGACCAGCTAGTATTAAAAGACTGAATACAAGCATATTAGAGTCAGTGATTTCTGAGTGAAGTAGTATTTTTTTTTTTTTTTTTCAACATCTTAATCTCATCTCTGCTGCCCCTCTCCATTTCCCAAACGTACCCAATATTAATCAATAGAAGAAAGCAAAGAGAGCAGTTTATTTTTAAATCCCATCGACAAATTAAGTAGTACATAGGAAGTATTTAAGGAGAATGATAATCATATGATAAACAAGGATGCAACTAGAAGCTTATCACAATAGTTCATGGCTTCATAAACACTGTACTGAGGAAAAAAAGGAAGAACATTCTATCAGCTAAGAAAATATGAAGCACTATAAGCACAAGTATATTTTTGAGTCTAAATACAGATCACAGCGATAAAAAAAAAAATCCCACTACCTCCAGTCTTAAATGTCTTCTCATCTGTCCCTCAGCTTACACTTGCATGATATATACCTCTTCTAATACTTACCAATTATACTGAATAAATTAATTTTTCACAGGTTTAGTTTTCCTTTTATTCACTGAAGTTTAAGTTTACTTGACAGATACTTATTTTAAAAACATAATTTTCAAGGGATAAGGAACAAAAAGGGGAAAAAGACACCACATTTTCTTCCTTCTGCGTTCTACACACCTGCTTTCAAGACAGCAAGTGGATATCACTAGTTGACTGCATACCCATTATGATATGCATCCCCTGCTCTTCATGCTCTTCCTTAAAGACACAGGAGTCTCATGTCTTGCAGGCCCTGTCAACTCCTGAAAAACTTACAAGGTAAAAATACTTCCCTTCTGCTTGAATGAATTAGCAGAGGCAGAACAAAAAGGGAATGGGGTGGGGTGAAGGAAGGAAGGGTCATAAAGTACACGTGATAGCTTTCGGTCTGACAGTAGGCCCACACAGATAAATGCAGCGCTTAGAACCCAAAGACTAAAATGTTCTACTTCTGTAACCATACTCATATACATATATAAGTGTAAATAAGCATAGAGGTATGTCCTGGGCTAGCATGCTCCCAGTCATAGTCTATTTTGGATAGTTTCAGATGAACTAACATTCTACAGAGCATAACTTAATGCTTACTGTTAGCAGCAGAATGTAACAAGACACATTCATTCTTCACAGAAGCAGCAAAGATTATGCCAGAATGTAAGTACACATAACGTAGTTAATATTGAGTGATTAAATATTTAACACTAATACATTTTATTGACATTGTGAGAATAGCTGGTAAATACACCTCATATCTGCTGCCAAGCACAAGTAGAATATAGAACATTAAATAATTGTTCCTCAAAACACATGCCCACTTGACTGTTCCAAAACTTATAACTAAACTCAACACTGATCTAAAAGAACTTATGAATACTTTATTATCTTTTTAAAAGTCACATCACATCCTAATGGGTCCCTTCCTACTCAGAATATTCTATAGTTCTACGCTTCTGAACACATCTTAACATTACAGGAATTTCAAGAAAGCATAACTGATAAAGGAGCAGACAAAGTTCTTCAAATACAGAATAAAGTTGCCCTGTAACAAGTGCCACAAGCGCCATGTACTTCAAAGACCATTATACTTTGAAAACAGAAGGTAGTTTGGGATACCAAATACCAATACATTACTATTTGTATTATTATTTATTATAAGCAATATTTTTATATATTATAGTACCCTAAAATCATACTAAGATTTGAAAGCAGGAGTTCAATAATTTCCTTCCATACTGAGTTTATTACCTTTTTGTCAAGATGCATTTGTCAGCCTGAATTCATTAAAACATAGCTACTGCTAAAGAAATGGCAAGTTGCTTTTTTAGAGTTATTCCTATATTATAGTAGTTCTTTGTACTGGAAGCTGCCATTAAGGTACACAAAGAAGCAAAAACCTCTTCTGGTATTTCAGGTACAAATGGCTTCTGCATTACACAGTACTTCATGATCACATAGATATGCATAAGTTACAGCATTCTCATATCCTCCTTTTAGTTAGTACCAAAGCAGATAGCAAAAAACAAAACAAAACAAACACCAACAAGACCAGATATTTACAACTTATTCCATACACTACAACAAAATTGAACAGCCAAATCACAAAGGATAGTAGAGTAGCTTTCCTACAGTGAGGAGCAAGACCTTCTAGTCAACTGTGTTGTGTAACAATATAAACAAGTCCCTATCCTTAGCTTCTTCTACCTTCTGTAGTCATTTACATATGTATAAAAATAAGCATGAAATTCTAAGCTAGAAAAGCAGATCTTACACATATTACTAAGTATAGCAATAGATACTTAAGATCCAAATAGCCTGTTTTACCCTTCTATCACTATCCAGACCAAACACTCTTCAAATCCCCTTGTCCCATTTAAGCATAGCTAACTCTCATTAGCACCTTTTTTTTTCCATGTTCAGACCATTACTTGTATCCACATTTGCCACAAACCAGTACACAAATACATTCTTTCTTTTCTGCCAGATTAACAATTGGCAAATTTATTTTAGAACTTTGTTTAAAGGATGTCATCCAAAGGGATTTGGGCAAGCTTGCAATGATAGCCCACATTAATCTAATCAGATTCGACAAGACCAAGTACAACACAATGCACTTGGGTTGGGGCAATCCAAAATATTTCTACAGACTGGGAGTAGAACACATTGAGAGCAACTCTGCTAAAAAGCACTTTGAGGCCCTGGTGGATTAAAAGTTAGACATGAGTCAACATTGCACGCTTGTAGAAGTCCAACAGTATCCCGAGCTATGTCAAAATAGAGGTAGCCAGCAGGGAGAAGGAGGTGACTGTCACCATCTGCTCTGACCTCATGAGGCTCTCCCTGGAGTACTGCAATCATGCCTGGTGCCCCTAGCACAAGAAAGATGTGCAACTGTTGGAGCAGATCCAAGAGGAGGAAAGCAAAGATGATCAGAGGGCTGGAGCACTTCTCCTACGAAGGCTTAGGGGAGCTGGGCTTTTTCAGCCTGGAAAAGAGAAGGCTCCAGGGAGACATTATTATGGCCTTCCATCTTATAAAAGAGGAGAGAAACCAACTATTTTACAGTCTGACAGAAGGTTTTTTTGGTTTTGTTTGTTTTTTAAACTCGGAGACTAATGAGGCACTTCACTCCTAGACAAACTGTGGATGACCCATCCCTGGATGTGGACCAGGTTGGATGGGGCCCCAGCCAATTGATCCAGTGGGTGGCAAGTCTGCTGACAGCAGGGGTGTTGGAACTACCAGATTATCTTTAAGGTCCATTCCAACCGAAGCCATTCTATTAAGAAATCATTTTTTCTACTGATATTTTAATGAATTTATCTGCCACTGCATCTTTACTAGAGGGGTTCACTCATTTTTTCATTAAAAATTATACACTTCATATATATGTATCAGAGTATTACAAAAAAAAAAAAAAAAGATGTTTTTTCTTTCTACAGTATTTCAAAGCTAATTTTCCAGAAACTAGAAAGAAAACTGAAACGATAGTTAAAACATAACTAGAAAGAAACAACAAAATTAGAGATGGGGAGACTAGGAAGAAGGGTAAGAACAAAGCAGAGAAGAAAGCACCATTGCCAAATGCTTCAGCACAACAACAGCGAATATCAGATTATGACCTTGACTACTAATTTTTAAAAGGCATAGTTTCTGTAACATCTAGTTTCAAGAAAGACAAAGTCTTCAAATATCGCAAGTACACCACTAAAACCAATTTTGCAGAGCTAGACAATACGATAAATAAAGTAACACATTGTTACTGTGATACACACTTTCTAAACAGCTCAAAAAAACCCCCAAAAACGATGACAGCAGCAGCTCAGGAAGTCAGACAAGAACACAGCCCTGGCTTTGAAATGAAGCATCAAAAAAAAGTATGCAGTTTATAGGAGTCCAATCTACAATCACTCTAGAAAGGCACATATCAGTTCTCTTCTTTCAAAAATGTGTGTGTTCAGCCAGTCATTACAATTCCAAATAGTCATCTGAGTTTCTCTAGCAAACTTTCACCTGTTTGATGATCACCATAAAAGCACTTGCTACCTGAACTCCCTGAGATAAGAATGAGAATTACTCCTAATTTTACCTTGAGTAGCTACACTCATGAGCCACTATAGTTCTGTTCTCAGCATCCAGACTAACTTGCTTTGAACTAACACAAACAAACTAGTAAAGAATATCTAGAAGCTGGATTTAGCACCAAAAAAACTAGAAAAAGAGGAACTTAAAAGAGTGACAATTCAGTGGGAAGAACTCTGGCTTAAGACTGTTTTAAGACTCTACTATACACTTATGTGTTTTGTTTAATTGATAGCAGACCATGACTCAGATCACATACACTATGTTTCAGAAGCTTATTCACTATTTCAGAAGAAAAGCACAGCCTTTATTCCCCAGAGTTGAACAAAACCAACAAAAGGTCACATTTACTTTTCTTCAGTAGCTAGAATTCAAAAAGCAGAAATTTGTTTTGAATTTCAACTTCAATTCTAGCCCATACTAAAGGCTAGAATCAAGCTAATGGAATGCATCTTGCTTTAATACACATTCTGACTCTCTCCAAATTACTGTCACAGACTTCATAGTCACTAAACCACATAATTTCACTTTACTGCAGTACAAAGAGTTAATTCTTCCTTATCTCTTATTCTTATAAGAAAGGCAAGAAATCAAATAAAGCTATTCATAAATTCTCATTTTTATTTTACCCTGACCAGTCCAAAAGCATTCAAAATAACCATGATAGGCTTCTCCCATTTTAATGTTAACTCTACAAACATTATTTATAGGTTTATTTCCAGTGTATAACACAAGACAGATAACTCTCACTTCAGTTTCCCTTAGTAACCACAAATGTGAAAAGCTGACTGCAGTACAGTTTGAGGGTCATTTCAAGAACAGAACAGGCAGAGAAAGGCTCCATTTTCAGATACTGCTGGAGGATGAGATCTGTACTGCAAAAGGTATGGATCTATGAGAATTATTAGAAGGCAGCTGTAAGGTCAGGACCAAAACATAGCCAACCTTTCCCTACCCTGGAAAAAAAAAAAACAACAACCTTCATTCTGTTTTTCCCCTCCTGATTCCCACAGTTTATTAGCAGCACTGAAAGCAGGCAACATGCATGTGATTTTTAACTAATATTATTTACTGTTTCTAACTGATTACGTAAAGCTGAACCATTTAACATGTTGATTAGTCTGGTGTTGGCAGTTTATTTTTTTCTTCTGAAAAAAGCAGGAAACTTATAAAGAAGAGATTTAAAAAAGCATTACTCAAGTACTGCTAGCTACCTAATTGCTCATTTAATTAAAAAAAGAAATAAGTCATCAGGTATACCGATTTTAAGATTAAAGGCAATGCACGTCACCACTTTGCCTATATTTTGTAAAGACTCTAAATCTGCACTTGGTTTGCAATGACATTTTAATAATCAAGCAGCAACTTACAGAATATTCAATCGTCCCTTTAGGCTTTTGAAAAGACATTCGTCGCCCATCTTTCTTGTCTGTCGTCTTCTTCTGGCCAGTGTCTGAAAGAAATTGAGGCAATGCGCGTGTTAAATTCATTTTCCTCTCAGCACTGTCACAGGCTGCTGACTACAGCCCCGTGGGCAGACATCTAATTCACTGGTTACACAGCTTGCTCCCAGTGATTCTGTGTAACAGAGAGCCAGCTGCTAGGATAACGACTTCATTCCCTTGCAATGCTGTAAGCATTTGACCAATATAAACCACCGATAACTAGGAATCAATTACCAGCCTAAGTACTTGCTAGCATCCAGGAAGCTATTAAAGAAGAAATACTAAAGAGGCAATCTACCCCATCAGACTTCTGGAAGTACTGTGTTTAATCGGTTTTCTATTACAGCCAGTCTGCTTTTGTCTAGTGGGCAGGTGGTCTGGAGTTCTGGTGTGTTTGAACTAATCAGCTTTTTGAACTGCAGGCTGTTTGGTAAGGACAGAGTATTTAAAGCTTTTCTGTGAAATGAAGTGCATTCATATTTAAGTTCAGAATTATCTTGTTTGTAGCATGAATAAACAGTAAGATACTAAATAAATAACACAAGAATATTCCTTTTATTGCTGCTTCTTATCTTGATGACCTCCATTTCATGAACCAATCAACAACGTGTACTTCAAGTTTCTAGTTTTTGACTAGTCAGCTTGATATCATCATGATTAAGACAACAGAAAAGTATATTTACATGATTCAACAGGAATTATTTAATACTATATCTTTAGAAAAGTTTATTTTTAATATATCCATCTACAGGCAAGTGTTGTTTTTTTCTTTGTTTTCTTTGAGATGATTCCATTAAGTTGCACCTCTGCTACAAGGCTTCCATTTTCAACAGTAGCATATCTACTACATAGGATCCCAAAATATTTAATGAATGAGATGTCATGTTTCCATGCTGCTCTGACATTAATTACAGTATTGTTTCAAAACATTCAAATTTCTATTGCTATACCTGAACATATTCAGTTCAACATTTCAAAACACCTTGAAAACAAGAAACAAACCTTACAAAACATATTCTTCTGCAATACCTTACCACACAGAGATTGAAGGCAGAAAGCATGCTTTGTATTTACTTAAGCTGAGATAATACCTAAGCTTGCTGCAAATTCGCAGCGATTCCTACACATCACTGTTTTTAATTGGTATCCTGACACCACCACTGGAAAAAGATTGAAGAATGCTTGTAGGAATTACACGTCTTATCCCAGCTCCCCCAAATTTATACATAAGTAGTTGAAGCTATCAAGATACAAGAGAAAAAGAAATGCAGCACAAATTGCTTAGGAAGTTCTGCAGTGACAAAAAATAAAAGGCAATCTAAAACTTCAAGTTTTTTTTACTTCCATAACAGTACTAAAGCTGTAAAGGACCATAGTAAAAGCAACTTCCAGCAAACAATGTTAAGTACTTTACAAGGGAGTTGTCATTAAACTAATTCCACATTTTATATGTACACAGGTCACTTCTAAAGCAATGCCTCCTATTTATTTCCTTGGAAACTTATCAGATACAAACAGCACAATAGCACCGACAGAGCAAATTCTCAGCTACAAACCAGTATGTTTCAACACAGTCACCACCACTAGCTATGCATTATCGCCAGCCATGAACAAAAAAATCAGCATGCTACACTCAAATCTGCACCAACTGAGGTGACACACTGTTTCACAGCTGCTGTGACAGTGTCATTTCTTAGGATAATTTTTCCCATGCAGTCCATCTTTCATCAGCCCAAACCGATAGCAGTCAGAAGGCTCTGAATCTAGACTACGTGGTAGGTATTGTAGGACAGTCCAGGCAAGACAGGCAATGTGCTCCACTGTCTTCCAACTGTTATAGGGCCTAGGAAGATTCAACCTCTACTGTCTTATCACCAACACTGACCCCAACATTGTGGATCAACATAATAAAGTAAAAGGCATTAATTTCAGAGCAGCCCTCACATTAAAAACTAAGTGAGCAGGAATGCTCCCATACTCGCAAGATAAACTTTTGATATACAGACTAATTGTAACTTTTAATAGCTATGATCAATAATGAAGATGTTAAACCTACTTTCAAACACCCTCTAGGAATTCTGAGTCTGAAAATCTGTAGCTAGGCATCCTGGCATCTTCGTTCAATATATTAAAAGGTACGTCTTCCCTAAATTACTATTTGTATCTTAAAAAGAAAAAAAAAAAGCAAATATCTAAAAGAAACGTTCTCTTCTTCCAGATCAAGTATTTTCTTGCCACAGCTCCTACCTGACATTGCACAACAGGCACACCCTTGTGTGGAAAACTGCCAACGGCCACTAGACCTGTAGCTGTTCCAAGTTTTCCAATCTTATTTCAGCTTCACCAGCAGCCTCATTTTCTGTCCACAGCAGTTCAGTTGAAATACTCTTACACAAAACTCAAAAGATGCAGTGAGACAAAAATGAATTCATTCAGGACTCCATATATACCTTAAAAATCTATACATTGAGTAGGTCTCTATTAGAAGAAACATCTTCACCTGCCACCATTAGCTAGAAATACATAAATCCTGTATATAAAAATGCTATAAAGATATATACATATATACACATACACACATACTTCATTTGCATGTATGTGTCTTTTTTCCTCCCTAATCCATACTTGCTTTTCAAAGCAGATGGACTTACTGTGCATCGCAAACTCCAATGCACTCAGGTAACTTAAGAAAAATAAGAGCAACCAGGGCAGGGAAAGAGCCTGCTGCAAGCACACGTAAGGAAAGCAGATCCCAGGAGATCTCACAGCACAAGGTACCCAGAAGCATATGTATTTAATTTCCTTTTTAAATGTACATTCCCTTCCATGCCTAAGGCAATAATTCTGACCCTTACTTCAGTGCCCACTTTAATTCTTTCCCTCTGTGATAGCATTATTTCCTGCTCCCCATTTGGATACAGGATGCTTCACTTCCGACTTCGATCTAACATTCCTAAGGCTAGAAGAGATAGATGCAAGTAGCACTAACCTATGCTTGTGCCAACTACCTGGCTGGCAAAGCACAGGACACTGCTATTTGGACTCCAAATCTCCATCAGTACCAAATGCTTAAGCTATCTATCTGTTCACTGAGAATCTGTACATGCCACCAGAAGTGTCATAAACTAAACTAGGTGGTATTTCAATTACAGAAATGAGCCAGAGTAGCAGAGACACGCATTCTATATCCCTGATGGCATAATGTAAAGCATCCAAAACACTCATGCTGAATGAGCAGGCTATTTATTTTTCAGAGGAAATTCAAATCATCTTTCAGCCATCCTTATATTCCTAGTGCTCTAGGAGGCAAGGGAAAGCTGAAACAACTGTCAGAGCAGGATGCAGGGGTCTGAGAAGACCCCAGCACCAATGTGAATCAGTCTTATCTTTTAATTTACTTCTCTGGTGAAAATACTGTTCCACACGAGCTCATCTTCATAAGCTGCACGCAACCAGCCAACAGTGAGCCTGCTGGGCTACAAGAGGCTGATGTTCTCAGAGCTCAAGTGAAAGAACTGATACCATTAATCACACTGTGTCGTGCAGGACCTCAGGAGTCAGTGTGTTCAGGAAGCGCACTTGTTAAATGTTATCAGATCTGTAGCAATAGTGCCTCATACAAACAAAACTCGTAACTGTTTTCTCATGACTGTTTATAAGCATCTAAAGAGCAGGAGTCAAGTCGATGGGGGTGGATTCTTTTTGGTGATGAATAAAAAGCGAGTACGGGGCAAAGGGCAGGAACTGTAACACAGGAAGTACCATACTAACACAAGGAAGAACATCACTGTCAGAGCGACTGAGCACTGGAACAGGCTGCTCAGAGGATGAGAGGTTTCCTTCTCTGAAAATACTCAAAGTCTGCCTGATGCCTACCTGTGAGATCTGCTGCAGGGAACTGCTGTAGCAGGAGGTTGGACTCTATCTTTGGAGGTCCCTTTCCAACTCCTACAAGTTTGTGATTCTATGAAAATGAGACATTTTGTAACATTTGAGTTGATGCTTTAATTCTAAAATGCTCTTCAGTAGGACTGTCTCTCTACCACACCTTGAAGTCCTGAAGCAGAAGAGTAGGTGTCACATCCACAAATAAGAAAGTATTTGAACTGTGTAGGACTTGCAAGACTAGCACTAGGAAGATATAGAGGAGAGTGTGCAAAATGACACCAGACCTTCATACAGTGTGAATGCAGAATACAAGCATACAGAAACAGAAAATGAGATGAGCAGAGCAAGAGAACTGTGAACACAATCATCAACAGTTCTAGGGAGCAGGACTCTTGTTCCTATGCATTCATTTATGCAAAGTAGGAAAAAATATTTTAGAAACATTATGTTTGAGGAACAAAGAGCTTTAGATATGGGAACTTAGATCTTAAAATAATCAACTGAATTGTTAACTGAATAGTTAACAAAACTTTAAGACCACTTTCTAGGTGAAAAAAATTAATAAGCTAAACAGGCATCCTTGAAAATAAAGCAAGCTGAACTAGTTATCAATTAATTGAAATTATTTGAAATATATAAGTAGCTAAGCTTATTAGGATCAAGAAGATGCAATTAAGACTTTTTATTATTACTGCAAACAAGAACTTACATTATACATTAGATTTGCATGAATTTAAAAAGAGAGGCAGAGGCAGCAGACTTGTTAAATGCCTGTCAAGGGCAATCTTTTGCAGGATCTTAAAAAAAAAAAAACACCAAAAAACAGACACAGAACATATGGGGTAAAGATTAAGAAGTGAATCACATAAGGAAGTAAGAAAAGTAATGTTGCTTCGGAAGATGCTCTAATATGTTGTTCTCTAGCACCATGTGAAACAATTTTCTAATTGATATAACAGAAGAATTGATAGTATACTTTATTAGATTCATTCCACTCAGTAGCAATTCGATCTTTAAAATCTTTTTGGATCTTTATGAAAAGAAGTTTAAGAAATCTTTATAATCTATAAGGCTTGGAGACATGTTTCCCCGCCTTGCCCTGAATTTTAAACAGCAGAGCCTTTGCTTCCACAGTTAGAAAATGTCTGCTACTTTCAGTTATCTCTCAATGTCTTAGGGAGCTGGGGGGGGAAAGGGAAAGAGACCCAAAAGTAGGCTACAAGATGCTGTGAGTTGCTACACGAAGTTTCAGCAGCCCAGACCAAGGCAGCGCCATAAACAATGCCCTCTTCAGTACTTTTGCTTATGCTAAGCAGCTGCTTCTCACATTGTGATTCAGTCTTTCCTAGCCAGTCATGTTCTCAAAACCCTTGATTTTTATCACTGCTCTCATGATTCTTTTTTCATTTTTCCTTAATGGAGAGTCCCAAACTAACTGCATGTAAGACCCTGTTAACGCTGCATCAGCACTTCAAGTATTTCATAACAGCTCTTTCTTACAACACAAACTCAACACCAATTCATCTGGTGATCCCCGTGGTAACAGTGTCCTCCTTCTGCTATCCAGTTGAGAGTACAGCACTTAGGCAAAAATAATTAACCACAAGACTTGAGGATTTAAAAAAAAAAAACACAAAACAAAACAACCAACAAACCACACTCAGCAGAATCAGATTTAACGCATCCTGTATTAGCAGGGCACTTCTCCAAACTGTCAGAAGACCTACAGCCAGCTCCACACACAACCCTTCTGTAACTTATGCCACATTGACTTTCTTCTGAAAGAACATTTCAGTCAGGGTAAACAGAAATGCTTCAAGTTTTCAGATTATGCCACAAGATGTGTTAGTAAGCTTCCTTCTCTGTTTTCCCCAAAGTCCACATATATAATTTAACAGAGACTATACAGCTGCATGCTCCACCCACTGTAGAATCTTCTTGCAAATCAAATCTATGTGATAACGAAACATGCAAGTCAAAAGATGAATACTCTACTAAGATGGAAAAGGAAGTCAGAAATGCTTGGAAATGAACAAGTTAACTGTCCTTCACTTTAAGATATTTGTACATTGCACATCAAATCAATGCAATTGCACATGTGCAGTTTGGATAGCAAGCAGAAAAAAAAAAAAAAAAAAAAAAACCCAAGCAATCTTTAGGCCAGGTTTTTATGATTTTACACTTGGCCTTTTCATTTTTAAGATAAAGGCATTTCTATGCTGCGTGTCCCCCTGCCCCCCAAAAACACAAAATCAGGTAGCTTATCCTATTCATGTTGCAGACTTGTGCTCCAGAACTGCTCTGCAAATACACAAATAGATCTGCTATGCATGTGAAATTATAATTAGTGCTTCTGTAGATACCTTACTGTACACATGAACAGTGGGGAGCAGTCAACACACTCAAAGGCAGGATTGCCACTCAGACGTATGAAGACAAACTGAAAGAAGGGGCTGAAGGAAATCTTAAGAAGTTCAAAAGGACAACAGTGCTCTACATGGGAAAGAGCTATGCAGGCCACCTTCCCATGTCTGACCCCAACAGAATATCAGCTTTGAAACTGCTTTAACATTAGAAACTGCATTTTTATCTTTTTCCAGTTAGTTCTTGCACAGCACCTTAAAACAAGAAGCACAATACAGTCAAAGGTTATGTTACTAGAATGAATTGTACGTAGATTATAAACCAGAACACAAACTACACTTCAGTAAAACATCTCATATCAGAACCCTATTGTGTGGATTAAAAATTGTCAACTATGCCAAAGACTAGCTAAAGGGAAAAGAGAAACAAATTAACAGAATAGAGGGATATACTAATGAGTTCCCAATGGACTAGTCTTAAAAGCAATTTAATCACACATTAGAGAACAGACTTGGAAGCTGATAGCACATCAATAGCAGAGGAAGATCGCAGCAACATGAGGAATTCCGCAGTCAAAAAGCCTGGAGAAAGCAAATAAGGTGAAATGTAATAGTACAAAGCACAAAGTGAAGCAAAAGATCATTTAACATCACATATGCAGGGAACACAATTTCTGATACAAAACAGTGGCGCTCAAGTCTGAAAAGATTGTGCATATATTAACATATCACAAGATGACTGAGTCATCAGCCTGATATGTTCCAAGATTACATTTTCTTCTTATGCTTCTATCAAGTGAAGTATTTTCAGATGTGAGAGAGAAGCACTGATGTCTTACTAAAGGGTGCTGGTACATTTTACATAGACACGCTGATCTAGATGAAGTACAAGAAAGCCTGGAGAACTGCTGCTCCTCAATTTGAAGCTTCTACCATGCTTAAGTTCCTAGAAGTTAAGTGTGTAACTGGCATAAAGTGAGAAAATAACCGACCTTTTCTTTTAAAAAAAGAGGTAGAACATAATTTTATTATTGCTTTACCCCAAATCTTCCAGTAGGACTTGACAAACATGCTATAACTCTGCCCTTTTTATTTCTACTGCTCTGCTGCTACTTCACTGCAGTACAGAGCAGGTACAGGACGCATGGCTTACTGGATATACTGTGCACTGTTATCAGTCAAAAGCTGATATGGCAGAAATGTCAATAAATCCACAGGCCACTTGGCTGAAAACTGAACAAATAATTGAGCCCAGGGGAGAAAACAACACAAGGTCTTTGAAAGAAAGCAGCAAGAACAATTCCCCCTACAGACTGAGCAAGAGGATACTCTGAACTAGGGAGTTCTGAATGACTGATTCTCACTTCTTCAACTTCTGTACTAAAAGGTATACTACAGGAAGTCAACACTGCTTCTGATGTTTGGCTCCTCCCTTCACAAGTGGGCCGCAGACATAAGTGAGGGGAGAACATCTGGGAGGGGCTATGAGTAATAGACCACTATTACCTGGAAGAAAATTCCTCAGTGCAGCTATTCCATACTCCACTTTAAAGCAGAGGTGCTGTCAACATCAAATCACATCAGCTGGGGCTTGGTTGAATCAAGGAAGTAAAACTTAAACTGATGGAAATCAGCCTGTCATCTGTACCATGTCATGTTCCACCCTCCTAGTGAAATTCTTTGCACTGTTCAGTTTAAACCTCTCAAGCCAAAACTTGTGGCTGCTGCCCCCTCTTTTATCATCTGTAACTACTGAGAATAATCATACCCCCTTAGTTCCCCCTTAATTGTACCTGAACTCTTCAGCCTCCCAATGGGCAAGGCTGAAGGCTTTCTCTCAGTCCCTCATAGGTCATACACCTTAAATTCCTAAATAAACTGGTATTCGTCTGCTAGACCCTCTACAATTTCTCAGCAGCCTTCTTGAACTGTGCTGCACAAAACAGGATACAGTAATACACATGTGGTCTCACAAGAGCCAGAGAAAAGAAGCAAATGTACCTTACACTGCCAGCCTGCTCTCTTCTGTAGCAGATTAAACAAATGGCATATGAAGTTATAAGACATGCTGCTAGCTCATTTCAGTAAGTTCTGTATGAATTAAGCTCAAACCAAACTGAAAGTTCAAGTTAATAATTCTGCAGTGAAGATAATCCTTAATCACACATTCCCTAAAGCCTCAAGTCACATCTTAAAGCAAATAAAAATGCACATAACTTCACTAAATGAACACCTATGATACATACCAACAGACAAAAGCTATACAGCTACCAAGCTGCGTGGTGCAGTCAACACACTGGAGGGAAAGGATGCCATTCAGAAGGACCTTGACTGGCTTGAGAGGTGAACCCACAGAAATGGGGGGGACCTAATCCAGGTCCATAAATATCTAAGGTGTGGAGGGCAGAGTGGCGAGGCCAGATTATTTTCAGCAGTGTGCGGAGACAGGACAAGGGGGAACAGCCAGAAACTGCAGCATAAGAAGTTCCACACAAATGTGCACAAGAACTTCTTTACAGTGAGGGTGACAGAGCACTGGAACAGGCTGCCCAGGGGGGTTGTGGAGTCTCCTTCTCTGGAGATATTCAAGACCCACCTGGACTTGTGCGATCTGGTGTAGAGAACCTGCTTTGGCAGGGGGGTTGGACTCGACAATGTCTGGAGGTCCCCTCCAACCCCTACGATTCTGTGAAATCTCATGAAGTTAACCAAGGCCATGCACAAAGTCCTGAACTTGGGTCAGGGCAATCCCAAGCACAAAGACAGAATGGACTGAGAGCGGTCCTGAGGAGAAGGTTTTGGAGAGGTGTTGATGAGAAACTAAACGTGCTGGCAACATGCACTTCCAGTTGAGAAGGCCAATGGTATCCTGGACTGCATTAAAGGAGAGGTGATCAGCAGGGCAAAGGAGGAAACTTCCCCCACCTACTCTGCCCTTGTGAGACCCCTTTGGAGTCTCTAGAGTGTGTGTACTGGGAGCATCAGAGCAGAGCAAAACAGATGTAGAACTGTTGGAGCAGGTCCAGAGGAGACCACAAGGATGCTCACAGGATTGGAACACTTCTCCTGTGAAGAAAGCCCGAGTGAGCTGGAGTTGTTTAATCTGAAGAAGGCTCTGACGAGACTCCACTGTGGCCTTTCAGTACCTAAGGGGGGCCACAAAAAAGCTGGGGAGGGACTCTTTACCAGGGAGCGTAGTGACTGGACATGGAGTAATGGCTTTCAACTAAAAGAAGGCAGGTTAAGATTAGATGCAAGGAGGAAATCCTTTACTTGGAGCGTGGTCAGGCACTGGTACAGACTGCCCAGAGAAGCTGTGGATGCCCCATCCCCAGATGTGTTCAAGGCCAGCCTGGATGGGGCCCTGGCCAACATGATCTAGTGGAAAATGTCCCTTCCCACAGTAGAGGGTTGGAATGAGATAACCTTTAAAGTTTCTTCCAGCCCAAATCATTCTGCTATTCTAAGATTCTGTTCTAAAGTTTCCTCTCTAAATCCAAGCTACACATACATACCAGCTCCTTGTAGAAGTTACCAATGGACAATCTTTAGGAGTGCTATTGTAAAACTTATGTGGCTTTCCCCCCCCCCCCCACACTCAAAAAGGAACTATACACTGAAATTACTGGCAGTCTTGAAGTTGGATACTTCCTCTAGAATTTGTTTCTCTTTGCTTTTTTTTTTTTTTTTTTTTTTTTTTTTTTTTTTTTAAATCTTCTACCACACTCATTGGAAGACAGAATACATTGTAAACTTACTTCACTGGCATGGTTGCATGACACAAACAACATGAACTGGTCCAACAGGTTTACAGCCTCCTAGGGCACTATTCAGTCTCCCAACCTCACTTTTCTCCCTTCCAGGAAGGGACAAAATCTGTTCAGCGCATACCTGAAGGAGGATATAGGCTCACAACAGCTATTAAAATACAGTATTTGACCAGAATTGCTTCCCTGAACTTAGATATCTTACAGTGCATTACATACGCTCAAAGTCAAATAAGAAAGCAGTAAATACAGATTTAGTAGTATTACATGAACAAAACTGAGATACTTTAAGATGCAAAAATAAAAGGAATTGAAAACAAAGATACATTTGTTTCAGAAATCAAGGGTTGGCCTGTTTCACATGAAAGTATGAATAAGCTTACATATGGAGGAACTATTGTAAGAAAAAACACACAGTCATAACTGAACCATGGGAAAAAAATAAGCACTGAAGAGATCAATCTGGAAGTTACAAGAGAAAAAAAAATGGAGGAGTAAAAGGGCTGGATCCAGAACACTGCACAGAGACAAAACACTTGGAACAGTTAGAATTTGCCATTAAGGTTTAGGTTAGGCTCACAGTACCCACCTTTGAGTTGAAAGCCAACCTCTCCTTTAAGTATTGTAACCACTGCTACAGCTTCCACAGCACACCACCACCATGGCACAGGCAGTTTCCAAAGCCCAGCAAAACACTTGCTACATGAGAAATTCTAAATTTGAGGAGAATTTGTTTCTGCCTCTAAGTGACCTAAACCATGTGAATAAGACAGCATTGAGAGCAAAGATCTAAATGCCTCACAGCATGCTTTGACTGGGTTAGGACAACTCAAAGGATGTTTCTGTCAAAAAGGAATGTCAGATTCTGTGCATCCAGAAACCCATCTTGCACTTCAGAACAGTAATCATCCTTCACTAATGCTGACATTAAATATTATACCATACTAATATTTTGGTAAATACACTCCATGCTCAAAGCCAGAGAGAAAAAGAAGACATTAAGATACAGTTCAAACGAATCTTTTGCCCCTGAGTAGGAGGAAAAAACAGCTACAGGAGCTTTTTCCTCCAAGTCATCATGTATTACAAGAGATGCTGCAGACTTCTCAACAGCTGAACACCTGGCCTTAAAACTGACTTGAAGACACCTGAAGAGTTTTACTGTCATTTTGCATCCACAAAAGAATGTTAGCAGTCTCTGTCAACAAGCCTTCAACAGTTTGTGGAGGACTTATTCAAGGTATTTTAATCTCATCGCTGAAATACCTTGCTGTCTTCTCACCCCGTTATGCCTTTAGATGGGGCAGAAATAGGGCAGAAAGTGTAGCAGTGTAAAATAGCTGGTCTATGATTCTTTCTGTACAGGTATGACCCAAGACAACAAGGATAGCATCATCTACATCTCACTCTGCACAGGCACTTAACTGTTGCAGTAAGATCTTGTTTCTTACCATTAAAAAGAAAAAAAGTCATTTTACTTATTCAAAATAGCTGAAGGAACAATGAAACTTAATGGTCCTCAACATTACTATTCAACAGAGATCTGACTTCAGTCCTACTTACAGTGTGATCATCCACTTAACACTGAGCTGCTCGACACTGAAAAATATATATAATTCCTACCTGCAGACCACCCTGCAGACTTCTGAAAGACATTTTCACAAACAGCTTTATACAGCTTTCCTTCCAAGCAGTCCCCAGTCACACTGATGTTACCAGTTAAGGCACGGGTTGTTTCTTCAGCCCAGCCTGTAGCATTACTTCCCTGGATCTCTCACTGCCTACACACCCGCGTGCACACGTTGCCCACACCTCCGTTCCTTGCGGCACATCTTGCCGATCTGGATGCAGTGCCCTTATAGACAGCACGGTGCAGAAAGAGGGGAGATGTGACCAAAGAATAACACAGAAGTCACTTGCTGTTTCCACACCGATCCGGCGCACCATTGAAAGGCAGATGTACCCCTTCTGATCTTTCTGAAGTACTCCTGCAAGTTCCCCAGAAACACGTGGAAAGCAGGAACTGCCCTGCGCAGGAGGGAGCGCACAACCGAGGAGCCCGCGCTGCAGCCGCTTCTGCCCCAATCAGCAGCACTACAGGCAGGCGCGTGGGAGGCGTGAGCGAAAGCAAACACCGCAGCACTGCCACCGCCACGAGGACCCACGGGAACGCAGCGCCGGGCGGCCCCGCCGGGGCAGGTGCCGAGGCGGCACCGGGCGGTGTGACAGCGCCAGGCCGCTGCTCACGGCCTCCCTTGGCCGCCCTCCCCCCCCGCTCCCCAGCCCGGGGCCGCTTCCCAGCCGGCCCTCGCCGCGGCTCCACCATCCGTCCGGCGAAGCTCCGACGCGAGGCTGCGGCGGCGGCACCGCGCGGCCCGCCCCTCCTCCCTCCCGCGTTCCCGAACCCGTGCCGGGACGGACCCCCGCTCCGCTCCGGACAGGCCGCGCTCCGGGCCGGCCCCGCCGCCGGGCGGCAGCAGGGAGGCGGCGCGGCCTGGCGGGGCGCACGGCTCAGCCCCTTGGCCGGCCCGGCCGCCCTCGGCCCCGTCCCCGCCGGTACCTGGCGCGGGCTCGGCGGGCTGCGGGACCGCACGGCTCACGCCGTCCTGGAAGCGGACCTGGCGGAGGCCGCCGGGCACGGCCGCCCAGAGGCGGCTGGCGGTGCCGCGGAGCAGACGGCCGCCCTTGCCGGTGAAGGCGGTGAGGTAGTCCATGCCGGAGGGGCTCCCGACGGCCGCGGGGACCACCGCCTGCCCGCACGCTCAGCTCCGCACGGCCGCCGGCCCGGCTTCACAACTTGGGGAAACTTCGGCGCTCGGCCCCGCCTCCATTTAAAGGAGCCGCGGCGCCGCCGGAGCTGGGTGCGGGCGGGCCCGGGCCGCCAGCGCCGTGCTGGGAGGTGCGGCCCCGCGGGAGCTCCGCGCCGTGAGGGAGCGGCGGCCGCCCCAGCCGGAGGACGCGGGATGCCGCCCCTCGGAGCGCCTCCCAAAGTGACTTCACATCCCGCGTGCCTCAGAGTTTCTTCGTTTTTCCACAGATGCACGCCGGGCAGATCTCGGAGTCCCCGTCTGCTCCCAGCCCGGCTGGTTTTTGCCCGCCCTAAAGCTGACTGCTGGCAGCCACAAGCAGGAGCAATGGATGCCTGGATCTCTGCTGCCTTTTGTAACCAGAACACTTGGGACACTGCTTCCTTTTAACATCAAGGTGCATGCACGTACCTGTGAACTTATCTGCAGTTCAGGGGGTTTAGTGAGACTCTGTGCAACTCCTTGCTGTACAGTGATGTACTGGTTAGCTTTCTGCTGACTTTAAACTTTCACACCTCTGCTCCCTTTCACTAAGGAGGATGAAAATGATCCCTGAGATCACAGAATCACAGAATGGCTTGGGTCGGAAGGGACATTAAAGCCCACCCAGTTCCAACCCTGTGGTGTGAGCTGGGTGCCACCTAGCAGATCAGGATGCTCAGGGCCCCATCCAACCTGGCCTTGATGGCTCCAGGGATAGGGCATCTCTCCGGGCAGATCTCTAACAGCTGTACTTGTCAGGGTATTTCACCACTGCAAAAGCAAGACCAGATGCCACACTAAATGCTTTTGCTGGTTTGCCTTAGATCAGTTGTATTCCCGACACTTTCCTGCCACATGGGAAACCACCACTGTGTTGGTCCAGCCAGGTCCTCCCTGCATTCATATCAATGGTGGTGAAAACTGTGAGGCTTCACTCAGCCTTTCAACTCATGGAGCCACTTCAGATTTGTAGTAGAACTTAACATAGTGTACGTACAAATATTTCTTTATTCTTGAAAATATCATTTGATTTGTGATGTTCATTTGTATACTTGCATTCTTTGTGCACACACTTCTTGGAACTTTCAAGGTTTAAAGAAGTAAAACCAATTAGAACATATTCCAGCATTAATTTTTTTTTTAATAGAGAAAAGTATCTCCTGCATTCAGTTTCATGAGTGACATCTGCCTTAAGATGTGTGTTCTACAGACGGTGAGGCCAGAAGTAAGATTACTATGTTTACTACCTGTGCATAGATTTACGAACACAGAACGGTAAATTAATGTTCTTATATTCCAGTCAGAGCATGATGCAATTATATGCTACATCTAGCTGCAAATGAAAGCATTGTTTAATAAAAAATGCTCTTGTTGAGCCAAGACTATTGTGTGCAGGCAGAACAGAAGAACAAAGTGCTGAGCTATCTCAACTCCTATTCACTCGTAGCAGCTGCTCAATTAAATCAGAGTTTAACGTCAGCATTTTGGAGTGCTGATTTCTGAGGGTTACTTGATGTAAACAGTATACTCAAATCAACTCCTCTACTACTAAAATCAGTTCCTGCTCAGGAGATAACAACATTCCATCTTCATTTTCCCCCAAATAAAACATTTCACTGAACTAAAATGAATTTTCAGCAGAATTAGCTCTCCCTTGCCCTCTGAAAAACCTGTCAGTAGAAATGAATGTGTGATCTGTCAGTTCTAGAATTAATGAATAAATCAGGAACTGCAGAGTCATGCACAACGTGGTCCAAGTGTCACTAGATGTTTGGTATATAAACTATCCTGCCTACCAGATTTCTCCTGCCCTAAACACTGTAATTAGTTTTCATTTCATTTCAGTGTTCCTACTGTCAGCAGTGAAAAAACTACGGTCAGTCTTTTGCTCAGCTTATTCTATTTTAGAGAAAATATACCTATGTTTTTGCACCAGAAATAAGCTTAAAACTGGTGCTCAGATACCTTGAAACTTTGAGCTGGCTTGTCCACCAGTATTATAGCCACATATGCATCTCTGTTATTATATTTCCTTCTATTGATCTATTCCATGAGCAACATATGTCCTTTTTGTCATAAAACTAAACCAAAAGTAAATATTTTTGTTAATATTTATGATAATTTTTAAACTTGATCTTGAACATCTTTACAGATCAACATTCCTTCATAATTCTGCCTTTATGTCCTCAGTGTCTAGAAACAACAGAATTTTTCTGAATATACAAAGTTCTAATAAGAATTTCTACAAGAATTTTCTATCTGATCTCTGAATGTGCAACAATGACATATCCTTAGGATTATTTTTTAGCCTGTGGTATTGGTGCTGAAAATGTATCTGTTAACTCTACAATCACTTAAACCTTTCTATCCAAAAGAATGAGCTGCTTCTACCTTCCCTCAATTGTTTGTGCCTGCCACCACACTATCACAGAATCACAGGATGGCCTGAGTTGAAGGGACCTCAAGCATCATGAATCTCCTACCCCCCTGCCACTGCCACTATTAGTGTGAGCACCAGCATTCATTTGGCTGGCGAGTTAATTGTACAGTAAAAATGATCCACTTAAAAGTATCTTTTAGTTTAGTGGAAAATAACTAAGCATATCTGTGTTTGTATTTTTTTTTCCTAAGGGTTAATATTATCAGCAGCTAGATCTCCAAATCTGGTTCATGCTGCAGATATGTGTAAACACTCACAGAAGCAGATATTATAAAGCAGACAGCTGCTTGAGCTGCATCCTAAGAGAACTGGCAATGTAAAGATGAGAGAACATGGATCAGTTTCGATCAAATAAAAACACAACAAGGAAAGAAATATTTTTTAAGTCTGAAGGTAGAATTGTATATAGAAGTATATTAAAGGAGAAAAAAATAAAAAAAAAAGTGATGTCATAGCAAGTGTTACTGACATAGAATTTCTCTGGGGACAGATACATTGCTTGTGAAATTCATCTGTAATACTTTGTTAATTGCAGTAACTAATTCCAGGCAAAATTCCAGTAAATGCTGTGCAGTTTCCTTAGATCTCAGCCACTCACATGCTTGGTGTACAGGATATGGGCCTCTTGCTTTCCGTCTTGCCAAAGTTTTAGCACTACTAAGATGCAGACAAAAGAACAGAAGCACTAACACAAAGCCTATATTTCATCTTGTGAGAAGCAAGATTTGTGCATACTTTCTGAGATGAAAAATCATGGTTTTAGTAATTTGACAACCAGTCAGAACCAGTGTTTGTATATGTATTTGAATATAAGTAACCTATATGCAACTATGTAATTTTGACAGCCATAACCAAATGCCTCACCACCCATTCTGGAGGCACCTATTCTCATTCGATGCAATGATGAGGCTGTTTGCCTCTAAATTACCATGTCTGGTCAAGATCCCATCCATTTACATGGTTGCAAAGCCTATAATGAAGGGCTAAATTAGGGATTTGAATTAGAACATGAATAAAAGCAAAACCTCTCTTACTAAAAACGAATTTCATTAAAAACTGACGTAAAGCAAGAATCGTTTTTTTTCTAGTGCAAAAGATAAACTCTTAAGAGAGAAAATCATGGGCTGCAGTTTATTTCCAATGCTATTTCAGTGAAAGATAAAGCAATGCAGAATGAATATGCAGTCCCTGAAGGAGGAACTAGAACTGAGGC
Source organism: Meleagris gallopavo (assembly GCF_905368555.1). Taxonomy (NCBI): domain Eukaryota; kingdom Metazoa; phylum Chordata; class Aves; order Galliformes; family Phasianidae; genus Meleagris; species Meleagris gallopavo. The sequence continues at coordinate 76,144,491 of NC_139406.1, read as the reverse complement.
ATGCAGAACTTCCACATTCTCAAGCATATTTCCCTATTAAACCCTTTAATTTGAATGACGAAGTATGGAAGTACATAGTTCTAGAAGTAAAAATGGTTACACAAATTGATTTTTGTGAAGGTCCAAATAGTTCCAAAGTTCAGTGTTACTATAAACTTGGGAGAAGTTGAAAAGAGATAACCCGTCGGTGACACTAAGTAAAGGAGTCTATTGAAAGCAGGTTACTTACTGAGAACCATCAGCTAGGGCTGTCTGTCCATATAGGTTTCACAAAACTACATTCTCCTCTCAGATTAGATGCTGAGCAAGAAGGCAGCTCTCATCACCTACATAATAGTTTCAGAAATGATAAACCTGGCATCTCACACTTTAGAAGATAGGGCTATGCTTCCATTTTTTATAACAAGTTCCCTATGACATTAGAATGAAATGGGAGATCAGTCTCATCATTGCTGATCATTGTTCCACAGGAAATGGAACACTGAAAGAACAAGATAGAATAAGCAGGGGTAACAAGGGAATTTGCAGTCCTTTGTTGTAGGCTGCTGTACTTCAAGTATAGCTTATATATCTGCTTATTCCTGAAATAGCACTGAGAAAGACAGGACTTCACTACAGCCTCTCTTTTAGAATAGTCACTTTCTCAGTAGAAAACTAAGTCTAATTCCAACTTTATTACTAATTCAAATCAGTTTCAGTAAGACTTTCATTTCTTTTTGTAGACACTATACAATGAAGGTACTACAACTAGACATGAGGTTTCTCCAGGCTGAGGAGAACATCTGGATAGCACCTCAGCCTCACCTTACAATGCACTTCAGCACCAAAGCCCTCAGTCTTAAGCGCTGCTCCTTACATTTCATTTCATGATATTTAAGTATCATAACATTCTTTATGTTTAGTTTTTTGTCTTATCAAATCTAAAAAGTTTTTAAAAGTCCAGCTGCACCATCTGACCTACTTGACCTTTGTCTGTGGCTACAACAATTGTGCATGTCTTTGCTTGTTAGGTTGGTATCTAATGTTATTCAAGTCAGACTATTTATACTTAGGGTATGCCAACAAGTCCTTTTGCACTCTTACAGGAACCTCTGAGGGGAGAGCAACTTTTGCTTTTCTAGTCATATTTAAATCCTCTATACTGGCATACATATCATAGTGATGAAAATTTGTATTAAGAATATGAAAATCAATAGAAATAAACATAAAATGAATGAGTGTATTTTACTCCACAATATATGCTTAGCTTCATCTTTCAAAATAGTTTGATCAGATTTCAGAAGTATTCCACATTTTTTGACGCTTTTGGGATCATCGAATTTCACATACTTAGGTAAATAACAACCTTTGTTTCCTTCAGTTAATTACCTTCCCTGAAAAATTATATCCCATAGTCACTATCCAACTCCAATTTAAGTGGCAATTAGCACTACGAGAATGTGTATTCTAAAACTAAATCTATACTTTCCTTGTTTTCCCAAAGAATATTATGAATGCTCAGACATAGAAATGGTCTGTTCTACAATAACATATATCAGCATATGTTAGAATATCAAAGATACAAGCATGGAAGTTCTCAAATTTGTCCCTGAGGACAAATGCAGATCTTGTTGGGACTTTTCCAAGTTTATGGCAGAACTTCAGTTTCAAGTGCAATTACACAGCTGTGTATATAGGCTACCATATCAAATAAACAGAAAATGACCTCCAGATCTTCAGTTCATACTTACTTGGTCAATAATAACTTATTATGAAGGGAACATTCTGTACTGTTCAGGGAATTTTATAAAAATTAATGTGGACCCTAAGAAATATGCATGCATACACATGCATATGCAGGCATCCGTGCAGTTTAAGGAAGCTCACCAGGTAGAACACTAGCTGAACAAAGTTAATTTTCTGAGACACAGATGTCTCCCCATCTTCATGTTATCATCTTATTGACATTTTCTTCTTTCATCATATGTTTTGAAACTGGATGAGGCTAACAATATAATTGATGACTCCATAGTATTTACTAGTTAATCTCATCATTCATAGACACATGAACTATACAAATGATAAATGTTGTTTATGAAAGCGGTCAGAAAATTGATTATTCCCCAGATACTGAACATACAGAAAGGCTTAATATTCTTTTGCTTATTGCAACTCTAACTATTCTATCCTTAGCAATCATTAAATGCTTATCATGTTGTTAATGGACTCTGTTCCCATAAGGAGGTTGCTGATACTTGCTCAGAAACAACAGAAGCAGATTCCAACTCTCCACAGGCCTCTTTTCACTACTGGATTGGTTCATAATAACCTAAAATGTCCCACTAGTAGGATACATACTGTTGTCGAAGCTCGGTTCCATAGTACGCCATTTCTGAAGGCTATACAAACTCAATAAAACCAAGATTTCAAATCAAATCATGGATTCATAAAAAATGTCTGCTTTAAAATCATTGTCTTGTCACCTCATGACCAGCTGTATTTTACGTATTCACAGCAAGATCCACATATTTTAGAAAGCCATACTCCTGCTTTGAGGGCAAAAACCTCACGTCAATAGCTAAAGTAATGAAAAGGTTCTGTCTGTCTGAAGATATAATTGACTGCTCGTCACATACTCACATTATATTCATTTGGCACTAGGTCAGTTTCCAATGCAGAAGAGATTCTGCTTTTAGTTCTAGATTCTGAGTTTTAGTTGCAACCTTTATACATAAAGGAGATAAAGGGATCCTTTCCATGGATCTGAACAAAATGTTTCTGCTCAGAAACCTGGAAAAAGCAGAGTTAAGAACAGCTGATTAACAGCTTCATAATGCCAGTTCTAAATGGGAATGCCATCTGAAGTAGAATGATATTCTTGAGATAAACGGGCCAAAAATATCATCAGATATTATCAGGAGCCTGAATAAGGCTAATGGCAACAGCTGATCCTTCTGGCTGCAATTTCATTCCAGTTAATAAGAGCTACTGATTCTCTTTTTTATTTGCTCCTGCTTTGGCAGTACATTCTAAGATTAAGTATTAGTTGAAAAAGAGTGAATTCTGTTCCGTTCTTTGTCATCTGGTATTTTTGTTGTTTTTTTGTTGATCTTCTCCTTAAGTAAAGTAAGTACATGAAAGTCTCCTGTACATACCTTTTCCTGAGCCATATAAATCCGTGCAGGACATTCTTGAAATATTCTTTTGAATGAAACACAAGAAGGAGTATGTTGAATTCAGTAGGAGGAAGTTCTGCTTTTTCTTCCTTGTTAAATCTTCCCTCTTAAGCAACATCAGCTCTCTCTCCCTCCCTCCCTCACTAGCACTATATCACAAGCATATGCCTGATTCATTTGCTCGGATAATATCATGTATAAAACCTGCAGAGCTTACTCACTCTGTCCTTTTGGGGTTAATGGCTACAATTTATCCTGAAAAATCAGATACTTTGCTTTTAGCTAGCTAAATCATTTGGAGGCTGTCCATTACTGTATTTTCTCTGAATTAAGAAACTATTTTACACACATTACTTGTTGCACCCAACACTTCACAGCTTTACATTACTCTCTTCTCTCTCTCACTCCTTAATATCTTGTCCTTGATTACTGCTAGTTTCCCCCAGAGATGATTTGCAGTGTTTTCTCTCTTTCATTCAGCCACATTTCGCTACAATGCTGTATACAACATTAAGAACCTGTGCACATACACAGCTTAACAGATCCCGTTTGCCTCTGATTAATTTCCTTCTATTTGCTTGGATGGGCTCTTCTGCAGGCTTCATCCAGAATGCTTCATCCAGAATGCCTAATGGCATGTCTCACTGTCTTCCTTGTATTTCATCTGAGGATGAATTATGGTGTATATACATTGTCCACAAAATCCCAAAGAAGTACAATTGTTTTGATAGGTAATTAATGGTTATCTGTCAAGGTGTTTAACTTTACTGAGGATCAAGACTTAGAGCTGATAAGTTATTCGGCTCACAGAAGTTAAATGTGAAGTGCTAGCAGAGTGCTTCTTGTCAAGGAAACAGTTGCTGTGTTTTGCAGAAATCAAACACTTATTTCTCCCAACTGTAGTTTCTAATACTAATGAATTTCAGCCTAGTTTCAAGCAAGGTTTTGGCCATGAAACTCAATAAAGCCAATGAATCTCAGTGAATGGAAAGCTGATGTCGAAAAATAGAAGGGATTAAAAAATATATATATTTTTTTCAGCTTTGTTTTGTTTTCTTACTAAATACAAAAGGAAAAAATCAGAGATTAGAACATTGATGTAACTTGCCTCCCAAGTTTCTGCTCATACAATGTTGAAGTCATGTGCTGGCTGTGTCTCAGAACAGCAGCTCACTGAAGAAAGATGTGGTATACCAGCACAGTGTCCTAACCGTATTATAGTGCAACTGTCTCATTTTTGTTCCAGAAAATGGAATGGTTAGCCCAGCTAACCACTGCACTGCTACTGGGCATGGTTGCACTGCTGCAGAAATGAGGTACTAATATCAAGTGCTGGGATGCTGATCTATTGCAAGAAACTGGGGCCATAAAAGTCAGTTTTACTCTGTATAAAATGCAATTGTTTAATTTTCAATAGTAACCCTACACATCATCATCTGATTATAAAGGCTCAGCTCTTAAATATGCAGTATTAAATATGCCACTAAGTTCTTTCTTATCTGTCTCCATCAAGCACTAAAATTACAGCTGTTCATTTTGAAGTTCAGTAGTGCTGATATACTCTTTACTGCTGTAATTAAGTATCATCTTTATTAGGAGCCTGAACAAATAGAACTAAAACTAAGATTTTAGACTTGTTTTACAGCAGCACTAATTTTCCTTTCTTTGCAGAGAAAGCTTTGGTGGACTTGGTAGTAGTGAAGAGCCTCTGGTGTTTCTCAAGACTTCATGAAGAAATTAAATTGTAATATGGTGATTAGACATCTGGATTAGTGCAATAGCAAAGTATCAACAGGAGTTTTAAGCCTAGGTTTATAAAGTCATTGCTTTTCTTTGAAGTATTGAAAGAATAAGTGGATATGAATAATCAGTTGATAACAGCATATTCATATTCCTAGAAAGCTTTCCAAAGTCTCTCATCAAGGAAACAAAGATGTTGTAGGATGAGAGGGCTCATGTTTTAATATCCTTTAAAGTTCAGTTAGCAAGAGGTTAGATTTCCCAGCAGAGGAAGAAAAATCATGGTAGCCCAACAGAGATCCATGCTTTCCAACTCGTTAATTATTAGGCAAGGAGGAAAGAACAAGAAAGTGATGGAATTTGTTGATGATATACAGTTATACAGTAAAGTCAAATCTCCTGAAAAGAACAAAAAAATATTTCATCATACAGTTCATAAATAAAATGGTGGTTGAAAATAGCTGTTGATAAATGTAAGGACATTTTTCTTCTGAGTGCATGACTATGTTTATATACAAATGAGGACAAGCTTTAAAATGAAATATTATCAAAAATACATTTATTAAAATGTCTGTTAGCAGAAATCTCAAAATCAAAATAAATCTGAAATATAAATAAAATTACTATTAGAAAAATATACTGTTACATGACTATAAATTATTTTCATGAATATAGATTGATAACTCTGTCTCAAAGAAGACAGAGTGTACTTAGAAACTGTGCAGAAAAGTGCAAGACGTGTCAAGATGCTATCTTGGAAAGTGGAGAAAAATACGAAGTAGGTAAGTAGAAAATTTTTGTACCCTTTCTCTCCCACAGTAAGAACTAGGGGCACCCAATTAAATTAAATGATATAAGATTTAAAGAAAAGGAAATATTTTGTCATACAAAATAACTGAATCACAGAATTCATTAACCACACGACACTGTGTATGCCAAAAGTATGAATGATTCAGAAAGTAGTTATGAAAACTCATAGAAAGTCCTTTAAGAACCATTAAGTACAAAAATAACGATACAGACTCTGGCTTTTGGATGTCCCTACACCACAGACTCCCTAAAGTTTGGAGGAAATACTGGTAAAGTGTCATTCCACACTCGTTCTCTCCTGTATTCTTTCTCTAATTATCTGCTACCAGGCACTGTGGGAAACAAGACACTGAGCTGGACATGAGTAAAGCATTATTTGATCTCATCCTGCCCAGCTATTCTGATGCCACGACACCGCTCTGGAACCAGGGAAAGTCCTCCACAAGTTCTTTTCTTTGGTCATTGGTCCCTTTGGAGGGAATGACCTATGCAAATCAAGGAAACTCAGAACAATCAGTCTGGGGACTGAGTGAGGGACAAGACACCTCAACTGTTGCAAATGTTGAAGCACAAAGAGAAAAACTATTACTCAGCCTTCATGTGTTGCGTACAGAAGTTGGCGTGGCTTCTTGGTTACCTTAGAGAGTTAACTGGAAATGTCACCCATCCACTGCCAATGCTGGTAATTCATTAACAAAGTCAGGAACTTGTATGGAAAAGAGCCCAGATACAAGAAATTTTTAAACATCTGTGCATGAAGGGCTCAGAAGTTGTACTTCTACACAGTGGAGCCAATTTGGAAAAAAGAAAGAACTGACAGACAATGACCAGTTGTTGCCAAACATTCTAGGTATTTTTCAGTGGCCAAAGACAGCCTGAGAAGTCTGCAACTCTGAAAGGGCAGAGAATGGATCTTAGAGCAGCTTCAGATTTAACCTAACAAATATCCATCTTTGCTGGGGCAGCTGCCCTGCCCTGCTTGCTGGCAGCCAGGGAGAGGAGCATGTCCACACTTTGACTCCGCACATGCTGCTTCGCAGTCTGTAATACAAATAGCTGGCACAGGAGATCTACAGCATTTTTCATCCACATGCACATACACAGTAGGTAATTCTTTGGTTTTAAAAAAAAAAAAGTGAATCTATGGAATTCGAGCCTTTTAGAAAGAACAATCTTATTTTAATTTTTTTATTTTAGTTTAGCAATCCAAAATAACATTTGCTGCCATGGAGAGTTATTGTCAGGAATGGAAGAACTGTGACTGAGAGATTAAATGGATTACAGACAAAGCTGTTACTGAGAAAAGGCCATAACAAGCAGGAACAAAAATTAACCTGAACACAGACTGTCATCAAGTGTAACAGTCTAACTTCTCATACAGGACTTAGTAGAAGATGATGCTTCACCAAAAGGCAGCAGCAGCAAAACCAAAGATTTGCATGCTGAAGACTTACAACTTTGTTATTCAGTTCAAATATTTTTCAAATACCATCAGAGGGAAAGAATAACGTTGCTGTTGATGGACAACACATCAGGAACCATTAGTTTTCCTTGGCCAAACACAGACAAGTGTATGCATAGTAGCCACTTATTTCCAAATATTGTAACTTTTTATTATCTTCCATGCTTCCCTTGTCTTCTAGATTAAGAATATTTTACTTTTTTTTTCTATTCTACATGTCCTTTCTTATTTGACTGATTGACTTTTTAATAGAATTGTATTTCTTTGTGTATATAAAAATTCAACTGCCAGAAGCTTGAATAAGTGTATCCATATTTTTTTTTTAAATGTAAGCACTTGTTCTCATATGATGCACATTTTCAATTTACATGTAATGAGCAATTTTTAATTAAGGTGTGTTCCTCTTGCAGATTTTTATCCTCAGTACCATGAAGTTTCCAGGCTTTTTACTACATAATTTATATTCCGCATTGTCTACATAAGGACTCCTCTCCTGTTTCACTTTTATTTCAAACCATTATACTTTTATTATCTAATGTACTTGGTTTCATAAGTCACAGAAAAACAGTATTCATTCAAACAAGATATGTAGCAATTTTGTTATTGTATACTGTCAGCCTTTACTTAATTTCTATGAGGATTAGTAGTTTTGCTATTACATACAGAAGCCAGCAGGTAGAAAACGAGATAGCAGAAAGTCTCAATGTATGAAATGTGTTGCATATGATCTTCATGCATGCAGTGTTTACTTACGTGAACATAAAGATTGAGGTCAATTATAACCTGTGGACAGCACATTAAAAATCACAATTTCTCAACAGACTAAACATTTAATATTACTTTTAATAGGAGTGGTGACATCAGGGAGCACAAGCCATAGCATTCTGTTTCCAAGGTTACTCACAGTGGATGCCACAAGGATTTGCTGGCACCATAAACATTCCCACCCTTCCTACACAGACTGCACGTAAGCCTGCAAAACAAGCTTGAAGTGCTGCAGGGCACTGGATGACTGGTTTGGCAGATGCACAGAAAATACTTTTGCTGAATGGATTAACAGAGAGTAAGACTTCAGTGATGATATTATAGAAACTTCAGGACCAAAGTAATGGTCTGTGCTCACTGCAGCTAAATGCTACTCTTGACAAAGTACAACCAAAATGGTCTGGATGTGGAAGCTGTCTTCCTGTTTTGTAAACCAGTCTGACTCAGGGCAATGGTGTTTCAGTAAACAAACCAGCCCTGCTCAGTGGCTGGCTATTCTGTGCTTTGAAACACACAGTTTATGACACATTTGCTATCTGCAGCAGTGTTCTGACTGCTTTTCCACTTGTTTGGATAGCAAAGTATTTCTTCACTTATCACTATTATTACCCTAATGGAAAAGAATTAGGAATAGAAATTGTGTGAAGCTTTCAGAGTCACACCGGTCTTTTGAAATAAGTAATTAGACCTCAGAGGGCAGAATGCAGTGGCATACTGCAGATAGCAAAATCTTGCTCAATTTTGTGGTCTGCTCTGCCTCTTGCATTTTACCAAAGCATTTTGCATCATTTGAGGTTAAAAAAAATCTTAGAAATATTAAAAGGAAAGTTGTTACTGCTTTGTTCTATTGCACAGCAGGACTGTCCTTTCATCCTCCAAAATTCATTTTTCCATTTTGTTAATATGTTCGGAGATGCTAGTATCACCACATCCTCTGTCACTCCTCTTTAAATGAAATGTTCCTCCAAAATTATTTATTTTTTTACTTATGAGTTAGAATCTTAAAGAAGATCCGAGACCGGCCATGTTAGCCAGTCTGCCCTGCTATCAAAAGGCAACTAGAAAATCTTTTGTTTATCTAGATGTCAGAAAGCTGGATTTCTTTAATTTCTTTTCTTCTTCAGACTGATCACTAGTATTCAAAAGTGCTTGCTTGTAAGATCTTTGCTTTTTGTTTTCCAAAAGAACTCACACTTCAACAAAAGAATCCAAATAGTGGTCTTAGGCTAACTCCAAATAGATCTATAGGCTTGATCTCCAAACCAATTTCAGGTTATTTTCTTCCTTTGTTCTTTCTTACCAACAGGCAGCCACCACACCTACATTTATTTCAGATACTGCTCTTTAAATTTATTCACTGTTACGGATAGTGGTAATGTTTTAGGAGAGGAAAATAGAAGTGGATTTCAGCAATCAGCTCTTAGTAAGTGAAATAAATTCTCCTTACACTAGTTAGAAGCTGGATGATCCTGTGAACCATTTCACTGCTTACAACCAAGTAGCATGCAATTGAATTTGTTACACTTTAGTAATTTCCACTCTCCTGAGGTTGTTTGTTCTCTTTCATGACTTCACTTACATAAAACATATGAAAGATGCCATTGTACTTATCTAAGTATCTATGTTCAGTGAGCTGGTTCTGTAATGAAAATGTGGTGGATTCAGTGAAAAGAGGGCATCTCATAAGTAGAACCTGAGTTTCTGCTATGTTGAAGAGAGAACACTTAATTTCTGTAGCAACTGATCAAACTATCATAGCAAGAATTCAGCATAGAGGAGTAAGTGACAAAGTATTTTCATGTATGACAATAAACAAATTGTGAACTGCCTGCTTGGGAATCTTATTCTTTATGTAACCCCTTGAAAATACCACTGTCAGTTGAAAGAGCTTCACCATATTTCCCTTCTTATCTTTGATATCCATATTGATGAGAACAGACTCTTTTCACGTGTAACCACTCTGAACCACTACTAATAGCTTTGTACAGCTGAGGATATGGATATGCACAAAGTGCCTGAAGCTGCATTGAGGAGACACTTAAAAAAGTGAATATTAGCTTAGTATCAAATAGCATTTCTAATGGCTGCTTTTCTTAAATACTTGTTCCCTTTCAGTAGGAAGAACTGCGTACCGACTAGTTCAGTCGGGACAGTAATTGAAAGAATCTAAGAACTGTTCTACTCACAAGCTTCTTCAGAAAAAAAAGGAGCTCTGTGGCCTTTTTACACTGTCAAGAAGGTTTGGCAAAGAGAAGAAAGATTTAAGGTTGTATCTGCCATTATAATCCATGGCTATTTTTCTGCAGGACAACATTTATAAGGGAAGCGATTGTTTTACCCACATCTGACACGATTTTCCACAGAAAGTACACAGTGTCATGATTCACACGCTCCACAATTCCTTATATGTACAGGAAAAAATCTTGCTGACCTCTCTCTTGCACTGATGACACTGTTGAGCATTATCTTTACGAATCATATCCTTGCAATTCCTCTGAAGGGCAGTATCACACCAGAAGAGTCATCCAGTACAGAAGTACTTGATCAGAGAAGGCACTGATATAATGGCTTAACTCCAAGGCATATTAATCTAATAATGGGCATGGTCAAAAATGAAATAGATGCTTAGGCCAGTTTCTTCTGGCTTCTTGGATCACAATCCCAACTCAGCTTTGCATTTGAGGGAGGCTGTCTGAAGAGCAGAGTGGAGTGTATGAATCACAGAATCACAGGATATCTCGAGTTGTAAGGGACCCACAGGGATCACTGAATCGGACCCCTGGCCCAACATAGAACCACACACAATTCAAACTGTACTGGAAAGCACAAAGCAGGGAGAAGAAATGTTACAGCAGAACCCCACCAGCACTACTTTCAAGTCCCACAATTTGCTTTTCTTATTCCACTTCAGAATTTTATTTTCAAAGATTAATATACTGGCTAGTAAAGGGTTAATCAAGAAAAAAATGAAAGGGGAACATTCTCTTCTTGTTAACTGCTTTCAGAGCAAACCCAGCACGCAGAAGAATTAAACTACAGCATTTGATCAAGATTTGTTAATGCCAGACACACCTTTTCTTGCCTGCTTATGACAGAAATGGTGTCTCCCTGAGGACATTCTGCAGAGGTTTGAGATGTATGGTTTTGACAGTGGAAAAGTACAAGTCTAAATATAGTACGTTTTGTCAAACTTTGTTTAAAAGAATGTTCCAGTAGTTATCTATTCAAAATTTTATCTTGTTACTGGTTCCTATGCAAAATTTTTATTAGCAGGAATTCTGCAAGTATGCTAGTATGAGGCCATTAGAACAGACTCAGTGCTTTGCAAGCAGCCATACAGTGGAATTTAAGGTTCACATTTATCTTTGTAATAGTTTGGACTGAAGGAGGTCTTACATTTTTGTTCCTTCATTTTTGTTTCTGCTTCCTCTTTTTTTGGTGCACAGATCTGTGTCCAGAGGCACTGAAACTCCAGCTGGCTGCTACTTTATTTCCAGCATCTCCATGGTGGATTCTAACCAACAGCTCACAAACTTCTGTTTATACATAAGGAGGAAAACCTAGTACTGGACAGACAAAAAGGAGGAAAATGTAACAAGTCTTTAAGGCATGGAAATTCACTGACTGAAAATCCACAGCACTGAAATCACAAATATTAGAGAATGGAGGCTTTTAAGAAAAAAGTGACAGGCTAATAGAAAAGACCTCAATCAGTTTGTGCTTCCCTCATTATAAACAAAACGTCACAAACCATGAAATCCTGTAGGAGAGTAGCAGAGGTATTGGCACAGTTACGATAGAGCAGAGAGGAAAGGAAGTATGTCTATGCAGTTTTTATTACGCATTTGGAAGGCTTGTCTTAGTGCAAATGAAGGGTTCGGTCACAGCAGTTCATATTCTTTCCCCACTTCTGTTTTTAATGGCACTACTGGAGCAGGGGAAGATGATCTCCAGGAAACAACACACTGGGAGCCACCAGTGGGTCAGGTGCTTTTCACAAACAACATCTCCTACTGCGGGGAGCCTAACAGAGATTCTTCATACTTTACTGGAGCTCTCAGCTCAACCTTTGACTGTTTCTTTGTAACCACAGGCACATATTCTGCCTCACCTCAGCACCAAAAAAACATTTTCTTTTTCCCTTCTCTTTTTTCTGGTTTACTTAAAAAGCTACGTATTACCTGAAGCAAGTTTTTGTTCACATGATATAACCAGCTCTTCAGGCACTGCTGTGATACTGAACATGCCCACTGGAATAAGAATGAAGAAATGATAAGAAAACAAAAATGATAAAGAGATAAGGACAAATAAAGAAGAAGAAATCTCAGCATGCGATGTAACATAATACAGCATATTTTCATGGCATCTTACATTTTAAGATGAGATTTTAGATTTTGAAATAGTTAGGAGCAGAAGTAACCACAGAATTGCAAGGATCAGAAGGGAGCTCGAGAGATCATTGTGTCCAGTCACCCAGTGATGTTTCTCTTTATGACAGCAATTATTTCTACTATTTTTCTTTGCAGGGGCCAATCTATGCTGGATGACACAACCCTAGTTGCAGATGAATGATGAAAGTGTGTATCCACAGCCACAAAGAGGCCCCTTCCTCCTGACTTCCATCTGTACTTCTTAATAGAAGGGGAACTGGAAAGCAAGGACAGAGAAACTGAGCTGAAAGCTTCCTTCAGCCAATATCACAAGAAATGCTTAGGAAAAATCCCAATCTGACCCTTGGCACTAAACTATCATTCTCACAGACTTCTGAACTCTCAATTCCTCATTGGGAAATCCTGTGTCTCGCAAAGGGCTGAGCTTTGTGGAGGGAGTAAGAGCCTCCATCATCATCAGAATCAAATATGTCATAGATGGAAACAACAGTGAAACCTGAAAAGAATGCTTGTACATCACTTAACCTAGTACTTAACACAACATAGGAAAGCTGCAAGTAAGTCATACTGCAACTTGCTCTTCTCAGCATCAACTATGAAAACTCAGCGGTAGATAGCCAAGGACTACAATCCCTTTTTTTTCTACTTTTCTGTCATGAAACTTAGACTGCCATGCCTTCTCTTGGGTAACTCTTCAACCTCAGGCAGTATGGTTTGCTCCCACCCTCTTGAAGGGTATGAAGGGATTGTGAAAGATTGCTTGGATAAATAAATGAGGAAATCTCTTCCGTATCCATAAAAATGTATTTTCACTTCTTTGAAGGAAGAACTGAAAAAGAGAAAAGGATTTTGGACATTCTATAAAATTTTCCTCGAGGTCATTTCCACATCTGAGAATCTCTCCACAGAGACAAACCAAATCTTGCTGTCAACATGAAATGAGGAACTCCTTGGGAATAATCATCCAGAATTGTATATTTCCAATCAGGTCATACTCTCATTTTGCAACAAATCTTGCAGAGGATTTAAAACAAAAAAATTAAAAAAAAGAAATTAAAAAAAATGTAAATGCTTATTTCCTTATTGGATGTAAAGTTTTTTTCCTTCAAAACTGCTGAGCAATTATTTTACACTTCAGAAGAGATGTTCTTTTAACCCCTCAGAAAGGGACAAGCAAAGAGAAAAGCCCCAAAGATGGAAGACCTAAGGAAAACTGTGGCCAAGCTAAGATGTGTTTTGGGAACTCTGCTGTCATGCTAAGTCTCAGACAACACGCAGCTGAGGTTCCCACCTAGCTGTGAAGGGGACCTAGCTAGAAGCTTCTTTTTGTTACTGATACGAAGTAATTTCTTGGAAATCCCTATGCCACAGCATGGGGGCTGCCAGTTCATGGCCTCTAAAACAGAAGAAAAAAATCTCTGAAGCCTCCCGAGTTCCAGCAGAAAAGACAAATCTCAGTCCTTTCTAACTGCAATGAAAGTGGCTGAAGCCATGTTACAGCACTAAGTGGTGGGGAAAAATTACAGAACCTTCATAAGGTTCATTTTTTCGCTGCTTCCTAAAAGAAGTTCCACAAATGTCACATCTGATGTGGAGTTTGTATTAAGTGTGGATACACAGCAAACAAAGGGAAAAGGGAATCAAATTCCATTTTTCTGGAGTTATTTCATTTTTCCTTCCTGCTCTACTGTGTGGGCCAAAGCCTTAAAGTGTTTATGGTTTTATTTAGGGACATGTTTGCAATGTAGGCCAACACAGTGTCTTTTCAGTTTTCCTCAAATTGCACAGTGGTCCCTTTTTAAAAAAAAAAAATTCTTTCCTCTTTTTTTCCTCCTCAAAGACCAGCAAATGATATTGCTCATAATCATTTTCAAAAAGAACAGTCTTCAGTCTTCAGCTTTAAAACCATATTTCTAAGCTATTGAAGAAAAAAAGACCCTGAAGCTAATGTCCTGCATGAGATTACTGTCCCAAAATCAGACATCAGTGAGGGTGAAACACAAAGAGTGCTTGTGTATACAAGGCAACATTACACACACACACAAACATCTAGTAAATCAGATGTTTCACATTTGTTATCTACTTGGCTTTAAATTAGTAATCGCTTATAAAAGCCTAAGCATATTCTAAGGATATAACATTATCACTTATGATAATTCAGAAAAAAATATTTCTAATTTCCTCAGTAAAAGGTGCAGCTAACTATTTCTGTCACACACAGACAGATTGGCAGGATCATCTCTGACTCCACTTGGACTCAATTCTGGCATCAGTCTGTTATTGTGGAAAATTCTGATCCACCCCAAGCAAGTCCTCCAGTAGAGGCACTGCACTGAGATACTCTGGACTTCAGAGTCTTCTGAGGGGTATCCTATGAAAATTACAGCTCCACATAAAGCAACAGGAATCATAAGCTACACCAAGTACGTTCTTCCAAAGATTTTGTCAGTATGTAAAGACACAAACTGTCAAAGAGGCTTCTGACCTCCATTAATTTCCTCTGGTCTCTATTACCTTCCAGAGAGAGACTCTTCAGTGGAGTCTGAATCTGTCCATGATCCTTTTGATGTGACTTCCCTTAAATTTCTGCACTGCAACTACGTGCCTACAGAGGTCTGTATTTGCCAGTCGTCGAAAAAATGACATTCAGGAGTCCATGGAAACTGACCAAGTGCAAGAGCTTCTCTTCATTTGGAGCTTTTCAAATCTTGGCTAAATTGCTTTACCAGGATGAAAAGTAACTCATAAAACAACATCACAAAGTATTTAACAGAACATATTTGTTTTCTTATGACAATACTACTTTTTTTCCTAAAAGAGTAATTAGTTAACCAAATATTTCATAGCAATAGAAGATGCAGAACTACAAGATGAAAGAACACAAAAAACAGAAGCTGTAGTTTCCCTCAATCAATTATGACCCTAAGTAAAAGCAACAAGAAGTCTTTCTGATAACTTTCCAATCCCTGGATTTAGCACTGAAGGAAAAGACTACATTCATTTTAATTGACTTCTCATTTTTATTGAAGGTAATTGAATCCTTCTCCCATAATGGATGAAATAGTGCAATAGAATCTATAAATAAAAAGTAAGAGTAGTTTGATTCTATGATGCTGGCATAACTTTGGTTTCAGTGATGACTTTGAAGTACTCTGGAGTACTGTTCTGGACTCCCCCTCTAAAAGAGAGACATGAACTTATCGAAGACAGCCAAACTTAGGGCCATGAAAATGACAAGGGACTGGCGTGCATGGCATACGCAGAGAATCTGAGCAAGCTGAGACTGTTCATCCTGAGGCAGAAAAGGCTCAGGTGGGATCTTACCAATGCCTATAAATACCTGAAGGGAAAGTGCAAAGAGGATGGAGCCTGGCTCTTTTCAGCGGCACCCAGTGCCAGGACAAGAAGCAGTGAACACAAATCAGAACACAGGGGCTCCTTCTGAGCACCAGGCTGTGCTGTGCGGTGCTGGATGACTGGCACAGGTTGCCCAGAGACTGTTGGGTCTCCTCTTTGGAGATGTTCAGAAGCCATGGGCCTGGGCTCCCTACTCTGGTTGTCCCTGCTGGAACAGGGGTGGGCCAGAGGGGCACAGAAGGCCCTGCCAGCCTCAGTTGTTCTGGGATTCTGTGATACTCAGGAAGAAAGATTGTAAGATTTGCCAACAAATTGTTCATGGACACAATACAGATGTGAAGGGACAAGTATCAGGACAGTCAGTTGAAGAACTGCATTTTAATCTCACAAAGTGGTCTGACCATGGAGCCAAACAAAAACAAAGCAAGTCAAAAGCTGCAGGCAGTGCAGAAATTGTGTGAGAATCCCTCATCACTAAGGTGGGCACCAGTTTGCCATCAAGCTCAGCCACAAATTCCCCTCATCCAACTTCTGACAACATGCAGTTTCTGTGCATGAACTCAGTCTGTGTATTGCAAATCTCAACAATACTGCATTTGAGCAGAGTTTCAGGGAATCTCAGGTGCATGTTCCAGAAACACATAAATTCCATTAGCTAGCCAAGTGTCCAAACTAGCCGAAGTCAACCCCAGTCTTCCTACTGAAACAGAACAGGGCACAACTGACATCCTAATTAAATCTGAGCAAGTAAAATCCAAAACATAAGAAGAGACACTTGTGGGAGTATATCTTTATATAAGGAATTCAAAAGCACAAATACAACTTTTATAATTACACACTGCAATCAAACTGCATTTTCTGGGGTTTACACACTGGCAACAATTTGTGACATTAACAGTAGAAATATAATCCTTAATTCATATTACTAAAGCTCACATCCTCATTTTTGGTGATTCAGTAAATGGCAAAAGTGTATTTTTACAAAAGAAGCTGTCTCTATAAACCATAAACTATATTCCAAAAAGATAAACTGACTACTTCTCCAGTGAAAATTTACTACATTGACAAGGAGAGGAATAAGAAACAGACAATTCTGGTTGAAACTGATGTTAGAATGCTGGACCTCCCTGAACTTTTATAATTGAGTCATTTTTCTTGTTCTTACTGTTTTGGGAAAAGAGTATCAAGGTAATACTTCCATACAGTTTGTTTTCAAGTTTGAAAATGTGGTTGTGCTGAAGAGATCCTTCTAATAGATGGTACCAGACTCCTGGTTAGGCCTGCTGCCAGTAGCCAAAGCGATTGAAAATGCCACTAAATGATGATCATCTATTGCATCTAACCTAGATTGGAAATGCCTGATGAATATAATGTATACAGACATCACCCTTTTTCAAGGAAATTTACACACACTTGAGAGTAATAATCAAATATATATTTAGTATATCATGGTTGTTTGAGGGACAAAATAAACACTTTATCCTGGAAAAGGGACAAGAAGATTTAGAAATGTTTCTTATGTTGCTGTTTGTAATTAAGAAAATTAAGCCATTATTCCTTAAAGCCTCTTTTTGCTACAAGATCTTCTTTTCCATTTCAGGTATCATTTGCAACTAAGTATTACTATAATTCATGGTTAGATGATTATACACTTATGCAGAATGATTCATATATTAATCTTCATTTTTCCATTATTATTTCCGTTTCTTCTTTATTGATCTGAGAGTTGCGTAGCTTTATAGGAGATAAAATCTCTGTATAAAACTCTGGAAATGCCAGAGATATTCCTGAAACACTTGAGCGTGGTCCCAAAGTAAGCTATGGTTATCGTAGTTATCTTTATAGAAATTAAATTATGTTAGGCACTTTACAAAAACAGGGTTAAATTCTAAGCCACATCTACAGTCAGCTGAATCACTGTTACCTTATTGTTCTAAGGCTGGTTCACCAAAGGCCCCAGTATACAGTGTTCAAACAGCTATTCTGAAGTATGCCAGCTGGGAAAGCCCCTGAAATGCTGGCCACCAGCTGTGAACAGCTAAAGCCTGTATCTGCTGCTCTGATCCTTTCTGCTCTTCCAGTTTTATTCGGAGGGAAAGGGGAGAATCCTACCATTACTTTATTTATGATTATCTGCCCTCAGAGTTCTGTCTACCTCTGTTTGTTGCTTTTTGTTAGCTCCAAATAAGCCCCAGCTTTCTCATTCTTTCTCTTGTCTACATCTTCACACACACCAGCTCAGTTACAGTGATCCAATGGCACTTTCAGGGCCACATTCTTTGGCAATTCACATTACGCACTAAGACTGCTGATACACTGCAGCACTCCCCATTGGATGCTCACTGGCAACTCAGCATAAAAGTTTGCATCTGAGTGTTCCTTAGGTCACTCTCATGTAGTGACTCACAAAGTGCCACAACCCTCACCAGGCTTCCTAAGGACTCTCTGACATTCCTGTATAGAAGGGTTCTCAGAATAAAATGAAATAACCCAAACCTTTCACCTTGAATCAGTTTTTTTAGTTGAGGCATTTTTTCACTGTCTTCAGCACAAAGAGCTTCTCTGTCTTGCTTTGGACTACTTTGAAAGCCAGCTCTAAAAGAGCCTGGTTTTGAGCAAGGGCAAATGTTTAAGTACAGCCTGGTTTACTTTGGACGGCTCTTGTGCTGCCCACAGCCAAACGCTGCTGCTCCAAAGATGTCCTTCCTTATGGGAAAGGTGGGGCTTCTGTAACAGACAGCAGGCTGACCTCAGTATTGCTGATGGATCACAGACAGAACAGTGGCTTGAAATAAATGTGTTTTCTTTACAGAAAGCCTCATCAACTGAATTAAAAGCACCTAAGTGATCTCTAAATTTGTCTTCAGATTACATGGCCTGAACAAGAGACTTGAGGACAGACTCTACTGTAAAGATGGATGAACTTCATCTTTCATTGTGTGTTTCCAAAACTGTGACACATTAGCATATATATGTTGTTCACATCCAACAAAATGTTGTTATGTAAAAAAGGTTAGAAAAAAAAGTTAGAAAAAAGCTACATAGAAAAGTCAACTAAGAAAAGGAGAAAAAAAGGAAAAAGGGAAAAAGAGAAGAAGAGGAGGGGGGGAGAGGGAAGGGTAACTGCTCTTTGTTCCAGCAAGCACCACATGCTTTGGGGTTTGAAAGCAATGATACAAAATTATGTAAAAACTAATCAATTAAACGCATTTAAATTGAGGGTCTTTACAGGTTTATGTGAGATTTACTCACTCTGATATTCTGAATTTAATTCTTGTTATCTATTTTTCCCATCTGGTCCAGATAGACAGGAAATAGCTGCAAATTGTTTAACAAGAAACTAATCTGTTACAAACATCATATATTTCCTGGTTGCATACCCCAGGGAAAGGAGCCTGTCATCCCCAAATATAGGTACCTACAGAGCTGAAGCCATAGAGATCAGCCTTCACTTAATGTGAGAAAAATCATTCTGCAAAGAACTCGGTATCCCTCAGGGGAGTTTACATTTCAGAAAATGTTCACTGAGGTTTTAATATCCCAGCCACGGGCTGATGCGGAATCCCACTGAAGTTGCTGCACTAGCACTATGCTGGGAAGGAGGGAACATGGTGAATTTTGCATGCAAAAAGAATGAACTAAAGGTAACACTGACTCCTCTCTCCTCACAGCTGAGTGATCTCTACAAGCATTCTGCAACCACTGCGGCTGCTGCAGCCAAAAGACCGCCTGTGCCCTGCCCACGTCTCTTCTACTGAATCAATGCAGCTTCAGTAATCGGCAGCAATTCCCAACCCACAGTTTTAGCAAACTTTTGAAAATGACTAGTCAGGTAATATCTTTTCATTTTCATGGTGAGGTAAGATCCCAGCTTTTACTTAATCACAGTCTAATTAAATGCACCAAAACATGTTTTTACATAAAGATGTGAATGCATCTATGCAGATGTGCAAATAAAATAACTGACTTGCCTCTGCATTACCCCTTTTGAAGTTAGACATTTAGACTGTACATTTCAAAGGAAAATAAAAAGAAATTTTCTCAAATGAGGACTTTATATCAATAAATTATTTTCTTTTTAAAGATTAGAACTTCCATATTTATTTTTAAAATCATATAATGTCTGTTTTTGAAAGAATAAGTTCACGTAACAGTAAAGTCAGCGTTCCTCTAAAAGAGATTCAATGTAAAAACAGATCTTGTATATATGAAGAGAATTATTGCTAAAGAATTTGTTTTGTGTCTTGGAAATGGAATAAATGCTGAGCCAGATGAAACACAGACACAGAAATAGAGGATGAAATTAGCAGTACTGAACTGCTAACATATTTAATGCAAATAAAAAGAATCCATAACAAATCACTCAGAGTATGTTTGATCTTTACTAACAGACCATTAAATTTGTCTCTGGTGGACTTGCTGACTTGGTGACCACGCAGGCTGCAGACAGCTTTTGTGGGTGTGTATTCCATGATTTCCAGATATTTAAAGGATGAATACTAAAACTGACTACTATGCACACAAATAACCAAACCGGGTAATTCAACTTGTTAATGAAGGATGTGTGACACTTCCTTCAGCCAGAAAGGTCCTTGATAAAGACAGCCACTTCCTTGCAATTTTACTGAAGTGTACATCTATCCTGCCCACTGAGGACTGAGTTACAAGTTGCATTCATATCTTCAAATCTCCAAAATTTTCTACAGGTTTTTTTGGTTTTTTTTTAAGCTAAAATAAATCAAACTCTGTCTCTTTTTTTAGTCTTTCCATCTTTCAGTATGAAACTGTCATGTTGGTATAAAACCACCACTGTGTTGCCCTGCTTATTTCCTCCTTCCCTGAAGAAGGAAGGATTGTTCCTCTGAGTCCAGCACAGTGCAGCACTGATCTCAAAGTTGTTGCTAGCAGGCTTTTTCCTGATACACAATCAGTTCTCCTTAGCAAAACAAGTCATCAAAACTCAAGCTAGCCCACAGAAGGCAAAGTGTATGTACTACAACACAGAAGCAGCCCTGGTACACCTAGGTTTTGTAGCTAAAATACTATCAGTGAAAAAGCTGGGACTGAAACACATATAATTCCAGCTCCTGTCAAAAACTCAGGTAAGCTATTCACTCTGTGTATGGCAGCAATGAGTTTTCAATGCCAACTGTGGTGCAGCAGGCTGCAGGCCAAGTGAGAAGGGCCAGCACCAAAACCCTGGCTGCCTCCTAAGAAGTGCCCCAGCCAGCCTGTCTTTCACCAGGACATGGAGATGGCACAACCACCAGCTTGGGACATTCAGATGCAAGTGGGGAGGGACGTGTACTAGGCAGTGGAGATGCCATCCAAGGAGATAGGAAAGGCACGATGTGGATACAGCAGTTCTCAAGAAGGCTGCAACACAGAAGTGCCAGTACCATTTTGACAGTCACCTATTTTTGATAAGCTAGCTTTTCTTACAGAGATGACCTGATCTACATAATATTTGCTGTGAGCATGTCTTCGGCTTGATTCTGCACTGACTGACTTTACTTCCTAACAAGAAGAAGGGTAACAGGAGACACCAGAGCACACTTGCTCCTCACTAGGATGTGCCAAGCTCTGCAGGACCAAAAGCAAGGAGCAGAGGTTGGAGACACACAGTCACACACAAATCTGAAAGAGTGATAGACGGTAATGAAATTTTATTCACTCCTTAAGAGTTCTACATTTTGGTTTTTGAATCTGAATTACCCCTTTGTCAGAATTACCCTTATGTCTGAAAGCATTAACATCACCCAGTATGTTGACCTGTATTCTTTTTCTGATACATTACCTTGCCTTCATGTACCTATTTGCTTTCCACAGTGAAAATGGTGTCAACTTCTAATGATTTATTCTTTGCACCACTTACTTACAAAACTCTTTATTTTTTCCTGTATCAGTTTTGAAGGTAGTTAAAAATATAAATACCAGCATTTATACATATATATACATATGTATATTTCCTGTACATGCTAAGTGACTCATCTGAAGAGAAAACTTTTATCTTAAAATAAGAATATTTCTAATGTAAAGCAGTACACTAAGACTCACCAGACAAGTCAGGAAGTAGCATCAGAGACAATCTGGCAGACCATAAGAGAAACAAGCATGCAATGAGCGGACTGATAGTTTAAACTTATTTAAAGGAATCTAAAGGGAAAGTCGCATTCTTATTCAGTGCTCATATTCCTTCAGGGTTTAACCACAGCACACATCAATACTACTCTTGTAGTTGTTACAACAATTTAGGATAAGTGAGAAATCGAAACAGATTAATCTGAGTTAGAGAGATTTCAGTTGTTAACAAATATAGAAGGATTATGGAAAAGTAATTTAAGAAAGAGCAGGCATCATCCACACAGGAAGAAATCTGCCATCCATTGGCGTCTTGAAGCAGAGAACAGCTGCAGTGGGTGGCAACCAACACACAACACACAAAACTTGTGGTTGTTTCACCCTACTCTGAGTGTCTTTTTGTGCCTTGGGAGAACTGCAGCAGCAAGACCCTCCGGTCCGTATTTCAGGCCTTCACAAGGGGCAGCAAAAAGATCAAAAGGGGAATGCACAGGGCAAGAAACAGCACTTGGGCACAAAAGTGGTCTGTGGCCAGAGCCACATGACAGATGTACAGGGACACAGTTAGAGGATGTTTAAAGAGGTAATTTACAACGTGTTTACCTTATTTGAGAAATAGAGAAGCTATATATACCGCTTGCTAGGACTCAACCTGCTTGCCAAATATAGCCTTGCAGTAGAAGTGACTGCCATTTGTAGTCTGAGAAGGTAGACAAGACCAGCACTGCACACCAACGTTCGGACTTGCCCGAATTTCTTTTGATTAAACTCCACTAGGTTTTCACAGAATTATCACTACTGCATCTCCTTAAGTCACTGAAGGTGAAACCTGAACTCATACTACTCTGATTTTTAGAAGCAGTAACCCAAATCAGCATGCTCAGGCAGAAAGACAAAAGCACTGCATGTTACATTTGTGTGACACGGAATATTTCTTCCTATTTTCCTAAGAACATCTTTACAGAAGGAAGTTTCCCTGTAAAATATAGTAACTATGATATTTTGTCTTCACTCAGCTGATGGACACGGAACTTCTTCCTATCACTCACATTTCACTTCCTTAAAGTTATATCTGTGTTAAAGACAACCCTTATGATGCTCTTACTCAGTCTGAATGGTATTTACAAGCGATGATCAACTTAAGCCATGTCCGAGAGCCATATTTAACCTCAAGAGAACCTCAAACATAGGAAACTGCCCAGCTGCCCAGGACAGAGAGGAAAGCAGATTGATCCACTTCTGTGCCCTGGGAACAAGACACTACATTACAAAAAGTAGAGGGGAGGAAAAAAAAAAAAATGGGGACATTGTCTCCCTGCTTTGGGTTAACAGCTACAACATATTTGGGAGAAGAAAGGAGCCCCTGGGCATCAAACCCTCCCAGTAATATGGGCAAAGACAGCTGGGTCAATGACAACTGTGAGAAGAGGCAAGGGCAGGAGTCTATTTGAGAAAGAGGCACAGTGGTGTATGAGCATAGAGAAAGGCAGAAAGTCTGAGAAGGACACATTTGTGAAAAATCCTCGTTACATGTGTATTTGGAGTCCACAATTTAATTAAAAAAAAAAAAAAAAGTGTATTAGAAAAGCATACATTTTACTCAATTCTGAGAACTTAGACAACAAATTCTTCTGGATAGCTTAAAAAGTAGGCTTGCAGACACATTTCCAGGATTTCTTGTATCAATTGAGTTTAAAAGTTTGTACAACTGTAGCAACCTTATTGTTTTCTAGGTAGTACTATGGTCCACAAGTCCATGGGACCTGATGGGGTGCATCCACGTGTGCTGAGGGAGCTGGCGGAGGTCATTGACGAACCGCTCTCCATCATTTTTGAGAGGTCTTGGATAACGGGGGAGGTCCCTGAAGACTGGAGGATAGCCAATGTCACTCCGGTCTTCAAAAAGGGCAAGAAGGAAGATCCAGGTAATTATCAGCCTCACCTCCGTCCCTGGAAAAGTGATGGAACAGCTTGTGCTGGATACCATCTCCAGACAACTGGGAGAAAAGGAGGTTATCAGGAGTAGTCAGCATGTGTTCACCAAGGGGAGGTCGTGCTCGACCAACCTGGTGGCCTTCTATGATGCTGTCACATGCTGGGTGGATGGGGGAAGAGCGGTAGATGTAGTCTACCTTGATTTTAGAAAGGCATTTGATACTGTCTCCCACGACATCCTTATAACAAAGCTGAGGAAGTGTGGGATAGATGAGTGGACAGTGAGGTGGGTTGAGAACTGGCTGACTGGCAGAGCGCAGAGGGTCGTCGTTGGTAGTGCAGAGTCTGGCTGGAGACCTGTAACCAGTGGTATCCTCCAGGGGTCTGTGCTGGGTCCGGTCTTGTTCAACATCTTCATCAATGACCTTGATGAGGGGATAGTGGCCACCCTCAGCAAGTTTGCTGATGATACGAAGTTGGGAGAATTGGCTGACACGCCTGAAGGCTGTGCTGCCATTCAGCGAGACCTGGACAGGCTGGAGAGCTGGGCAGTAAGAAACCGGATGAGGTTCAACACAAGCAAGTGTAGGGTCTTACACCTAGGGAGGAATAATTGCATGCACCAATACAGGCTGGGGGATGAGCTGCTGGAGAGGAGCTCTGCAGAGAGGGACCTGGGCGTCCTGGTGGATGACAGGTTGGCCATGAGCCAGTAGTGTGCCCTCGTGGCCAAAAAGGCCAATGGCATTCTGGGGTGCATTAAGAAGAGCGAGTCCAGCAGGTCGAGGGAGGTGATCCTCCCCCTCTATTCTGCCCTGGTAAGGCCTCATCTGGAGTACTGTGTCCAGTTCTGGGCTGCCCAGTACAAAAAAGACAGGGATCTCTTGGAAAGAGTCCAGCGGAGGGCCACAAAGATGGTGAAGGGCCTGGAGCATCTCCCCTATGAAGAAAGGCTAAGTGAACTGGGTCTGTTTAGCCTTGAGAAAAGAAGACTGAGAGGGGACCTGATCCAGGTTTATAAATATCTGAGGTGTGGCGGCCATAGTGGTGAGGCCAGTCTCTTTTCAGTGGTACGTGGAGACAGGACGAGGGGAAACGGACATAAGCTGCAGCACAGGAAGTTTCGCACGAATGTGCGTAAGAACTTCTTCACGGTGAGGGTGACGGAGCACTGGAACAGGCTGCCCAGGGGGGTTGTGGAGTCTCCTTCTCTGGAGATATTCAAGTCTTACCTGGACGCCTACCTGTGCGACCTGGTGTAGGGAACCTGCTTTGGCAGGGGGGTTGGTCTCGATGATCTCTAGAGCTCCCTTCCAACCCCTACAATTCTGTGATTCTGTGATTCTGTGATTCTGTTTTTATTTTATTTGTGCATATTTTTTTGACTGTAGTCTAGGTTGGTAATTTGGTTATTTGTATGAGGACTGTTTCTCCCACTTTGCAATGTAAAATTCCTCACATACTCCATCCCCCTCCTACCTCTCTAAAAGAAAATACAAAACTAGGTAAATAAGGCAGAAATGGCTTTAGTAGGCTTTCAATTGCACGAGGACATTATGCTGTTATCAAATCACTCTCTATTTTGTGAAATGTTGAAAATATTTGTGCTAGTTCACTGAGTCAAAAAGGCTGGAATTGAGCAGGAAAAGGGAAGATTGAGTTTGCACAGTAATTAATCATTTGGTATTAATAAACATTCCAACTTAGTTTAAAACAATTTTATCTACCCTGAAAATCAAAGCCCAAATTTGTCTTGCATCACGCAGAAAGAAAGAAATATATAATTTTGTTTCTTTGCTGCAGCCAATGAAAATACTGAAAGTTGCATTAAATCAGTTCTCTGATAGCAATAACACATGAAGAAAATAGAAATTCATAGTGAAAATGAAATGAATTCCCCCTCCCTATCCCCCGTGCACGCTGCAATCCCCAGCCAGGAAGTTACCGCAGTAACATGGAGGAGGGAGCCCATCTAACATGCCACACATGCATGTGCATCAGTTCTGGGAAGACACACTTCGGATTCTTTTGGCCAATATGTTCACAAGATGGACTTGTGACAGAGACTGACATCAAATATGGGTGCAGAAGATTTTAATCAGTAGTTTATTAAGAAGCACTTCATTAGAGAAAGAAAGAACAAAACATGTTTATCTCTTGAATCATGAACAAACTCACAAATGCTGGCAATTTTCTTCCAATTAGTCTTTAGTAAACAGTTGATTCTTCACTTAAAAAGGAAAAAAAAACCAAAACACCACCACCACCAAACCCCTAAAATACACATTCTGCTTAGAAATTGAACTCCTCTATCTTCTCTAGACTTCCCTCTCTGAAGACAGAAAACCATTCTCATTCAACATTACCGTGATTATTTATAAGACATTTATCATCATGTCTTTGAAGTTGATGTGAAAAAGATCTTAAAAGGTCCAAAAAGACAATCTACATCTTACCATTAGTGACTACAGAAGCTTAGTGACTCATTCTTGATCTCACCTTAATCAACGGCACTACTCATTCACTTTGATGGACGCATGAGAGAACTTGGAAGTTGAAATTCTAATTTCATGAAATCAACAGATTTTTTCTATTTTATTGGGATCAAGATTTCAACCTACAGTTTTGAAGAGACGTTATTCACCCTTGCACAGAGACTTAATACAGTGTCTGTGTGCCTTAAATTCCTCTTAAATTTGCTCCAGTAGTACTCTTGCATCCCTCACCTGAATAATAGCAGACTTCTACCCCACTGACTAATGGGATCACATACATTTTTGGCATATTTTAAAAGAGAAGAGTCTACAGAAAAAGACACAAGTGTTCTTTTTTATTTTTGCACTGCACAACTACATCCCCTGTATGTGTGTATAATTAGTTGTCAACATTAATATTTAGCCCTGCAGTGGATAACAAAATCTGTTTCCTATTTACACTCCAGTATCAGTTACAGACATCATGATATCAACTTCATGGATAATGCATGTGCTGTCTTGGTTCCCCTATTTAGCAACTAGCCCCTGTTGGGGGAAAAAAAAAAAAAAAAGAAAAAAAGCAAGAAAACATTCCTTTCATAAAGTCAGTTGTCTAGACAGTATGCATTATATATAGACCAAACTATTATTTTCTATATTTATTTTTAATTCTCTTGTGCTTGAGGAAGTAGGAAGAAGGGAATCCCAAAGACTTAGTATAGACTTTACGTTTTATAAATGTAAAGACTCTATATTTAAATTATATCTTCCACAGTTCAGAATCAGTCTAAGTCAACAGAGAAGAAAGAGCTGCGAACATAGTGGCCAACACTTAAACACTGCATAAACATAATTTGCACAATTCCAACCCTCTTGAATGAGCTGGTCCATCCTTCTTTTCTCTATTTGCTAGGTTAGCATTTCAATCCAAACAAAAAGCACAATGTACTACATATCTCTAAAGAGAAAAAGTATTTATTCTTAAATTGAAATATCTAGCATTAGGTATTTGTACTTTCCTGTTTCATTCCTCCTAAGAAATTTTAGATGGCTTTAGATACGAAAACAGAAAACATCAGGGGAAAAAAAAAAAAAAAAAAAAAAAAAGATAAAAGAAAATGGTTGAGCAAAAATCCAGCTCCAAAACCCAGGTCATCTATTTATTAAGGGAAGAGTCAGAAACATTTTTGCTACCTACTTCAGGAGATTGTATTGTGGCTGGGTTTTTTTGTGCTATTGCCTTTCATGCATTAACTTTTATTTACCCATATTACTTAGTTTAATCTTCTCTATGTTCTTCTATTTTCCATCTGCAGTAATTTCAAGAAGAATGATGAGAATCAGAAAAATACAGAGTGAATGCTGGGTAGCTGCTTATTGTGATGCACCTCTCCCCAAAATCTGACTGTTCACAGACTCAGTGGCAGGTCTCCTTCCATCACTAGCCCTGCAAAGCTCTTCCATTTCTCCTTTTCTGATGGGGGAAGTGCTGACACTGAAGTCACCGATGCATTTATTGCTGAAAGTTTCTTGCCTCTTGGTCATGCTTTCTTGCAGACACTAAGTTTACATATTGTTTCAGCCTCATTTATGGTCAGCAGGACTTCAGGCTGCACTGGATATATCTCCCTGAGCACAGCCACTATGACAAAAAAAGGGGTGTTGGGATCCTCAGTCCCCAGACCACAACATCCTTGACAGGATGAGTGGAAATGGCCTCAAGATGCAGCAGGGGAAGTTTAGGTTGGATGTCAGGAAAAGCTTCTTTACATAAAGAGTGGTTAAGCACTGAAATAAGCTCCTCAGGGAGGTGGCTGAATCACCATCCCTGGTTGTGTTTAAAAAGCATTTGGATGTGGTGCTTGGGGACATGACTTAGCGGAGGGTTGTTAGAATTACAGTAGAATGGTTAGGTTGCAGTTGGACTTGATCTTTAAGGTCTTTTCCAACCTGAGCTATTCTATGATTCCATGATTCTATGAGCCTGCATTTTTGCTGTCTTGAAACCTATTCTCAAATTCCTTTATCAAAACAGATGGCACAGCTGCATATTATTTGCTGTTCACAGGACTGTGTTTAGCCAATGTATCAAAATCCCTACACTTATTTGCCATCACTTGAGCAGGCACAACAATGTGCTCCGTGTCCCAGTTCCAGACCAGATGTGTTCCTGGTGCATCAACGTTCTGTTGATGCTGAGGGCTTGGCCCTAGTGGGAAAGGCTGCCACCATGATGGCGTAGGTTTTTTATCTCATTTACGCAAAGCTAGAAAGAAACCATGCAGAATCCTTGAGTCAGGTTTTTGTTTTGTTTTGTTTTGTTTTTTACTACAGACAGTCCTTCCTCCACAGCAGAACATCACAGTCAGACTTCAGCACCTGCCTGCTGCAAGTGACGGGACAGGGCCTGAGTGAGTGACACTGGTGCTCCTTGTGAAGCCCCAGCTGGCAGCCCTGGTATAAATCAGCCACGATGCTAATGAAATAGCACAGCTATCTTCCCAATTCAGTGGTGAATACAGAAACAGGATCACATAGGTTAACTGAAAAGATATTGAATCTGTTGGTCAGACTAGCTGGACATGGAAGATATCTTTTAGGTGAGATGGTGTTAATGGCTGCCATCAATCAAGGCTTTGATCTCTAGACAATATTAGATCTTGTCTCTAAGCAATGACAGTTCCTAAATTTAATGGGTATGCTAAGAGCCTTCATTCAGGCCACATGAAAGCAGCAGCTGAATACTTCAATGGTCTGAGTTAACGAGACAATAAAAACTGCTGCCCAAGGCAATCATGCACATGATAAAACCTAAGTAAGGTGATACTTTTAGTATCTTATTTGAAAAAATGTTTAATTTGTTCTTCCATGTATCCAGGGAGAAATCAGCAGACCCATTAGCTTAAACTGTATCTGAAATTGCCTAAAAATAAATTCACTTAAGAGTGCAGCTGATTAACTCCACGCAATGTTCTGCAGATGCAACAGATTCCAGCTAGACCCCTTCTTATTACCCAGGGTAACATCCTGCAGAACTGAGGCACCTCACAGGCACGCCAGACAACGGGATAACTTGGAAATACAAACGGCTCTGCACAGTCAGCTAAGTCTTAGCACTGTGAGGCCTAGCAGAATCACTTTCTTTATCCTCACATTTTCTCAGCGTGTATGGCTTTGTCAGCCTTTTCTCGGCTGGATCTGAGCCAGCTGAGTGCATCTTCATTCAAGCCAATGACATCTTCCAGAAACTGGAGCACTGAGAAGTGAAGAGATTGCAAATGGCTCTGTGCTTGGCAAACAATGGAGGCAGATCTGCTTCATCCTCAGCATCATCAGTGCTGCTCACATGCCTTTGTGTCACCCTTCATAACAAGGTCCTTCACCATCCACACACCTCAAGTTCCTTTCCTCCTCCTCCCTGGCAGATAAAAACAAGTCCTCAACCAGGTTAGTTGCTGGAGAGACAGAATGAGTTCCTTAGCTTTCTGGAGTCAAGTTCAATTCCTTTTCTTATCATTCTTTCAGGGCCTGCTGATCTTGTCAATATTATCTGACAAAGAAAACGTTAGAATTACTCTAGTACTTAGTAGTAAAACACTCAATGGTCCTCGGAAAGCTCAAAATCATCTCAGTCTATTGATGCAAGAGAACATACAGCAATTTACAAAACAAAACTACTGAGCAAAATCAAGTGGACTTACATTTCTTCCAGGTTTTTTTCTGGCAAAACAAAACAAAGCCTCTTACTTCTAGGCAGTGGAAGTATGAGATTCTCAAGTGACATAAACTTCACCATTAATTCATGTTACATTATAAAGTACTACCAGTACATACAGATTTTGGAAGGAAGAAGACAACAGCAGATTGTTTACAATGTTTCTAGAAATCTAAAGCACGGATTTATTTAAAATACACTGTAATATGATTGCTCCTTCTTGTATAAGAATTATTATACTGCTAACATCAATACCAAATTGAATTATTAACATGATAAAACAAACTTAGTGAATGGAAAGTTCTGTCACAACACTGCATTTTAGGCTCAACACTATATTTATAAACTCTCCCCTAACATACTGGAAGTGCCAAATCTATGCTTGACACACAATTCATACAGCACTGCTCAGAAGGGAGTGAAATCAGGCAGAACTGGGAATGTAGGCGTGCAAACGCAATCTGAAGAAATGTCTGTGGGCAAGTGCCATTCTGGTTGTGTAACCAGAGGCCCAGAGCTCACACCAAGAAGCAATTATATTCTCTATTGCAGCGGCAATGATCTGATTAATTTCATCCAGTTGACAGATGTCACTAGTGATTTTTATTAGCAAATTGGCCCTATTGAATCTGCAGACATGACATTAATGCTATTTAGGAGCTGTGCCATGTCAAAAGAACATGATTCACGCTTGACCTAAGTTTGTAAAAGTCATCCATATTAATATGTCAAGGAGGAAGACTGCTGAATGCAGTATGCCCTTCAAAATGCTATTCCAGGAAGAATCAGTCACAATACAAGTTTTTACTCATTATTCACTACTGCAACTGCCTATCCTGCATGAACTCCATAGGCTAACAGCAATGACAGAACTAAAAGAGAAAGTAGGACTGGAATATCCAGCAAGAAATCACCCAGAAGGTAGGCCTAGAATATCTATATGTTAGTTTCAAAGGCTAAAAAGTGTTTTTATGCAGAGCTGCTCTGCACATTTTTTTCAGCCAGAGTACTTTTAGTTTCTGCAAAGATATAAATAACAAACATGATAAACAAACTGTTTTTTAAAAAGAATTCATCTTTCCATTATTCAGCTCTGCATAAATGATGCATCACTTCTGAATTAATGTACCATATAGCCATAAAAGCATGGATGCTTCTATTCAGAAGTTGAATATTTAGAAAAACGAAACAATAAAGGCATGTTGAATCTGACTCTTCCAGTCTAAGATGCTTACATATTTAAAATTTGGGCCAATATCAGCTCTCCCTGATGACCCTCTTTGGTAGCAGCACAGGTCAGGAAATCTGCTTCAAATTTTGTTGCCTACAATGTGCCACATAGAACTAGTTTTACAGCTTATTCTCCACAGCTCACAATTGAATGCAGTGGAAATGATGAATGAAAATGGAGCTCTGAGACCTGAAGCTTGCTTTATTAGCATGACAGATAGACCACCCTATCACAGCGTACACATATTCCCAGCACCTTACCAATTAGGTTAAACACAGCTCTGGAGAGAGCATTTCATGGGTGAGAGACTACTGTTTACTTTATGATTCTTCACCTTTCAGTCTCTGTGCTATGGCTGCTACTACAGTAGCTAATTAGTATTAATTGAGATAGTCTTTTATGACACATTTGGCCAATGTGAGAAAGCATTCTCATATTACCAGTTCATTTCACAGAACTCATTCAGTCTGAATTAGTGCAAGGGTAGTGAACAGAGCGGAAAAGATCTATACCATGCTGCTAATTCAATGAGCTCTTAGTAGCACAATTTCAATACATTAGCTCAAATACGGTTTTGTTTTTTTCCCCAATAGCTTAAATCTATTTCATATTTTTTAATTTTAGTAATCTTCAGTGCTGAGTTGTGAAGCTAATTATATTCTCTACAGTATCACAGAAAAGTATTTGACCTCTCAATAATAAATATTTATGTAAATTCAACATATTATAAAATCAAATTCTCAATAAACAACAAAAACACAACACAAATCTTGCAGTTTAATATTTCAGAAGAAAAGATTTTTGTTAGAGGACTTGTGCAGCTATGCTATATGAAATTATACACTGGATTGCTTTTTATCACTTCACAATGCAGGATGGATACAGAACATTTTCCTTACATATTCTCTCAGCTTCTTCAATATGAAGATCTCAAAAGAAGTTGTATTAAATATGATATTAAAATAGATATATATCACATAAAACTTACAGAGATCTTTAAATATACTTCTGAGCAATATAAAAACATTAGACAAATAATAAAGAAACCCTAAGAAAGCACAAATATCTATAACTTCAAGGCATCAAAATTGTCAATTCATGTTGTCAAAAAAAAAAAAAAAGAAAAAGAAAAAGGCTTCCCAATACATTCAGATGTGGCAAATCAACTCCCTGCAGTAAGTCCATATTTTAAGCGTGTATAAAGGCAACATTTGTTCTGTATACAAAATATCAATCAATAAAAATGAGTAAAACTACATCCATAAAACATCCTCTTTTGCAATCTGTTCCTCTTGGTCTTGAATACTGTGTGACACCTAAATGTTACTGCTCCTGACTCTCATAAGCCTCTGCTAGAGGTATCTCGGTTCCACCTAGAGCTCCTAGACTTCCTGCCAGCTCAGCCAGCTTTAATTATTTCCCCCATACATTTGTTCTTCTTCCAGCCCTGATGCCTGGAAGTACTTTCTGAAGCATGCTTTCAGCCTTGGCAGGCCACCGCTAGTCCCCGTACTGCACTGAGCACTAAGACCCATGGAGATTGCTGCCTGGTGGATAAGGTTGCTCCACACACAGCTCTCCTCGTTCCTGCTCCTTGGTTTCCATACATTCATGTGCTACAGCAAGGTACTGTGCTGGCAAACAAGGGACAATGGGGAAGCAGAAGAGAGGCAGGGCTGCACAGGCTGGAAATGAACTCTGAGATCATCAGGTCCAACCATCAACCCATCATCACTTTTCCCACTAGACCATGTCACACAGTACCACCAGAGATGGTGACTCTATCGCTTCCCTGGGAAGTCTGCTCCAGTGCTCAAACACTACTTCTGAGAAGAATTTTTTCCTAAGTCAGTCTAAACCTCCCCTGAAATGCTCTTGACTGAGTTCATCATCTTCTCCTCTTTACTATTAGCTCTACACTCCTCTCAGGAGCCTCTGCCTGGAAATGCTTTGACATAGGGACACAGTGTTTGTTCTGCTCATCACGCACACAGCACAAGAGGTTCACTGGTGTGCTCCCTGTAAGCAGCAGCTTGAGCTCTTGCTAGATTACTACATGAGGTAGCAACTGGGAAGACACTTTCATTCCTTGATAAAGTTATTATGTAATTAGTTCAAGTCAGTCAGAATTTTTAACTTGAGTGGAAGTAAATCATGTACGTTAACAATGTCAAGGTGTTCTCATTATCAATTTCAGAAAGTGTCCAATATTTGAGAAACTTTGTATGATAAGGAGGATGGTTACTTTATTATATGCTCATTGGTGCAATATTTAGAGAGAAAGGCATTCTTAATCAAAGTTGGTGAAGGTCTGAGAACAGAACATACAGAAGGACTTTTAGCTTATGTAATGAGCCACTTCTCCATATTTATATCCCTTTTCCAAATAGCAGAATCTTATGTTCGTATTTATCAATGCTGTGAAAACCACAGCTTTTATTTATGTGATAAACAGAGACTGTCTTTCAAATTATGCTTTCACATTGTCAATCTAGAACAAGAATTGTAACAGATCTACACTTAAATCTCAAGAAAGTTTATTTTCTGCTACTGTTATTTCACTGTAGAAGTTAAAATCTCTTTGATTTGATTACATGTAGACACAAGACAGATGTCTACAGACTGTTCTGGGTGGATGGCTTTGAAACCACAACTGTGGAACAGTGTGCAAAAAAGACCCAGAACAAAGACAGATATTGCCTTTGCACTACTGCTTCCTCTGCTTACTCTGCACAGAAACCAGAGCCAAATTTCCTCTCCAGTTTGTGCCTCAAGAAGTTTTACTTGGGTGATCACATCCTGACTCAAAAAGAAACTCACAGCTGGTGTTCTTGCTTCATGTTTTCATTTGTAAAGAGGTTACCAGTCTTCCAAAGCAGCACATTTTAGCTCTGCAAAGAGTACCAACTACTACTTAAGAGGTCAGCTAGTGCCAAATAGTTTGGCTGAATTCTTTCCTGAGCTCAAGTTCCATTTAAAAAAAAATAAAACAAGGAAAAGAAAGTTATTAAAAAGCACCCGTTTATTATAAACTATCGTCATTTGCAAGGTTCTACAGCAGATGGAGACACTATTTGGGCACCGCAGTGATAAACTGCAGAACTAATGTTCTAACTCGATTATAAAATGATGTGAGTTGTACAAGGAAATAGAATTCTTGGATTGAAATGTGAATTCAGTGAGGCTAATGTACTTTCTCACTGTAAGTGCAGATCTACTGGGACAAGAAGCAGGTGGGAGAAACAGGCAAGTTGCATCCCAATCTCCTTGCATAAGGACCGCAATACACACATGCATGTCCTGCCAGGAAGGCAGGGAGCCATTAGGTTGTTCCTGTTGCAAGTATAACTCCATACCCATATCTGAATCACATAAATCTCTGACACAACAGCTTTATGTAAGTGAAAGCCAATTTCTCCCTTACTCCATATAGTCTCCCAAATAGCATCTTGCAGAAGTGATGGGTCAGGTTCTACTCAAAGTTTTGATGAAGCAAACTCAGAGTAAACTTTACAAACACTAAGAGCTAGTGCAGATTCACACCTTTACCATGGGATCAAAACTGAATGTAGCAGTGCTACATAGCAGTGTAGCAATGTACATTATCCCATCCCTGGAGGCATTCAAGGCCAGGCTGGATGTGGCTCTGGGCAGCCTGGTCTAGTTGTCGGTGACCCTGCCTTTGGCAGGGGGGTTGAAACTAGATGATCATTGTGGTCCTTTGTAACAGAGGCCATTCCATGATTCTATGATTCTGTGATTATATTTGTGCTGTACATTAAAAAATACGAATATATACATTATTGTATCTGTCCCTAATTTTTGTGAAGCTCACTTTTTAAAATTGTCTGTGTTTCCAAATTCTGCATGGCTAAGTGAAAGACATTTAATCTAATTTGATAACCAGATTTATAGGCATTGCTAATTTGAAGAGAGTAAAAGCTAATTTCCCTGCAGGATGTGGAACAGCACTAACTGCCCTCTCTTTCCCAGAACAAGAGTAGTACGTAAATATCTTCTGCACTTGAAAAACTCTGAAATGAATCGGCATTAAGAAACACTGATAACTGGACTGTGTGTGATAACATGTGTGCAATCTCTGAAACCGGTATGGTTGTTTCCAAACTTTGGTAACCTCTGTGAGGATTTCCAGTCAGTACAACTGACAGATTGCCAGCAATAGCATTTACCATGAAATTTTACATCTCTGATTAAGACAGTCTGTCCTAACATATATGTATAATCATTCTCAGACAGTAAAATTAGAAATACAAGTTGGAATTGGGAATAAGGAACACTGTAAGATACTTGAGCCTTGCAAAGCAACTGATTTATCTCCTGTCACTGTTGGTAGTATGAAAACAAAGGGGGTCAGCATTCAAACATCAGAAGAAAGCCAACTATTTACTTCAACACATGGTCACAGTGACTGAATTTGAATTTCAGTCGAGTAGTTCTGGTTACTTGAACAGAATTTGTATTTCAATCAAAAACTGAGAGCACAGCTGAGGTGGAGGACAGACACTTGGTTTTCAAAGAAGTGAACTGAAGTTTTTGATTTGAACAGATATTTTGGTCGGGTTCTGATAAGAAACATGGTGGCAAATTGTTTCACTCCGCTTGCACCAATTAAACAAAGTCTTCTGAAAGAAAATTTTAACCCATACTGAAAAGAAGAGAAATATTCTCTATGGAATTGATCCAGTCTGAAAGTGTTACTGCGCTGTTGAAAGCAGTGGGATTAAAACTGTGTTATGGTATAATCAGACCAAGAAGGCTCCCTTAACAACTGGGTTGTCAAGTGAAGAAGGTTCTGCCCCAAAATTCACAGGAAAAAAGAGACAGGTAAGTACTCTCACAAGCCTGAAGATATGTAGCAGTCATTATACACTATAGAAGTTTACATAAAGAAAGTGCAATTCTCGATCCGTTCTCTGCAGTGTATTTAAAGCTGGTCTAAATAAATAAATAAATAAATAAATAAACACATAAATAAATAAATAAATAAAAAGAAGAAGAAAAAGAAAAGAAAAAGAAAACACCACTACAATTCCTTCTCTCTCCTGAAAACTGAAAAGTAACTTAAAATGAGTGGGAGCAGTTTTTCTACTCTCCGATTCTCTACATCCTTACATCCTACCAAAGCACAAGCTCTGACAGGGAATACAAGGAATTAACAGGAAATATGTTAACTCCCTTCTTGCCACTAATTCAGAATCTCAAGGCACTTCCCTGAGTGGCACCTGCATTTGGAGCAGCTTGTTTCAAGCAATGAATTCCAATCACATTTTAACTGAAGACTCAGTTTTTATTAACAAATGTGAATGTAATGAAAGAGGAAATTATTTTAAATCCTTAATCATTGTCTATTACCTTTATCGGTGCTCCAAGAATGTGCTGCGTTGTAAGGGACTTCAGTTTATTTAATTTTCTCTTCATGCATGCAAAACAGCAGCTTTCCCATTACACCAATGTCTCCAGTGTTAGCAGAACTCCTTAGTTGCCAACACTTTTCCAAATGTGAGCTTTTCCCACCAGGATGGGATCACAGTCTAAGTAGCTGTTCTTCATAAATCTCTCCAGCAGGATCATTGCTGATGTCACATGCAAATTAAAAGTGCTTCTAAACAATACTACTTGATGCAAATTTTGCTAGATTCAAACTGATATAAATAACAATTCATACACTGGGGTTTCACACAAATAACATTAGACTGATATTCATTGGAATACTGTCTGGAGTATTCTCTCATCTTTTCTACACCAGTAGAAAAGAAGCTCAGAGAGACAGATCCTTCTGCCATAGCCTGAACGTGCCTCCCCAAATCCAAAAAAAATTGCAAAGAATTCCCAAAGCAACCTCCTCTTATCCTCCAAAAAACCAACAAAACCCTCTTCATAAGCACTATGTCTACTATGGATGTTATAGCAAACGTAAGTTTGTTTTGCCCAAAGATCTAATATCAGCCTAGGGAGGGAAATCATGTTTCATATTTTACTGCAGTCAGCCTGCCAACAGCTGCTCAAGTAGAATTACTCCGACAGCAAATCCTACATGTGTGCTATCACCTGGTGGCACTGTTACACAATCTTCTAAACTTCTGTTTTTGGTGTTTGGCTACTGGGAAGTGGAAGAGTGCTGGTGTTACCCTGAAGGTCACCCAGGGCCTCTGCAGGAAGACTGAGGATGGAGAAGGCCAATTGCCTCCAACATTTGTTTTCACTTTGGACTTTAAAACGCAGCCCCCCCCCTACCCCTCACTCTCTAATCCCTCCACCCCCTCCAGGATAGTCATGTTGCTAACTTGACATCTGGAGAAGAACACACATCTACATCACATCTCAGGGCAGGCATTGGTATAAATAATAGCAACTTGCACAGGCATTTCATGTTTCTGATTCTTCTGCGTTAAGCAACAAGCTAGAAAGGTAATTAAAGACTTAGGAGGTTTCAGTGGATAAGTATCAGCAGAAAGCTGCAGTATCATCACAGACAATTTTAAGGGAATTGTTTTCAGGTGAAGACTGACGATCATTGAGCAGATGGATATAATCTGGAATATAATCTCAGAGTACAAGAATCACTGCAAATCTCACAATC
The DNA here is from genome assembly GCF_905368555.1 of Meleagris gallopavo. Lineage (NCBI taxonomy): Eukaryota > Metazoa > Chordata > Aves > Galliformes > Phasianidae > Meleagris > Meleagris gallopavo. The sequence continues at coordinate 76,106,774 of NC_139406.1, read as the reverse complement.
TGTCCTGTAAATTGAAATAATACTTCCCCACTATTAATTTGTATGTTTCACTTAAAGCCAACATACAAACACACCAAAACAACACAATGAACACCTCTTATTTTCCAGCACACAGAGGCAGTATATTAATTTACAGTTTGCTTAATATTGGCTTAATATAAAAATACAACTGACAGGAACAGCCTCTGCAGAATGAGAAAAACACTGGGTGATTTTATTAGCAGGACAGTGGATCATCAAATGAGATAGGGCTTTTCTTTATAAATTTCATCATTAGTTAGAGCTAGATGGTTCCCCTCCAACCCAAGGCAGTACATGATTCTATGATTTGCAGCATGTTTTTCTTACCAGTGTAGAAAAAAATGTTTTTGTGCACTGAAGAAGAAATTGGAAACTATCAACAAGAAAATGAATTTTCTGTCTCAATCTGATTGTATTTATAGCAGTGAAATAGAGAACGAGACTGGACATCTAAAAGACCACCAAATGCGGGAATTCTGTCCAGTGAATACTGAGACGTTGAACTGAATCCAAACCACCTTGATTAGTGGAGTTTTTCTGGAGAAATTGTTTTCTGGCAGATTAGCTACAATCAAATGTAATAAGGACACACTATTCGTAAAAATGCACTAGAAAGACTATTTTTTCAGGACAACATGTCATGGGAAAACGTAATCATCATCTATTTCAAGAGACAGCAGTGGGGTATGAAGTGAGCCCTTCTCATATTTTCTATCTTAACTCTCCTTGTGAGGAGCTGCAATACCATCTTTAATCCTTAAAGAGAAATGAAGTATGTGTAAAAAGGTCAAACTTCTTGTTTTACCTGGCTTGGTCTGCTTTATTGAAACCTTTCCTAATAAGAAATAAGCTTTGTTTTTACAACTGTTACCATACCTTTTTCTACATGATATGTTCAGAATGTATGTATTTAGTCTTAAGAAAACAAACAAACAAACAAACAAAAAACTAGAACACAATGAATCAGTAGAGGTATAGGTCAACATCAGCCAGACTGAGAAAGTTGTTCTACTTTATATAAAAACAATCAAATCAAACAGCTGTAGATTGTGCAGTGGCAATCCAACTGGGATTCACCTCCGTCTACTAGAGCAGAGTCTGGGTCACATCACTAGATTGTTGTTTGCAAACCCAGAGCTGACAGTGGTGGCAATCAGTTTTTTTCTCAGGATTCACCCTGGTGCCAGTTTCTCTCTGAGATTAGCTACAGATAACAGTTAACTTCAGCAGCAAGATATGAATGGCTTGACTTGAGACCAATCAGTGCCTCATGTTTTACTAGAACAAAACTCCCTTTTCTCAAATAAGAAAAAATCAATTTATAGAATGAACTTAAGACAATCCCTCAAACACTATATAATTGTCTTAGTACAAAAAAAATAAGCGCTCCCCAGGAAAGTAGTCATGGCACCAAGTAAACCTGAGTTCAAGAAGCATTTGGGCAATGTTTTCAGAAACGTACTTTGAAACTTGTGTGATCTTTTGTGGAGCCAGAAGATGGACTCTTGGACTCTTGGATAGGTAGTATATGGCCTAGATTCCTTCTATGGCCCATGTGGGTCCCTTCCAATTCAGGATATTCTATGATTCTATTCGTTTAGTACCCTTAAATGGTATGTTTTCAAAAATAGGATGTATTTTCTCTCAGGCCTACTCAGAGAAGAAACAATCGTATCTTGGGAAACCACTGAACAACCAGCCTCAGCACTGTCTTACATACAAATGAAAAGTGAATATAATTTAAACTGCAGGTAGATTGCAAAAGCATCTAATTACATACCCAAGTGGTCACATGTGTTGTTAAGCAAATATTCAGTTAAGGCGGCTGAGAAACTGCACATCAGCAACGCTTTCAACAAATCATCCTTGTCACATTTCCCTTGGCATAGGAAAGACACAGTCATTCGATCTTCTGCAAATTAATACGAAAATCTCTCAAGTGTAATAATTACTGAGATTCATCAGAAATATAGTAGGCTGCTGCTACAATTTAGTTTTCATGAACATATCTGGCTAATTAGTATCTAAATTTATAAAAGATTCCTTTCATTGTTGAATACTTTATGCTTGTAAGGTCTTCGCACACTCCTATATGCATACTAATGCACTGAAATTGAGGAACACTCAGCAGTACAATAATTCCATAATAAAATCCAACTGTTCTTTATAGTCCTAGATAAAAATCAAGCTTTGGCAACAACATTCAGTTCCCATGGAATACTGGGGGTGGGAAAAGCATAAAAACAAGCCAGTTTCTTAAAAACCAGAAGGAACTTCAGAACAATCTGCCCTGGAGATGAACCTGAATAGCTCTGTCTGCTGTAAACAGCATCTCATTCTGATTTATCTAGTAATCTGAAGAAAGAGCTTGAAGCAAGAAAAGGGCAAAAATCAGTTGGAAAAAGAAAAAAAAGAAAAATCCCAGCTGAGGAAGGAGCTTTTCAAACAGCTTTTCTGAAACGTTGTATGCATTGGGACATCTTTATGTTCAGATCCCAGGAAGATTCATCTTCATACTCACATGGACATTGTGAGGAAGGCAACTCACTGGCTCTTCCCTCTCAATGTTAGCGTCAGAGGGAAGTCATCTCCAAACTGTGATTTACTGGAGCATCTGTGACTTGGTCCACCCCCAATGTCTTTTTTTTTTCCCTCCAATCCTCCAGTTCTTTTTATGGATAAAAAAATACTTGAGGAAACAAATAACAAAGTTGCCAAGACACGTGACATTATCAATAAACTTGCCTGATCACTACCAGTGATCACTATTATATCACTATTATAGTGATCATAATATTGACAAGAAAAACAGAAATGATCCCTAAAACAGAAATACTCTTGCACTAGCTGATCTTCTATGATATTTTAGGACAAGGAATTTGAAGCACTCCTATTTTCTTTATTATTACTAGTATTATTATTTGCAATTGGGAATCTGAAAAACGAGTAATTTGATCCACTGTTTGACTCGCTCTATGAGAAAGATATTTTTTCTATCAACTCTGAATTTCTTGTATTTCAGCTCAGGACCACTGTCTTCCATCTTCCAGCCACACATCACAAAGAGCAGACTACCAGTCATCTTCTTGGTAGCCTTGTGGCAGGCAGTGGCAGGCTGCTGTAAGGTCCTCCTGAATCAGTCTGTTCTCCAGCTCCCTTCTTCACAGGGCAATTGCTCCAGGTCTCGACCATCTCTATAGTTACCGTCTTTTGAGTTTTTTCAGCCCATCAGATAGTCTAACCACCCAAGGAATAGTACCACATGGATGACGACTATGACAAAACAAGGTATTTGCCAAAGTAACAGTAGGTACCATCTACTGTGTCTCCCATCACCTGCAAATCCCATCATTTCATCCCAGAGGGCAATGAGGTTTGACAAGCATGATTTCCCTATAGTAAATGCATACTGGATAGTCCAAATCACCTTCACAGAATCACAGACTTATAGAATGGCGTGGGTTGGAAGGGACTATGTAGTTCCATACCCCCTGCTGTGGGCAAAGTTTCTACACACTAGGTTGGCCAGGGCCCCATACAATCTGGCCTTGAACACCTCTAGGAATGGAGCATTCACAGCTTCTCTGTGCAAACCATTCTAGCGCCTCACCACCCTCTAAGTAAAGAATTTCCTCCTTAATTCCAATCTAAATTTCCCCTCTTTTAGTTTAAAACAATTCCTCCTTGTCCTATCACTACCTGCTCTTTGAAAAAGACAGTCTTGTCCTTGTTTATATGTTCCCTTCAAGTACTGGAAAGCTGCAATGAGATCCCCCTGGAGCCTTCTCTTCTCCAAACTGAACAACCATAGAATGGCCTGGGTTGAAAAGCACCTCAAAGATCATCTAGTTTCAACCCCCCTTCTATGTGCAGGGTCACCAACCACCAGACCAGGCTGCCCAGAGCCACATCCAGCCTGACCTTGAATGCCCCAGGGATGGGGCATCCAACAACCTCTCTGGGCAACCTGCTCCAGTGTCACCACCCTCTGAGAGAAAAACTTCCTCCTAATATCTAACCTAAACCTCCCCTGTCTTAGTTTAAACAATTCCCCCTTGTCCTATCACTATCAGCCCATGCAAACAAGCCCACCTCCTTCAGTCTTTCTTCATAGGAGTGGTGCTCCATCCCTATGAGTATCTTCTTAGTCCTCCTCTGGACCCACTCCAACAGCTCCACATCCTTCTTGTGCTGGAGGACCCCCGGTCTGCATGCAGTACTACAGATAGGGCCTCACAAGGGCAGAGTAGAAGAGGACAGTCACCTCCCTCACTCCGCTGGTCACACTTATTTTGATATAGCCCAGGATACAGTTGGCTTTCTGGGCTGCAAGCATACACTGCTGGCCTATGTCCAGTTTTTATCCATCAGAATCCCCAAGTCCTTCTTTGCAGGGCTACTCTCAATGAGTTCCTATCTATACACATATTTGGAATTGATTCAACCCAAGTGCAACACCTGCATTGGAGCCTACTGAACCCCATTAGGTTTACAGCGGACCACTTTTTAAGCTTGTCCAATCTTCTCTTTTATCTGTTCAGAAGTAGCTTCAAACTGGGAAATGGTTTTAAGTTGAGGAAGGGAAGATTTAGGTTGGATGTCAGGGGTTCTTTACTATGAGAGTGGTGAAGTGCTGGAACAGGCTGCCCAGAAGGGTGTGGATGCCCCATCCCTGGAAGTGTTCAAGGTCAGGTTGGATGGAGCTCTGGGCAGCCTGGTCTAGTATTAAACGGGGAGGATGGTGGCCCTGCATGTGGCAGGGGGTTGGAGATTAATGACCCTTGAGGTCCCTTCCAATCCCGGCCATTCTGTGCAACTGGACCTGACCCATGACATTCCTAGGAATTAAAAGTGAGTCTGAACAGCCTATAGTTCTCTTGAAAATTCTTACTGCCATTTTCAAAAAGGGGTGCAATGTGCAATATCTGGCTTTCTCCCATCATCATGGACCTCCCATGAAACCCATGACCTATCGAAGATGATAGAGAGCAGCCTGCCAGTGACCTCAGCCAGCTCCTTCAGCATCCTTTGCACGAATCCCATTAACTTCTATGGATCAAGATTTTCCTCAAGAGATCTCTGACTCAGACCTCTCCCACTAGCAGTAATTACTGTCTTCCCTGAACTTTGTCTATGGGCTCAAAAGCCTAAGTCTTATCTGCATCTACTATCCCTAAATTACCCAGTTATTTCAGCAGTCAGTCCACATTTTTCTTGTTCATTCTTTTACTGCTAGAAGAATGACTCCACTATTTCACAATACCCAAAAGACTGGTCCTCAAAGCATATTTGTGGTATCAGAAATCAAGGTCTTTCTTCATTTTTCCTTTATACAAAAGACCTCAAATGAGAGAGAGACTGAAGATGATTCACTCTGTATGAGGCCAGAGCTTACAAGTCTGATCAGTCTTTCAGTCTTCTTCTCCCCCAGAGATTCAAATTTCAATATACAAAGAGGATGTAGTACTGGTTGATCTTGCAAGTTGTGTAGATTCTTCTATAAAACAATAAAAGATAGCACATCTCCCTGATGTTAAGCAGGGAAATTATGGAATCTTGAAATACGTCTTGTTCAAAATGACTTAGCAGATGATATGATAGCAATCTATATGATTAAAAACAAAAACAGGATGCTAAGAAAGAAGACATGCTAAGATGAAAGGACATTAATGAGCATCACTCTTCTGGTGGATGCTGTCTCCATAGCTCAGAACTCATTCATATTCAAAGATACACAGATTAAAGGACAAAAGAAGGATACAGTATTAAAAACTGTCTTTTAATGGCTCCAAATTTTAAATTAAAACAAAAAAGAGAGAAAACACAAAGATGTGAACAAATGCTTCCTTGCTCATCCAGAGCAGCTAGTGATCTGAATCGCTAATACATTTTTTCATGAAAGGTGAATGAGTAAAAGCTTTGCGTAGTTACTGTTGCTATGAAAGTCACTTTCCTTATTAGCCACATGTTGCACAAGTATTTCCCTTTCCTTATCACTCACAAACAAGTAATGAAGTGTTAGAAAAATGGCCTCTTCTCCTAAAACTTTCTGAGACTGTATTTAAAAGAAAGCAGTCAGAATGATGCTCCTCAAAAAGCAGAAAGTGTTCAGTAAAGAATTTGCAAGCACACTGAACGGGACAGTGTCAGACTATGCAAATGTGTGTGAACTGTGTCTGGATCCTTTGAGAGAAAGCTGGAAGCTTCACCTCCCATCTGTCCTCTATAAGGAAGAGGACACAGCCCAAATTTGCAGCATCTACTGCACCAAACTCCACCACTTATCTCATAAATCCTAACATATCTACCTATGTGTAATGCTTTGCCAGTATTAGCAACAAAGAAGAAAGGAAACTGTGTGAATAGGAGGAAAAATCACATTTGGAGGCTGATTCAGGAAGAAATCATATTTAATTCTGCAGAAGAGAATACATTCAACTTCTAAACCATAAGAAGAATCCTTCAAAGATATGTTTGGAAATGGAAGTATTCTTAGCAGCTAAACCTACCTACGGTAAATACATGAATTACTATTATCACACCAAATAAAAGGAAAAGGTATTTCTAGAAACTCTTAAATAAGATCTCTAAGAGTTGAAATGAATTTTAGCAAAAAAGAAACATTCACAAACTGTACCCTTCAAAGAAGGCTTATGTTTATTTTTGAGAAAAAGGCAAGAGGAAGCCTCCAAATTTAGTTTTTATGCAGTGACTGCAATAGCACAGAATACCGTGAGATAAACCTCAATGAGATTCTCAGCTGGGTTGAAAGGAAATGTGTATTTTCAAGTGCAGCAATTTTCTCCTTCAGTCCTGAATTCAATAGCATATTTATTGTGATGTCTCATCAATGGTCTAAGGCTCTCCAACACGACTAGGCTTCATGAGTGATGATGGAGCTCCACCATAGAAAATAAATGACATATGAAATCACCACTCTAACTGAAGTTACTTCAGGCACATCATGTGTAACAAACAATCTTGTATCAGCAGATAGTGTGACACAGTGTAAACTTAGTGGTTAATGCTATAAATATGGATAAATTCACACGATCTGTTTGCTCTGACATATTTTAAGGCAAATAAAAATGTTATTGAAGCAGCTTGGAATGCATGTAAACACAAAGAAAGTGAAAGTACTTCACATGTAATCAAAATGATATTTATTTATGCTTCCAAATCATCATAGGTGCCATGACTTAAATGGACTCAATCCAAAGTATATAGCAGAAGAGCATGACTTACTAACTGTACTCATTAAATACAAGTAGCTGATCAGTTCTCGTCTAGCTTCCCCCTTTCACAACAGGAAGAACTGACTATTACTTACTTATTAGTTGAAAAAGATTTTGGTTTAGGTTCCCCCATAAAATTTTCCCTATTATGGACTCTACCACACTATAAACTCCCAATTATATTGTTATTTTAGCATTAATAACAAACGTGATAATTCATAACTTATAGGCAATGAAATTCTTTTGAAGATCCATCTTCTTTTAAAAATAACACATTCTGAACTATCAAATTACTAGCAGTGATTAAACTAATCCCTACTAAAATTGAAGAGACCACCTTCTGAAACACGAGAACAAGAGCCCAGAAGAAATTCTTACCTTTTCTTATTTAGCATTTGGCATTAGCTAGTATTGATCTGTTTGGGAAATTCAGTCAATTAACATCTCTTTATTAAGATTTGGTTATCATAAAAGCTTAATTTCTCTTCCACGCCAATCTTATGTCAACATAGTTCTGCTGCTCTCAAAAGATAGCGTGTAGACATTCAAGAAATAAATACATGTATGTATGGCAGTGCAGAGCAGTAGTATTGTTACAGCAAACTAGCAGAATATATTTTTTTCATTAATATTTCTGGTGATCTCATTTGCAAAATGAGGCTGTTTTTTTCAAGTAGAACATGAAATAAATTTTTAAAAATGAGCAACTGGAGCAAAAGAGAACCTTGGCAATGAGTATTTTGCAAGTACCTGCATGAAGTATATTATATGCATAAATACATATGTATTCATTCTGTCTGAACTATTGTCTGTAACTGTAGCAGCAATACCTTCTATTGGAAATAAAGACTATGCCAGCAAAAGATGCCTCCTGATATAGTTGGTAGTTGTTTACTACATGAAATAAAGTGTGCTAGCAGAAGTTTATTTATCAATATTTGCATTAAAGCTTTTAGAAGATATTAGAATATTCTGGAAAAAAAAAAAAGCTCCCCCCAAACCCAACTACTGTTTTGCTCTACTGTTTCTTTTGACCTGTTCCTGGTACTAGGAAAATATTTTTATGCAACCATTATATTTTTAAATATTTACTCTCTACCAGCCTTGCCATTTTATTTTAATAGCCAAAAGAAATAAAAGCAGGCCTTTTTACACCTCCAAGACCAGAGTTACTAAATAGACAGACAACACTATGCACCACAACTTCCATGGCTAAATGGGAACCAGAGAATGCACAAGAAGTGTATATTTTTACAGTATAATAACATTAGATATAAAAATAACTTTAATAAGCTGTTAAACAGAAATCCTGAGGCAACACATCATGAAGAGACCTCCAGTAGAGTCCTATAATCAACACAGATGTGATGCTGCACCCATACTAACTGCAAACCAGCACAGAAGAGTTAGCTGTAGCCTGGATGGAGCACTAGGCTGGTACAGTCTTACTGCTTCAATATGAGCTACCCACAAAACACTCCATTGTATAATATTCCAGCCCAGTTCTTGGAGTCCTCAAGACCCAGATATCTTCTCTTCCTCTTTCGGGGGAGGTGCTCATCAATAAGCACTTCAGAAATAAGTGGCCTGAATTTTTAAGTGCCTGAGGCATCTAAAAAGTCTAATTTTAGGTTTTTATTTTTAAGTGTCTTGGGTGATGTTTCTAGAGTTCTGAGAAACTTTATCCAGCCCACCATGCAGACTGTTCTTCCCACACTTACTCTATTAATCTAGGAGTTCCCACTCAATTTCTTCACACCAGTTCAGCAGCAAAGCTGCAGGACCCCTTCTGCCTGCTGAGCCTGCCATATGGAAGAGTTATTTCTCCCCCTCACTGACTCTCCATTCTCTGTTTCACTTCATCTGAACACACAACTTGTTCCCTGTTGCCTTTTCCTCTCAGTCCCTCCCTCTCTTACCTATTTTCTCCCCATTTCTTAGAAGTGCAACTGCACTCACTAAGTTTGGGAAGCACTTGAAATGCAGCCTGTGGGAAAGATGAAACGCAGAATCAGTACTTTGTGATTAGCTCTCTAAAGTAGGAACGGTGCTGATAAAATTTTAAAAATCTCTCTGAATTGCCAGGATATTCCTTCCTCAATACACATTCTACTTTGAGAGATGCAAAGGAAATACGTGTTTGCATAAAGTGACATAAATACACACAAAAAGAAATACAAAGAAAATGAAATCCAACTCTGATGGTACAGAGAATTTAGGAACATGACCTGACAGCTCATAGAGCTGAGAGCATACACAAGCTGCTACAATACCTTCTGCAAAGCATGAGCGTGCAAGGTAAATGTCCACATGTCTTTGGGTCTTTGGGTAGTGTAAGATTTACATAAAGACCTCAGAAGTGCTTTCTGCATATGCAGATCCAAAAAATTATTTTCTTAAATAATGCTGATTTTACTCATTCCATAACTTGGTAAAGTAAGACTGGCTACACATTTCTTTATATATAAATTTGGTATTACATACAATGGGCAGCCATTAATAAATCGGACTAGCCCTGTTATAACAAGCAATGTGATGCTGCTAATTTAAACTTTAAAACATAAAACCTGTATACACATACATGTTTAAATAAGGATGCTAAACTTTAATTATCCAAATTATCGTATATCTGTAAAGCACTCTGAAGATCATCATAATTACTGAAAACAAACTTAATGAAAAACGAAGAGTGTAACGCAACATACAACAAGCATTACTTTACTCAAGCTCCGTTAGTCACCATCATAAACAGTCGTTTGCCAATTGGGTTTAGAGCTTAACTTAAAGTACACTGAAGTTGATGGAAGCTTCAGGAAGATAAGTTTCATTTCTATTGCATTATAAAATCTGTAAAGTTAGTATCAGAAAAACTCATCCAGTACAGTAAACATATTCATCTGATAACGGTATTGTGCTTTCCAAGAGGAAACCTTTCATTTTCACAACATTCAGGAACACGTGTAATTATATGTTTATGAAGGTACAGAGGAAACCATCTTTCTTCAATCAGCCTGCCAGGAAAATCCAAACATTACGCAGTGTGAAGTAACAGTGGCTCTACTGACTCACTGTGACCCCAAATCTCATATAGAAGACAATAACTAGATAAAACCAATACATGTCTCATAATGGGTCAGTCCAGTTAGAACACTTGCCTGCTACTCAAATGATGCTATTTAAGAAAAACATATAAGCTTAGCCCCTTTCTATGGTCTTTTCCTTTTCATAGAATCACGGAATCGCAAGGATTGAAAAGAATCATCATTATCCAAGGCTGTCCCTACCCTTCATTCTCTAAACCAGTCCTTCCTTGTTTGTAATAACAAGGTCCAGCAGCACGGCTCTCCTTGTTGGCTATCTATCACCACCTGCATCAAAAAGTTATCTTACATGCACTGCAGGAACCTCCTGAACTGGCAGTGTGCCAGGTAGTGTTGTTTTTCCAGGAGATGGTGGTTGACATCCTCCATGAGAACCAGTGCACACAATATTGTGGCTACGTTCAGCTGTCTGTAGGCACAGGAACTCACCAACTTCCTCCTCCTGATCAGACAGCCCGTAGTAAACACCCGCAGTGGCATCACCCATATTGGCCTGCTTCTTAATTCTCACCCACAAGCTCTCCACTGATTCACCATTCATCCCTAGGCAGGGCTTGACACATCCCAGTGGTTCTCTCACATAAAGAGCAACTCCACCACCTTGCCTTGCTGGTCTGTCTTTCCTGAAAAGTACATTTTATATTTCCCAATGGTCTACAACTGTTGCTCATAAATGTTAGCACCTCTTTACGGACAAGTTGCCTGTTGAATGCTGCTTGTGGACATGCTCCATGTTCCAGCATTGTAACAGGGTATGCATAAAGGCCATGGAGTATTCATCCCTGGAGATTTTCAGGAGATTTTCAGGACAAAACAGAGCATGGGTTGTCCTGATCCAGCATTGGCTGAAGTTCTACTTCCAACAGGAAATCAGAGTATCTAACCCTCAGAGGTCTGTTCTAACAAACATTTCCGTAAGTCTGTCAAATGAAGTGTTGCACAATGTTCAAATCAGTGCTTTCATTCATATGCTCTGATTTAGTTGATGACAGAAGGACATTTAATTATGATCAACTTTCCAATAATGTTATTAGGTTAGGTTAAGAACTCATTCTCATAACACAGTTATCATTATTACTCAAGCAAAAATCTCCCTCATCCCATTCCCTGATTTAGGCATGAAACAGTCTTGGTATATTTTTTATATTCCTTTCAGATTATTTGGAGGAATGAGAAATAAACAATCATGGAGCTGTGCTTCTTCACACATCTCAAGTAAAAATTCAGTCAAGTGTATTGATTGAATTAAGCTTTCTCAGAAAACACATCCTATGCTAAAGGACAAAGGATTAAATTTTAGGGTGCTTTTCTCACACATGATGGGACAAAGTCTCCTTTAAAGAAGGATTATACAAATAGAGATTTTTGAAGTATAATTTTGGAATCTCATGGTCACAATCCTATGAACCCACCAATGCCTTCATTTTGCCTCTTCTTAATTTATTTTAGGAGCAAATAGTTGAAACTTCTATGAGTTTTTGGAAGGCAGTTGTGCAGCACATTTTAAATGCAGTTTTGTTCTTTAAAAACAATTTCAAGCATTCAGATGTAAAACAAATGAAAAAATGTTTAAGACAATACATTCTTCTTTACTTTTTTAGACAATTCAAAGGTGTGCAAAGAGCCTCATTTTATACTGCAATAATTCAACAGTCAGGAAACCTAACTTCTTTTTTTTAAATCTGCTGAGTTGTAGCTCTTTAAAGCACACCATTAACATCCACTCCTCTTGTCCGTACAATTCTCTTAGCACATCTGCCTCTCAGAAGCATTAATGAGCCAGGCACAAGCACTGCAAGGCCACTCTCCATGCAGTTTAAATCAAGTGAGAAGCTAAATATTACCAAAGGAATCAGTCAAGCCCAGTCCTGAAAGGATTTTTGTGAAAGCACCTGCAGGAATACCTAAGATGATGTTAAACCTAAGGTGATGTTTCAGATACTGAAATCTCAGAAGAATATCCAGAAATCAAAATTATTCGGAAAAAGATATCCATAACCTGCCTGATTAATCCTGGCTGCATGGCCTAGAAACAGTTCAAGCTCACCACGTCTTTTGCAAACTGGAAATTCTTTCCAACCAGGAGTCTTCTAAATCATTTCTGCCTAAATTCTAACACAAACAGTTGTCAAAAGCAGTAACAGCCTTCCTGTATCCTTCCTCCCCAAATCGCTTCTATGCTTCCTTCAATAATTGTTCTTCAGGAAAAGAACACTGAAGAAAGAATTCTTATAAACAGCACAAGATAAATAAAGCAGGTTAATTCTTAAGGGTAATTCGACACCAGCATGAAGACAGGACATCTTATTGCTCATGGTGGGCAGCTGTAATCTTAACAGACAAACGCAACTAACTGAAAGAAATAAAACACAAGTCAACAGGAAAATCTTGCAATTTTAATGAGTATACTTGAATGAAAACTCACCAATGGTGTAATATCTCTTCAATTCACTCCTCCGTGGATTGCGCTTCTGGGTATTGGCGGTGTTTTTCTGTTCCTCCTCAGAAGTCGTTTTGGTGGCGAGCAAAGGTTTACTGGGCTGAAGAGCAGGAGCTTCAGCTGCCACTGGGTTGCATCCTGGCCCACTAATATCCACCGACTGGGACTTTTTCTTTAATCTAAAGATAATTCATGGCAGTGAGGTATTATTAATCCTTGCTCTATAGCTAGATCAAGTAATCCTTTTTTATATTTTAGATAGAATAACGCCAATGTATTCATTACATAGAATTCATGCATGCCCCAGCAGAACACAGAAAATCAGCAGTGGTAAATTAGGCCTTGTAGTAATTTCCCCTTTTAGCTCCTGCTAAATCAGCTGCAGCACTTGAATCTCATCCTACTGCGGCTCACATGTAGCTACAAACGACAAACTGTCCTCAGATCAGCCCACCAAGCTGCCTGAAGGATCAGACCATAATCCGTTTCAGAGAAGAGGAGCTGCTACAGTTAACCTATCATTAAATTTACCTGGCTTTAATTTCACAAACAAGGGGAATATAAAGAAATTAAATTATTTGCACAAAGTTGCTGAACACCTCAAGAAAAAGGAACTGACTATATACTTATTATATGAAGGCTATATACTTATTTCACTGACTCATTGGTCAATTTGGCATTCCATCATGGTGCTGAGGCAATTAAAAAGTATCTGAAATTCATTACCGCTTGAAAATTGTGAAGGTTTAAAAGATGACTTTGCGGAAGAAAATCACTAGATTTTGAGAAATAATGCTCTGCCTCTGACCCACACTTCCACTGTGATTTCCATATATTACAATCTTACTTTCGTGTTGTGCAAAAACGTCGTGTACAGAGAATCTATGAAGTCTTTATTATCTCCATAACTTCAAACCAAGACAAGCAAGACCTAAAGATTAGTGTGTGTACCTATGTCCTGCTGTCTGAAGGGCAGACAAATTAATATAGCTGTGTATTACAGAATAGAGCTACTTAACAAAGTAACTGATGCACTGTGGGGAATACCAGATTGGTACAAACATACTGTGCCTGTTCTTCTGGAATCATAAAGAAAGGGATAACACCTGTCATCTAAGCAGTAAAAATGCCACGTGGCCTTTTTCAGGTGACAAGATTAATAAAGGACTGGGTAGAAATGCTTATAGAAAATTAACGTGCAAAAAGAAAGTTATCGACTTTGAAGACAGGTTCAAGAAAGGACATGACTTTATAGCAATGTCTTAACAAAAACAAGTCAAACTAAAATGCATCTTCTTTCAGCTTACCAGTACTATATATTGAAACAGCTATCATGGGTGTCAAATAATTCAGAAGAACACTGCAGCCTTTGAAATGCATCTTCACTGGACTGCAATGTCTTGCAATGAGAGCCTAAGTACTGGTTATGTTTTGAAGCCAGAAAAACTAATTCTTTGTAATCCTGACCCTTTTCCAGCACCCTGCTTTATTACTGGCCTCATGTTGTGCTTGTTTTTCTTTCATATATTAAAGCTGCACTGGCTGTAACAAGGTTTAGGTTTTGGGTTTTTTTCTTCTACTGCACGTATTCCATAAGTAGCCTCCAACTAAGTTTTTAACAGCGGGCAGCTGAAGTCTCTCAGTTTCGCTTGGTGTGGTTCAAAATGACCCTGCTGCAGCCAGACAGCAGAGGGAACAGCAAAAAGTGTTTCAAAGTCAACACTGCATGAACAGGACTTGGACGACGGTGAGGGCAAAGATCTAACTTGTATGAGAGCTGAACTAGAAGGGCCAAAACTTTATTTTTCTGTAGTGATCTTTAAACTATATGAATTCTAGGGGATTAAAAAAAAATGTGCAAAAAATGAAAGAAAATCCATGGCCTTTCAGAGGGATGAAATCCTGAGGTGGTCACTGCCACTGCCACCTGGCCATTGTTGGCTTCTATGAGATACGGCAGTGGCAGTGGTATTTAACATGAATGTTAAAACAGACAGGCACTTTCACACACCAAATGGGTATGAAGGCCAAATTACTGACAATTAATGAAGACAGCTCATCCTGGCTGAAGTTCAAGCAGGGTTATAGGAGGAATTCCTCAGCTGCTACTGACTGGGTCTGGAGATGCAGTGTTTATCTGGAACACAGCTTAGCAGCACCTCATTTTTATATAGCCCTGTCAAAAACACATATTTCACACATCTATTTGTGTAATTCAATTGCACTATTGCTAATAGCCCATTAAAAACCCATTTGCTCCATTTATGTTGCCTCTTCCCTAGAACAGCTGCCAAGTACTGCAGTAATGCAGCCATCAGAGCCCTGCTGTGCAGCCACCCCAGTGCCCCACCTACCAGGCAGCAGCACAAATCCGCATCTGCCCCTCAGCACCCTGCTGCTCCTGCAGTGATCTGCCCATTAGGCAGTCCAGAAGGAATGTGCATCTCTGAGCTGTGTGATACATGTCTGTACTTACATAATGACAAGTTCTAGAACTTCGACCGCATTTCTCTTTTAACTCCTCTCCATACAACTGCAAAGTTCTCTAGCACATCCTACAGAGAGCCTAACAGATGGCTTCAGCTCTAGCAGCGGGTCACTGGGAGGGGGTTTGTTACATTTCCCTCAAAAGTTGGGTGGTCGAGCACTCACCATGGACTCTGGGTGGTCAGTGCATATGGAAAGTCATGAAATCTGAGGTGAGCCAGTTTACTGGGAAGTCTGTTATGGGCTTGAATAGCATTAGGATTTTGAATCCCATCAGGATTTTTATTTTTTTTATTTTTTTTTATTTTTTTATTTTGTGAAGCACCATGGAAAAACTAAGGCATTATTACCTAAATAGAACTTGAAAGCTGCTAAAGCAAACATGGCTGGCAGTCTTCTCCAGATGGAAAAAGAAAAAATTAAAAACCATTTAAACCACGTATGGTGGAAACAAACCAGAATACAAAGCATCCCAGGGGCTGGGAAAATGTACAATTTGATCTTCGTGAATTTCTAAGTAAAAATCCCTTACTGTGACAAAGATTTGGAGGAAAGCTGAACTCATCCTTATCTATTGAATATAAAACAGTCCCTGAGCCACTTGTGACAATTCCAGAGATTTTACCACACAGTTACTAGGAGAAACAAAATCATTCATTTGAAGATTAATGCTTATTCTTCTTGTGGTATTACTGAACATCCAAAAATCTTCGTTAGGGATTTGATTTCCTTCTAGAAAGAAATGTGATTTAATCCAATGTCAAAGCCAGGATGTATCTGATTCTGGAAAACAAACTTCTTTCTGTTTTCAATAAAGCACTGCAAAGACTTGTTCACTCATGTAGGGGAGACCAGTTACTTCATTTCCCTCTTATCCTCTCAAGCCTCCACAGAAACCTGCCCTTGCACTTGGCCAGCACTTTGGGAAAGCCATTGCAATTGCAATGCATCAAGTGAAGGACTTGTGGCTGTTCCAGCTCCTCCAGCCTGGATCCATGTTCTGCGTGAGGCTCCTTCTGCACACTTGCAGCAAAGGCAATGCCATGTAGGTCTACTGGACATTTTTTTGTTTAATGCTCTCTAATAGCACCTGCAGCTCTGGCCATGTACTCACAAAGAGAAGATAGCAGAATTAGAATGACACAGATCAAAACAGAGAAACCCAACAGTGGTGGTGACAAACAGGCAGCTGCAGGATGCAAGGAGCAGGATGGGACCTCCACAGCCATCAGCAATGGGGTACAACAGCAGGAAACAATTTTTCACCATTTTCAAGCAGGAGACAGAGGAAGCACCAAAGGAAAGCAAGCAGCAGGTTTGAAATCAACAAAAGGTTGTACTTCCTTGAGCTGCATAGAACTGCACAACTGAAATTATTGTGCAGGCCGGAGTATCACTCAGTACTAAAAGGAATTCCACATATAAGGGAGAAACATCCATCAGGGGTTATCAAAATTGCATGCATATACACAAAAACAACCCTTCTGCTGGGCAATTCCTTGAACCGAGGAAGGCAGAGGGGTTTCACAGCCGTTCAGTGCATGCTCTGCCTCTGACATCACCCACGTGCCACACTTCTATACGTGCTACACCAGAGCACCATACACTTGCAATCCAAATCTGAATTGGTCATTATGAAGAGGGAAACAAAACCAAACAACAAAGAACAGGTAGAAAAACGCCCGCCAGTAAACAAGGAAAAAAACAGACTTTCAGAATGTTACTTTGGGAATCAACCATGCAGTTTTCTGATAACGCAAGTAGTTTATGAGATCATTCAATGGCAGAATATAAAAAGACCTTCACACAGGTGGTGTTAGGAAAGGATTAGGAATTAATTCACATTTATATAGAGCAAAGAGCAATTCCACGTGGTAAGCATTTATCAGCAACGCGACATCAAGCTGAGCCTCAGGAAAGCAAACAGTGGGGGAACCACAGTTTTATGCCAAGAATGAGCTTGTACAGCAAGCACTACAACACTCTTTTTCATTCCTTTACACACACTATCAAATATTACCGTGCAAATTAAAGACACAAGAGCTGTCAATGGTCAGAACACCAGAAAGCAAAGCAAACCCACCCATGCTCCACTGCCCAGTCATTGTGAGGGACACAGTTGCAGCACATGCAGGAAAACAGCCATCACACATCATTCTGTGGGTGGCAAGGGAAATGGTGAAAAACACCTAAACTATCGAAAAACTGGGTTTGTTGTGTCTGGAATAGGCAGCCCAACCCTCCTTAACAAAGCTCGCACCTAATGTGTTCAGCGGAACACCAGAGAGTAAAGACTTAGAGAAATGGACACAAACCTTGTGATTATTCCTGGGAGCATGACAGCACTGCTACAGGTAAACCCTTGGAGGATCATTTACAGAAGACATATAGATTGGTTGCTGCCAGGTTACATCCATTAACTCCAAGCGGGAGAATCCAGAATCCGCTTGTGGTTCAAGTGGGACAAGGCATTCTCACTGCCTGGGAGAGAAGATTAGTGAGTCCGCTGGCAAAGGATTCAATGCGTTCTACACACCACAAATGGGCCTGGTGACATGCATTCACAGGAGGATGAGGTATGGCAGCAGTGTGGAGGGCAGTGATGGTGATGATGATGGGGAGGAAGACGGCAGCAATCATGCTACACACATAATATCTCAGATAGTCATAGTGCATACAGTTCATTATTTTTCTCTTGAGTTAGGTTTTGTAATGATTACGAGCTCAAGATCATATGGCTTCACCATGACTGCATAATATGTTACAGTTGCTTCACATGGTGGAAATAATAACTCTCAGCAGCTAGAGCGTGTGTTTTGTCAGGTATGAAAATTTCTTGATCTTTTCTTTTAGGGTTTTGAGAAAAGTGGGTTGCTATTTGCTGACAGTTATCTTAATTCTGGACATGTTTTAGAAGTGATGTGTAAAGTAAATTACTATTTTGGATCTCGCTATTTTGTTAATAGCTGCTATACTGTTATTTAAATAACTCCCACTAGTTCCATTTTCACAAAAGCTCTTCCAGTGCTTTATGCAGATCTATTTTAGTACAATTTGCATGGGTCTTGAAATTTCCAGCTCTGTCACATTCTGCACAGATAAAAATTGCATAATCATTTTAAAGTGATTATAATTTCCATTTAATTCATATTTGTCTCATTAATGCTCTTTCATTATATCCGATGCTGCCTTACTTATAAGGACGGGATTCAAACTGTCCAAATTATTGCAAGGTTGTATCACTAAGGAAAATCTTTACATCACCTGATTAGAAGGCATTGTTTCTGAAATCTCTTATTATATGCAAACAGCACCAAGATCCCATTCACTGAACCTCACCATGGGAATTTCACAGGCAGGATCACATATTGTACTACCATCTTCTTTTTCCCAAACAGGATTCACATTTCTCAAAAACAGGCACAGCTAGTGGTCTCAGGGCTGCATTACATATCTTGAGACACATGGAATTCCTCATCTGCACTGAAGCCATATAAACTTGTAGCATTTTTCTGTGTAATGTATTTAACTTTATCATAACATTTATTATTTTCAGTGCTAACTGCATGTAATTTATACATCAACAAAACTGTTTTATCCATAGCCTTTTACTTAGGCAACTGCATTCACATTTCTTTTTGAGTACAACCTTAGGCTTGACTGTTTTCCGAGTTGTTTACAAGTCAGCAGCAATACCCCAGGGCGCTTAATGTTCCTGAGATTGCCACAATATACGCAATCATAACATGCATATATTTATGTAGTCAAATTTGGGAGCAAAAGAGTCTTTTAACTTCTCAAAGAGACAGCAGAGGAGGTTGGAAGCTACAACATTCTTACAGCAACACAGATTTGTGTACTCCACTTCTACCGTCTCTGCAAATAAGCATCAACACAGTAGGCAGCCGCTGCTTAAGTTAGAAGAAAATGCTGTGGATACACTTGCCCTAAGACATGAAAATGCAAATCTGCTCATGCTTCTGCCTTGTTCAGCAATTCACACAACCTGAGGTGTACACAGGGAAACAACTTAAGCACTTCCCTTAACATACAGACTCCACTCCTGTAGCCAGGCACCCTGTGCTGTCACAGTGTAATACGCCACCCTCATACTGCACAGGGATTCTGCACAGCCTGCAGACAACTGAGACCTACTGCTGCAAGCTAGAGCCACCATCTTTAGTATAAGTAGCTGGACACAGTACAGAGGCTGACACTGAGTGACCTGCCATTAGACTGTAGGGGTTAGTCCAGGACAGAAGACTCCACCATCACAGACATTCATCCAAACTCTCATAATCCCTCCCAAATGGAGTTTCCCTTCCTCTTTTTAAGCCATCAGACTCTCTCTCACACTGAGGTTCAGAGTGCCCCTTCCCAAAGGCGTCAGCTTCATGCCCTGACTCTGGTCTACAAGGCTGCCACGTGGAAGGTATTACTGCTGCTTCACTTTTCTAAGTACCAGGCATAGAACATTACACAGATGCAGAACTGAAAAAGATATTTAATACCTAGAGGTCTTTGGAAGCATCACGCTGTCTTCACTAAATAAAAGGCAATGGCAAGACTGGGCAAAGAGTAGCAGCTGGAACTGCAAGTAAACAGTACCCTTCTGAGGCACCTGTGGAACCCAAATTGTACAGACACTATGTTTTCATACTGTTGCAGTATTGATAACATAGATTTGCAATGTATTTGTAATATATTCTTCCAAAAGTTCTCACAGGACAACAAGCTACTGTCATAAAATGAAGCAAATAGCACCAATTCAGAAAGGGCAGGCTCTTCTTACAGTGAAGAGAGGCAAAAGCTGTTCCTCAAGGAGACTGAAATTTGTAACATTTCACCTTGCTAGTACCATAAATTGGTTCTCAAAGTGTTCTGTGGGATATAATAAAATCAGATAAATCTCTCTGGAAGCAACTAACTTGTCAAAGAAAAGTTAAAAACTAGGCAAAATGAGAAATCCTTCATCATCATAGCCAAAGGAGAATTTAGCTTTTGTCTTTCAACTCATAACTTAGGCATTTTGAAGAGTAAGTATAATTTTAACACTTTAATGAAATGTGCAGCAAATGTATAGATCGTATTAAATTAGTTTTACATTGATTGGCTTCATTGACTATTATTTGATTGATAGGAGACAAGAGAACAACACAAACCTGAACCAGGATAAGTTCAGATTGGACGTTAGGAAAAAATTATTTACTATGGGGGTCGTCAGACATTGGAATAGGCTTCCTAGAGAGGTAGTTCATCTCTCATGCCCGTCAGTGTTCATGACGCACTTGGATCATGCTCTTAATAACATGCTTTAACTTTTGGTTAGCCCTGAAGTGGTCAGGCAGTTGGGACAGATGGTCTCTCAAGGTTCCCTTCCAACAGAACTATTCCATTCTATTCCATATAACACACTCTTCCATGAAAACAAACTGCTTTCTTATTATATCCAGGCTACTTTTTTTTGAGAATTTCACTGGACACTAGCTGCGAAGGTTTGAAAAAGTACCTGTCTTGTTTTTTACTTCTGATTCATAAATTAGGTTAGCCAAGGTTATAGCAGGTGGGAGAAAAAAGTCACTGAAAATCCAGGATTATTTTATATTTGAACAAATGTACCCTCCTACCCTCATAGAAGGAGGTCCTCCTGCTGTAAGTATTCAGCTCTGACCAACCCCAAACAGCTTTCTGCTTTCACTTCACATTAGGAACATGGCAAAGTTGTTATCAGCATTTCCTCTACAGCCCCCAAATCAGTCTGCACATTTGGGGACTGAGGATCCCAGGCTGTGCCATATTCATGTGGACGCTGCGGCCACATGGTAGACAGAGAAGCAGAGCCATGTGTAAGTGACACCAAAAGAAATTAGAAAACAGAAAGATTATGACTGGTCGAAGAGCCTCAGCAGGCACATGCACATGTTGAGATTGGAGAGGAGGCAGCTAGCATCTGTGGTTATTTACCAAACCAGTACACTACACCATAAAAACACTTCACTAGTAATCTGCTTCTTTGTATTGCAGAACATCCAGCAGAACAGCCACTGCCTTAATGAGAACAGCTAACGCCTCAGAGGTGGGTGAGTGCTTCTGCTGGTGCAGGCTTGGGAAGGTCCTTGCCTAGGGCTCAGCTCCCAGTAAGCAACGCATTCCTGCCTTACTCCAAAGCTAAACAACGCCTATTGGCTTTTTCCTCACTTCCTCTCAAGACATCTCTTGCATTTGTGCTCCTGTTCCTGAACTCCTGGCTGGGGATGCCTCCAGTGACGGCACAGTTTGTCATGGGCCTGAGGAGGCCTCCTGAGACCACCAATCCTGGCCCTGCACTCTGCAGTACACACAGAGATTTATGGACAGGCTGCCCAAAGCTTTAGGGATACTCACTAGTACAACGCTGATGGATCAAGCAGGGAAGAACATACTGACAGCAAAAGGAGAAAGAAGAAAATGCCAAGGGGGGTCCCCACATATGCCGTGTTGACAGTGCAACAGTATGAAAGGGTTCATTGCACTTCAGCCACACTCTGAGTATCCTCTTAACCTTTTAGCTGCACATGGGGGGTAGACATCAGGGGAGAGAGAGGAAGTACAGGAAGGCATGTGGAGAGGAGCAGCACTGCTGGCAGGCACCCCACACCGCACTTCTACAACTGCAGAATAGTGACCAGCCTCTGCTGTGCAGGCCGCAGTGCACACCCGATATGGTAGTAAGGGCACCACACTGCTTGTTTCTTCTTTCCCTTGTTCAGGGGGGCTGTACAGGCAGCAGGTGGTGATACTAAAATTCAAGTAGGGAGCCTAAAACCATAACTTAGTTTCATGTTGAAGTGAAGACAACATGCCCCCACCAGAGAAAATAGGTGACCTTTCTCTTGAGCCACTGGTTAGATAAATACTTGTGACGAGCAGCAATCTTTTCCTGAGTTTTTCACTCAAAATGATACAAAATAGAGCTGGAGAAACATAGAAAGAAAAGATTGCAGAACACAGGTACCCTGCAGGATTTTATATTATTATTCTTAAATCAATAAACCCAGAGAGCAGAATTGTTATAAGCCCTGCAACTACACCCACTGCAGACACTTGCAATCTATAAGCATCATAGCAAATGGAATTATTTAAAGAAGAATCCAATAAAAAAGCACTGTACTTTGGCTTTCCAAAGCACAGCGAGGCTTTTCTCCCCCATTTCAGAAGAAGGCACCTCAAGGCCAGGCTGGCAGCGTCAGGTGAAAGATCCCCAGGACCTGATACCAGCCTCACAAGGCTGGTATGAGGAGAAAAGGAGCTTGTGTCCGACAAAAAGCGAAAGAGAAGCCAAGGAGAGATTTAAACACATCTGGAAGACATCAAAACCAGAGCTCAGATGACAAATGAGGCTGCAGCATGTTAAATGAGGCAAGTGAGTTTAGAGGCATTTATGCATTTAGTTTCCTAACTAGAGCTCAGCTCCAAGGCAGAGCTGTTAAACAACCACCTGATCAGCATTTGTAAGGAAACAGAGTGTAAGCTGAAACACAGCAGCTCAATTTAGATGTATGCCGTAAAACTGTCAGGATTTTAGAAATCCTACATATAAATCAGTGACTTTTAGTCTAAACACAAAATAAGAATCAGTAAATTGCGTTTTCTGTCCATGAAGTATTGACAGGATTTCAAGATGTATTTTAAGTAATCTCACAACATGGGATTCTTTTTCTTGGCTAATCTTCTATGAAAAGTAACCATTAAGAAGTCAAAATTATGGCTAAACCTTGCTAGCTGCTCTTTTGAACAAAAAGGTAAAAATCTCTCACCTGTGAAAAGTAAGAGGAAGAGGAGGAATTTAGGAACATAAATCAAGATGATAAAAAGGAAAAGACTATATCCTATTCTCTTCATGTATTTCAACTGCCATGCGCATGTTTCTGTTCAGATCCCAGTAAATTTGGGACTAAGTTCTTGCCACATTAGGAGCTCACAAACAACATTACTAAACCCTGCTAAGTTTTTATAGCAAACAGAAAAATAGAAAAGGCAAAAGACTGCAGAGCACCTCACCCCTTTGTCCATCCAAACTGGAAGTAGGCACTGCTCGGAGCCGGCTCTCCCTGAATGCAGATGGGAGAGGGCCAGCTGGCACCGAACCCTCCTGCCTATTGCAGGGGTATACGAGTGGCTCTGCTCCAGCTCCATGTGCCAAGCAGGGTCCTCTCCTTGAAATGCCAGCTGCATGAATACCTGCATTTCCATGAATACCTGTCGGTACCGTAGCAAGGTGCAGGCAAAGGATCTAGCTATAGCGACCAGTAGGTCCTTCCCCATTTAGTCTGAAAGCTCTGGTCCTTCATAGTTGACTGCAGTTGGCTGCTTTCCACTTTCAGATGATTTAGGCTTAAAAATTAAGCTTTCACCTGAAGTCAAAACCTAGAAGAATACTTTTGGATTATGCAATTTTTCTATTTTCATAATTTTCTACAAGATAATACTTCAGGTTTTGGTAAATAAAAACAGATGGAACTGGCTTAGTTTGGCTGTAAGATTAATGCTGGGTTTATATTTTTATAGAAATATTTTAGAGCAACAAAAGTTTTGTTTGGAGATATCTGAAATCAGAGAAAAAGCCCGTTCCTACTCTGCATCAGAAATCTGCATTACATGAAGCAATCTGCAGTGTCTGTCTCAGTTCTGATCATTACAATGACCCCCCCACAGATCCAGCCCCACAGCTTTTCCAAGATCACTTGGTGACAAATGACATACATTTATAACATCATAGTACTCAATTTATGTAAACAAAATACCGAGTTCCTTCAGCTTCCATTCAATTTATTCTACAGTGTATACTGAAAAAAAAAAAAAAAAAAAAAATTGGAATTCAATAATTTATAAAGGTATACATATTCATATAATACTAAGCCTTTAAATTTAAAGAGGTAGGAATTAACCATCTGTTCCTGTAAATAAACCCATGGGGCAGGTAGAAAAAGACTAGACAGTATTTTATGTGCCAGAACTGACTTCTTCATCTGTGCTGCAGTGACTTCACCTTTTTAGAGATGAAATCTTCCAGAAACCAAGATGTTATATAACTCGGTAAAAAGCTGATAAGGTCAGTGTCATTTTATATTCCCTTGTGTGAAAATCAATTACAGGATGTGAAAGAAAAAAAAAGAAGAAAAAAAGCCTTTTCAGGATCCAAAATCTCCATCCCATAATATAGCATACATATATGTATATTTTTAAGTAAGAACGAGCAATAAAACTTTAAAGTAAAAGAACGTGTGGGAGGGAAGCAGAGGGACAGGCAGAGCAGAGAAGGAACAGAATAATTTCAGATCATTTCAAGGTACTTTAATGATGAAGTAAAAAGACAAATCCTTTCGATGATTTGTCGTTTTCATTCTTTTCATGCTAAATAGTAAATGGTAAAGTAATAGTGACTTATAACTTTAATTGGAAAGCTAAACAATAAGAAAGCTAAACATTTTCTTTCAAAAGTATATACCATTTAAGTTAGAAACACAGCCCTACTCTGGCTAGTCTCCATTTTTCTAAGGGAAAACAGTCCTTTTAAAAATATATATATATTAAATTAAAGCTGTCTTTGATTGGAGGTAGGTTGGGCAAAGTCAACAGATCTATTTTAATATCAGGTTTTCTCAGCAAGCAAAATGGAACAATCCTGCTGTCTCAGGAGCCAAACATATACAATCCACAAAATTAGATGGTTTTTAATTCCTGCATTGACCAACCTAATTTCTTTTCCACTCAAGCATAGGCCACCTAGAAAAAAAGATCTAGTAATTCTCATTTTATTCAGATAGAGGAAGTGAAATTTTAGATGAAGAAAGCAAAAAAAGACACTTTTTGTAAAATGGGTACAATGGCAGAGAAAAGAGCAAATGTAAAATATGCCCAAAGCACACGAAAAAAGAATTCACTGAACCTAAGCCAAATGAAAACAACAATGTTACACAATCAGAAATTCCAAATGGTTGACATATTTTGTAAGAAGAAAATAACTGGAGATATATAATACAGGAAATTGCTGAGAGAAGAAATTCAGAAGTGAGCAGGGCATTGACCACATAGGTGCATCAGCTACAACTCTTCCATGGTCTGATCAAGCTTAAATTCTTCCCAACAGAGTATCATTTTTTCACCAGGTCAGGGAAGTACCAAAGAGAGAAAAATCTAAGATCTTGAGGGAGCTTACAAAGAACCATGTTATGGAGTTGAATACATTCAGAACTGTATTACAGGGATTCTCAAGGGGGCAGTTTGGGATTTAGATATCAGAAACTAGCCTGGGTTCTAATCCAGGAGATCTAACTCTACTGTAACACAGCCACAGTTATACGTACTGTCTGCATCAGAAACCGGTCTGTGACTCCAACGAATCCTCCAACCGCTACAGCTGGGGAAACCATATCTCTCTTACCAGCTTTTATAGAGAGACTCATGCACTGTGCTTTTGTGAGACATTAAGAAAACTACTGAAGACACCACCAGACCAAGGTCTTCGTGTACTCATACACTGAAATTCAGTTACTGGATCTAATCCTATAAACAAACCAGAGAGCTGTTGTACTGCATGGAGTATTTTTAACACTAAGTATTATGTTTAATACATTTTAGAAGCATAAAGAAATCATTTTGTTGCATTTTGGTCAGCCATTTCAGGATTTCCCACTAATCAAACATCAGCAGCAGAATTTCAATGTCTGGGAAATTGCAGCAGTACCATAAGAGAAAATTGTAAAGCAGCAAATTGCTACTTCTGTTGGTTTCCTGCACTGTAATTATAACATTTTACATCTACAATGTGAGTACATATTTCTTTAAAATACAGCTTCTAGCAGAGATATAACTATTTAAAAAAAAAAAAAAAAAAGCTTGAGATTTTCAGGCAAGTTCTACAGCTGTAATACCTGCGAAAGAACTAACCAAAGCAGAATTCCCAAATAGCTCCCCCTGCTATCTGATGATACTTCTTTCCTTATTTCCCTCCTTTTAACTAACATGTTTTTGCATTTTAAAATAGCCATGTGTTCACTGTATCCTCCTCTCAAAGACGCCTTGTGGGTAGCAATTAAATGGATAATTCAGATCTTCAAGACGTTAGAAGGGAAGTTTCATGTCTTTTTAAGTTGCTGCAGGGAGTAAGATAACACAAATCAATTTTACACCAAAACACGTTTGCACAGATGCACTCAATATGCATTGCAGGACCCCTCATACTTCTGAGTGGCTTCTTGCACAAATAAAGCTTCCAAGGTTGTCAAAGAAGGGATTTCAAGGCTTTAAGATGCAGTACATAATATACTGCGGATGAGATCATCAGTCAAATTGTAAGATTTTAAACTTATACCTGTATATTGGATGCTAGATTTGTAGGCACACTGAAGTCACACTGGTCCAATTATTTCCTTTCTCCCCTCATTTTGTTCTCCGTTCATAAATACAGTGGGATTTAGCATTCTTTAAGACTAATTCTCCCATCTGCACCCTAAGGCTTCTTGCAGTAGACTGAAGGATGACTTCATTCATCCTTCCCTTTCTATAGTTGACATTCTAGCTAATTCATCAGTGTTTCAGTTCATCACTCACACAGACAGGACTATTTAGCCACTCACTATTGCTCCACAAGCAGTCACTGATAAAACCATGCCCCACTAGAACTAAGCTAAGAAGTCAAGGTGCAGCTCCAAGGTTTAGACAGAGCACTTCAGAATTGCAGAAAACCAAACCAAAATTAAAAAAAAAAAAAAAAGAACAACCACAATTCTTCCTTTTATCACATCTCTGCACCACTGAATACCTAACAGGTTTCAAAACAAAGACACCATTGAACCGATACAGACCTTTTCATTCCTCTATCCCCACATCCATACAAACAATGCACAATTAGGGATCTGAAATTAAGCTCAGCAGACAATAAACTGTGCCTTTCTTCCGACCAAATCTTGCCATCTCTCTTGAATTTTGTTCCCACATGCAGCCATTCAGTAAAAGCACAGCAAGTCTCCAGCTCCCCGTGCCTAACTGCTCTTCCACCTGCTGCCAAGCAGACAGCAGCACCCCAGAGATTTGCCTGTCTTAATCTCCTTGTTTCTGTCTCATATTTCTCCATTAATATTGCTCCACTCCCACCATGAATACAGGACAGAAGGAGCACACAAGTAAAATTTAGATAAGCAAATTCATGGGTTAGAGCTATTTTTATGTGGACTCTTCTCTGAAAGAGGCTTTTTGTTGTGTTGTTGTTTTTGTATATATATATTTTTTTTTTAGATGGATGGACAAATAGCATAAACAATCAGAATTTGGAAAGCTTCCAAGAGCAGAAATGTCAGGAGAACTACTGCAGATGTAGCAGCCTGTGCATTTCAATCAGGAAAACAAACAGTGGATACAAAATCCATTTAAATCGGTTGCCCACAACTCTTTTGGATAACACATCACTTCTTTTGTATTCCTTAGACTTCTACCCTGGCAGCAGCTTGAAATTTTGCCCCTCAGATAGAGGGTTTTCCTAAGGAGGTCAGAGCCACAGATGTACCCTAGAGAGCTGGAACATTCCTACCTTAACATTCAAAGAACTACAAAATTGTAGGGGTTGGAGGGGACCTCTGGACACCATCAAGTCCAACCCCCTGCTACAGCAGTTTCCTGCAGCAGGTCTCACAGGAAAGGCAGATTTTGAATATCTCCAAAGGAGACTTCACAACCTCTGTGTGCAGCCTGTTCTAGTGCTCCATCACCCTCACAGTAGTTTTTTCTCTTATCTGTATGGAACTTCCTGTGTCCTGTTTTGTACCCATTGCTCCTTATCTTGTTGCTGGCTGCCACTGAAAAGAGCCTGGCCCCATCCACTTGACTCTCATCTTTAAGATATTTATAGACATTGATGAGTTCTCTCAGTTTTCTCTTCTCTAGCTCCCTTCTCAGGTTCTTGGCCTTTCCTCATAAGGGAGATGCTCCAGGCCCCTCATCATCTTTGCGGCCCTCCACTGGACTGTCTCTAGAAGCTCCCTGTCCTCCTGAAGTGAGGAGCCCAGAACTAGAACTAGTATTCCAGAAGTGGCCTCATGAAGAAAGAGTAGAGGAAGAGGATAACCACCCTTGACCTGCTGCCACACTCTTCTTAATGAATCCCAGGATACCACTGGCCTTTTGAGCCAACAGGGCACACTGCTGGCTTGTGACCAAGCTGTTGTCCACCAGGACCCCCAGATCCCTCACCACAGAGCTCTTTTCCAGCAGGTCAGCTCTTAACCTGCACTGATTGATACGTGTGGCCATTCCTCCCCAGGTGCAGGACTCTACATTTGCCATTGTTAAACCTCTTAAGATTCCTCTCCCGCCCACCTCTTCAGTCTGTCCAGGTCTCACTGGCAGCACAGCCTTCTGGTGTGTCAGAGGCTCCTCCCAACTTTGTATCATCAGCAAACTTGCTGAGGATGCATTCTATCCCTTCATCCAGGTCACTGATGGAGGTGTTGAACAAGAGCACACCCAAATTTGTTTCCTGCTCCACAGCTACATTCTGTGGATCCTACGATTTGTGTATACTCAGTTTCCCTTCTCTCCTCTTTGTTTTCCCCCTCCCCTTATTACTCCTTCTCTTGTAAGGCAATAATAACCTGTAGGACATGGATACCCTGTCCGTCCCTCTTGAAATTTAGGAGCGTTTTGCTGGTTACATCTCTGGTAGCTCTAATTGAAGCACCCTCACCTACATCTGCTTCATTCTGATAGAGCAACAGGAAGTAAAAAGAGACAAGGTGTTATCTGTGCACACAGTGGAACAGGACCAATGGATAGATTCAATCTCTATGGAGACCAAGGCATTATTTACACACACAAAATAGCAACGGACTCTTTATGTGTCTGTACGCCTTAGTTTCTACAGTACGATTGCCCTATTCAGGCTTCTTGAAAAATCAGGATAGAAAAAAATAATTCTGTATGGGGAAGACTATCCATTGCAACTTTGAAAGACTGACAATTATACAGGGTATTCTTAAAAGTGAACAGCTGTTGGACAGCAGCGGAATACAAGAGACACAGTTAATAAGGCAAAAAGCACACTTCTTCCTGTCCCAGTTTTCCTAAGGGTGGTTCCTAAGAAGTATCCCCATGACTTCAGCCTGAAAGATGCTGCACTTTACTGAAAATCAGAAAGTTCATGCCAGACATTACTGAGTACCAGTCCTTCAGCCCCCTCACTACAGTAATATCCCTGGCCTCTGCAGATCTCCAAACAAGTCAACACACCAGGCTGTGTGCAACATCTTACAGGGTCATTGCCCCTCTGTATCCCCTCTGCTTGTGCAATAATGTGCAAGCAATTCTGTAAGCCAATTGGACCTTTTTTTACCCTCTGAGAAGGGGAGAGAGCTCTACAGACAAAGTATAAAGCTAGAAGTGTCTTTGTCAGTCAGGATGCTGTCATCAATCTTACAGCAAAAAGCTCACTTCATTCAGAAGCTGGGAGTACTTTCAGATACCAAAAGGAAAAGCTGTTTTTACCATATTCCTGTACTCAGCACAACAAAGGCCTGCATTAAGTAAGAAATTACTGCAGCTTTCAAAAATAATTTATCTGCAAGATCACTGTTATCCAAGTAACTCTCTGCAAAAGCAATCTGTTTTTCCAAACGACTCTCTCAGCAACCAACATCAGCTGCTGCTCAGGTCAGTGCCTGCTTTTCACCACGACAGCTTCTCTCTTGTCACTCAGGAATTACTGGTGCCTTCACAGCTGCCCAATCAGGAGAGCGTTTGGTTCAATCTCAAATATCTAGCACTGCCTGCTTGCTATGAAACTGTGCTTTAGGAATGGGTAGATACTCAGCAGTTTTAGAGAACAGTATGTTTAAAAACTGTTTGGAAATTGGGGAACTGCAATATGCCTCCTTTTCTCATCTTAGAAAAATTGAAGGTCCATTCTGAAATGAGACATATATCTCTAATTTCCCAGAAGAAAACCAGACAGAGAAATAAAGAACTTCTTGCATTGACATTAACTATAAATAGAACTGGGAGGTAAAGCAATACCTGGGCTGTTAGTGAGCATCTCTGAAGTTCAGAAAGCAGCTGCCTATAAGTGACGTTTGGAAACAGATAGGCAATTTAGTCTCATTTAACTGCCATTTACAGGAAGAGAGAAAATAAAAGTACAAACTAATTGTGGTTATTTACCCCACAAAAATGACGTATCATTGACAGCACCTAAACTTGTTATGGTTAAATCTTGTAAGAGTAATCCATCCTTGTGACAGCAGTCATAAAAGAAAGCTTCACAACACACACACACTCACACAAAAGGCAGCATTTATTTTTCTGTTTTATTCCCAGCTCCTGTAATAAAATGAATGTTACAAAGACCATAACAGTGATATTCAGTGATGGGTTTAATCATTTTGGCCTTTTATCTGCACACTGCAATAAAATTTTCAGTTGAGAACAGACTGACTGGAGGTCTAAATTTCCATCTAGAAATGGCATGTGAGGGACATATATTGTCTTTCAACTGGCTTTTAAAAGGTGGACTGTAAGTTGAAGAACTTGTACCACTGATGATCTTACGCTTCACTGTTTTCCTTTTCTAAATCATCATTGTTCATTAATACGCTCACCTTCAAAACAAACTAAAACACATTATGCAGCCCATAGTATTAACATGTATCTGAACAGCTGTGAGTTCATTTCTTTATGCTTATAACTAATAATTGTTCTATACCCACCAAGTTCCACAAGTCTGAAACAGTGAACCCACCATGCTCAATCTCAGACCTTCCAGCTCCAGATACAAGTGTGCTAGGACATTAGGTAGTACTTTACAAGTAAGCAAGAGAGAAAGCTTTGTCAAGTGTATCAGCATGGTGACTATTTTTTTACTTCTGTATATAAAAAGTAGTTACATAGAAAAGCACAATACTTCTTTGTTCTTATTTACATTGACGTGTTTTCTGTTGTTCAGGAGGAACACTGAGAATCAGACTGCCGAGAAAGTACAAGTTATCCTCTGTTCTCTGCAGCATCAACGTTTGTTGTCAGCAGATTTCTCTGCATTTAGATGCTGAGTGGTAAAAAGTAATTATTATTTGGGGCCATGTGGTCTTCCACAGGAGCTCACAGTTAAACAACCGTATTCCTGTTTAGAGGAACCTCCTGATGTTCAAAGCTACCGAACACTCAGTAGCACCTACTGAAACTAAAGCTACTTACTGCTCAGAACCAAAGCTAAACAGTATTTACTTTCAAATTTCTGCGTTGAATGAGGAGTCTAATTTCAGCATTCAGGTTATTTAATCCAGTATTAACCTCCAAACTTTGGGATTCAAATTTCTTCATAAACAAAGCAAATGACATTATCCCCATTTTTATGAAGCAGCTGCTGACATCTCCAAATGACAGCCTGCTGGGCAGGCTTCAGGGCTAACGTAGCAGGGTTCCTGGAAATCAGAAATAAGTCCAGCAGAGCTCAGGAGGGTTCCTGTGCAAAATCTACCCGCACTACAGACCTACGGCATCTGCCAGTGCCATTCATCTTCCACAGTCACAATCGCCATCAAATACAAAGGGAGAAAACCAAAGCAAGCCAGTATGAAAGAGGAGTTGCCAGGCACACAACATGAAGGCAGCAAAGCAGGACACCAAGCTGCTCGGGACTGTGACACTGGAACAATCGGCAAAAACACTGTCTCTCTCTCACTGAAGCTTAATGGCTAATGGGACAAATTCATTTTTACCACTATAAATCTGTGAAATTAAATAAGGACCTCCAGTCACACAGTGTTCAGTATCTCTAATTAACACAGATTGAGCTGGGAGTCCAGGACACGGGCTGATCTCACACAGAAGCTGGCTTGTGGTACATGGGCATGCGGTCCCCAAGCTTCTTTTGGGAAACTGGGCCCCTCCTCGTTGCTCCCAAACCACGCCTGTAGCAGAGCTGAGCTGAAATGGCTCTATTTATCAGACAGCTGCTGCTACTCAGGATCTGCCACCGCCTCTGCACAGCCATTTCCACAAAGCTGTGTTTCCTGTTACTGTTCTTCAGCCTTCTCTCTTCCCACGTTCTCAATCTAACACAACCCACAACTTGTCGAAACAGCAGCAGCTCATTAGAGAGAAACCAATCCCAGTCAGAAGGTATCTCAAGCCTGTCCACTCTGTGGATCCAGAAAGTTAGTGTGACACTAACTGATTCCCTCTTCTTCAGGGCTATATCTTCCTGTCAGTCCTCACTGCTCTCTTTTTTGTTACCTAGAAGCAGTATCTGCATACTCCAGAGGAACTGTAATCCATATCTCACCAACAACTCTCCAGAAAATCCAACTCAAAAAAGGACAGGTCACTGGCAGTGATAATGAGAACCAGCACCATGCCATGGAGGAGGACTCAGGACTTTGAAGCCTCTGGAGCTTCCACAACTGCTGCTGAATAAAGGCAGCAGTGATACACTACTAATGCTGCATCCTAAAAGCCTTCAAGAAAAGAGCACGCCCCTCCTGTCAGTACATCTCACAAATGTGCACAAGAACTTCTTCACGGTGAGGGTGACGGAGCACTGGAACAGGCTGCCCAGGGAGGTTGTGGAGTCTCCTTCTCTGGAGATATTCAAGACCGGCCTGGACACCTACCTGTGCGACCTGGTGTAGGAAACCTGTTTTGGCAGGGAGTTGGACTCGATGATCTCTGGAGGTCCCTTCCAACCCCTACAATTCTGTGATTCGGTGATTCCATGATTCTTTCATTCCACTGAGTGCACGGGAATACCACAGAAGTACCCCATCCTTCTACCAATGATGGCTGACGTACATCTAATTTTTTGCTCACTTTCCATGTTCTGTCTCTATACATCCTTGTGAGCCTTGCTAAATGCTCCCAAAGTCACGTACCACCACTAATGTATTTTCCAAATCCTCAGGGCAAATGATAAAAAGTTCTTTCTTATTCTCAAGGTGACTGTAAAAGAATTGGTCCCAAATAACAGCAGCCATCTCCCATTTCAAAAAAGCTTAATAAGAAATAATGACCAGCAGCAATAAAAAAAAGCTAAGGGATGATGACATGAAGACCACTTTGATTCACTTTAGGATACAGTCAATCACAATTTAAGATACATTAATGCTAAACTGTTGTACAAGCGTAAAAAGAGGCAAGGCCATTTTCCTGATCCAGCACAGACTAGAACTGAGACTTGCATTTCTATAAGCACATGAAGACTGTGAGACTCTAGCTTCAGCTAGAGAAGCTCAGAGCTGCATGCCAGTGGTGCTAGCAGTGACTGTGACATGCTTCCCCTGCTGCCATGACTGTTCTGACTGCTCTATGGGAACACAGAAATGTGCACTGCAATATCTACCTGTTCAAAATGAGAAATAAAATGAAATACTCTGACGTCTTGTAGTTTAGTTATTCATCACCTTTTGATATGTGAAGGTTGACAGAGCCATTATGCTTCAACACTGGTAGATATATTGTGTCCCCTGATAACGAGTCACATTATTTTGAAGAACTCTAAAATTTGAAATCTAGATTTAAATCTAAGATTTGCATAGTAAGGACAAATCAGTCTACAACAAACAAACTTTGGATTTTCTTCAGGCTCACTGGTCCCTTCTGCTCTCCTATATAATCTGCCAGGTCAGTTATTTAACAGAATATTTACTTTTGGTTAAGAATACTATCTGGCGTGGACTGTAAATTATCAAAACATCTTTGTTTCATAAGAACACAAGACTTCTGTACTCCATTGCAAGTGTGAGAAAAAGTCACAGTTATAGTCAAATGTAAGGTTATATGAAATTTATACTTCCAGTTATAAATATCTATGGTTTTTGCTACTATTTTTTCCTTCCTTTTTCCTTTTTAAGTTATTCCCTATTTTTTGCATCTTAAGTGATGACAATTATCATACTGGTCCTCTACAGAAGAATATGTTATCACCTCCTTTGTTTCCAACATAGTTTAGACTACTTTTTCACAACTGTTGTCTTTGTTTTTCCCTTTCTTGTGTCTCTTTTACGTTATCACATTATTTCTCTTTCCATTTCTCTTTGCGGTAAACTGAAACAAAGCTTGCAAGAACTTCTGTTTTACAGAGTACTAGTGCTATTTTAGGGATGTTTTAGAAAAAAACACTGAACTGATGAAATGTTTTGTGAACCTCAGTTCTCACAGTGGAACATTTTTATGTCCTGTCATCATAACATTGCATAAGCAGCAGTTAGGGAAGAGAACACGGATGAAGAGGAATACTGCCTGCGGCCGTGGGCTGCACGGAGGGCTCAGGCTGTTACAGCACTCATTGTGCATCCTCCCTGCAGGACTGTCTGGAAGTATCATGTGGAAATATACTTTCCCACAGAAACAGGTTATAGTTGATGTCATAACTGGAACATTCCTTGATAAAAAATTGGAGAAGGTCAAATAAAAGGAAAGGCAACAATTTATAACACATACAGACAAAGAGGTTTTCTTCTCAGAGCACATTGCCTTCCTCTCCATGTCCTGCACTGATTGCTTGCTTCCCAATTTGCTCCATTCCAAATGAAGCAGTAATGCTAACTAGAACTGGACCTGGCAGCCTATTAGTGCAGCCCCAAAGCAGAAGCTTAAGATGACAACTGCATTCAGCAGCAGAGGGAACAGTGGTTTGTCACAGAAACAGCTCTGTTGGAACAAGGAAACCACAAGAGTGAGAAAGATCTTTGTCTGCAGTCTAATTGGTTTAATTACACTGCTGAAGGGCCACTTTACCCTGCTGACCTGCAGGTGACCAGGTGTGTAGAATGTGGCACTCCCTACCATGGTCTTCAAGGCAGCTAACAGAAGCATTAAGCATCCACTGACAGTCAGCAATTGTTGAAAAAGTCTGAATTTCTTGGTTTTAGAAGTTGATAATAAACACTACCCATTTTCTTTTTACAATTACCACTGTGTGAGATTTATTTTTTCTATATATATTATTTTCCTCAATTCTAATGAAAAACACAAAATATGCTGCAATAAAATGATTATCTGGGAAAAAAAAACATCCTGTTTCAGTAGCTTCAGCACGTATAGCATTTCCCACTCTGTATAATATCTCAAGACTCTTCCAGAAGTTCTCATACAACTTTCAAACTTGAAACATATGGCTACTGTGAGAGAGGAAAGTGTAATACTTTGCTTTTCTTGCTACTGGAAATCCAGCACTCAGCTGTGTAATCACACAGCAGCAATATGCTGCACTAGAGCCCTATTTCCTCTGAAAAATTCTTTCCTGTTTTGTGTAATTCCTAAGTCCTTTTTCTGCTGCTTTGGTCCTGGATCCCCATGGCGTACAAGGGATGAGCAGAAGAGCTGATGGCAGCTTGCTTGATGCATTTCACAAGGCAAAGTCAGTTGCTGAAATAACAGCCCCCCTTCAAAATCCTGTTAGTCTTCTTGTCACATATCATTGACAGGCCTAAGTGTGAGCAAGGGTTAAATTCAGACCCAAGTTTAAATAAATTCTGCATATGTAAGAAAGTCTGCCTGCGTGGATCTCACTGCCAACTGAAGGTGACAAATTATCTCTGCACAAACAAGTGGCCTAAGGCCAGAATCTCATCATCATAAGAATAATCACCACAGTTCAGCTTTTCAAGAGAGATAAGTATCTCTGTATATACCTCGTCAAGACAGACTCTATCCTTAAAAACAAAAAAAAAAATCATACAAATTTCAACACAAACCTAATTCAGTGATGTTTAAGTTAGGCATTTCCCTTGGCGGTCAGTGTCACACTTTCTTTTTTTAAGAGCAGTGTATCTGCCCCAGCATGGGCTCATGCATGGGAAGTAGTGCCTGCGCCATAGAGCATCTCCTGCTCTGGCCTTGTTCTTCCGTTTGGCTCCTCTCTGGTCCTTCTCTATATACTTTTTCCCTTTCTTAAACAGTAAAACTGTGTCTTCGGTATTTAGAGAAAAGCAAAGGTGGGAAACTTGCACTAGCAGCACCAAAGTTTTTTCAGAAAAAGCACTCAAAAAAATACAGCATCTCATAGACTCTGGAACACTTCCAAATAGGAAGTTATTAACTTGTAATTAATTGTTTATTAATTGTTAATTAATCGGAGCAGTATACTCCTACGATATTACAATTTCTTAGGAGATATCACGAATCTAAAATCTTATTGTACTGATATTTAGAGAGAAGGATCACACAATTTTTCACTGAAAAGAAGATTTCTATTGATAAAACTTGTTAAAAAGAGAATAAGATTTTATTTGTTATTCCACCATTAAAGCCTTTCTAATACACTGCTATGTCTTAACTTTAGCTTTATACCTCTTTTGTTGAATACACATAATTGATAGCAGAAAAAGAACACTGAAATGGACAAATAAAGTTGATGGCCATGTGTTTCCCAATATCTGTTTAGAAAACTGGAAGTTCTGAGAAACAGCTTCTCATAGCCTTGCCCATCAGGGATTCTTATTTGCCCTTCACTGTTCCTATTTTATTCTTGCAGCTTCCTAAACTCACCTAGAAGGAAGGGAAAAGCCCCACAAAGATTTTGTTATTCTTTTGCCTGCATACCCACATGAGCTGGATTGGCCACAAACCTTTAGGCTCATCAGGGTACTTTTTCAGCTTATTTTAATGCCTTCTTGCTGATTTCAAAGGCCATATGTGTTGCTTACAGTATTTGCATACAACACATGGTGTTGTTTTCCAGATGATCAAAGTACAGCAAAATGCACTGACTTTGAAACTCTTCTTGATATTTGCTACAAGTAAAGCAAGGAACAGTTGTGAGAAACTATTCCTGTACTAACTGGACCATTCAATTAGTCTCATATGTTCAAGTTACATTGTGTTTAACAGTAATGGCATGAAAGCAATTGTGTTAAAACTACAAAGCATTGTTCAAAAATGGCAAGAGAAGAGTTCAGGTATTGAATGAGCAATAAAGCAAAGACTAGAGAATGTCAGTGGTCAGGTGATTTACGTTCTTACAACCTTGCAAGTAGTGACTTCCATAAAGACAAAACCTTAATCAATACCTGCTGCTTAGCTTTCCTACACATGTCTAAATCAAACAATTCATCTCAATCCTGAAGGAGATGCTGAGAATGCACTACTGCAAAACACGTCTTGGATATAAACCAGGATGCTCTTAGACCCAGTGAATCCCTCCACTGGAGTCTGCTCCTGTGTTGCTCCCTGCAGGGTGTTTCAAAGCCAAACTGCCCCAGGGCAGCTGTGGGAGAGAAGGCAGAGGCAGACTGGCTGCCATTTTTTTGTTTTCTTGTTGCTCAGCATCATTAACTCCTTCTCTGGCTGGCTTGGCTAAATACAGGATACCTAAATGTAGTATCTGAAAACCCAGCAGCACAGTTGGACAGAGGAGTCTGTTTAAGAACTATGATACAATTTTCCATTGTGCTCAGTGGTAGGCTTTTGGAGTCTGTTGCATCACCTAATGTCAGTGACTTCAAAGCTGAAGAGAAGCTGATATAAATCATAGAATCATAGAATTGCTCAGGTTGGAAAAGACCTTTAAAATCATCAAGTCCAACCACAACCTAACCATACTACCCTAACAACCTAACACTAAATCATGTCCCTGAGCACTACATCCAAATGGTTTTTAAACACATCCAGAGATTGTAACTCAACCACCTCAGGTAAGGGCTGAGGGCTAAGGGATCCATCCAAGACTTCTCTCTTCCTCCTTACCTTTCCTCTGTCAGGAGGTCAGCTCTGCCACAAGTCCCAGCTGGGGGCACAAAGCTTAGGGCTATCTGCTCCTTCTGGATGGCTGCACCAAGCTGTAACCTTGATCCAGCACTACTTATCAGAGGTACGTGCATCTTTGTTATGGCAGCTGCTTAACACTACATACGTATGTCTCAAACACTGGGACAAGTACAACATACGTAAGCTGAGCTTTGCTGAGGTAGTGGATGACAGAATAAATCTAAAAATGTTTCAGCCTCTCTTTGAAGAGAAATTTCCTTTCTCAGCTAGCACAATTTATTCAGTAGAGAAGTCACTGGGTTTAGAAGCAGGATGACTCACACTTGTTTAGAGGTTTATAAATTATCTGCAGTTATGGATGACGTTAGAAAAAATGTCAAGAAGGTTTAAATCCTGTTCTTTGAAGGTGCAGTGAAGTGAGAGCTAATGTTTTAATTTCTGAGAGCAGCTAGTTGAGCATTCAAATCAAAGTGACTTGGCTTTGCCCTTCATCATTTTATCAGTGTACACCACTTGCTAACAAGGATCTTTTAAATCTAAGGCAGGGAGTTTTATAAAGAAACTTGCATTGTTTAAACAAATAAACAACACAGTAAGGATTGTCTTGACATTACATTCCTCCAAAAAGGCCCCTCCACACTGCTATTTTATAGCCAACATAGAGCTGTGGTTGAGAGGACTACACAATTACCGTAATCAGGCCAACAACACTTGTAGGAAGGTTGTTTCTTAGTCCTGACAGAATAATTAAAGGAGCACATTTATCTACCACACAGAGCGATACATTCATTAATGTCTCTGGTTCCACTGCTTAACATAGTTGGGTACCAAAGGCAGCAAAGAAGGCTGCATCACACCACCAGTAACAGCTGCTCTTGGTCTCTGCTGCTCTGTGGTGGTCTGAGCTCAGCATGGTCCAAGCAACCAACAGAAGAAAATATAGAAGACAGATCTTTTATGCCAAGTGGCAGTGTCCACATGCCACAGCTTTTGCACCCTGGCTCTTGGCTTGTTTTCTGCATATTCTGAGTTGTCTCCCTGAGGCTGACTGCAAATTTTCCCTTTCTGTCCCCAACCAAAGGAGGAAAAGCAAAGCAAATGCACAACACACATTGACCTAAAGCTCCTCCCCGCACTGCTCCATAAAAGTTGAGTAAAGGCGAACTAATTAGATGACAACTAGTTACAATTTGCACAATTTTGTCACTATAAATTAAATAATTTTTCCTCAAGATTAAAGGGACTGGAAAGCACTATGCCGAACCTTTCTTGAATTCTTCTTCTTGGGAGAATTTTTGCAAGGCTTTCTTTCAGTGCTTCATGCAAGGATCTGATTATGTATTTTAATTCATTTTTCCTATAATTTGTCTAAAAAGCTGAGTCACATGAATATTTAAGCTACTTTAATTTCATCAAACCTTCTACAGGAACACGTAACATTTGAGCTGTAATTTGGGGCACTGAACTCAACACCCACTGATTTAAATGGGACTACACGTCCTTGGAGGATGAGTAATTGCAGAACTGATTCCAGTCTCCTCCACAAAAGCAGCTAAGAATGTATGTGCTTACTTCAATCTAGAGGTCTAAAGAGCACGTACTCAGCAAGCAATCTTCGTCATGCTCAAGGATGCATTCCAAAGCTCACCTAGCAAGCAGCAGCAGTGATTTAAAGGAGTTGTTCCTCCGCTGCGGAGATGCAGTAATTCAGCACAGAGATTTCTTAATGTGATAAACTAATTTGTCTTCCTTCCCTCAAAAAAAAAGACCATGAACATTCATTTCCTTCAGCAGAGGGAACAGCAATATCTTAAGTCATAGTAACTGCCTCATAAGGAAACATTGTTCTAAGACAGAAACCACCAGGCTCCATGCCAATCCAGCCAGTAGCCAATTCCTGCTGCATCATACAGTGAGCTCACCATTTGAACCGTCCATCAAAACAAAAAATTGCAAGACTGATTAGCATTCCTAAACACTGTGCCTGAGGCTGAGGTGGCAGAGGCACACACTCTCCCAACACCAATTTTACTTAGGATCAAGAGACAGGGTTAAAAATATTCTCTGATTCTCCATCATGGAGAATTACACACAAAAATCGTTTTGCTTTGCTCTGAATTCCAAACAGCACACACCGAAGCGCTGCATGACAACCAATACACTTCTTAAAAAAGAAATACCTGCAGTGGCAGTGCTTGCTTGTCACATACCACAGTCAGGAGGAGCCAGGATTGCCTGAGGGGTCTTAGATTATTATTTTATTCTTTCCGGAGTATTTCAGTACTACAGCAATATAAGTGGTGCTCATACCCTGCATTTGGAGCACGAGATACCTGTATTACTGCAAATTTGGCAAATCTTTTCCTTCAGGAAGACTGACCTGAAATCTCAGTTATCACACGGCTGTGGATCAGGATATTTTGCTGACTGCTCAGTATGCTTCTTGTTCTGCTGTGAAAAAATGCTCTACTGTAACACTGTATTAATGCATTTCTTGACTTGGTATTTCTAAAGTTTCACCTTTAAAGTACGGTCAAAACCACACATTAAAAAAACAAGCCAAGAAGCTCACAGCGAGTCTTACCACATCAAAACTTCTCAATCCAAAAATTCTTCCACGTGGGAACTGTTTACTCCATAAATCTACTGACATCTGAGACCAAGACATTTCAAAGAAGGGTCCATTTTAATGGGCACAAATCTGACAGTGCTATTGGCAAATGTCAAAGTAAAGGAACAGTGTACACTAAGATGAGCCTAAGTCAGACGATGCCTTTGAAAAGTAATGCTATTTAAAGATAGAAAAAAATGGAGAAGGCTTTTTGTGCCTGTAATAGGACAACTAACTACAACCTGCTGCTACCAACAGAAATGGGGCTGAATCTGGATATCTGACAAAATCTAATCCAGTGTTTAAAAGTAAACCAGATCTAGCAACATTTTACATATAAATACCCCAGTCTTTGCATTTATATGTTAACTACTTGCACTTTATCTGTAGCAGATGTGTGAATGTAACATCCATTCTATTAAAAAATTCACTGCTAACATCTGTATTTTCCAGAACTACTCTCCAAGTAATATCATAGCAAAGAATCTCTCCCTAACACTCAGCTATGAACTCATTTAGCTTGGACACACTAGTTAATTCACTGCAGCATGTCTCATTACAGTCAGCCCTCCTCTAAATCATGTCAGCTGAGAGTTCCTCCATTCTTACAAATTATTATAGGTAATTTACTTCCACACAAAGAAATCCAGTGAGGTGTCTTTTTTTTGTTCCATGGGGTTAATGTCCTATCACAGCTGTGGTATAATTAACACACACATACCTGGTCCTTAACATCGTTTTCAATAATGTACACATCAAATCTTAGAAAAATTAGCAATAAACTGCCTTCTAGACAGCCTTATCAGAAGTAAAGGCTTCTATTTTTCTCCCCACCTCAGAACTCAAAGCTGAGATCTGAGCAATCTGAGCTTGAAATGCAATACAGTCTTTGCTTGAGCCCTCTCCTGTCTGACATCTGAACTCCACTGACACAAGTTCACACAACCACAGGCTCTGTGTAAGCTTCAGAAGAGAAAAGTGAGAAGATGTGAGAGATTGGCTGCTGCTCATCTAGACATGGATGCAAAGAGCCTGGCCAGGATCATGTCTGCTCAGCGACGTTTGTAATATGCAGGCAAAGCTGCTCTGTTGTGATGTTCTGGTTTTAGCTGGGACAGAGTTGATTATCTTCACAGTGTGTGGTATGATGCTATGTTTTGGCTTTAGGAGAAAACAACATTGATAATAAACCAATGTCCTAGCTGTTGCTGAGCAGTGCTGTACAGAGCCAAGGCAATTTTAGCTTCTCATACAGCTCTGCCAGTGAAGGGGGCTGAAGCGGCTCCAGGAGCTGGGAGAGAACAGAACCAGAACAGCTGACCTACACTGGCCAAAGGGATATCTATGCCATGTGACATCATGCCAAAACAACAACAACAACAAAAAAAAGTAGAAAAGGGTGGGGAGTTGGCTGGGAAGCAAGGTCAAGCATTTCTCCCATTCTGCTTTAATCCAATCTTTGCATCTCGCTGATCACAAGACACTTCCTTTGCGTCCTCCTTGCGGGCACAGGCAACTCTTCCTCGTTCCTACAGAAAAGGAGTTAAACACAGCCTCTCCTGCACAGAACTGAAAGTCCATACTTTATGTTGTACGCTGAGACACTTCTTCAATCTATGCAAAGCACAGACACTCAGATCAGCTTGAATACTTCTCTGTCTGCAGTCAGCAGACTGTCTCACACCAACATGTTACTCAAAATCACAAGTCTATGGCTGCCTATAAAAAGCTCTGTACAGCAGCAAAAGCAAGCAGCAGTGCTGCAGTACATTCTGGTCACCATCAGAAAATCTGGCTTTAGAAAATGTGTCACCTCCTGAGCTCTGGGGAGCTGTGGGGAAAAAGGAATCATTAATTTCTTATTAAAATTTTTAAGTGGCAAAATATATTGAGCTCTCTCTCCTATTATATCTGGGAATTTATCCCTGTCTCCAAGCTATAGGATCCCTTCTCATTAATGCTCTGTGCTGATTTTCACACAGTCATGCATTTGATAAAATCAGCCTTGTTTAAATAGCTGAATCCAGAGCAATAAAATAGGTGTTCAGCTCCTACTGCTTTATCTGCTCCGTTTCACCCTTTGCTCAGTTACTGGTTGGATCTGCACAATATATTTCACATTACTAAACAGGGCACGGGCTTGCTAACATTTTCTATGACTTGTAACACCTTATGTAAGCACTTTATAAAAGTGGTGGGATGAAAACAAAGTAACTGTTCACTAGCAGGAAACTGTGTCCTTCATATGTTACACTGATACCCCAGAACCCTAAGGACAGCTGAGGCTGGCAGGGCCTTCTACACCCCTCCGGCCCACCTCTGCTCCAGCAGGGACACCCAGAGCAG
Organism: Meleagris gallopavo; assembly: GCF_905368555.1. NCBI lineage: Eukaryota > Metazoa > Chordata > Aves > Galliformes > Phasianidae > Meleagris > Meleagris gallopavo. The sequence continues at coordinate 76,063,805 of NC_139406.1, read as the reverse complement.
GGGGCCCAGGCCCATGGCCAGGCAGCTTCTGAACATCCCCAAGGAGGAGATCCCACAGCCTCTGGGCAACCTGCTGCCTGGCCATGCATTTCTGTGCAATTTTACAAACAGATCATTACAGAGATTACAATGCACATACTATCCTACGAGCAGCAAAAAGAAAAAACAAAAAAACAAACAGCCTTCATCTCCAACAGGGGTCTGTTCCAAAACCTGCTGGCACTCAGCTCCCTTGACCACAGCTGATTTAAATAGCCCATCCAATGGTAAAATAGTACACAAAAGGCTCAGAGTCATGCTTTTCTCTTGGCCCTTCTCTTCAGTTGTGCAATGGAAGTCTTGGACAGTCTGTTTTAGAAATAAAACGATTTTCAAAATATTTCTTCACTCATAGTGTTCTTGTTGTTGTTGTTGTAGTTCTGAAAAAACTGAACTTTAAAAAAAAAAACCTAACACATCTGGGTCACCAGTTTAGGACAGCAATACTTTCAGTCATTCAGAAGCATGAGACGTTTTCATACAGTTTTCAGTGTGGGTAGTTCTCTCCACACTAAATCAGAGGCTAACTGGCATTAGTAACTTCAGAAGGAGCAATGACTTCAGCTCCCTCGACTGCTGACATTTTGGGGATGCAAAGCACTGTTAATTCCAAACATGTACAAGAGCACATTGCACCTGATTTACTGCTACTATCTCCGTGGGATGTAATTTTCTAAGAAAATACTAAAATGCGTAGGAAACAAGATTCAGAACAAAAGGAATTTCCAGCATTATGAAACCACATGAATAATTACGAATCTTGATGTGAAAGACATTAACAGGCAGCTACCATGAATCTCTTTAAAATTATCTTAAATCATTCTAGAAGTTCTGCGTCTGTCTTGATTTCAAACTAAACATGAAGCTAGTACACATGAAACCTTTTGGATACTCCACATATACTCACAGCTTCCTGAATTCCCAAATCCCTGCTTTTTACACGGGTTTTTATCAGCCCAGTTATCACCTTGCTGCCAGGAATTATGCCAACTGCACACATCACATGCACATTGCTGTGAGAGAGGAGCATGTGTCTAATTTACTGTCCACTTGCAGAATGTTTAAACACAGTGGCTTCTTCACCAGATTGGCATCTCCAGATATTAAAATGGAACATTAATTGTCAGTTTGCTACTCTATACGTCCAACAGCATATCAATAGGCATTTGCTATTACATTCATATTTTTGATCAAGCATTTGCAACTGAACAGTCAAAACACCAACAGCATTTGTAATGGCTACAAAAATGCCAATCTCACTCTCTGGGAAGCCTCTGTAAATCAGGATGTAAAGGAGTACCAACAGCAGTCCTGGGCTTCTCATCACAAACAGTGCACAATTTCATCAGTATGACACGGACCTTTCTAATTTCAAGCAGAGCCTTAGAAAAGTGTAGGCAGACACAGCGCAGCTAAGCAGATGTGTCTATATGTAATATCAGAACAGGTGCATTTTCTTTTCTTTTTTTTTTTCCCCTCTCAGTATTATTTCCCCTGCAGGTTATATACCCAGCCTAACTGTAACAGTACCAGAGCTGCCACACTGGCCAGAACAACTCTACAACTCTCCTCTTTGTACCCCCAGGGGTAGCCAAAAACTTCAACTTCAAAGAGCATAAGAAAAAGGGCAAACACATTATCTCCCTGCATTTACCTTTCTGAAAACTCGTAGTTTAAGGACTTGCTGAATAGATCAAAGGGATTATATCTGGTCTACTGTTTTTAATCCCTTTTTCAAGCCAGTTGTGCTTTTGGTTGTATGGGAACCTGCAACAATGAATTCCACAAATTAATTCAGCTTGGGTGAAAAATATTTTTCTCTGTTTCGAAGTTAAACAGCTAAATTTAATGGGTGCTCTACAGACATTAAATCTTGAGAGCTATTACCAGTTTCCATTTTCCATGTCATTCAGGGTTTTGTTCACTTCTGCACTTTACCCGTTCAGCTGTCTCTCAAACTGCTGGGCCCCTCCTTACCCTCTCCTTGTAAGGAGACTGTGCCACATCACTGAGCATCTTTGCTTCCCTTCTCTGACTGTCTCTGGGAAATAAAAAATAAACAAACAAAACTCATCTAATGTCAAAATTGTGCAACATTCAGCATCATCCATCTCCATTGGTAATCGCTTGTCAAAGCAAACATGAAAGAAGTGCTCAGAAATTTTCCCCACAAGCACAGACAGATGAAACTGGCACTGCAGTAACTTGTCAGGTTTTTATCTTTGCTGAGTTGCAGGTATATCTGAAATTATCAGGAAAGCAAGTCAAAGTAATTTCACTTTACTTGCTTTAAAATTTCTACATGTTGTCTATCTGCGGAAGCACAGCATTAGAATACTCCTTTAATGAAAGCATGATAAATTACAACAGTACAAATTAATTCAATACTTTGAACATCAAGCTACCCTTGGAAAGCATCATTTAAAATAAAGGTATTACATTTGAGTGACATGGTAAATATTATTAAGACTTTGAGTTGCAGCATTATTAACAATTATACATTCTGGAGCCTTCTACAGCATTTAAGCAGAACCACAGGGTGAATCTGTCTGCTGGTGACAAACCACTACAGCTGAATTTACACAGTATAAGAGTGCCTGAAGGCTTACATTTTCTGCTTGAAAGAGCCATTTCTGTCACCACGGAAAAAAATGATTTGCCTTTTCTAGGATACAGTATAGAGCTTTCCCTTCAGCTGGTTAGCAAATGGACATCCAGATTGCTCATTTTCCAACTATGAGGAGAATGACAGACCACCATCTTACTTATTGCTGCTATTTCTCAGTGTTTCTGGATATAGCAAAGGAAAATAAAAACCACCAAAAAAATGTATGACATGCCACCAACAAACTGAAAACCAAACAAAATCTTCAGAGAGCTTCTGGACTTTAAGAAGCTCTTCCACCACCACCCTTTCCTTCCATGACCTCTAAGAAACATCCACCCAATTTGTTTTGAAGTCTAAATTAACACAAACCCTGTCGCTCTGTCTAAACAAGTGGGTCGAGGAGGATTTCAAAGCTCCACGGTGCCCTCTGGTTGGAAGCCAAGCCATACAGCAATGCCTTCACCCAGACCGTGGTTATTTCTTTGAGAAGGACACAAGGCCAAGTAGGTGAGAAGGGACAGTGGTAGGACTCAGGTCCTCAACAGGGACAACAACAAACTCAGAAGCGACGCACAGTAACCACTTAGTCCAGAAGCAGTCATCATATTCAGCATCAAATTTGCCAGTAATGGCTAAAAGCTGTAATGCAGGGCCCAACAAACCCTACAGCTTCTCTTCCAGCACTTCTTACTACTCTACCCAAAAGGAATATATGGTCCAGATGAGAGTTAACAAACTTCATTTCAAACAAATTGAGTACTTTCAGACAACTGTGAACTAAATAGCTCTGTTCACACGTAGAAAAGACACACATCCCCATATGCCCATATGACATGAAAAAAGAGCTTGATTGCTAGAATATGTGGCATTTTGCAGCATGGACAGTGCTTCATCCAGGCTCCTCTGGAGTCAGTCTACATCCTTGGCCATTTGAAGAATAAATCTTGAAACGAGATGCAATGGAATATAAAGTGATAGAATTAGCCTCTGAAAGAACATCTACAGATTTAAAAGAAAAGCAAGCTGCACTGAAAAAACTTGCGTGCAACAAAGAGGGCCCTCTTCTTCTTCCTATCATCTGTCTTCAAGGGAAGGAGCCCCAGACTTTAGCTACTAAGCAAAAGAATATTAGACCATATAGACCAAGTTCTTGTATTTTTCATCACAGTTCTCCACTTATAGGCTTGATATTATTCAATTCAAATATCCCAGTCTAAGACATTAAAAGAAAAATTGGAAGATAAACAGCCAACAGGAATGAGCGAGAAGCTGCCAGTGCCTAGGGCACCCCTGCTAACAGAGTGCCTGTTAGGTGAAAAATGCCTGGATAAACCTAGTAAGGGAACCGCTAGGTCCCCAAGTAAAAGATCTGGAATAAATAGGGTATAAGGTTAGAACTCTCATTTTAACAGCACAAATGCAACCTACAGAAGTGAAACTTGAATGAGCACTTTAGTGACAATTTTTTTTCCTACAAATATTTTTCTGAATTTTTAGTCTCAACGAACTCACACAGAGAACTTAATTCTGCTAATATTAAGGGGCTCAGTAACTTCAGATTCATTCTCCTTTTGATCTTGTGGTGGTTTTGATCTTTTGGGCAGGCATAAACGAACAAGAAGCATAGATCTTAATTGTACTTTCATGCTCATCCTTTTGAAGCAGGTACTTCTATGCAAACAGCACAACCAACCAAACTCAGAATAACAGAGAAATAGCTGAGGAAAGCAGTGAGACAGCAGTAAATTGAAAGAGCAATCCATTACTTACTGTGTTTGGAAGAGTTCTTTGGAGTGCACAGAAGCTATCAGGGCTCTGTAGACAGCAGTTTGCATGAATCGTATTCCAGATATGTCAGGAAGACTGTACAAGCACAAAATCTTTCAGTTTTGCATCTTTATCAACCTGTTGTTGTGCCTTCCCAAGTGTCACTGAGTCTTCATCCTTCCGCTGCACAATGTCTAAGTTCTGTAACAGCCTCTGGGATCTCCTCAGAACAGAGAAAAGAGGGCCTTCCTGACTGCTGCCACCAAGAATCCTTAATATCTCTGTATAAATCACTCCAAGTCCCTCAAAATATGTCCAGCCAACCTAGCTTGCATCATCACACTGCATTCACTGGTGTTCATACATTACATGCCATAAAAGAAATCAGCAGCACCAGCAAGGCACACAACTCTCGTAACACAACAGCAGGCTGGACCAGGTGTGACAACAGCTTGTACTAACTGGGAAGGGCTATTTTGGAATGAAAAGCTTCATTGGTGCTCTTCTGCCTCTTAGGAACACCCTCAGAACAAGAAGGAATTGACTGCAGAGATGTGAACCACTTCTGACCAGGTGGGAGCTCTCTTACAGCTGCACCACCAAGTATGGTGTGGTCATGCAGAACTTCCAGGCAGACAGATTCAGGCTCCTTGCAGGGTGCCAAGGACAGTAAGCCCTCTCAGACAGCAGCTGTACTCCTGCCTGGGGTTAGGGCTGATGGTATGACAGCGCTACAGGTCATCTGTATGCCCCAAAACAGCTTAAGCTTTCTCACATCCTTTCCAGCCCTCAGCACAGGCTGCAGACTGTCAAGGGATACCACAGAAGGGTAAAATGCTCACTGGCTGCTGCTCATGACAGCAAGGCCTGGGACACACAGAGCTCCCTGATGCTCAGGTCAGGGTATGCAAAGGGAGCCCAAGTGAGTAACTTGGTTGGGCATCCTCCCAAGGGCACTCGCTGCTGCAGCACAGGCTCTTCAGAAGGTATGAAAGAGTTGCCAGAAAAGAAAGATCAAATATATGCAACAGCATAACAAACAGATGGTATTCCCTGCAATGTAATTTTACATTGTTTACATGCTCTTCTGCGACGACTGGTGAACAAAGTCACTTTACACTGATTTCACTAAGAATTGTACCATTAGTGGCAAATAATCAAAATAATAATCTTTAAATAGATTTTAAACAACACGTTAAAAATTTTTATTAAAGTTGTTAGGAGTATAGAAACACATTTAAGTCATTTAGGAAAAGTGATTTAATTTCTGTTTAGAAATAGGTACAAGTAAATAATTCCTTTTGCATGGGAATAATGGAAAAAAATTGGGTCAGGCAGCTATTAATTTTCTTTCCTTCTTCAGCTCAATATCTTAGGAGGGTACAAGTTAATACATTCCTGCAGTAGGTTTATGAGAGAGAGCTCTTTACTCCCTTCAAAAGCATATTCGTGTCCAGTGCCCAAACACAAAGGCTGTACATTAGGAATTCACATCCACCCTGAGATAACTGCATTTTGTTATCAAGTCATGAATGTATATATTTATATCCTACAAAGGACATCAATATATATCTTAGTCTCTGTGTTTGTTTATCACTGGGAAAGAGAGGAACACAGAGCCATGGCACCTATCTGCTGATTGATTTGACTGCTCCTGACGGAGGATGATTTACTTTCTTTGTTGATGGGGAAGTTTGTCAGCAGTTACATCCCAAAAAGGTGTGATGCGAGTGACTGCAGCTCTGTGTGCTAAGCAGGTTTTTTTGTTTGTTTGTTTTTTGGTTTTTTTTGGTCTGGTAATCTGGAGAAATTTAACACTGGGAGAAGCAAGAAGATCAGACACCTTTCTAGGAAGATAATTTTTGTAATTCTCTTACTTGATTTTCAATGTAGAATATTCCATGGATTTTCCTCCTCTATAAAGAAACATGAAGTTAAAAGTTAGCTATTTGGGAGAGGGAAGGAGAGCAGAGGGAAATAGGCAGGAAGAAGGAAAACAAGAATGAAAAGAACACCTTAACTAAAATTAACAATCTGGAGCTAACAGCTGCTAGGGTCTGTGCATCTGCGAGATTATCTGCATATATATGCCTGCTTTCCTAATGCCTCCACTACTTGTATATGGATCGCATGAAGAAAAAAAAAATCATGGAGGACAACGGATGCTCTACTAGAATGTAATAGGATTTTGTGGAAGTAAATCCTGACTTTGATGTTACACACACATTTCTAATCAGTATAATTTTTTCTAAATGCTAAGTTAAGCAACCAGAACAGATATTTATTCTACTCATCACAGTCACTAAATTATTATTTAGCTTCCTACAAGGGGTGCTTGGGAAAATATTTCTAAATACTGAGTCCATGGGAAACAAAGCAACACTGCTGGTAACTGAGAAATTTCTCAAAATTTCTCATGTTATAAAACTCAAGAAAAAGACACATTAGAATATGTTATATTAAAGCCTGCCCAACATATACATGGGATTATTGTTTGTCTAGAGCGACTGTTATCATTGTTTGATATCAAGATCAGTTCTGATGAACTGTATTTCTGCACTGGATGTAGTCCCAGGGCTTAGTGATGTATTTATCTGTATTTGAGGAAACATAAGCAATGGATCACAAAACACAACAGCTTATTTGCCACCAATGAGACAGACTCATGTAAAAGTTTCAATACTGGCTATAAGCGGTCCATAAAAATAAGCATTGGGTCTTCTTAATAGCTCCTGCAGCAAAGCAGTGTTTGTGGTTGGCTTATGACATACTACAAGCTGTGTTTCTTAAATCCTAAGGAAGTTTAAGGAAGGATTGTAAAGCCATGTGAATCTACACCTCCTCTAAATTACTTAAAGGCTTCAGATGCATACAGAGAATTGCACAGAGATCTGTGAAAAACAATGTAAAACAATTAGGAATTATAGAGACAGGTATGGAACATATACTTTGTAACTAAATCATCCAGAGACTTTTCTGAAAAGTATCTATAGATTTTCTCCATGTAAAAAGCTGTGTTTCATGGAAACAAATCACCACAGAATGTCTATGACATAAAGTGGGAGTTAAACAAGGGGAATGGAAAAAAGTACCTTAGGAGAAGTATTTTTATTTTATAAAAGTTCTACTTTCTACTTCAGAACAAGAGGAACAGGTAAATCTGGTATTGTTATTGAAACCAGTAGCTCATCAGAGAATACAGGGCTGTGACATTCTACCATGTGGTTGGATTTGATGATCCTTGGGTCCCTTCCAACCGAGGGTATTCTGTGATTCCATAGGTTTGGATGCCTGAAACACAAACCCTATCCACTTTCTGAGGTTTATTAAAAACAGTGCAGCTTCACAGGAAGAATCATCATCCTCTGTAAGGCACTCACAAGTCAGGCAATGCAACTGAACCTTCCTTTATTACGCTCTCAAAGACTTTTACTAGTGCAAGACCCTTTCACACAAAGTCACACAAAACTTTGTTAATCATCTTCAACTTGGATAAAACGTTATTTGCCTTCTACACAGAACAGAGCCAGTACATAAAAATACTATAAGGAAGAATAATGTGCAATTTTTTTTTTACACAATAACAGATATAGGCAATAAATAGTAATCTGTGTAGTGAGCTTCCTATTAATAGGCCGAGGGTAATGGAACACTCCTTTGCGATTGTACTGATTCTGGATGGGATAGAGTTAATTTTCTCCCCAACAGCTGGTATGGCGCCACATTTGGGACTCAGGAATAAGGTCGGTAACACATCCGTGCTTCAGTGGCTGCTGACCAGCGCTCACACTAAGCTAAGGACTTTTCAGCCTCTGACACCTCCCTGCCACCGGGGGGCTGAGGGGGCACAAGGACCGGGACAGCCGACCCAGACTGGACAGAAGAACGTCCCGCACCACACGGCCCGGTTCCAAAGCACGCAGGAATCAAAGCGTGTAAAGGCCGCGGGGGCACCAACGGCGCGGCAGGCCGCGCTGAGGCGGAGCGGGGCCGCCCCCTGCTGACAGCCCCGGCCCCGCCGCGGAAAGAGGGAACATAGAATCATAGAATAGAGGCGGGCTGCATACATAGGATCCCGCAGCCGGCCGCTCAACGCACGGAGCAGGGAGACGGAGCGCGGGAACCGGGCGGAATCTGCGCACGCCGTACCTCCAAAGCACATTTTCTTCATAGTACGCCGAGCTGGCTTTATCAATGAAAGCCACAACAGCACTTGAGTTTTGCGCTAAGGCTTCCAGTTTTTGGTATGTTTGATAAATATTAGGCTGGCTCGTGGGAACTGGACCTGCTTGTGGCATTCACTGCTCCAGTCAGGACACAAAGAACAACTGCAGCAACACAGTTCTGACTGTAACGTGCTGCAGGTGGCAGATGTCAATGCATCTGCTTCCCAAAAATCACCAACTTGGTGTCTCCTCATCTGTGTACACCTGAAAAAGGCCAACTACCCTGCAGGGACCAGGAAACACCCACCCACCCTGAGTAACTATCTCTTTTAGGAAAAAGGCTGTAGCAGAAACACCTGTAAGAGAACAAAGAAAATAGAACTGCACCCACCAGGTAGGATAGGCTTCAGTTTGCTTGTGCTTTGCCTTGCCTCTTCCAACTGTGTGAAGATCCTAGCTGGAAACTATGCGTGAGAGCAGCTCTGTTCAAACAGATCTAAATAGAAGAGGTGCGCAGATGCTTCATTTGTTTCAATGCCTCTCACAGATTCCTACACCCACAGCTGGAGAGCTAAGGAAATTTGACGTGTACAGAATCTTTGTTTCTATTCCTCAGAATTCAATTCTGCAAGATCCCTCTTGCAGCATTGCCCTTGATATTGCAGGTGAAAGTCTTACAGCAATTTTGGCAGAGTCCAATGAAGTGAGGAGCCGTAATAGCACAATGAGAAGTCTGCTGTTCTACTTCTAAAAACAACCATAAATAAGTGGTGTAGTTTTAATATGGTAATAAGCAGGGTTTCTCAGACACCTGCGAATGCTCCCAGACATCCCTTCAAGTGTTCATACTGATGACAGATTTTAGTCAAAAAGATTTGGCACTAGTAGGGAAAAGCTTAGATATAGTGCTCTTAGGCTGGGAGGGAAGGGACGATGTGTGCTGGATGTGTTATGTGTCACCCCACAGGTCTCCCTCACTTCATGCTTCCTTCTTCTCATTATTTCTAGGAGTCATTCTCAAGCACAGTTTCTCAGTCTCATGAACTCCTTCACCGGATTCTTGCTGCTGCCCACACTTGCTGAAGAGTTAAATGTAGTCTTGTGGGAGCTCAAAAGCAAAGGCAGATGACAGCTGTCAGATGTGTGGAACCTAGCAGGAATTTGGCATGGGAGTAGCCTCCTTGGCTTTTTATTAAATCAAGTATCTGTAATCTGATGTCAGGTAGCCTATTATTCCTAGTCATCTTGAAAGTCATAAAACATCTTCAATATAAAATGCAGCTCTTGTTCACAGCAGATCCAGGTTGACATAAGCACTCTCATAACCCTATTTCCCAAATTATGAGGACACTCAAAATCTGACACAAACCTCATAAACATGTATGAGAGAAATACTCTGAACTGGGAAGGATTGGCAACATCTCAGGTGATGATTTTTGCTATTTTTGAAAGTCTGTTTGCATGCCTTCATGTGTACCATACAGGCACAACGCTCAACTGGAGGCTGAACACCACTAGCACCTGTCCCTAGGAATTGCATACCACTTTCCAGTATGTGTTTGGACTAAGCACGCTTTTGTCCAATTTACTCTCCTACATGTAGGTATCCAGTCTGAGGGACACGAGGAAAAAGACTTTGCTAGCATCCACTGCCAAATGAGAAAAAGACAAATGAAAAGGGCATCTAGGGGGACCTTCAGCTTTTCCAGCTATCACTTCTAAACCTGACTGACATTTTTATTCATTTTCATTTTCAGCAAGACATTTTGTTCCAGACGTGTCATTTTTTCTACCACCTAGCAGGCAGCACTAGATGCATACTTGTGTCAGGAGGCTGGAAGATTCAATATATTTCAAAAAATATCTTCATGACAGACTAATCCTACACAGAAAAAAAGGGAAGCAAACAACCTGAATTAATTCACTTAACTCTGAGGCTTCCCAAAAGTTGTTGTCAGTCAGGTCTGAAAAGAGACTAGATGCTATCAAAACTTGACAAAATGCTTGTTTTCACGGTGGTTTGTTTTTTCTTTTTCTTTTTTTTTTCCCCCCATAGAATTAAACTGTTTCATCAAGGCTAATATGTTCCCCAGTGATGTATTGATTTTAATGAAAAGGTTTCTCTAGTTCACAGTTCATTTTTGTCAATTGCAAAGATGCTCAGTAAAAAAATTAATCTTTCCAATCTGAAAACAGATACTTTCACACAATTTCATCTTGTGATGCTGATATGAAAGTTTTGGATCTGTTCCAAAGAGCAGAAACACATTGCAAAATGAAATTGCCATTGTTCAGAAAGCTCATCTTGTATATCCCAGCTCTGTGTCAGCCTGGTATTTCTGCAGCTGGGAGCACACAGACATTGACGTAAGTACCTTTTTGTTTGTATGCACCATAGCAGATTCTCAGTCTTGTTCTAAGCCATATTAATTTAGAAACAAACATGTGAAGACATTCCTTCGGAGACTGTTAGTTAAAAGGCAGTAGGTGTTCTGACAGTTTCTGTGTGGCCTAGACAAAAGATAAGAGCAATGGTCTAAAAATGCAACCGGTTTATCACATTTCACCATTAAGCAGTGGATGTGGACTCTGCTCTGCTTTGAGATCTATATCCAGGCCTTACATCCGTACTACATAAACCTGTCATATTTGAGGTACGTGAAACTAACCTATGCTGCTGCCATCCTCTCTCATTTCTGACACTAAAAATTGATGCATTTCATTGATGTAATGTAGTGTCTCCTCCCACAAAACTCTACATTTCGTATGTAATTTATTGCATTGCCTAACTGACATGTCCCTGGAGAACAGAACAAGCTGTGGTGCTGTACAGACTGGTTACCATGTGTGTCCTACAAGCATTTAATGTTCCAAGGGTTTCCTCATGAAAAAAAAATACAATGTTCTTGCTGTTTATACTCTTCTGTCACAGCCTGCTGCATGATCCAGTGCACAACAACAGCTAACTTATGAAGGGATAAAAGGATGTTAGGCTCAATCCAAATCTGAGATCTCATGCATGGCAGCTGGACAAACTGTCCTTGGCCAACAGAAAGAACCAGTGACAAAAAGGAAACAAAGGAGGAAGCCCAAGCCCAGCAGCAAAGACGTCAGCAACTGATTTATGGAGCAAAGTACTGTTCAGACACCTTACTTTGCACACTGCAGAAATACACCTGGTCCAAAGGTGTAAGAGGTCTAGTTGCAAATACCCTTTGAAAAGTTTTACATCATAACACTCATTTCAAGTCCACAGTTATTCTCTTCTTAAATTGCACTCTAGAGAAAAATGAAACTTCTGATATGAAGTAGCCAGAGCAGCAGCACCTTCATAAATATCTATTCCCAGTGCAGTGATATTTTACTAATAGCTCTGTCAGGAATCATAGGACCTCTAATTTGTGCTTTCCAAATTCCTCCCCTGTAGTTACAGATTTGAGAAGCACCACAAATGAAAAGAACATGAAATAGCTATTTCTCACTGAATTTCTAGGGCACCTGATGCATAAGGAGATTTATGTTCAGCACGACAGAAAATTGTTCACAGCAGCAATATAAACTGGAGAGAGTTACTAAGGTAACAACTGTCGTCATCTCAAATGAGGATGACCCTACCAAGGGTAGATAAGACTCAAATAAATAAGTAATCTTTACATTGAAATAAGTTTCCAGAGGTGAGCCTGTTCTGGCTAAAAATCTCTCCAGCTCTGCTGCTAATGTACATTTTCTTCCAATGTGCACTCCTGCTGCCCACGCAGATACAGAAACTTGCAGTTACTCAGCTTATGCTCAGAATAATGAACAAGTGG